>NC_058371.1:25940833-26553750 GCF_018350175.1 Felis catus
GTGCTGAGCATGGAGGCTGCTTGCGATTCTCTCTCCCTCTCTCAGCCTCTCTCCCCCTCTCTCAAGAAAATAATTAAATAAAAATAAACATTAAAATGTAAAAATCCTCTCTGATAAAATAAAGACACCATAAAAGGAAAAAAGCCAAACCTGGGACTGGTATCCATTTGTACCCAAATGTACACACATTTGCAATCCATATAACTAATAAAGTATTGGTATTCAGAATGTTAAAAAAAATCAACAGACAAATGATGCTATTAAAAAAAGGGCAATGAGTATGAACAGGTAATTCACAAAAGAAAAAATATGAAAGATCAATTGACATATGAAAAGATGATCAACTGTAATAAGATTATAAATACATAAAATGAGATTCCATTTCACATCTATCTGATCAGTCTGGCAATATCAGGTTTTGTCAAGGATGTGGGAAAATGAGAACCTTCTCGCACTGTGTGGGACTGTAGATTGGTGTGTACACACACACACACACACACACACACACACACTTTGGATATATATCTTTGAACAATGTTATCTAAATCACTAGTAGTGAATGAATGGCTAGGTCAATTTAGTGAGTCACGGCACCTTACCAGCAGTTTATTTTAACGAAATATGCTATGTGATCAGAAAATATGAACATGTTATAGTAAGGATTTTTGAAATGTTTTGTGAAACTTTTGTTTCAGGTGTGTGCTTGTTGGATCATGATAAAGGCTAAAAACCATTGCTCTAGAAAAGGAGTCAGCAAACATTTCCTTAAAATGCCAGATGGTAGATATTTTAGGCTTATGGATCATATGATCTCTGTTACAACTACTCAACTCTGCCATTGAAGCAGGAAAGCAGTCATAGACTTCGTGTAAGTAAATGGGCATGCTTGCCAATAAAACTTTATTCACAGACACAGATGACCACACTATGGATGGTAGATTGCTAACTCCTGATCTAGAACAGTCTTGTCCAATAAAATTATAACGCAAGTCATACATATAATTTTAAACTTTTCAGTAGCCAAATTATAGGTGAAATTATTTTAACGATATATTTATTTAACAAGATATGTAAAAAATATTGTCATCTTAATATGCAATGAGGATAAAAATCATTAATGAGATATTTTACTCTTTTTTTTTCAGTCTAAGTCTTCAAAATCTGGTGTGTATTTTATACTTACAGCACAGTGCAATTTAGACTAGCTGCTTTTTAAGCTATTGGCTACTGTACTGTACATTGCTGATCTAGAGAAATTCTCACACACAGACAAGGTTATCCTCGGTGTTCCTAACAGCAAGAACAGAATCATAAACAGTCGGGTGTCCACCAATAAAGGAATGGATACATTGTGGTACAGTCTTAAGATGGAAGATGAGAAAGCATTCAAAAATAAATGAACTTGATTTTGAGGTACTGATATTGAAGTGATCCTTAAATGTTAATGTTAAAAGTAGCTTGCTGCAAAGCAAAACCACAATGAGATGATCATCTCACACCAGTCAGAATGGCCAGCATCAAAAAGACAAGAAATAACAACTGTCAGCAAGGCTGTGTAGAGAAAGGAACCATCTTGCACTGTTGGTAGGAATGCTAACTGGTGTAGCCACTGTGGAAACCAGTATGGAGGTTCCTCAAAAAATTAAAAATAGGAAAACCATATGACCCAGCAATTTCTGGGTATCTACCTAAAAAAAGAATACTAATTTGAAAAGATACAAGCACCCTTATGTTTACTGCAGCATATTTACAATAGCCAACATATGGAAGCAATCCAAGCGTCCACCGATAGATGAGCAGATAAAGGAATAAGGAACAGGTGTATATACACACCATAGAATATTACTCTGTCATAAAAAAGAATGATAACTTGCCTTCTGTAACAACATGGATGTACCCAGGGGGGTATTATGCTAAGTGAAATTAGACAGAGAAAGACAAATACCATATGAGTTCACTTATATGTGGGATCTAAAAAGCAACATAAACAAACAAACAAAAGAAATAGACTCATAAATGCAGGGAACAAAAAAAGTGATTGCCAGAAGGGAAGGAAGTGGTGAGGGGGTGGGGGGTAGACAGTTGAAAGAGGTGAAGGGGATCAAGAGGTTCAAACTTCCAGTTATAAAATAAATACGTCACAGGGATGAGAAGTACAGCATAGGGAATATGGTTGATCATATTGTAATAACTTTGTATGGTGACAGACGGTAACTACACATGGTGAGCATTTCATAATGTATGTAATTGTTGAATCGCTATGTTTATAAACCTAAAACTAATGTAATATTATATGTCAATTACGCTTCAATGGAAGAAATTTCTGCAAAAAAAAAAAAAAAAGTAGCTTGCAAAAGGCCTCGGGTACAACGTGATGCCATTTAAATACATTTTAAAAGTACATAATGATGCTATAATTTTTTTTAATCATATATAGAGAGTAAAATGTAGAGTAATACTCCTCAAGTTCAAGAAAGTGAACACTCTGGGTAACAACGGGAGACTGAAACAAAAACTGGATACAAAGTAATCTTCTGCTGTGCCTGTGATGTTTTATTTTTCTAAAATGGCAAAATGTTAATAATGCTTGAAAAATCTTTGGAGGACACATAGGAAAGTTCTTGTCTGAACTTCACTGTGTGCTTGAAATATTCGATAAATTGAAAATGAGCATTTCTAGGAGGAAAGGAAGTCCCTAGGACCTGCATGAGCCCAGGTCAGCTTTCTTGTTCACCTGTTGCTGACTGTCTGAAAAGGCAAGGAACAGGAAGGATGACCCAGCAGGCCCCACAGTGGGACAGGCAGATTCAGTGAAGGTTAGTTGTACCCCAGAATAGCCTTACAGAAAAGAAGTAACAGAAAAAGTTACTTCTGTTACAGAAGTAACAGAAAAAGTTACTTCTCAGACCGAACCATTCTTCTGAGACTTCAGAAATTAGTACTTCCAAATCTAGTCACAGTGAGGGGGAAGTCACAGTCTTGAACTCACCAAGTAAAGGCAGACGAAATAAGATTATTCTTTGGTTGCAGGGTAAACCTTCTGCAGTGTGCACGTGTGTGTGTGTTGCATGTGCGTGCGTGCGTGTGTGTGTGTGTGTGTGTGTGTGTGGAGAGAAGTGGGGAGCTTCCAAAAGTAGACCTCGGTAAATCTAAATATCTAAGCACAAGTGGAATTTTCAGGTTTCTGGGAATGGCTTCTGGGAATATTACTACTGTTTCTCTACTAAAAAGGCTTAAGAAGCACAGGCTCCCTCCAGGTCACAAAAACTCAGTAGGCATTTGAAATGCTCTGGTGTCAATGGGGAAGGAAAGGGGTAACCCTTTGTCTTACTAGCGAAATCTTGGGACTGATGACTCATTTCTATGAATTGCATCAAAACATCCTGGAAGCCTGTGTCATCTGCCTTCTTGAAAGAATTGCCACTTCAGTGAGGGAATAAGCAAAACTACATCAGATTTCAAAATGAAAGGGAGGCTTGCCATCAAAGCGGAGACTGGCAATCAAGTTGTTTCTGTGTGTCCTATGTATGCGACAGATTTCTCAAGGATCCCTGGAAAAGGCTTAATATTCTGAAGGTGACTATTCTGAGCCCTACTGGATTGGTCTATCAGACATAAGTCCAAATGACCACAGTCAACAACGCACAGCAAGACTCTACTGATTGTTTTTAAAGGCACTTTCCCCTCGTTAATGATAGTTTGTCTTTCAGAAAACGGGTGCAAACCACCTATAAGATGAAATCTGATGTCATGTGATTTAAGGAAGTGGCTTCAACGGGCCGAAACCACACACTCCAGTCTTTCCTCTCTGGGTGGTAAATAACATTCTTATCAGCTGCAGGGCGAGCGCGGTCCGCACAGATGTCTTTGCTCGCGCAGTGTGATAAACGATTTGTTCTTGCTCAGACTTCCTTTCCTGCCTCCCGTTGATTAGACACAGTCACATTAGAGTCGGATGAAATACACGGCCAGTGGCACAGTGTCCTTAGAGAATGAGCCCTGCAGCTGCTGCCCGGTGTTTTCAGAATGGCTTTTCCCCCCATTGTCCTCAGAGAATCCAGCCCTGCCAGGGTTTTCTCCGTACCGTATTGGTAGAAAGCTGGAAAAAAAAAAATCATCCGGGCGGAAGAGCCATCTGCCAGACTTCCTCATTCATAGGAACCAGTCTCATCTAAAAATACCCCCGAGCTTTTAGGACGTCCGAAATCCTTAACGGATGCCGGGCCCTTCACAACATAGTAGAGACTGCATCCCCAACTCTGCATGGCCGCTAGGCTCCTCATAGGACAGCACAGTTCAAAGTGTGACTGCGGCAAAGGCTCGCTGTCACTGCCCTCACTTGTGTTCAGTTCACCTGCATTTGGGGGAAGAGTTCTCTGCCTCTGGGGCAGGAGCTGGGAAAACCCAAGTAACACCAGCGTGCAGTTTTAGACCGGGTCTCCAGACCCTGGTACACAAGCACCAAGTCCTCGGATGGGTCACATTCACTGCTAAGTCTGGTGATGACTCGGGGAAGACCCGTGAGCTAGCTCTGAAAGCACGAACAGGGTAGAAGATTCGATACACATTTTTTTTTAAATTGCCAAGAAGAAGTGAAAACAGACGAGTTTTAGATGCAAATAAGTCAAGTCATGCCCAGATAAAAGAATGAGAACCTCTTACCATCCTAGACTCTGGCCTGTGGTGCCGTCCTCATCGGCATGGCCTCCCAGAGCCCGGGGACAGGCTGGGCCAGTGACTGCGGGGTCCCATGGAGCAGCCCTGAGGAGGAGGGCCAGCTTCGGCAGCGGGTGGCAGAACGCCTCGTCAGCCTGCTGTGAATTCACCGCTCAGAGCTCTCCTTTCCCCTCAGTTCCTCTCTGACTTTTCTATAAAATGCACTTCCTGCTAAAGCACAGGAAAGTGGGGACGGCGCTGCCTCTGACCTGAGGCTTTCAATCTCCAATTGTCTTGTTGGGCTCCAAGTTTGAGGCAATTCAAATGCACTCTGAAACACGGCAAGCTTCAGCCCACTTATTCTCTACTATTTAGCCACATCCTAAGATCAAAATCATTGAGTGATTCAAGCTGAAACACTGGGTTTGCTCAGTAAGTAAGAGCACCTTATTTTACTTCTCTTATGCCTGTATCATCCGCAGTGTGCCCCCTGTCCTGTCTATCCTGAATACCATTCCCAAGGTTTTCAAGAAATAAATTTTGGCTGCCTACTCATGGTGAGCACTGTGTTAGGTGTTAGAGATACAACAGCGAGTAGAGGTGATGCCATCCCTGCTTCAACAAACCTACAACCGGGAGATACATATTTACCAAGCTCCTCTAAGACAGTATATAGGGGGTTCAATCCAAACCTTCAGAATAGATCTGCAGCCTTGGGGCTGGGCATCCTGACTCAAAATCTTTCTAAAATACTGCTCCCATAATGATGGCTGACCCTGATGAGCCCTACACAGAGCTCTTGTAAGTATTCGTAACCCGGGACACCCCATTAGATCTCGGGTCCTCTGTGGTAACTGAAACACACACCCCAGATATTCTTTGCCAATCTCAATTTCAAATATTCCTCCCCACCCCCCCCCCCCACACACACACATACACACACACTGTTTATATATTAGAACATCTGACTGGACTCCTTGTTTGAAAAAAAAAATTACCATTTTGATTAATATACTACTACTTTCCCTCCTAAATCCTTTGCTCTGATTGGGCTAGTCTCCCATTGTCCCCAAAGCACTCTACATTAACTGTCCCTTCCCCACCCTGGCTCTGGGGAAACCACTGTCTCTCCCTTTCAAACCTTTACATTCCTCAAGACCCAGCATCAGTATCACTTACCTACAAATCCCTCCCAAACCACTGCAGTCTTTTCTGGCTCTTCTGCTTCTGCTGGACCTCACACCCAACTGAATCTGATTCACATCACTGGGCATTAGGTTATAATCCTGGTTAGATTATTCTAATGGTTTCATGTGAAATGGGCTTGTTACCACACCCAAATTATAAACTGTTTGAGGAGTTGTATCATAGTCAGAATATACTGGAACCCAGAGGAATTATTAAATAGTTCTTGATTAAGTTTATCTGCCTCTGTTTCAGTAACTCGGTAGCATCTGGGAGGAAAAAAGTTTCCTTTTAGAAGAGAATTACACTTGTCCAGCAAAACTTGCAAAAGGCAGGAACACTGAGCGAGCACCCCTCCATAAAGCTGGATTCGACAGCTGAAACTTTCTCATATTTACAACATACAACAGTCCCCAAATATCCTGAATTTTCACAAATCTTGTGGTTAAAAAATTTTTTTTCTCCAAGAGATGGGATGAGAAAGGCAGATAACTATGCCAGAGAGTTTGTATTGTTTTTATCATTGATTCTCTTTGATGAAGATGTGAAGGGGGTTATTTTCCAAGTATCTATGAGCCACCTGCAAGGACTAATAAGACCAGTCTCCTCTGGGGGCACGTTTCCCCACAGATTTATTAGCGTGTATAAAGATAGGAAATCAGTTTCATTTTCGGTCAGGTGACCTCAATGTTCCCCATGGTGCAGGCCTGTTCATTTGCATCTACAGTTAATGCACTAGTGACTTCCACAGTCCACAAGCTGAAACACCCTTTGGTTCAGTGGAAAACCATTTAAAAATAGGAATAAAGCCATATTTATTTTTAAAGATAGGGACGTATACACACACACACAGGAACACACACATTTAGGTCAGTAGTTGGTTTTAGGGAAGGATAAAAATGCTTAAATTGGTCAAACGGAAATTTGCAGGCATTTGCCCTGACTATATGCAGACATACTTTGGCATTGAGAGATACAAATATTTTTAAAAGATGACCTTTCAGGTCTCAGGAAAAAAAAAAAAGTTCCTTAATCTGCAGCCCCCGTCTGCGGGGTAATTTTTGTGTACTTTCCTAGAGAAGCTCTGGGCTGCCAGGTGAAGGAGTGAAGAAGGCAGAGGTTTGGAGGTACCTGGCGTGGGAAGCTGAGGCTAAGGGCAGACGAGGAGCCGCTAAGGGGCAGACTAGGAGAGACCCCGTCACCAGTGCGCTACACTTTCATCTCCAATATGATCATCTAAGAACAGAGGCCTCACGTCCCGGCCTGGAAAGTCAAGGAGGACGGTCTTCCATCCGTTCACACAGGGGCAGAAAGGAAGAGTTGAAAAGATGAGTAACGAGTGGACCACCAAGCAGCTGCAATCCACAGAGGGGCACCGCCCGCTGCCCGCCCCACCTACAGGCCAGTGCCGTGTGGGAGGACCCTCAGGAGCCATTAGGAAGAGCAGCCACACAGGCATTTGCATAACTTCCCCGATGGGTTTCAGAGTCACCTAGGAAGGCCTCCGATGTGGTGGTTAAGACCGTGAACACACGGGCTCTGCTGCCCGGTTTGGATCCCGGCTCCACTGCTTCCGGGCTGGGTGCCTTGGAAAGGGCATCTGATCTCTCTGTGCTTCAGCCTCTCATCTATCCCATCCATCCTAAAGGGGGTAACAATAATACTTATCTCATGGGGCTGTTAGGAAGTGTCAATGAGTTAATACTTACTAAGTGGTAAAAACAGCACCAGATACACAGAGGGTGTTACTTATACAGAAAGATGAATGGATGGGATGGGGAGACAGACAGAGACAGACACACAGGGAGACTCCGCCGTCTCCAGTAAACTGGGGGTTTCTAACTGGAGAGATGCGGAAAACAGCGATGGGTTGCGGACGTCACTCTCGTTACCTCTACTTTCGTTGTGGTTCCAGCAGGATGAGGCTCCGAAGGCATGCATTATTCTAAAATAAGTAGGAAGAACTTCTCTTTCTATCAACCAGACCTCAGTTTGAATGTTCATATTCAAGACCTTGGTAATTTGTAGTGTAGCCCCAGGCTCAGGGGCTGACAAAGCCCACATCTGACCAGGTTGCTGAGCTCCATCATACACAAATTTAGCAATGAAAGAACCTCTTTTGTTACATTAGCCTGCCTCCCACCTGCAAAACAGAACCTGCCAGGATTCCTTCCTTGTTCACAGCCCCTCTCCGCCCCCACTGGCGGACTCTGGTGGTTGAGTAAACCATAGTAGTAGCGAATTCTTACTCACCCACTTGGGAATTACTGTTCTACTCCTGACCTATTCCTGTTGGAATCCAGCCACCAATATGATCTGTGCCTGACCAGAATCTTCCTGTTTGTAGATGACTGGTTTTGGCAACCACGCTTTCAGAATTCTCTTTCCCTCTTTCTCTTGACTCAGCAAATGCTCCAGATCCACTTGGTCCACCCAGTTTCTGAGCCCAACTATTGGCTTAAGACCTCTGTGTGTGTTTAAATTAGACTTTGGTCCTACCCTGCTGGCTTGGGAGAGTCAGACTATTTGCAACAAAGCCCCTAGATGATCTGCTTCTCCACGCCCCACTCCGGCCCAGTCTGTTGCCCAAAAAGGATGAGGTTCCTTTCCCACTCCCAGGTCACTTCTTCAGCCCCGTTAGCTGCTTCTCAACAGCTCCATCACCCTGGCCTCCGTCCTGGCTGGCACCTCCCCAACCTAAGTAAGGGTTGTGGTCACCCAATTCCACCATGGTGGTAGGGTTTCCCTACCCCACTGATTCTCACCAGGTGGGTGTCCTACCATTCAACTCAATTCTGACACGAGCTAACCCGGAGACAGCATCAGATTCTGCAGGTTAAGGGCTCAGCCCCGCTAAACCGCCCAGGAAAATCACAGGTTCATGACGCCACCTGTGCTCCTGACCAACAGGCTATAGATCGGAGGTTCCCACAATCTCTTCCGTGGGTCCGATTCATTTGCTAGAGCAGCTCACAGAACCCAGAGGAACATTTCACTAACAGAAGGTAACCCGGGAGCAGCCAGACAGAAGAGACGCATAGGATAAGGTATCGAGAACGGGCGCGGAGCCTCCGTGACCTCTGCCGGTGCACCGCTCTGCCCACATCTCCACAGGTTCACCAACCTTGTAACTCTCCAAACGCCATCCTTTCGGGGTCTAATGGAAGCCTCGTTACATTGGCACGGTGGATCAAATCACTGGCCACAGAAGACTGAGTCAACCTCCAGCCCCTCACGCCTCCCCAGGGGCTAGGGGGTGGGACTGAAAGTTCTAACCCTGTAATCACCCGGCTGATTTCCTGGCAACCAGCCCCCATCCTTAGGTGGGTCCAAAAGTCACCTCATTAACATAATAAAACACACCTTTATGGCTCCTAGGAAACTTGTGGAGTCGGGCGAGTTTTAGGAGCTCTGTACTAGAAACAGGAACGAAGACCAACGATTTATTTCTTATTACAAATCAGGACATCACACTGGGTAACGACAATCATCCGCCATCTTCACTCCTGCACCAGTCGGTTGCTTCTCCAGGAAAGCGCATAACCGGGCAGCCTGGGGCCACAATTGATTCACGTTCCCTGCCTTCAGCTAGCTCTGGGGGCTTCCTGGGAATCCTTGCACTTGACCTCCCATTCTCCAAAGCAGCTATAACAAGCTCTTCCAAACATTCATTTTTCTTTATATTCTTTGTTGCCATCCTTATCTCTGGCAAATAAGTCCTCTCTCTCTCTCTCTCTCTCTCTCTCATGATTCAGTCTTTCTTATGTTCCTGTTTACTTCAAGTGTAGAGAGGTGAGATCATCGTATGCTTCGATTAATGAAACACCTTCACATTGATCTGTGTTATTTTAGTTTTTCCCTTCATCCCCATCTCTACACTAATTCTCCACTTTCCCAATTTCCCACTTCCAGGTACTCACTGGGTTTCCTTGGATATATACCCTTGGATTTATGTTTTAAAAAGATATGGGGTTACTTTACATGTTTTCAATTTATATTCATTACATTGTGTTACAGATCTTGTTCTGCCTCTCTGTTATTTCACTCGATACTAGTTCAAGGTTCATCCATGTTTCTGATTATACATCCAGCCCACAGCTTCTGACTGCTGTTAAGTATTTCACTTCACAATCATGACATTTTACTCTTCTGTTTTCCTAGAAAGGAATATGGGGGCTTGTACCAACCACCTGCCACTGTGAAGGATGTTGTAATGACCTTCATCATATATGTTCCCTTATTGACCTATGCGTTTCTCTGAGGCCTAACACTGAGGAATGAAGATTGTAGGGGCGGAATGTATACTTAATTTGACTCAATAATTCATATTAGGTCCACCTATACCAAGTCCTCAATATTTAGTGACTAAATGACTGTCAAGACCAAGAAAACTTCAGACTCTGAACGGTGAGGAGTCTCTTTCATTACGTTTCTCTGCTTTTATAAGAAATTTGGACCAGCACTGAAAGTAGAAAAGAAGTGGGGTCAAGGGGCTGGATTTAGGATTCACCAGTAGAGGCGATTTCTGTTTCAGGTTTTGGAGAGGACGTGTATATACAAAAGACACTTTGAGAGATTTGATGGGAGGTCACCAAGTAAACGTAACAGATCAGTGAATATTCTTATCCCAGTTCTTTTGTTTTTCTTGTACTTCCTCCTCAAGAGACATGCTCTGTCCCCACATTGAACATCTCTATGAAACAGATAATCTAACTCATCACCAGCCAAGAAGAATCAGAAAATTATATGTTCTATGTGTATGAAAACGATGGTTTTGTTTTTTATCTCCCAAATTTAAATTTATATTATAGCACTAAATTTTCATTTTCAAACTATCCCTCTAAAAGATTTGACATACTTCCTGCCCCTACTCCCTCACTCACCTGTTGAGGGCATAGAAAATAAAACCATTGCTACAAACAAAAGAGGGTAAGGCTAAGTGAACACACATTATTTAATGGGTAAAAGACATAACGCTAACTCTTATTTACTCAAATACAGATCTCCAAAAAGGTTAACATTCATGGAATATTCATAACCGCTCATCAAGAGACTACAAAACATTTTGACACTAACAGTCTGAACTTTGAGGCTGTAATCAAAGAGACAACCACCGTCTGCCAAAGTCTGCTTAGGACAGCTTGGGTTGTACAGAACACAGATCGTCTCCCAGGTATGGAACTCTTAAATTAGTGTAGGGAGTAGTTATTGACCACCAATGATTTTACATTATAGATTTTAGATTCTCAGTCTTAGATTCCAAACTTGGATTGATAAATATCCAGCACAGGCATCTACATCAAGGGGAGCCTTCCCGCAGGTCACCCTGTTTTCCACGTGGAGCTCCCAGGCTGCTACTCCAATTGATTGGAACTGGTGTGGAGGATGCAACCTAATGGCCCTCATGGTTCAAAAACATTCCTTCGTAAAAACTTCCTTTTGATCTGCACATATTAATAAGAATTATCTTTAAGTGCATCCCCACTGTGACTCGTTTTAAAATTCCAAAGACTTCCTCCCTTTTTTCCTGATCTTCAAGGTCCTTTTGCTTACTGATATGTCAATTTATCCCAACTGTTCTTGCATTTATCCAGGGTAGCTGTATTTTCTCATTCATTTTGACTGCCATTTGGAGCTCCCTGAAGAGCAAGACCCATTCTGAAGGGCTTTCTGCAACCCAGGAACATACATGGTAACAATGCCAATTAACCTCCTAGGTTGTAGACTTCAGATAAGTTTTTATAGCAGATGCATAAATGGGCATGAAGTGGCTGAAAAACAGCAAACAAGGAAGTCAGCGGATCATCTGACAGCGATGGACACTGGAGAGTAAGATGAGTAAAAAGGGAAGGAGTTTTCAAAGCACTCTAGAATCTGGAAGTTCCCCTTCTGCCCCCTGCCCCCATGGAGAACAGCTGTGTCTGTGAGTCAGCCTGTTCAAGAAGCACAGAGAATAAGCCATCCAAGGCATTAGACAACAGCTACACAAAGCAGGCAGCTTTACAAAGTTGTATGGAAACAGCATGAGCACCTTAACAGCCAGCATCTCGAGGGATGTGTCCCAAAGTCAATATAAAGCAAGAATGAGCAATTCTAGTACAGAGGATGAAGCCTGATCTTAAACTCTGAAAGTTATCAGCTGCAGAAAGGGCCACTGAGTATTCTTTGCAGTTGGTTTATCAACCCTGATAAAAGGAAGTCCTTTCGTGAGCAGACCAACGATCTCAAAATAACAACAAATTACTCGCACCACAAATCGTGATCATTTCTCACCAACTGGTGAGTTCTACACCCAAAAAGTAGGCAGGCAAATTTACAAAAAAGTCCCTCTGATCACTTGATGGGCAAAGGGGGCTCGATCATATGCCCCACACTTGTGTTTTCCAACCCACCTCAGAAAGCATAAAAAATATATTCCCAAGAGAAGTGAAGCCACACTTAGAATCTCTTGAGACTCACTGCTGGGGAAGAAAGTCCTTAGGTGATTACTACCTGAAAGGAACATTTTTGTGGAAAGAGGAGAGGGCTGGTTCCACACACCTGCTCAGCTTAAAAAAAAAAAAAAGGGCAGCAGAGTATGAGTCCAGTTGCAAAACTGAAATGTATAATCATTAGAGGGAAATTAATCCATGAAAGGATGCATTGTGCCTATATGGTGTTTGCCCACCTTGAAGCATTAATAATTATTAACTTCAGCTTCTTTTACTCAAAGTTACAACGTTCTACTGAGCAAGGCTAGGCACAGAATTCTAGTGGGCTGTCCAGTGAAAAATCGGGCTAAGATGTGTAGTTCGCTCTGGCTTTTTTCCCCCAATTCAATAATCCTTTATTGAATACCTACTATGTCCCAGGCACTGTGCTACAAGGTAGCCTATGGGAAAGT
Source organism: Felis catus (assembly GCF_018350175.1). NCBI lineage: Eukaryota > Metazoa > Chordata > Mammalia > Carnivora > Felidae > Felis > Felis catus. Next base: position 25,953,558 of record NC_058371.1, read on the forward strand.
CAAAGAAAAATGTATGAAACATGGTGCTTGCACTCCTAGGAGTTTACAATTTCTTGAGGAGATACAAATATGGATCCAATGTAATGCAGTGCAAGACAATACTGTGTTTATTACCAAAACAGAGGCATGAACAGAATACTGGGGCAATCCAGAAACCTGGGTTTCAGAAAGATACTGATACAAGTGTTTAAAACTACTTGCTTCTTTCTCAAGCACAGTGCTTTTGGAGAAACTGAAATAAACAGGGCACGGTCTCTGCCTCCAATTTAACCAGTATTTCTTGAGCATCTATTATGTGCCAGGCACCACACAGGATACTGTGTTATTACAGATGGCTAAGCATGCTCATGACCTTCAAGGAGCATCTTCCCCAACCCTGACTTTTCAAAAATAAGTGGTTGTCTATATACCTGTACTAAGCTTGGTCTTGGATCGAGTCAAAAGACACTTAAAGAAAGGACTATTCTTTCATTCCTCTTGGACGCCAAGCTGAGCTTACCTCTGTGTTACTCAACAGAATGAGAATGTGCTGAGAATCCAGTTGCTATGATGACCAGTCTCATCAAAGGAAACCAAAGAAGAGGGAGAACCCTTGGTGGTCATGTTACACACCTACTGATTCGATGTATACCAACTCAACCCTTAGGGACCTTAAAGAGCAGAACCCCAGTGACTGACTTTTAGCACCTTAGAACATAATAGAAAGTAGGCAGTTAGTAGATATCTGATGAATTAAAGAATCGCTAATCCCTAGCCTTAGCCATGAATGTATGCTTAAAACTGGAGAAAACCTCCAAAATATTTGATATAGACTACTGCTCAACTCAGTAATTTTTTTAAATTACAGAAGAGAAATCTAGGAATCAATGTTAATGGTCCCCGGTCCAGACAGCATCATTAGATATCCAGTGATTTTAGGTTCTATCCACAAACTCACGGGAAGAAGCCGACTATTAATTTGCCCCTGGTCGGGAGCAGAATCTAACCTTAACCTTGCATTGTGGATGTGCTTTGTTCTGTTTGCCAAACTTGGTGAGTATATGTGCAGGCAGTTAGTTTCTCTCCCTGAAGTATCCCCAGTATTCATTCTTCCCTGGTCCACATTGACCTCCAGCCGACTTATCTCAGCTTTGTCAAAAAGGCTAAACACAGAGAAGATTCTCAAGGCACATACAGTGTTTTCTAATACAAACTGTGATTTTCAAAATGCCACACAGAAAAGCCATCAGGACTATGGGATTTCCTAGTAAATAGTTGCCATCCCACCGTAATCCACTATAGCAGAAAGTATTGCAGGAATAAAGCATCTGGAGCTTTACGCAGATTGTAGATGGAGTCTGGAGATAAATACCAATCCTGCCATGGTACTCATATACTGAGAGTCCATGTTACCAAGAGACCACACAATGAAGTCATTTTGATCCCTCTGGTTAGCCAAGTGGCCACTTCTGTGGACAGAAAAGTGCTCCATCCATGACCCTGTCATCACCTGTCTGACGAGAAGAATGTGGGAGGGAGAGGGGGGAGTCAAGCATGAGCAAAGGCCCGAGGACAGACTCCGTCTCTGCTCTCTGGAACCCACCCCCCCCAGAGGAGGGGGAGAATGCAGTTAAGTAGTGGGTTAAAATTACAATCAGCATGAGTGATAACTTCAAAAGTAAACGTCTCTCACTTTTTCGGAGAAATTTTTTACTTTCAATTAGTCTCACCTAGGGCCAGACCTTTGGACACTAAAACCATATAAACCTTGTCTGAGTTCTTATTCCCTTGCTGGGCTCCAACTCCTCCTCTCAGTTCAGGCCTCTCATCCTAATTTGGGGTTTCTCCGTGAAATTCCCGTCTGCCCTAATCAGATGATCCTCCCTCAACTGACCTTGTCACTCAAAAGCCATATGTCATTTAAAACCAGGTTTGCAACTGCGAAGAAATAAAAGGCAGAAATAAATTTGATTCTTCTGCATCTTAATTATTTCCCCCAGGCACTGCTATTCTCATTACACTGCCTTAAGTCTTGAACATGACATTTAAACTAAGAAGTTTAATGAGAATAGCTGTAATGTCATGTAGGACAAAGGTTCTCAATGCCCATGTCCTATGCTGGGAGCCCTTTAGAGGTGTTGAAGTGCACCTAGTTTTCCTCCCAGTAGTTGAGGTACAGTCTGGGTCCGTAGGTACCTGCTGTTGCCAAGGCAACCACATGCACATCCGGGCTCACCTACTTAGACTGACAGACCTCACTGAGTCTCTGGAATGATTTAGTGCCCCAGTTTAGGGCAGAGTTCAAAGGTGAAGATTGACAGGTACTTCTGGTTAGGAGACAAACCTGTGGGAAATAAGTCCTACATGACATTACAGCAAGAGTTTTCTCCAGAACCCTAATGGGAGTTTACGGAGGACAATATCTCAGACAGACAGACAAGCTATGACCAAACATCCAAAATAAGACCACAGGAAAGTCAGGTCATTCTCAACATCTTTTTTTTTTTTTTTTCCCCCTCCAAGCCACAATTTTGTAAAACAGGACCACAGGCAAACCAGAAAATGATTGTGTTCTTCCAGAATAGTCCAAGAAAGCAGAAGGAACTAAGTAAACGTAAGTGAAAAGTAACACTGTCCTGCATGAAACAACCCCTTTCTCTAGAGGGTCGAGTGTATTTAATACACCTCATGAGATTCGTTCTCTTTGCTTGAAAGTGAGGCTGATTCTTAGAAATAGGACCTATTAGCAAATGGCCCATGGAAAGAAAGTAAGTTAACCTTGAATGTCATTCAAAGACCTTCTAACATCTTCCATCTTGGAAACTGACATCAGCCTAACATAGTTACCACTGTGCTACTGGTATTGGTCCTGCATCAACTGTGGGCTGTATTCTCATTAATGGTCCAATTTGCCATCACCCTGACCTGCTAGATTTGAAGACTGGGGGTTTCTGGCACCCTCCTCAGAAGGATTCGGAAGTACTGAGTTCCAGAATTAAAAATCAGCTTATGGTCCCAAGCCTGTCCTCTTATCTCCTCATGAGGGAGACGTGATGACTCAAGACATGTCAGTAATGATTAAAAAATCTTCCCCAAATGAAAATATATACAAGTTTGTTTTATTTTAAATAGTACCAGATGCTCTTTTCTCTTTTCTGGGCTCCCTTAAGCCAAATTTATTTCCCAGACTTTTTTTTCCTAAAAGCCCTTAAACTAACAACTTCTTTTGTTTGTTTTTTGTTTTTAAGAGCTGGAACCCAGGACCTCTGAGATTCCCACCTGGTTTGAGCTATGTATAATCCAATGGTTTTATCCTATAAACTGGGCCAAAAACCTCAGATCTCAACCCAGATGCTAATGCAAACCCTGAGTTATGTTGCTATGGTGACTGGATTCCTCCAAGCCCTTAATTCTTACATGAGAAAGGTTTACTTTCTTCTCTGAGGAATGAGGGGGTGTTCAGGTGGGTGCCTGGGATTGGGCCAGAAGTTTCCTATAGGGTGTGGGTGTCCCTGCCACAGTCAGGAGCTCCAGGTGGCTTCTGCCTACATAACTATACCCTCTACTGGATTCTGTTCATCTCATTTGAGTCTTTCAGCAACAGGGTGTTATAAAACTATTGTTATTACCATCCAATTTTAGGGAGGCTCAGTCATGGCAAGTGGCTTGCTCAAGATCACTCAGCCCATAGATAAGACAGATGCATTATAAATTGATTTTCTGATCAAGTTCAAAGCCCATGCTTCTCACTAACCAACCCAGGCCGGAGGCAGACAGATGTCTTGTTCACTTCCTACACCTGCTGAAGCACCCTATGTATCTAGGAGCAGGTACAGTTGTGTAATTTTGGCAGGTGACTTCAGCTCCTTCTATCTCTGTTTTGTCCTCTGTAAATTGGGGATGGTAATTCCTATCTCCTAGGGCTGTTCTGAGGATCAAATGAGTTAATATGTCTAATTCCCTTACATCCAGGCCTGGCCCATAGTAAGTACCATACAAACGGGAGCTATTCTTAGCTGCTGGATCCCTTATTCACTCAGGAAGTTAAAACTGTAGCCAATGAGAGTCTGCAATCACCTGAGGATGTCTACACCACTGGCAGGTGGCCAGCGCAATACCAGAACAAAGTAGTGGTCATTGAAAAAGCCCATGTTGGAGAGCATCATAGCCTGAGACGCCTTGATGTTCAAAGTCAAGTATTCACAGCTGTATCTCTCTGTGGTCAGTTTCCCTGCTTCTGACATCAACCCGGAGGCACGTAAGCTGAAACAGAATCACTGGAAATGACACCGCTAGAGAAAGTCTGTTTGGAAAGGCTGTCATTTTTTTAAAAACAGCAGGCTTCTCCTTTCCCTGATAGCAATCAGTTTTGCTCGAAGAAGGACATTTTTTTTTTTCCTCCAGAATTTAAATTCCGTGCACAACTCAATACCTTTAAAAAGGCATTTATTTACCTTAGGCCTTTGAAAGGTACTTTAAACTGGCAGGAGACAGCAGCAAAGCGGTGGACAAAGCTGTGAGTTTCAGCACGCTAAAATGAAACTACTTTTTTCCCCCCATAAAAGCCCACATCTAAAGGTTACCAACCGCGCGCAGAGCCTCCTACTATTTGGCTCTTGGCTCCAAGGCCTGTTTCTGGAGCACACATTTGGCATTGCCCATGGGCCTCCCCATCTCTTTGCCTCTCCAAATTCTGCAGCATAGCCTCCTTTGGCATTCTTCTGCATGTTTAAATAAACGGAGAATCTCAGGGTTTTCCCTAGAAAAGTCTGCTAAAGACACTCCAGAGAGATGGGGAGGAAAAGAGTACCAGCTTATAAAACTACAAGCATTAGAAAAGAGGGACAGCTTAGCGGTGCTTCTTGCAAAGATTTATTTCAAATAGCCAGTCCCAGGCAGGGTACAGCCTGTAGGTCTGTTTGCTGAGCACAAACATCAACTTAGAAATTTACATAAAGGCACAAGGCCTTTGGGCAGATACTTGGTGCCCAGAGTGCCAGACCCAGAGCTTGGGCCCAAGGGCTTCTGGTAGGGGGGCAACAGCACAGGTTTCTAGAAGAGCCCTCCCCCAGTCCCCTGGAACGAGCCCAACTTACACACAGACAGGCATACTCACCTCGACTTTGGAGGCGGTGGAGGAGGTGAGAACACTTCAATCCCACTTCTGTCCTTGGGGAACTCAAAGGCAAAAGAGGCCGATTTGCTCATCCCGGTCCCGACTTTGCTGCTCTGCCCAGAGGAGCCGTCTGTGGGGCGGAGACGGTGCCAGGCAGAGGAGTTTGAGGGGTCTGTGGCGCTGCTGTTTTCCATCTCTCGTCCCCAGCTTTGACTCAACAACTCCTGCTCCACCTCCTCCTCTTCCTCTATCCGGCACTGACGACTCCAGGCCCCAGTCTGGTACCGGGGCCGCCGCTGGTCCAAGGCTGAGGCAGTGGCGGCAGGTGGGTGGCACCAGACAGAGTCATTGGTGGCGACGCCATTGGCCCGGCAGGAGGAGGCAGAGTCAGTGGGGCCCCCGGCTAAAGCCTGGGGTCCAGGACCACCCCCAGTGCTCCCCTCGCTGAGGTCAGAGAGTGGGGAGGCAGATGGCGACACTGGGGACCCTCCGGGGCTACTCTTGGAAAGCTTGGGGGGAATGGCAGGCTTCCCCTTGGGTGTGTTCTCACTCGCGTCGGGGCGGTGGCTGTCTCTGGAGCTCAGCCCCTGGCCAGCTGAAGTCTCCTCTTCACCTGCCTCTGAGTCCTGGCTCAGGGGCCCGCGTGGCCACTGCACCCCCACTGCAGAGTCGGGGCTGCTCAGGTAGATCGTCCGGCGGTCCTCTTCCGGATGGGCTGCCATGACCGTGATGGTGGCTGCCACCTGGGGAACCTTATCTGGGCCTTCCCTGTCCCGGCCCCAGCCAGATGGTGCTTTCGGAGCCCAGGCATTAGCTGTCCGTACCTGGCCCTGGCCCCGAGCAGCTGCTGCTGCGTGTTCCGCTGTGGCCTGTGGCTTAGAAGGCGCTGGAACCGCCTTCTTCCTCTTGGTGCTCTCAGCATAGATGGGTTCAGGCTGTACAGCCTCCCTGGGGTGGGCTGGAGGCTGGGGCTCCCCAGTCAGTCCAAGGCACCTGTTCGAGCCAGCGTCCTGCTGCTTCCCTGGCACAGGTTCCTTCATGAGGGAGCAGTAATCACTCTCAAGATGGGGGGCGAAGGGGCTGCTGGCCCCGCTGCTGGGACTCCCACAGGAGAGGCCGTCTGAAGAACCGGCCGCCTCTGAGGGCAGGGACAGCTTCTTGGGACCCAGGCGGGGAGGGTTCTCCGCGGGGCCCTGGCTACAGCACTCCCTCGGGAAGCTCACAACATGCTTCTGCTCCTCAGTGGACCCCGCACACACTGCCTGCCCCCAGCACACTGCTGGGCAGTCCCCTCCGCCAGGCCTGCACCGAGAACTCGCAGCCTGTGAGGTGGCCGTGGCCGTGGGGCTCCCGGGGCAACAATCCAGGATGGAGCAGTATTCCCCCCCTTCGCTGTCCCCTGAAGGCGAGCACCTTTGATCGCTGTCATCCTCCGAGGCCAGGGACTCCCGCAGCGGCTGTGGAGAGGGGCAGGGCCCCGCGCCCTTGTGACAGCCAGATGTCATCCCGGCAAAGGCAGCCACTTTCTGGCGGAAGCTCTCCTGAGTGGAGGTCAGTTCCTGGTAGGGAAACACGGGTTTATCTTCTCGCCCCCCCTTCTCATTGGGGAAACTCACTGGGTGGAAGGCAGTGCTCCGCTCCCCCCGGGCCTCGAGGCTGTGCAGACCAACCATGGCATACGCAGGGGGGCAGCGAGAGTGGCCATCTGCGGAGACGGAGGGCCCGGCAGGCTTCTGGACGCCACGGAAGCTGCCCAGGTAAACTATCGGCACGTCGTCCTGCTTCGGGAGGGGGAGCTTGCCGGGGGCTCGTCTCCAGATGACCTACACAGCCCCAAGGTTAAAAGACTTACATTAGACCTTGTCAGAGAAAAAAGGAAGAGAGAAAAAGTGAGAGGGAAGTGCCATGACATTGTGAACGGTCTTCTGTGCTGCATCGAGGAAGCTCTCCAGCACGCCTCCCCCTCTGATCGCCCCCCAGCCTCTCCTCCTTGTCACACCCACGAAGCCACTGGCCTTCCCAGACACCCAGCCGTGCTTCCCTCCCCGGGGGCTGTCATTCTTTTGGCTTAAGTCTGTGAGGTAGGGGAAGGAAAAACCCTGAAAAGGAACATTCTGCCTTCTCCTTCACAATTGCCTGATGAGGTAAGTTCTCCTAAGAGCTTTGAAAAGAGAGTTTTGAGTTTAATTTTCGCTCCGTGTTTGTTAGTTTTTTGATAACCATGCCACAGTACATTCCCGAAGAAACCAAAGTCTTAAGGCTTTTTAAAATACCTTGGCTGGGCGGTGGGGCAAGAGAGTGAGGGGTGGTTTCTGAGCTGGGTCCCAGCCCCCTCGCTGCTCTCTGGGCTCTGCCAGTGACCTCGGCCCAAGCCTACGTAAGTGGCCGGACTAGTTGAACTAGGAGACAGAGATGTGGACTGCTCATTCCCATCCCTGAAGTCACGGTCCCCTCGTCCTTCCCTTCTAAAGTCTCCCCCTGCCCCGGGATGCCTGGGTGGCTCGGTCGGTTAAGGCTCAGGTCATGATCTCACGTTTGTGAGTTCAAGCCCCGCATCGGACTCTGTGCTGACAGTGTGGAGCCTGCTTGGGATCCTGTCTCCTTCTCTCTCTGCCCCTCCCCTGCTTGCTTTCTACCTGTTTCTCAAAAAAAATAAATAAATAAAAATAAACTTAAAAAAAAAAAAGTCTCCCCCTGCCCCCAAACTTTTAGAAGCAGCCTCAAAGTAGGGCTTGCATTTGCTTCCTTTCCCAGATGATTCTGAACTGAAAGAGTCCTTGGCTTACGTCTGTGAAGGCTGAAGGTAGTGAACGTAGCCTGGCGAGTGGGTGTGACTGGCTTACGACAAATAGAGCAGGGACATGGAGCTACGTGCAACCACAGGAAGTGCCTCTCTTCAGTTAAGCCACCTCCGATATAAAACTGACCTCTGATTTTACATAGGCTCACGCACCCTTCCTGATCCACCCACCATGATGGTTTAGGAAAACTAGACGAGACAGAAAGGTCAAACAAGTCCCAAGCAGTTTGAGAATGTCCTAGACTGACTGACAGCATCTTAGACACGTCTAGAGGCAGCGGGCTCTGCACGGCCTCTAAATAACTACACCTTTGTAAGGGTGACCTGTGGGATGAGCAGAATAGTCTAATCTCTAGGGATGTGACCGTCTTTAGTTATCCCAGGTCAAAGTTGCTAAAATCCAACGTTCGCAGCTGGAAATTTGAATGCCTGGCTGGGAAATGGATATGAAGGAACTACTGCTAATATTTTAAGGGCGATCTTGATATTGCAGTTCTATTTTTTAAGAAGACTTTATCTTTTAAGACATGTACGGAAATGATGTGATATCTGGGATGTGCTTCAAAATCACAGGGAAGGCAGGGTGGAGGTGGGGGTGGAGAGGAAGCAAGACCAGACCGGGTCATGAGTTGGTCTGTTGACACTCATGGTGAAGGACAGTGGGATGCAGGGCATTTGTTATACAATTACCGCTACTTGCGTATATATTTTTAATTATCAATTAAAACATTTTTTAACTAAAAAAAAAAAAAAGCTTCATTTTGGTGTGTCCCCAGATAAATAATTAACCCAGTCTGCATTTAAACTTGACGGACTGGATTGATGGTTCTTGGCCTAAAGGGACAGCTGGAAAGGAGGGCAGCAGCCAGGACGGGGCAGTCATGGGGCGAGCTGACAGGAAGCCATCCTGTCCTGCAGAAGTCTTGCTCCAACAGCCCTCCCTGGCTGCCAGCCAGTCACCAAGCGTTACAACAAGAGCGGCCCCTGTAAAAATACCACACGGGTTCGTCAGCCTCACCTGCGAGACTTCGGCGCTCAGGTTCGCCTCTGTCCACACGTCAGAGGCGTCTGAGCTCATCATGGTGGGCTTCACGGCGATGGTGGGCTTGGAGTAGGGGGAGCTGTTCACAGCGTCATCTTCCTGGCGGCAGGTCTCCGCCCTGGGGGGCAGGCGAGGTGGAGGAGGCAGGCTGCCTGCTCGAGGCTGGGGATGGCCAGGTGCCAGCTGGTGGTCACTCCTCAGGCAGAAGCAGTTCTTGCAGGACCCGGGCTTCCAGATGTGCTCCACAAAGTCACTGCACGCAGACATTTTTGGGCTCGCGGGGCTCAGTCGGACGGTCTGGTGCATCTTGAGCAGACAGTGTGCTGGCTCATCTTGTGCCCAGCTCTCTGGCGCGGTCTTATGGGAGGCAGATGCGGGGCACTGAGCAGCTCCCGGGAATGGCAGGGATCTGCCTGATCAGAGATCCACGCGGCCAGAGGATGGCTGCATTACCCTAGAGTCTAATTATTTGAATGGGGAGTAGGAAGGGGAGGGAAGAGGAAAAAGGGAGAGGAAAAGGTCAAGATTAGCATTCCATTTCTTCTGAGACCCTCACCTATTTGTCCTAAGGCTCGTAGTCACTCTGCAGTGGTGCGGCCTTATCGGAAGCTGTAAAAACTAAACGCAACTCTGATACAGGAGTACAGAGCATAGTGGACATTTCAGTCCCCTGACGTCCCGAGAGCTGAGGTTTGGGGACTGTGGCAGGAAGAAATCACATGGGGTTTTAGATGAGGAACTGCCCTGTCTTCCATGCATTCCCTGCTGCTGGGGTGTCTAGAGCTTGGGACAAGAACTACAAAGTAATTCTGCAAGTAAAAACGGTGGCTTCCGGAGGACAGGCCACAATCTGTCACCAAGGACTGAGCAAGCAGGCAGGCCTGCGCCCGGAGACCAGTGCTCTAATGGTGCTTCTGGGCAGGTGGAGACTAAATGCAGGAGAAAGGGGAGAGGTGTGGTGCTGGCCTGCCCCTCGGGGGAACTGTGTCAGGCGGTCTGGCATCTGGGGAATCTGCCCTCCTCTCCTTACTAAATATAAGTTATTCAACCCAGTGCTCAGTGAGGTCAACAGAGCAGGGGCTGCAGGTCAAGGGGGGGAAAACAGAAAAAGAAATGCCTGACCACCACAGCCCTGTGGTCTAAGGGTCGCTGGTAGAACAGAACAGAGGGAAGAGATTATCACAGTTATTTTTCCCTATGATAGCCCTAGGAGGTAAGGCAGTCAGCTTGTTGAGAGAGGTGTCTCTGACAGTCAAACTGAGCACAGAGAGTTTGCCCCTAGCACCTAGCAAATTCGCCCATTCAAGATGAGCTCAGAAGTTTGCAGATATTAACCAATTAGCTTGAATAACACCCCGCAGGTAGCTGTTATCCCTATTTACGGATAGAGGGGAGCCTGGCTGGCTCAGCCGAAGAGCATTAGACTCCTGATCTCAGGGTCGTGAGTTCGAGGCCCACATTACTTAAATAAAGAAGTAAAAAAAACCTCACAGATGGGAAAAAACAATGGCAATGGCATAAACTAAGACTCATCCATAGACATAGGGGGTTTGGTGGTTTCGGAAAGCGAGGCCAACTGTGTGGGCAACCCCTCACCTCATCATGTCCTTCATCAGACAGAGTTGCTGGCCATTATCTGTTTGCTGCTCATTGCTCTTCTCTGCTCACTTAAATGAACTGAGCTCCTCATAAGGAGGGTGTTCATGAGAAAATAATCCTCATAAATCGAAGGTGAACAGATTCTCATCCAATAGGGAGTTCTACCCTAGGGTTTGCTCTCCACTGTCCTCCAGTGAGAACTTGCTTTGAGGCTGATACCTTCTAAACTACCAAGACAGGGGTGCCTGAGTGGCTCAGTCAGTTAGGTGTCCGACTTCGGCTCAGGTCATGATCCCGTGGTTTGTGGGTTCAAGCCCTGCGTCGGGCTCTGTGCTGACAGTTCAGAGCCTGGAGCCTGCTTCGGATTCTGTGTCTCCCTCTCTCTCTGCCCCTCCCCTGCTCACCCTCTGTCTCTCTTACTCAAAAATAAATAAACATTAAAAACAACAAAAAAATTCTTTTTAATAAAAAAAGCTTCAGGGGCACCTGGGTGGCTCAGTTGATTAAGCATCCGACTCTTGATTTCGGCTCAGGTCATGATCTCATGCTTTGTGAGTCTGAGCCCTGCATCAGGCTCTGGGCTGATGGCTCAGAGCCTAGAGCCTGCTTCAGATTCTGTTTCCCTCTCCCTCTGCCTCTCCCCTGCTTGTGCGCTCTCTCGCATGCTCTCTCTCTCTCTCTCTCTCAAAAATAAATAAATAAATAAATAAATAAATAAATAAACAAACAAACAAACAAACTTAAACTATCAACAGGACTAACCAGGTAGACTGAGCCAGGAGCCCACTCCTGAATCGTTTTGGAAAGTGCTCTCTGTTGTCCCACACGCACTCACAGACAGGGGTGCTTATTCAGCAAGCACTGGCGCTAAATTCACCTCCTGTCCCTCCAAAGTTCCCCGCAAAGCCACTGCCTCACCAAGCTAAATGAACACTCTGAAATACACAAGTATTTGTCTTTCAGCAACTGTTGGTGGGTCCTATGCATCCCTCTCTTTAAGATGATTGTGGGTTAGGTTCTTCTCCTCCCCTAAATACACCCCAGTAGCAGGTTCATTCCTCACCAAGTTCCCCAGAAGAGGTCACTAAGCGTCAACAAGCAGAGGAGGATAGCAAGGATTTTTCTTCCTCCCATAATTTTGAGCCACCGAGAGCTTTAGGCTCAGCTGCTAAATCTTGCAAGGAGGAAAAAGGGGAGGAAGCACAGTGGTGTTCGGAGAGCAAGTCTCCAGATCCCTGCCCCAAGGTGAGGAGCTGGTCCTTTCTTAGGGAGCCGACAGGCTTCCTGGCCACAGAGAAAAACAGTCTCCCGTTTACTATAGTCAGAGGCTCCCGAACCCCGCCCCCCCCCACCCTGATGACAGTAGGGAAGAAAGCTTAAAGACCAGTTCTCTGTGGTCCCTTCTGCGTTCCTGCAGCTCCTTATAAGGCTGAGTTAACTGTGGAGGTGGGTGTCCAACCACTTCCTCGGGGCTACCACAGATTCACAAAGAGGCAGTCCGGGGAGGTCACATTTCATTTCCTCCCCAACAGGCAACTGCGAGCACAAACTTGTCATGTCTGCTTGGTGCCAGAGGTCCCCACTCCTTGTCGCCGATGGCCCACCACTGCCCTGGGACTTCGGGTAGGCTCTGGATTACTGATGAGTGGGAAGCTTCCCTCAGAACCCTGGCCACAGCCTGTGCACCCTCTCTTCGCTCCCAGGCCCAGCTCTGAAATTCTCTGATGTGGGCACAACTCTCACCGACACGACTGCTCAGAGATGCAAAGGTTTTTAGGGGCAGTCTTTGAAGAAGAGAACAGAATGAAGTGCTAGCCTTCCACCATCACTGACTCACTGCATCCTGTTACAACTGGTTTCTCAGTCACAGCAAACAGAATTTACCATCCTGTCAAGCCAGAAAAGATGCTTTCCCAGTTCTGTCTGGGGAGCTCCATGCCTGGAATTATCCCCTATTTGTTTTCTGTGAAAGATGGTGAAAAACTCAAGTGGCGCTCACAAACCAGGAACGTCGCTTCGCCTCCCAGTGCCAACTCTCCACAGCCTGGGAATGGTACCTTCCTGCCCACGTTCCTTACCTCCGAAGGGAGGCGGCCCCCAGAATTATGCAAATTCCCCCAGTTCAGTGGGAGGTAGCAGGGCAAGATTAGAAAAAGATCCCAGCATTCTTTCTGATCCAAGTCGTGATAAAACATCTTTGCCTCTGCAAACTTCTGCACTAGATTTGTGGCTGCAATTTGCAAGACTGAAGTTGTCAGACACACTCCCATCCCATTTCCAAAGGAATCTGAAGAATGACGGCCAGATCTGTAAAATTAAACCTTTTGGCTCTAAATACCCCTTCACGCTTGCATCAAAGGCTGTTCATGCCTCACCCCGAAGTGACAGAATTCCAAAAAACACTCACCTGATAAATGTATACATACCGTTAAATTAATGCAACAGTGGAAAGGAAAAGTAGGTACGGAAAGTGTCTGGTTTTCAATACTCCACTGGCAAGGGTTGCCCAGGCAGAAAGAACAAAGTGACAATCTTAACACCCTCCTTCCCCCACCCCTCAGAGGGTAAGTCGTGATATTCGCCCAACTTTTCATTTTATTTTTTCCGTCTCCAATGCTACCTACGCAATCTCATCTCAGCAGTAGCAATGTGATTTTCATGGGTTAGACCTACTACAGTTTAAACCAGTAAGGAGGATGGCCGAATTCCACAGGACAACGGGATGGCAAAGTCACCGCACAATTCCCCAGGGCTTCCTGTCAAATGTCCCTCTCAAAACGGGAAAAGGTTGCTACCACGGATCAGGCCAGTGATCAGTAAGGTCCGTGGAACCTGACTCTGCACTGATGGCATTGCAAAATTCCTGGCCCCTAGACCTTTGGGCTTTCCTATCCAGTTCTGCAAAGCCATGTCCTTGCTGGCTGAGCTTTACCTGAGAAAAATAAACACAGCCGGCCCTGCCTCCATTCCCATTTACAGGACCTGAAAGCGGAGAGGTGGAGAGGTCCTATTTTCTCCTGGTGTGCTTGTGTGTGTGTGTCCGGCTGGGAACACGAGCAGCACACGCAAAGGTTAAGAACGTGCCCACGGTACGCCCTCTTTCAGAAGGCTCGGGAGAGAGGCATCATCTCGTTCCCTCCGGAGACTCGGAGGCTGGCATCTAACCCGGGGCAGCGCCAGCGGCCGCTATCCTGCGGCCCCAAACCATCACCCCCGGGATCCCTGAACGGCCTCTCCCTCTGCTCCTTTGACAATACGGCTGCCGCGGAAATGAAGTGTCCCCACTAGCAACTCGCAAAGCGCTCGGGTCCCCTGCCCCAGACTGAACAGCAAGACCAGCAAGACCAGCACAACAGTCGGTGTCCCCTCCCCGAACTCGAAGGAAAGTTTCCCCGTTTTAAAAAGCGCGATGCTCGAATGAATCGAAAACAGCCCTCCGGCTCCCGTGTGCTCCGGGCTCCGTGCCTGCACCTGGAGCACAAGCCCCGGCGCACGCGGTCCGGACGCTCCACCCTCCCCGAGCGGCCGCCTGTCACCCCGGGGGACTCCGACAGGGGATAGCCCTCTCGGCGACCGCAGCGCTCCCCCGGAGCTCCCCTCTGCGGCCACGTTTGCCAGACAAAAAGAGGCCGGATTTGGAGAAAGCGTCGCGGGCTCACCTCGGGGCCGCGCTCCCCCGGCCTCGCCGTCGGTCGCCGAGAAGCCAGCCGCCCGGCCGGGCGCCTCGGAGCATTGTTTGGAGAGTGAGCGCGCGCAGTGCGTGCCCGGCCGCGGGCGGGTGTCCTCTGCCTGGGCCCGGAGGCCGGGTGGCAGCTGCGAGCGCGGCTCCGCCCCCTCCGCCTCCGGTTACGCCGCCCGCCCAGGCTCCCGCCGCACCTCAGCAGTCCCCGCCGCCTCCCCGCGCCCCCACCCCCTACCCGGGCCCGCGCGCCTCCGGCTCCCCGCCGGCGGGCTGAGGCTCTCAGCCCCGAGTCGTCCAAACTCTCCCCGCCCCGCCCCTCCCACCCGCGCCCACCCGCCCGCCCGCTCCGGGCCGCGAGGCCCCGCCCCTGGCCCGGGACTGGGCGCCGTCCGACCCGCGAGCGGGGCCCCGGCTTGCCCCCTCCCCGGAGACCGCGGTGCGCGCCTCTGCCACGGCGACTCTCGGTGCCGGCAGCCTGGCTCTTACTACAATGTCTGTAGAGGTATCATAGGTGTCCGGCATCCCTTCATCCAGCCGGCTCTGCGAGACTCGGGGGGGCGGGGAAGGCACGAGAGCCGGCGAGGGGGAGCCGAGAAAGCCAGGGGTCAGGAGAGGAATAGTGAGGTCGGGATCCCAGACCGGTCCCGAAAGCTGCGTGGGCACCGGGATTGTCCATCGCTGTAGCGGGCGGGAGGAGGGTGGGGCGCCAGGGAGCCGGGCTGGGAATCCCGACCTCGGATTCCAGATCCCCTCGGTCCCTGGACTGAGCCTCACTCAGGCCAATGGCTTAACCTCTAGGAACTTCGGTGTTCTGGATATAGAATGAACGGTTGAACTGGACAGAGCTGGTCTTCCACCTCCCTCGGACATCCAGGTCTTACGCAGGCCAATATTACACCTGTGTTTACAGTTTCCAGTAAGTGACTCACTCACTGAGATAGACCGAGTTCGAGATAGTCCTCCGGCTAAATAAATATCTTTTAACAAAGAGTACCACACAGCCCACACCTAGTCAGTCCCTTCCCCCACCTGCCTCTGACAGGCTCTGCACCTTGACCTGGGTGGTTCCTCAAGACGTTAGCACCCAGGTCACCACCTTGAGAATGCCTGGGTGGGGGCAATGTGGTGAAATGGAATAGGGAGAAGACCGGGAAAAACACCTGTGGGCTCCTCTCTCTGCCCCTCCTGCTCTCCAGAGAGGTAATAATGTATTGTAACTCCAGTTGGGTCCTCTGCCCTCAGCCCACAGGGATGAGCCTGTGAGCCTCCACCAGACGAGAGGAGGAAGACTGGTTCCCCTGGAGATTCCTGGGCTTTCTTGAGATCTAGCCCTGAGAGGGTGAGGAGGTTGGCAGAGAGGAGAGAGGGAGAAGACACGATTGTGAGGCTTGGCTCGGGGGTGAGGAAAGGAGAAAGGTAGAGGGATATAGGGAACGCTTCCTCGTGCTCAAATGTCTGGATTTCTCCTGAGTGTGAATAGCATTTGGGGGAAGGTGTAGTGGGATGGAACCAACACTGGTTAAGTACCTACCCTGCGCCATGCCACCCCAGGACGGGGACATCACCGCTATTTCATAGAGAAGAAAACCGACCCACGAAGTACCACATAACTTGCCCGGGCCCATTTGCTGAAAAGTGGTAATGCTGGGAGCCGAAGCAAAGGCTGTCTGGCCCCGCTGATGGACGATTCCATGCTGCCATGCTACCTCCTTGTCCCCAAGTACAGGTAGTCCAGCCCTATTTTTCTTTCTTCCCAAAGTGAGGGGAAACCACTGGAACAGACAGGGAAGGAAAACTCTGGTTAGCCTCCAGCAGCAGTCAACAAAACTGAAGGGTCCAGGCCTCTCTTGACTAAGACCTGGGCGGGGTGTTGATAAGCAGACAGGTACAAAGTGGTCTGCACTGGAGAAATACAAAAATAGCACAAGGCCGGCCAAGCAATTCAGTTACAGAGGGAGATGGCACACCCCTGGGGTTTGAGAAGCTTCTGGATCCCATGATTCAGGCTAGATATTTCCCTTCTTCCTCTGTAAGGCCTGGGTGGGGACACCCACCTCACAGGCTTGAGTGCACATAGAAGCCACTCGCTTTCCCACTTTATTTTCTTCTGTTTACTTAATTTATCCTTAGTACATAAACAGGCGGAAGAACATAATGATAAGCAAACGCAACGGCGTGAGACGGGATTGGCGGTTCTGTGGCATGGGACAGCAGTTGAAGGGTTAATTCAGTCTTTCTGCAAAATAAACTGTGTTCCAAAGTGTTTTTGCTGTGCTCACACAAAATGAATGCATTACACTGTAGTTGCTGACATATAATGTGCATCTTTTAATGCCAGCGACACGGCCTTAAAGATGGCTTCATCCTGCCTAATGAAAAGAATCAAAAAATACTTCAAAAGACTCACTTAGATCCACATAAAATTCCTATTCTCTGATGCAGTGCTCTACCAGTGACTGTTAAGTATGTTATCTCCTCGGTAAAGCTGCGGTAAGCTCATGCATTTTAATAAACAATTCTTGCTCGAACTTCCAAACTGCATCCTGCAATGCAGGGCCATTTGTGTATACACAGCATTCTGCTTCTGGCTACTTATCAGTCCATTTCATGACACTTTTAACTGCAGGGCTTGCTTGTACGCCCTGAGACACATCAGACCTTGAAGAAGAGCAATTCCCTTCAAGGTTTTAGTCCAGGAGCACCGTTCTGTACAAGAGAGCAGTTAAATTTGGGGAAATGACAAAGGCGGGGACAGGTAGTGCTTTGGGGTAGGTAAGTGAAAGTCGCTTGGAATTAGAGAAGGAAAAAGGCAGAATGAGGAAGTGCACACCATCAAATTATACTGAGAAGATGCTAGCTGGGGAATTTAAGGGGTGAGACAGTGTGAAGACTGGACCAAAGTAATCCTGTGCCTGATCTCTCCCCTGCCAGAGAATAGGCCCCACACAACAGAGAGGTGTCTCTCCCCTTAACGGGAGAAAGGTGTTCAGAAAGGTGTTCAACAAACATTTATTGAGTGCCCTCTACTTAGCACTGGATGAGGTCCTATGAGGAAAATACAAGGTCTATGAGAGGGAGATAATGCAGGGGCGGTGGGGGCTCAAAGAAGGAAAAGACAGAAACAAAAAAAGTGGCTTCAGGGAAGAAGGGGGCTTAGGAGGATGAGCAGGATTTCCATGTGTGGCCAGTGGGGACTTCCCAGACTGAGAGAATGGTATCCACAAAGGGATGGTCATGGGAAAGGCGGGAGACTTTGCAGAGATCTCCTATCCAGTCTGGCTGGAGCACGGTTACGGTTATGGGAGACAAGGCCGGAAATGCAGGGTGGGGCCGGCAGGAAGGCTTGGCCGGCAAGCCAGCCAGGAGGAGAGCACTGACTTTTCTGAGGAACCAAATGATATCATCCAAGTTAGCTTTTCATTAGCTCTACCTGGATCTTCTATCCCAGATAAATTAGGAAGTGGGACTAGAGGCTGGAGACGAGAAGAATGGCTTGGAGTCTCCATCTCTGGTCCAGATGGGAGGTAAGGGGCCTGGATAAGGGAGGCAGCAGTGAGAATGGAAAGCAGGGATGTGGGGTGGACAGTTCTGAAAGACATGAAGAGGGAGATACAGGAGCTGGTTACTTATTGATTCACTGTGAATAATAAGATATTAACTGATAATAATAGCTTACGCTGTGGAGTACTCATTCTATGTCAGGCGCTGGGTGCTAAATGGTTTACATGCCTTCTCTTGTGTAAACCTCACAGAAACTCCCAGGTAGGAGTTGCTATAAGGGAGAGGAAGGAATCAAAGATAAGCAGCAGAATTGTAGCCTCCAGAGACTGGTAGACCAATGGTAGCACTAGGACAGCTAGAGAAGTCAGGACATTGAGGTTGCGGTCTCTTGACCCTGGCACGTGTGGCACATCCAGTGAAAGAAGGTATCCTGCCAGCTGTGGTGTTTGGAGCCACAGGAAAATTGAAGGAGGTTGGAGGAATATGAAGAGATGATCTGAAAAGGTGAAGGGCTGGGGCGCCTGGGTGGCTCGGTCGGTTAAGCGTCTGACTTTGGCTCAGGTCACGATCTCTCAGTTGGTGAGTTCGAGCCCCGCGTCGGGCTCTGTGCTGACAGCTCGGAGCCTGGCGCCTGCTTCGGAATCTGTGTCTCCCTCTCTCTCTGCCCCTCCCCCTGCTCGTGCTCTGTCTCTCTCTGTCTCTCAAAAAATGAATAAATGTTAAAAAAAAAATAGAAAAGGTGAAGGGTGGACAAACACAGTAATCTAGAAGAGTCTGTGGAGAAAAGGAGTCAGGACCCTCTCTTTGAGACTTTCCTAAACCCAGGGCAGTGTGAAGAGATGTCTCCTGGAGAGAACAGCCAAGGAGATGACGTGAAAGGAATTCAGGTTGTGGGAAATTGTGTGAGCTGGAGAGTGTCTGAGACCAGCTTAAACTCTCAGTCACTCTGTTCACAACAGCAGGAGCTTCCAGTGGACCCCATGGAAGGAGAAAATCGGGTGGGAGGAAAATGAGATGGGAAAGGTGGGCTTGAGAGGGCTGTTGACTAGGGAAAAGGGCATTGGACTGGGGGGAAGAAGGTGGCCACAGACGAGGTAGGGTGGAATCCCTGGGAACCACGGGCACGTGCTGGGCCTGCCTCGGTGGCATCTGGGGTCCCAAAACCACCACGGAGGAGACTGGGAAGGTAAGGAGGCAAGGAAAAGGTCTTCTGGAAATTTGCTGTGAGGAGCTCATCTGAGTTCTCTCCATCCTGCTGGAAAATGACATTCTCAGCAAGCCAGTCAAAGGTTGGTCTAGCAAGCATACACAACCCCACTCCACCCCTGGTTCTCCCTGACTTACAATTAGCTCTTTGGGTTGCCATCCCAACTTAACCTCTTTCTTCTCTGAAGTGCGGAAATCCAAGTAATCTTATCAGTTAACCCCTGTCCTGTGATTATGGCATCACATCTTTGTGTCCCAGCTTTTTCAAAAAACCTTTTCCAACATCCCATTCTCCCCCGACTAATGTCCTAGGCAACTCTCCACAGGATAAAACATTCTAAATAATTTACAGTATCATATTCCAAGCACTGAATAGATTTCCCCCCCAAATTGAAAACTATTATTTAAATAACTGCAGGATGTCAGAATCTCAAACCACATGGGACTGGGAGCCAAGGGTACAAGATTGTTATGATCTTCCTTTGTGCCCAAGTGCCACAGAGCTCAGATGTCAGGTGTTGAAGTAGGAAAACACTTTATTGTTTGCCTTTTTTAACATAAATACAGTTAGATGTGCATCCATTGACGGATACCTTATTGCAAGCCTTAGTTTTTCAAAATGTCACTTATAGATTGAACTGTGTTCCCCCACACCCCCAAAAAAGATGTATTGAAGTCCCAACCCCAGTTTCTCAGAGTGTGACCTTATTTGGAAGTAGGGTCCCTAAAGAGGTAACCAAGTCAAAGTGAGGTCATTAGGGTGGTTCCCAACCCAAAGTAACCGATGTCCTTACAAAAAGGAGGAAAGAGACAGGCTCTCAAAAAAGGAAGATAATGTGAAAACACAATGGGAGAAGAGACCATGTGACCACGTTGATGAATCTGGAAGCTGAGGGAGGCCAAGAACTGGCAGCATACAACAGAAGCTAAGAGACAAGGGAAGGTTTTTCCCCAGAGCCGTCAGAGAGAGACTGGCTCTTGCCTCCACCTTGATCTCAGACTTCTAGCCTCTAGGCAATAAACTTCCGTTGTTTTAAGCCTCCAGGTTTTTGGTACTTTGTTACAACAGCCTGAGGAAAATAATACGGTTACCAAAATGAAAACGTTCCACAGAACGATAGACACTACTGCTTCCAGACGGAAGAGAAAGATTTTTCAAAAATCAGCTCCAGAGAGCATGACACACAGGAGACATGGTAATTAATGCCCGCTACATATGTAATGCCAGACAGTTCTCTGTATTAAGGTCAGTGTCCTTTCGTTCAACCTGCCCTGTGAAGAGAATGGTCATTCTTTCATTGATGGCTCCCTCTTTCTCCGGTTTCAGGTTCTATGGTTAGGAGAAAGTCCTGGTTCCTTACCAGAGCTGGCATTTGCATGGTTAAGAAACTCGTTACCTCTGCACCCAGGGAGTGTGAATGAAGATGTACCTCAAAGCCCATCAGGGGGGTGTTCTGGGTCCACATACACTTCCAGAGATGTCATTAATGGACAGGAGAGATAATCCATGTCTAATCCTTCAAGGATAAATGGAGGCACAGAGGTCCTAAATGACTAACATGACTTACCCAAGGTCTCCTAAGACATTTCATAATACTGTTCTTCTGAGCTTTCAAGGTTGTTTGGTTTAAAATTTTTTTTTTAACTTTTATTTATTTTTGAGACAGAGAGAGAGAGAACATGAACAGGAAGGGTCAGAGAAAGAGGGAGACACAAAATCCAAAACAGGCTCCAGGATCTGAGCTGTCAGCACAGAGCCCGACATGGGGCTCGAACCCACAGACTGCGAGATCATGACCTGAGCCGAAGTAGGATGCTTAACGGACTGAGCCACCCAGGCACCCCTAGGTTGTTTGGTTTTAATGTGGATTGTGAGTTAAGGATGTGAAAATGAGAACTATTTGAGGAATTAATTCATAACTCCCACTGCTTCTCTTTCTGACTGAGCTGGAGCCAGGGTTAGAAAGAAGCAGAATATTCTACATTAGGAAGGGTCACAAAGGAAAAAACAAGCCCATTTGAAAGACCTGCTTAGTTAAAACCTCCTAATGATACAGCTACTATGGAAAACAGGTTAACGGTTTCCTACAAAGTTAACCATAAATTTGTCATGTGGCCCAGGAATATCTACCTCGAAGTAGAACTAGGTACACACGAAAACTGGTGCACAAATGTTCACACTGCATAACAGCTAAAGAGTAGAAACAACCCAGATGTCCATCAACTGGTGAATGAATATGCAATCTGTCCATATGGTGAAATACTATTCAGTAATAAAAAAATTAAATGCTGATACATGTGCCAACACGGATGGACCTCAGAAAGGTTATGCTAACTGAAAGAAGCCAGACAAAAGATTACTTACTGTGTGATTCCATTTATATGAAATATCCAGAAGAAATAACTTGATAGAGACAGAAAGTAGACTAACGGCTGCCTGGGGTGGGGGGTGGGACTGGGGTATGGGAGCGAGGGATCACTGTCAATGGGTATGGGGGGATCTTACTCCAATGACGGAAGTGTTCTGAAACTAAACTGTAAATCATGATTGCACAACTTGAAACACTGAGTAAAAATTGTTGAATTACATGCTTAAAATGGTTGAACTTTATGGTATGTAAACTATACCTCAATGAAGCTGTTCATGAAAAGAGAAAGAATGGAATATCATTGAGCCTTAAAAGTGATGGAAAGTCTAACACCTGCTACACCACGGATGAACCTTCAGGACATTATGCCAAGTGGAATAAGCCAGTCACAAAAGGAAAATTGCTGGATTCCACTTTAGCTGAGGTCCCTAGAGTAGTCAAATCCATAGAGACAGCAAGCAGAATGGTGGCTGCTGAGGAGGGGAGAGGTGCGAGTGGGGAAGTATTGTTTAGAGGGTGCAGTTTCCCTTTGGGAAGATGAAAAAGTTCTGGAAATGGATGGTGTGATGGATTCATAATGTGAATGTGCTTAGTGCCAGGGAACTGCACATTTTAAAAAAGTTAAAATGGCACCTTTTATGTTGTGTATATTTTATACAATTGAGAGAGAGATTGAGAGAAACGCCTATGTCTCTGTAAGCAAACTGCCTGTTTCTGAAAGATGAAACAGGTCTGAAACATCTCATGTTATCTTTAAGTCAATGAGCCTTAGTCATTCAGAAGACCATCAGTTTTTAAACTCCTGTAGGAAAGAGATTGATTCATAATTCTATGAAGTCACAGAAACTCCAGGCCTATTGCTGCCTGATAAATCATGGATGAGAAAACATCACATGCTTTCCTGTTCAACCATCTCACCGTTGGACATCCTTCTCCCCTTGCCTTGCCCAAGGCAGCTTCGGGTTTGCCTTTTACTAGGTCAGTAGGCTTGTGAATGTCCTGACCTCTGCGTTGTTTTTGTGACATTACCTCTGGGACCCAGTAATCATTCTCCAAACCCAGCCATGTGAATGTCATTACACGGATCGTATCTTAGGGGCTGTCACTTGCAAAGGTAAGCCAGTGCTCTGAATCAAATTTGTCTGAGGAATGTTCAATGGAAGGAAAAAAAAAAAGGCTTCTATTTATCTAAAAAGGACGCGTCATTTGCCACCTGCTGTAAAGTTTTATAAGCATGTTGAAAAACAAAATGTTTCCTTTGCCTATTCCCCTTAAAGTAAAGTGGTCTTTTCTCTACCCCCCCCTTTTTTTTTATGGTTCTCATAGGAAACATACCCTAAGAGGATTGAAAGCCAATTTTTTGGACTCTTAAAGCATTTTACTAATAACCAGCATTGGCCCTTTCTAGGAGTAAAATCCCATTTGGATACAGCACAACTGTATAAGATATAACTCTGAGGACATCTTATTTCTCTCCATGTTCTACCACGTGGTGAGACCAAAAATACTTTTACCCACTTCCTCCTTTCATGTTTCTGAGAGCATGAATTGAGTGACAGGACAGATGGTGCGTGATTTCTGTGCTGGGTGGGGTGGGACGGCATGACAAGGGGGAGCAAATAAACCTTCTCATCTAGGACCTGTAGATACGTGCCCCCTTCCTTCAATTTCAGGCCCGCGATATGTAATTGATGTGGATTATCTATAACATAACTATCCAACCCCAGGGCGTCCTACAAACACTGGCTCTTATTAGCAAATTACTTCTCCCCAAGTCATAATGTCCTAGAATTAGCATTTTCACGTGGGGAAGACTTGCATAGTCAGAACAGTCAATAATCAAGTATAGAAGACTGGGGGTGGGGGGCAGGGAGTGGCTTATTTATTTTTCGGATGCCCTGTTTAAACTCCCAGACAGCATTGCCCACAATATCGCCCTTGCTGTACTTTGTGGAGTCAGGGTAACCTGCTTGTGGATTTACAGCCCTAACTGGTTTCTGACATCTAGAAATGGTGGCTGAGAGGCTCCCAGAAGGATGCTTGATAGAATGTCCTGTGGTCACAGAAGGTAGCAAAGTCACCAAGCTTTGCAGTGACCAATGAATGGGGGAAAGGGACCACCGACCACCCCGTGTCTAGAAAGGGGGAGGGGAGAAAACCTCCAACTAATTTACTGGAAAGCCCCAGGCCTTGTTAAGGAGGCTTTAGGATAATAGCTCTTTTGACTGTTCAGTTTTTTCCCCTTTTAGAAGTGGCAGTGGTGGCTGGCAGAGAGAGCCATGGAGAGAGCAGGGCAGGAAAGGGGTCAAAAGACACGTGATGGGGCTGATTAACAAGTAGGCTTTTTAAGCAGTGGCCAGGGGACACCTGCAGCTCTTCTAGACTTGCTTGCCCAGTAGGGGTTGTTTGAATGAGAAAACAGCTTCCAAAAAGATGTAACACAAGGACATAAAAGGAAAAAGAAAAAATGTGCATTTGTGAGATGAGGGAATTGTAGAGTTTTATCTCTGATTCTTCTCTAAAGAAACCTTTTATTATCTAATATTCTCATCAGTAGGTCAAGGCTCACAAGATGAGGAGAAAGGGCTCATCACCAGGGCACTGTGCTGGTGTTTTCCTCAAAAAGGAATTTGCTTTCAAACAGACATGCATTCACTAATCTCTTTTCTTAAAAGAGAGAGAGAGAGAGAGAGAGAGAGAGAGAGAGAGAGAGAGAGAGAGAAAGACAAGAAAGAAAGAAAGAAAACCACAAACACAAAATCTCTTCCAACTCAGCTGACTGAGTCCGAGTGGGGATGACAGCAGCATTCACTTGCATGATCCCACAGAGCTAGTGTCCAGAATGAAAATAAATGTGACTTTTCAAATCAGGGCATAGTGTTGCTTTGTTTGTAATTCAATTAAAGAAGAGGCATTACCATGTCATTGTATGACAAGGGAGATAATGAAGAGATCCACATGTTTTGGGCTGCAATAAAGCAACACCTGTGCTTGACAGATTGGCATCAGTATCTTAAGAAAGCCAGAAGGGGACAGTTCCTGATTTCCAAGGGGCTGTTCTGAGTGTGGTGGGGGTGGAGGAGCAAAGGGTCGAAAACCCCATACCTTCCAGAGTCAACCAGCTTAGCCCAGCTCTATACCAGATGGTTATGGTTCATATTTACTGATATTTCCTATAATTAATAAAGCCTTCCTTGATAAAAACCAATTG
This sequence comes from Felis catus, assembly GCF_018350175.1. Lineage (NCBI taxonomy): Eukaryota > Metazoa > Chordata > Mammalia > Carnivora > Felidae > Felis > Felis catus. The sequence continues at coordinate 25,978,063 of NC_058371.1, forward strand.
TGTGATTAGACAGACAGATAGATATGATCCATAGATCTATCTATCTGATATCTAACTCTCCCTATTGAGATACTAACTTGCCCAAGAAGGTCAGCCATTTAAATTTGGCTTTAGCCAGACTTGGAAGGAATTAAATGGAGCATCAGCATTGCCACCTTCGGAAAGTCATCATTGCCACCATGATTCTGGAAGCAGGGTTGGATGTTCCTACTTAGCACTTTCACTGGCCTCAATTTCCTTGTCTGTCAAATACAGTTAGTGATACCTTCCTCAAGTGGTTGCTTTAAAAATTAAGCAAGCTAAGTTATGTAAAATGCCTAGTTCAGAACCTAGTGTCTTCGGTCTTACTACATTTGGGCTATTATAACAGAGTGCCATAAACAACAGACATTTATTTCTCACAGTTCAGGAGGCTGGGAAGTCTATGATCAAGGCACCAGCAGACTCAGTGTCTGGTGAGAGCCCACTCCCTGGTTCATAAAAGATTGTCTTTTTGCTGTGTCTTCGTATGGTGGAAGGGGTGAAGGAGCTCTCTGGGGTCTATTTTATAAAGACACTCATCCCATTCAGGAGTGTTCCACTCTTAGGACCTAATCAGCTTCCAAAGATCCCACCTCCTAATACCATCACCTTAGGGGTAGGTTTCAACATATAAACTTTGGGGTGACCCAAACCATTAGTCTATAGTACCTGGAAAACATTATACTCAATTAAGGATGGATGTTGTTAGAGCATTCATCAGAAAGTTAAATCTATTCATTCACTCATTCAGCACATTTTTATTGAGGACACACCCTGTGCCAAGCTCTAAGCAAGGCCTGGTGATACAGTGATGAGCTAAACAGATATGCTTCCTGACTTTCTGAACTGGGCAGGATAGTGGGAGTGGCTGGGAGGCAATGACGCAGCCAAACAGAACCATGCATTTTTTTTAATATTATATACCCTTCTTTAAAAATTTTTGTTTATTTACTTTCGAGAGAGAGAGAGAGAGCACAAGCGTGGGAGGGGCAGAGAGAGGAGACACAGAATCTGAAGCATAGGCTCCAGGCTCTGAGCTGTCAGCACAGAGCCCAACGTAGGGCTTGAACCCATAAACTGTGAGATCATGACCTGAGCCGAAGTCGGATGCTTAACCGACTGAATCACCCAGGCGCCCCTAAAATTTTTTTTTATTGAAGTATAATTAACATACAGTATTTATTAATTTCAGGTATAGGGACCATGCATTCTTCTTTTTTTTTTTAAGTTTTATTTATTTATTTTGAGAAAGACAGAGACAGTATGAGCAGGGGAGGGGCAGAGACAGAGGAAGAGAGAAAGAATTCCAGGCAGGCTCTACACTGTCGATGCAGAGCCAGACATGGGGCTCAGACTCATGAAACTGCAAGCTCATGACCTGAGCAGAAATCAAGAGTTGGATGCTTAACTGACTGAGCCACCGAGGCGTCCCTAGGGACCATGCGTTCTTGATGGCAAATTGTGACAGGTGTTCTGAAGGGCAATACTTTATCAGGTCACAGAGTGGGGGACTCCACTTCCCAGAGAGTTAACGAGGTCTTCCTGATGACTCATATTGTGGCTGAGGTTGCAAGGATGGCGGCTGACCACTTGGAGAGTGAAGCATGACACGGAAGCGGGATGTGGGAAAGGGTATCTGTTCTGTTGTGTTTCATTTCATGCTCTTGCAGGATCAGGATATTTATTGGTGTGAATTTGGAAGAACTAAATTCCAGCGCTTTTTCTGGCATCTGAGTTGTTACTCTCCGGCATCACAGGGGATGCAGACAATGCAAAGGAGGGAGATTAAGGGGTCTTCAGGAAAGACACCTGGGTGAGGATAATGGAGGCAAATAGGAAGGCACCAATAGGATCCTGGGGTAAAGCCATGAAGCACTGAGCTGAGAGTCAGCAGAGCTGAATTCTGTTCCTGGCTAGGAGTTCTAGTTTACAGATGAGAAAACTGGGGTTCAAAAAGATTATGTATTCACCCAGGATATACGCCTAGTAGGTGGTGGAATTTAGACTACAATCCAGGCCTTTTTACCCCAGGTCTTTTGACTACAGCACAAATGGGAGGTTTGAGAAAATAGCTCATAAGTTTCTTTAATAAAGTTCAATGTTATGAAAGATCCCTATAGTGTTTCCTTAACAGCGTAACAGAAGAAGAAGATGATGAAGGAGAAGAAGGACAAGAAGGAGGAGGAGAGGAGGGAGAGGAAGAAGAAGAGGAAGGAGAAGAAGGAGAAAGAGAAGTGTAAAGTAAGGTAAGCAAGGAGAGGAAAGAGAGACAGAAAGAAAAAGAGAAAGAAAAGAGAAATGAAAAGAAGGGGAAAAAAATCTTAAATTCTATTTATGACTTTTCAACTTTGGAATGTGTCCAATTTAATTATTTATAGATGCATTAAAATCCACATCAGAGCATTCACCAATCGAAGGTTTTGTCTCCATTTCACCGTAAGGGTAAACACTAGAAAGACATGGGACTTCTCCACCATATTATCATAATGGTTATTTCAGCCAATGCTTGGTTATTATCCGTGCCAAATGCAGGGCAAACTGTGGAGGCATGAACCCCACAGAGAGTTCCAAACCGTTCTGAGTCATTAGCTCCAATATCCTCGCAGCTCCGAAAGCAGCCAAGCTGGAGGTCTTTGCTAAGCTTCGTTCCCTAAACCTCTTTCCACGCTATTGTTTTAAGCCTATAGGTTAAGAAATCAAAGACAGAGCAAAGAAACAGTTTACTTTGCCCTCAGGGTAGACAGCAAGTTAAATCAGCAAGTTGACATTAACATCTCAGTCTAGGCGATTCCTTGTCCTTTTGTTACTGGCACCAAACCTATTTTTTAAAATGTTTGTTTATTTTGAGAGAGAGAGAGAGAGAGAGAGAGAGAGAGAGAGAGAGAGAGTGGGGGGTGGGCAGAGGGAAAGGGAGAGACAGAATCCCAAGCAGACTCCTCACTGATAATGTGATGAGGAGGGGGTTGGTGCCACAAACTATAGATCATGACCTGAGCCAAAATCGAGGGTCGGATGCTTAGCCGACTGAACTGCTCAGGCGCCCCACTTGCAACAAACCTTCCTTTGGTTTCTCCAAGTGTGAGCCAAATATGCTTCTCCTTTGGCATTTCCTTATTCCCTAAACCACAGTGACTGAAGACACTGTTCTTCGTGCCCATGTCTGCTTCGGCTGCCCCGCCCCCATCCCCAACCCCCGCCGGCCACCAGACACACTGTTTTTCTCTTTACATTTTTGTAAGAAATCTAAATGTCTTGTCATTTAAACATAATATCAAAGTCTCCAATGTGTTTATTTCTGTTTCTCTATTAGAAGAAAGGAAGCTTGATAAAAATCATGCGCTGTCGTTCTCATAGAATTTCAATATTTTAAAACTAAAATGTTGCTAAGAGGAGCATCTCTCCCGCTCACCAAAAAACGTTAATTTAATAAAAAAAATGTTTAAAAAATTAGAACCTGGGGTGCCTGGTGGCTCAGTTGGTAGAGCGTGTGACTCTTGTTCTTGGAGTTGTCATTTTTTTTAATGTCTATTTTTGAGAGAGAGACACACACACAGAGCACAAGTGGGTGAGGGGCAGAGAGAGAGGGAGACACAGAATCTGAAGCAGGTTCCAGGATCTGAGCTGTCAGCACAGAGCCGGATGTGGGACTCGAGCTCACAGACTGCAAGATCATGACCTGAGCCGAAGTCGGACTCTTTACTGACTGAGCCACTCAGGCGCCTGTTGAGGCCCATATTAAATGAGCTTAAAAAAAATAAAAAAGCAGAATCTCCTTTTTTTTTTTTTTTTTTTTTTTTTGCGGAATAAAGACTCATGACTGACTTTGGAACTTGTTATTAGTATTATGTAGCAATAGCTCCTGGGCTGTTTATGGAATAGAAAGAGAAAGTGACTAGAATTGAGATACTCTGACCTCAGATTGATACACATACAAAAATAAACATCTATGAAAACAGCATGTTAATAGTAGACTTATTTTTATCCAATGTTATAGTAAACCAGAAAGATCTTCTCAACACTGGCCTCAAATTCCATTATTTAAGACTTTTCAAGAGGCATATCTAGGAATGTACAGACCAGAAAGTGCAGTGGCTTTCCAAGACCATAGAGAAAGAGAATAAGGGCAGTTCCTGTTAGCATACAAACTATTTCAAAGAAAACCAGATCCTTTTTTAAGCAGGAAATGACCCTATTTGGGGGATGAGGCCATTAGAAAACGTTTGTGTTCAGAAATGTATGTCATCTGCGTGTCATGAGATCCCCAGTCTAAGATATAACTCAAGACTGGCTACATTGGGTCCTATCATGGGAGAGTGATCTCATTTACTTAAGAAAAGAAAAGATACTGTTGCCCTTTGGGATGCTAATACTAGATCAGCATACAGACACTTCCCTCATTTCTTTTAACAACCTATCAAGTGTGTATTAACTATGAGGTTATATAAAGTCTATATAGTTCTATAAGGTTTCCAACTACCTTGCAAAGTAATACTTAATTTACTTCTTCCAAATTCTGTCATTTTTCTACCTTCAAAGGATAATTCGACTTCCTCTTTGGGCTCCGGGGAAGCAGTTCATACTCTCTCACCACTCTGATTTCCTCAAATCTCTCTGGGTCTTTCCCTAAGCTTCCATAGACCAGGGCACTGTAGACATGCCTCCTTAAATCTGTCCTCAGTTGACAGATGCATTCACCCTACGGATGAGTTTTTCCTTCCATATTTTTTATTTTAATCAGTTCCACCTATAAAGCTCTTTACTCACCCTGCCGCCCCCATCTAAATTCTATTCGTCTTGCAAAGTTCATTTTGAGGTCATTGCCCCCACACCTCGTTCTTCTTGTTCTCCACCTGTGACCTCCTATATCATTTATATTGGTCCCCCTTCATTACTTCCACACCTTGTTTCATTGTTCTTCCCCATTTTACAGTTTTCTTTCTTGCTCTTGCCTTGTCAGTCAGCCCAAAGGTCAGAAACCCCGATTTACACTCATTTTACATCCCTCTTAACCTGTAGGAGTGAGCTTCCCATGTAAGAGGAGCCATACGTGTGTTTTAGAGTCTTTGATGGTTTCCCTGCCAATCTTTGCCAAGAATATATTCAGTCTAAGTCTGTCCTCTTGAGTTTATTCTCTACCTGGATCGTTCTGTTGCTGTCTATGCACACAGGATGCCTGAGAAAACAGCAGAAGCTTGTGATTTTAATATAAAGAAGCAGAAAAGGGATTCAGTGGATTAGCACGCTGGTAGATGAATACTGTGCGGTGGACAGATTTCATGGAGACATCTAAGAATTTCATGATATCTTTGTGTGAAAGAAGGAAAAATAAATTGTGTTGAATCCAAGTCATTTCTGGGTCCTGAAACAATTATTACTCGTTCTAAGTTAATCCACTGGCCTTCTGGATTTTATATACTGTATCAGTCTCATAGGCTTGTCCTGCCACAGACACCATGGCCGATGTTCAGGGTGCTGATAACAGCCCAGGTTCTCTGCCCTGGCCAAGCCCACCACACACACCTGGTTCACATCACCACTTTTCTGAGCCAGGGGCCTCATCTGTCCCTTATGCAGTTTCTAACATTACAAGCTCAGTGCTAAGCCGACAGCAAACTGATGGGTTGCCAAAAAAAGTCGGTACAATCTTAGCGCCATTGCAGTGTTGGGTGATGGGCTACTGGGCAGAGCTAAGGCCTAGCAGAGCCAAAGAGTCTGGACACTGCTGATGAGAAACAGTAAGAGCCTGGAAGCTATATCACCCAGAAAAGAGGGTTTCATGGAAAGGGGGGAGCAGCAGGATTATATTCCACCTATATGTGATAGAGGATAATATGGAAGTAGGCCTTTGTGTAGACGAAAGCTAGGACTCGTGAGGGTAAATTATGAGGAGGCTCAGTAAGTTTATGGATGCGGACAGCAAGCTCCCAACACTGGTAAAATGTATGGACTTGGAGTTCAGATAATTAATCAAGATTTTATGGAAGAGGGGCACCTGGGTGGCTCAGTCGGTTGGGCGTCCGACTTCGGCTCAGGTCATGATCTCACGGCCCGTGAGTTCGAGTCCTGCGTCGGGCTCTGTGCTGACTGCTCGGAGCCTGGAGCCTGCTTCAGAGTCAGTGTCTCCCTCTCTCTCTGACCCTCCCTCGTTCATGCTCTGTCTCTCTCTGTCTCAAAAATAAATAAATGTTTAAAAAAAAAAGATTTTATGGAAGAGCTTCCTGCATTGCATGGGGCTAAATAAAAAGTAGGCGCTTCCTAATGCTTTATACAAATTACTCTAACTCTGAGATCCTTTGAGTGTTATTACAATTTTCAATTAAGTTATGTCTTTTCATGGGATGTAGTCACTGTAAACAAATAAGATTCCAGCTTCTGATATGAAGATAAATCAAGATTTCATGCAAGGGCAGGACTTAGAAGGTGGGGGTGGTGCATGGGAAGGTTTGCCCAATATCGGTCTTGATATCTTCCTTGGAGTAGTTTTTCTTGAGAACACGGTGGTTATGCAGAAGGCAATAATGACTTTGTTCCCTCCTTCCCAGTATACCACTCGATACATTAACCAGATTTAAGGTATTTGAAAACCTCTAAAAGTTTGAAAAACACCGATCAGTTGCTTTAAATGTGTCCAGCCTTCTCTTCATGTCAACTTACAACATATAGGAGTGGCAAATAATTAAACTTTTGGGGGGAATTGTTCTTTGCAGAAAAAGTGCCATTTTCTATTTTTATACATACTACCACATTTATTCTCTAAATTAATTCCATCAGAGAAGCATCAGTATTCCAATTTTACAGTGGACAGAGTTGGGGAAAGCAAGATGCTTACACAAGTTCACACACCCATCAAGTTGTGGAGCTTGTCTCTGAATCTAGGCCAGTGCCAGCCATATATCCTGCATATTCTGGGAAGACAGAAGGCAACGTTTAGAGATGCCCCTTACTTCTGAAAGGAATGGCTTGGCTTTAGAAGGATAGAGCAGTATTTGCTTAGCAGACAAGAACTCCCGCTTTGGCACTGGTGTGAAGTTGACTATCACCTCTAGTCTCTAGAGTGCCCTTCAGCAAGTTCATTCATTTCTCTAGGTCTCTGTATCCTTGTTTGACAAATGGGAGTGCTGATAGTACCTTCCTCGTGGGATGTGATTAATAGTAAATGAAAGAACACATAGAAAGCACCTAGCATAGCATGAACATAGAAAGTTAAGTTCCAGACATTATGAAGAAAATATATTCTTTTTCACCTTATAGCTCTCTACTCGGAAGGTTGCTGGTGGGGGTCAGAAGACATTAGTGTAGAGCTAGGTTATAGGGAAACAGCAGAGGAGAGAGAGACAGGACAAGCAGATTGTTCCCTGGAAGTTAGGCTTATCTGGTAACAGTAGCACTCTTACTGGCTGTAATGGATTCCTCTGTAAAAGGAATCCTCTCCCTACCTCTCCCTCAGTGCCTCACACAGTGCTCACATGCTCACTGTCCCATTCACTCAGGTAGCTGGTCTCATTTGGAGGAAGAAAAGAGCACACCGCTTAGGAAAAGCAGTAATTTACCACTTACACAAAGTACAGACTGGGGTGATAAACAGCTTGGTGATCATGATGAATGGTATTGTTCCCAGGACCTCAAAGCAAAGTACAGACTACACTCACGATGAAGGCAACAGTAGGTCAGAGCTGCTCGAATGACTTAGACACATTCCCCTGTGGGAAGACCCCATTTTGCAGAGAAAAAAGCAGATGCAAAACTCCGAGCCAATGAGGGGCATGCTTGGCACCGGGAAAGGGAATGTTTAAATTATATTCCGGAGGTAATTCAGTAGCTCGAGCTACCGGTGATGCAATTTGAGGTGTTCCCTTCCATCGGAAAGACCTAGATGCTCTTATATTTCTTTCGACGCCCCCTTCCCACCGGTCAAACCTCTTATTTCACTTCCCTTCACCTTCTTACAGTAACTGGGATTTAACCATACTGTTAAATAGCAGAACCATACTGTTTCTGCTACAAGTGCCTGCCTTGTAATCCAATTGTAACTTGGGCTGGCACTTAAAGTGACACATCGCTGTCCCCGAAGCTCCTTTGCTAACTTAGGAGCAGCGCCCCTGACTTTTGTAGCTTTTCAAGGCAAATAAGAAACATGCCTTATTCATTCATTCATTCATTCATTCATTCATTCATTCATTCATTCATTTTATTTAATTTATTATTTGCCTCTCCACTCTACCTTCTTGAGTTGCAGTCCAGGCGTAGAAAGAGGGCAACCAAACTCACTCAGTTGACGTGCTTTTAGTGCCCTTCTGAAGCCGAATGAGAATGAGGCTCCTCTTCCTGGGGGACCATGCCTGCAGCATCTTCGTGCAGCAAGGTTAACACTGACTTGATGTTTTCAACCTTCAAACAGATAGGGAGAGGGTTTGATAAATAAACCCAGGCACTGGCAAACTCGGCAGAAGTATTGAGAATTGGGTGGAGAACAGGGCTTGCCCTCTGCTGCTTCCCTTCCTTCTCCTTTCTGCTCACCTGAGGTCTGGGAGAGCATGCAGGGTCAGTAAGGCTTTCAGAATTGCCCTTCTTCATTTTCCAGGAATCGTGGTCTTTCTCTCTCTCCGGACACTTGCACGATCATACACCTCTTTCTCGGAAGTCACATTTAGTGAGGGGCGTAATTTCTATATAGTAAATTCACCCTTTTTAGGTATTGCAGATCTATGAATCTTGGCAAACACCTGCAGTCTTGTGACCACCACCACAATCAGCATACAGAATACTTTCATCACCCCAAAAAGTTTCTTCATACCCCTGTGGAGTCAACCCCTTCCTGCCATCTCTAGCCCCTGGCAATCGCTCATCTGTCCCTCTAGTTTTGCCTTCTCTGGAATATCATATTAGGAGAATCATACACCACGTAGCATTTTGTGTCTGGCTTCTTTCACTTAGTGTAAGGCTCTTGAGATATATCCGTGTAGCTCCATGTAGTAGTAATGTAGAAGTTTTTTTTTTTTACTTCTAAGTAGTATTCCATGACATGGATATTCGAAAATTTGTTTACCCATCCACCAGGAGATGGATATTTGATTAGTTTGTGCATTTTGGTGATTTTGAATGGAAATTGATTTCAAAAGGTTTTTTTTTGCAAGTTAGGTCAATATTGTTTTTTAGTAACTTACCATAACTTACTCATGTAACAATTAGCAACTATACTTTCAGTTTGATTTGATACTAAGAAATTACCTTTTAGGGTGCCTGGGTGGCTGAGTTGGTTAAGCAGCTAACTTCGGCTCAGGTCATGCATGATCTCATGGTTTGTGAGTTCTACCCCACGGCAGGCTCTGTCCTGACAGCTGGAGCCTGGAGTCTGCCTCGGATTCTGTGTCTCCCTCTCTCTCTGCCCCTCTGCTGCTCATGCTCTCTCTCTCTCTCTCTCTCTCTCTCTCCCTCTCTCTCAAAAATTAAACATTAAAAGAAAAATTTTTAAAAAAGAAATTATCTTTTGCCTTTTCAGCTGAAGCATTTGTTCCCAAATATGATCATAACCAGGGCAGGCTGGCCATGGGAACTTGTCACAGATGTTTCAACAGGCAGCCTTCTTTCTGTACTTGCCATTCAAGGCCTATGACTTTCCACTTGGAGAGCAGAGCACTACCTCTTATTCCTATCTGAACAGGCAAATGTACTGCTGGCCAAAGGGACTGAGAAGGCGGCCATTATAGCTGCCCAAGGTCCAGCAGTCCCTTTTGCAATAAGGCCATGATGTCAATAATTGTATGTGGATTGTCAAGTTCCTCCATAGGAAACTAGGGGCTCAACTTTAATTCTTCAAACTCTGTTACATATTGAAAATTTCAGGGGCGCCTGGGTGGTGCAGTCGGTTAAGCGTCCGACTTCAGCCAGGTCACGATCTCGCAGTCCGTGAGTTCGAGCCCCGCGTCAAGCTCTGGGCTGATGGCTCAGAGCCTGGAGCCTGTTTCCGATTCTGTGTCTCCCTCTCTCTCTGCCCCTCCCCCGTTCATGCTCTGTCTCTCTCTGTCCCAAAAATAAATAAAAACGTTGAGAAAAAAAAAATTAAAAAAAAAAAAAAAGAAAATTTCATACCTGAGAAGGAAGAAGAGCAGTACGTATAAAGACATCAAATTGTCAAGATGTGTTAAATGCTGATTTATCATATAGTGAATGCACTTAAAATGGAATTTGTGTTTTAGATACATTCGCCTCAGGCATCACAGTGTTACAACATGCCATGGTATTGTGGTATCATGTTGCAAAACTATCCCTGTTGAAACTTCCCTCTCTCTCTAACCTCCTTCTTTTCCCAGAAAGGGGGGGGGGAGAGGAGAGAAAAAGGGGTTAGGGAGTGGAGAAGAAGGAAGTAGAAAACTTAGGTCTTAATACAGCACTTTTTATCTTAGAATCTCAAAAGTTGTTTTCAGAATCAACCCGCTTGCCAGAATCAACCTGATTGCCAGGACAGGGGAAACTAGGGAGGAAGTAGAAAGAATTTTTGTGGAGAACCACAATGTGGCGGTTAATTTCATGTGTCAACTTGGCTGGGCCATGGGTTACCCAGATATTTGGTTAAACATTATTCGGGATGTTTCTGCTGAAAATATTTTTTGAATGAGATTAACATTTAAATTTGTGGACTGTGAGTAGAGTGTATTACTTCCATAATGCCGGTGGGCCCTGTCCAGTCAGTCGAGGTCTGAATAGAACACAATCTTGACCTCAGGAACAAGAAGAAATTCTGCCAGCCGACTGCCTCTGGATTTGAACTGCAACTTTGCCCCTGAGTCTCCAGCCTGCCATGCAGATTTTCGATTTATCATACTTCCACAATTACAGGGGCCAATTCCTTAAAATCTCTCTCTCTCCCAACCCCTTCTCTTTCCACACACACACACACACACACACACACACACACACACACACCCTGTTGGTTCTGTTTCTCTGGAGAACCTTGACTAACACACACCACAAGTCAGTGGCAGATTGAGTGCAGTGGTTGATGACAGAGGCTCTGGAGCCAATTATCTGACCTCAAATGAAGGCTCTGTCAATCATCAGCTGGGTTCAGTTTCCTCATCTGGGAGGCAAGTCTACCCCCCTTGTGGAAATGTGAAGGCACAAGGGCTCTGGGAACCCAGCTGCAATCATCATTATAATTAATATCTGAGTCCGAGTGGCACTTCTTTAAAAATTGGCCCAGGTTTGCAAAGAAATGTACTGTTTCTAGAAGCCTTGAATATGGCAGTGTTCACAAGTTTTGGGATGACTGAACAGTTATATCTCGGTAAGCCTTTCTATCAAGATTTATCTACTTGTTATCAAGTACTTACAATGCAGAGTTTTACCTAAATTCAATCCACCAAACAAACACACAGTGAACATTATTATCCCAATTTTATAGGTAAAGAAACAGGCAGAGAGGTGAAGAATGTCACCTGAGGTTACACAATAAGGCAATAGCACAGACCTTGGGGGACTTGTCACTACAACATCAAACTGAAAGCAAGACACACACGCCCATACACACGCACACATGTGCACACATGCACAAAAACTCCTAAAGAATCACAAAACTTCCACAGTTGGGAAAATATTGAAGACAATTTATTCCAACCCTCTCTCAAGCTGTTAATCTCTTCCCTAGCATCCGCTTAAACGAGCACTGAGCCTCAGCTAAATATTTTCTGTCCAGGAACCCAACGGCTACTGAAGCAGCGATTTCTATTTTTGGATAGCTCTAAATGCATCACTTTGTTGTTCTGTTTGCTTCTTATACAAGCCCAGTCTATTTACAATGTCTCCTCCCCTTCGGCGACAATCCTGTACCTGGGAGCCAGGCAGGCTATTTGCACACGGGTATGTGCTCCCCTTGTCCAATTCATCTTAATTTGAACGATCTATGTGGCAGAGTAATTTTGAAATATCAAGTAGTTTTGTTGGTGCGTTTACACATTTCTATGTACCTGCCTTGTCCTTCCTTCATAAATCACCTGGGACATTTCTGTCTGCTGCCTCAAGGAAAGGAAAACAGTGGAAGACTGAGGACACAGCCAATTCTGGGACAGAGCAGAAGGAGCGTTGCATTGGAAGGAACTTTTCAGGTACCAGTGAGGACACCGGTGTGCCTGATGACGAGGGCCTCTCCGGGATGCCGGCCCAGATGGGCAATGTCCAAGGACTAGATGAATCCCAGACTCCACAGTGCCCTAGACACAACAATGGGGCATGAAACAAAATTTCAGTTGGGTGATAGAAGAATCTAGTTATAGTCCTCGCTCAACTGAGTGTACCGAATGAGATCTACATCGGCTTTAATTCCTCAATGAAAAGAAACTAGAGAAAATGATTCTCTGCCTTGGGAACAGTCTTATCCCTGGAAGGGTCTGGATAGAAGGGCGGGAAATCATGGTCCCAAGAAAATACCCTGAGAGTCATGGGCACATATGTTTATCTTATATTGGTTCCTCAGCTCATTCCATCCAGCTGTCAATATTTCTTCAAAAAAATTTTTGGTAAGGGCTTGGTGCATGCCAGCAATGTGCCGATCACTGGAAAATCAAAGACAAGGGAGCTTGTTACCAGGAGGAGAACTAAAATGTGAGCAAGCACGCGGGAATGACAAAATTAAATTGGTTTAAAAACATGTAAAATGGTCTGTTTCCTTTCCTCTTAAAGGATCTGCTTAAAGGAAGTTACCTGAATTTTTATTTTTAAAAGTGATTATTATTAAGTAGCCAAGGTGCTATTGAATCTACCTCTTGAACCTCGTGAGACCCTGAAAGAGACCGTAAGGGAGTAGAAATTCTAGAGAGCTGAACTTTACAATCGTTGGGATCACCCTGTGGAGTGCAACTCCACTCATAGTTCACAGGCAGGCAGGCTAGGCAGTGTTTGGCTTTCTTGCTGGTGATTGTGGCCTTTTGTAGGACAATGTAAAGGCATGAACTAGATAACATTGAGCAGTGGTGCTCTGTGCTTGACACGTATTATTTTATTTCATCCTAGCAACAACCAATGAAATAAGTATCATTGTTAACTTGTATTATTGATAAGGAAATAAAAGCTTAGAAGGTAAAGTAACATACACAGGTAGTTAGGGGTAGCACAAAAATTCAAGTCCAAGTCTGATCCAGAACAAAATCATTTACCTGCTATATATTATTGCTCCCTAAAAAAATGCAGAACAGGCATTTGAAAACCCAAAGAGTCATACATCAGTCCTTCTGGACTAGTATCCTTCTGGATCTATTATGAATGCCAGTATCATGAGTAACAGACTTCTCAAGGATCTCATTTTTTACTAGTTTGGGAATTAGTCATATGGCCCAACCACCTTTAAGAGAAGGACACAAATAATTACTTTAAAACTTGAGACAGTTTAACCGAATTACTCAGGAAAAGGGCAATCCGGTTTTAAACAAAGACAAGCTGAAACTCTGCAAAATGTTCTTATGTTAGCTACTTGACTATTAAGATTCTCTTAATAAAGTTTTAAACTGTCATAAAAAAAAAACCTGGAACATTATCTGGGTTTGGGAACTACAAAGTCAGTGATTCTTCTGGGATTATCTCTTTCGAATTAGCGCAAGTCATGGCATGCCAAGAAAATTACTCTCCAAAGCACAAGAAACACATCTAGTGTGGCTGGTACCCTTGTTTACATAACAGTGTTTATGCTGTATGCATAGATACACATCCACACACTGTATACACACACATTTCAGGCACACCAGTTGAGAGGTTTTTGTGGTTTGCCATTCTTCCATTGCTTCCAAGAGACCAGAGTTAGCCCTGTCTTCATTCTATGACTCTCCTGTTCCAATCTGAGACTATATTTGCCTTGGCTTTTTCCTTTTGTGCAGAATCCACACTGATGATCTCACAGCAGGTTGCATTCAGTATTGCACCTCCTTCTCCTCTCCAACAATTTCTCATCACCCCTCATTATCACTGTTTTCACGTGCTCTGTAGATTTGTTTCCTGGACAAATGTCCAGGCAGTGATGAGGTTAGTCACGTACCGCTAGAGTAATGACACCATAAAAAAGGTTGGGGGGGGGGGTGCCCAAGGGTGGTGCCTGCTGTAAGACGTCATAGGAACATGGGGGAGGGGGATGGGAAGAGCTAGCTATTACGACACAAGGGAGATTTCCCAGGAGAGATGGTATCTGATCAGGATCTCATAGAATGAGTAATAGCTGTTCCCAAGAAAGTGAAACCACATGGAAGGGCAGGGAAGAGTCTGGACCGAAGGATGCACCACCTCATTTGTTTTGGAGACCCTTACCTTTAAGCGAGCTCCTGCTTCACCCCACTGCCTGCTGCCACAGTGTGGACGCTACCAGGGGAAGATCGAGGAAGCCATCTTTGAAATTGACAAAATGCCTTCTGACCTCTGACCTCAGTTAAGCTCTAACTTCTCTGTCCGTGCCTTCCGGAAACAGTGCCTTGTGGTAGAAAACACATAGGCAGCTTTTTTCCTCCACATGCCTTGCAGGGTAGGCTCACCCTGGGTGGTGCCGGTTGTAGCTATCACCACGGAATCCCCTCCCCCGCCCCATTTTTTAAAAAGTTTATTTATTAATTTTTAAGAGAGAGATTGATAAAGAGCATGTGAGCCCACGCAATAGTTCAGAGCCTGATGCGGGGCTCCAACCCAAGAGCCACCCAGGTGCCCCGGAATTCCCTTTATCTGGACTAGATGAGAGGTAAGATCTACCAGTGGTGCATTTAATCAAAGAACTGCCCTTAGGACTTTCCTTATTTAGCGAAACTATTGTTGACAAATCAAAACTGCACGCACGCTCACACCCACGATTTATTCAAGGTATGATACTAAGTATAAGTAACAGCTTCTTTCCAGAAACCTTTGGCTCCAGAAAAGAGAGTTCAGATGTCTGGTGGTTTCATAAACATCTTCGATTAAAATTCATGTTAGCACAGTTTCTGCGGGATCTGATTTCACACGAGACAGCGCCCAGTGGGGCATGTATAATTTCCATGTATATAATTTTTCCCTCTAATGTGCACACACTTAGAAATGTCTTTTTCCTGCATTAAATAAGAAATACAAATTTTAATAAAACACTTCCTGAATAAAAACTTTAGAAAGTTTGCTGCTAAGTTTGATGTTTGGAAGATTAATAATTTCAGAGCTCACATGTCAGTGTTAAGATTTGCTGGTAGCCCTCATCAGGTCTACATAATACAGTTTTGTGTAGTGACATGGGCACTGCCTTACACAGTGTTGTGACGAGTCCATGATATTCAGCACATTTTGGAGCAAAAGCATGACACTAAGACCCTTTCCGACAGGCTCCCATTTTGCCCCTTGCCGTATTACAATGGGGACATTGTTTTTCCAAGTCCGTCATGAGACCAGCACTATTAGATTATGGCTTGATAGCTATTTATCACTTTGGGTTGATGTAAAAACCAGGCATTTCTAATCACTTACAGCTTAGGAAGACCACAATGTTATCAGAGAAGAAAGTTTTAAAGAAATATTAAAAAAAAAAATTTCACAAACATTTTAAGTAAACTCTTGAAGAAATCTGGCTTCCCACTCAAATATTTGGCTAAATAATACACTAGGCACTTAAATTTGATCACTTTTCCAAACACCTTCTGTTTTATATATTTAAAGTGGAGAGGGCCAGAGGCCACAAAGAATTTCACTGTTCCTTCCAGGATTTATCACAAATACCTTGTGTTTTACTTCTAGGAGGTATTACAAAGAAAAGCTGGGACAAGATAAGAAAGAGGGCTTAGCTGATTCTATTACATCTGATGCATTAGTCAATTGATTGAAATGATCAGATAGCAGATGTACCTCAGGGCAAAGGAAGTAATCCCCTGAAAGCTGGAGACAAGTGTTGGATGAGAGAGGGGATCACACCATGAGGACTTTGCCCGCCCTCTGAGTAACAGCCTTCTGTCCTGCGTGGCCATCATAAGCATCCTTTGAACACCTCAAACCTAATGTTCATACAATGAGGGTTAATTATCTTCCCATTGTCTGCTTCTCCTACCAGACTGTGAGCTCCCTGATGTCAACCATATATTATTTAAAATGTTTTCCCAAATCCTGGCCAGACTAGATGCTCAATAAGCATTTTGGAGGAAGGAACGAAGGGAGGAAGGGAGGGAGGGAGGGAGGAAGAAGTAAAGAAGGGAGGGATGAAGGGATGGAGGCAGGGAGGGAGTGAAGAAGAGAGAGGCAAAAGTTCACATATAATGTTTAAAAAGGTATTGGTCAAAGTAAAACATGTATTTAGTTTGAGGAGCCATTTTATTAAGAACCAAGTATAATTTACTCAGAACTAAAACACAAGCTATAGGGGTACCTGGGTGGCTCAGTCAGTTAAGCATCTAACTTTGGCTTGAGTCATGATCTTGCAGTGTGTGAGCTCAAGCCCAGCTTTGGGCTCTGTGCCTGGAGCCTGCTTTGGATTCTGCCTGCTTTGGATTCTGTGTCTCCCTCTCTCTATGCTCCCACCCTGCTCATGCTGTACCTCTCTCTCTCTCAAAAATAAACATTAAAAAATAAATTTAAACACAAATTATAATTTAACAGGTACTATGGGCCTTTTGTAATGAAAAATAAACACAATACCTTTTAAAAGGCTTTCAAGTACTAAATATAAACTAAACTGATGAGATTTTTCAATCTCAAGAATTACCCAGGGTAGGAGCTTTGTGAAGAGTTAACAGGCAAAAAGAGAGATTGCTTACAGGAGGCCAAGTGGATTATTTGCATAAATATTAGTCACTACAAACTTCCAAAGGGTTTTAAAAGTGAACCAAGAAAACAGCCTTAAGGGAAACAAAAGCAAAAATGAACTATTGGGACCTCATCAAAATAAAAATCTTCTGCACAGTGAAGGAAACAGTCAGCAAAACTAAAAGGCAACCGATGGAATGGAAGAAGATATTTGCAAACTACATATCAGATAAAGGGTTAGTATCCAAAATCTATAAAGAACTTATCAGACTCAACACCCAAAAAATAAACAAGCCAGTGAAGAAATGGGCAAAAGACATGAACAGACACTTTTCCAAAGAAGACACCCAGATGGCCAACTGACACATGAAAAAATGCTCAACATCACTCATCATCAGGGAAATACAAATCAAAACCACAATGAGATACCACCTCACACTGGTCAGAATGGCTAACATGAACAACTCAGGCAACAACAGATGTTGGCGAGGATGCAGAGAAAGAGGATCTCTTTTGCACTGCTAGTGGGAATCCAAACTGGTGCAGCCACTCTGGAAAACAGTATGGAGGTTCCTAAAAATATTAAAAATAGAACTGCCCTATGACCCAGCAATTGCAGTACTAAGCATTTATCCAAGGGATACAGGTATGCTGTTTCAAAGGGGCACGTGTACCCCAATGTTTATAGCAGCACTATCAACAATAGCCAAAGTATGGGAAGAGCCCAAATGTCCATCGATGGATGAATGGATAAAGAAGATGTGGTGTATATATACAATGGAGCATTACTCAGCAATCAAAAAGAATGAAATTTTGCCATTTGCAACTATGTGGATGGAACTGGAGGGTATTATGCTAAGCAAAATTAGTCAGTCAGAGAAAGAGAAATATCATATGACTTCACTCATATGAGGACTTTAAGACCCAGAACAGAGGAACATAAGGGAAGGGAAGCAAAAATAATATAAAAACAAGGAGGGGGACAAAACATAAGGGACTCCTAAATATGGAGAACAAACAGGGAGTTACTAGAGGGGTTGTGGGAGGGGGGATGGGCTAAGGGGGAAGAGGGGATGGGTAAGAGGCATTAAGGGATCTGCTCCTGAAATCATTGCTGCACTATATGCTAACTAACTTGGATATAAATTTTAAAAAGAAATTAAAAAAAAAAAAGAAATCAGCCTTATGTATTATATATTATGAAAACAAACTATTGTAGTAAGTCTTACTGATGAGTGGTTGATTGAATTCTTTGTCAATGGAGTTTTTTCTTTTCTTTTTTAACATGGATAATGTACATATGTTGGTTAATCATTAGAGGACTCCCAGTCTTCGTCTTTGTTCTACTCCTTAAACAAGAAGTTGTAAATCCTTGGGGTTTCCTTGGAGTTATCTTAGGTAAAGTCCAAAGTTTAAGGTAGTGTTCTATACACCATAAACCTTGCTACCATGGTACCCCTAACGGAGGCAAAGATTCAAAGGAAAGGACCTGATGTTCTGGCATAGTCTTTACTCTGCCTGACTTCAACCTATTTCTTTAAAGATTCCTCATACTTGGCTTTTTACCCCATGACCTATTTAGACTTTTTTTTTTTAATATATATTTTTTTTATTTGAGAACAGTTTTAGATGAGAAAACTTGCAACAACAGTACAGAGAGTTCCCATACACCCTGTACCCAATTTCCCTTATTATTAGCATTACATTAGCAAGTTCATTTGTTATAATTAATGAACCAATATGGATACATTATTGTTAACTAATAATAATGTAGTTTACTCAGATTTCCTTAATTTTTACCTAATACCCATTTCTGTTCCGGGATTCTGTCCAGGATACCCTGTGATATTTAGTTGTCAAATTTTCTTAGGCTCTTATGGACTTTAAAAGTTCCTCAGACCTTCCTTTGATCATTTTGAGGACTGGTGGTCAGATATTTAATAGAACTTCCCTCAGTTGGGGTCTGATGTTTTCCTCATGGTTAGACTGGGGTTATGGGTTTCTGGTAGGAAGACCACAGATAAAGGGCACCTCCCATCACATCATATCCAGAGAACATACTAATCAATATTATCATTGTTGCTGTTGACCTTGCTCTCCAGGCTGAGGTGCTGTTTATCAGTTTTCCCCACCGCAAAGTTACACTTCTCCACTCTTTTCCATACTATACCCTCTGGAAGGAAGTCACTTAAGCACAACCCATATTTGAGAAGTGGACACTCAAGCTCCACCTCCGTGAAGGCAGAGTACAGAAATTATTTGGGGGGCGCCTGGGTGGGTCAGCGGGTTAAGCATCCAACCCCAGCTCAGGTCACAATCTCATGGTTCATGGGTTCAAGCCCCGCATCAGACTCTGTGCTGATAGCTCAGAGCCTGGAGCCTGCTTCAGATTCTGTGTCTCCCTCTCTCTCTGCCCCTCCCCTGCTCATGCTCTGAATCTCTCTCTCTCTCAAAAATAAATAAACATTAAAAAAGTGTTTTTGAATAAAAAAAAGAAAAAAGAAAAAAAATTATTTGGAATTATTGAGATTTGTCTTTTTCCAATTTATTTATTCAATCATTTATTTATAGTAGCATAAACTTATGGATATGTTGTTTCTTTTTACTTTAGATTATAATCCAATTCTACTTTATTTTGTTGCTCAAATTGTTCTAATTTTGGCTTCAATTAGGAGTTCTTTCAGTTGGTTCCTGTGTCCCTTTGACATACCCCTATCATTGTGGGGTTTTGTTTGGGGATTTCTTTTTTCTCTAGATTTTTTTTTTGTTTTTTGGGGTTTTTTTGAACTTTCTAGCACTATAAAATACTCCAGGTTCATCTTGTGTGTTTGCTGCCATGGTCCTAGAATCAGCCATTTCTCCAAGGAGTCCTGGTTCCTTTTATTGGAGAATACTATAAGAAACCAAGATTTGAGTTCTAGGTGTGCTGGCTTCTAGTCCTCTCAGCTGACAGAGCAAGGAAATATATGTGCATGTTCTAACTCCTATCTGTACACATGTCTATAAATATTTGCACATACATATGTATCAGAAGTACATCCAGATACATCTATACCTATATTCAGCTAAACATAAGTTCATACAGTGCTTTCATGTGAATGTGAATGTGAATCCACTAACACAGGGATCATTCTAGCCTTCTCCCTTTGCTTATCTGTCAACTCTCCTTCCGACAGTGAGAAAGCTGAGTCCCGTCATTGGTTACCCATTCACTTACTTGTTCATTTCCACTATATTTAGCAGTAACTCTTGGTAATCTGCACTCCTATGGAAAACAACTTTATCAACTAAAGCACAAAGCTTATGTACAGATTCCTTTGTGTTTGGTCTTACAGATGCCACTCATTTCCAAAGTTACTAAGGTCAGTGCCACCCCCCATCGTCCCCGCCCCACCCCCCATCGTACCCTCCCCACCCCCAGCACACATACCCTCAGTGAATTTGTCACACATTTACTTTCTGCATCCCATCCCTGGGATCCCTCACTGCCCAGATGATTTTTTAAAATCTGCCTACATTCATGTTCATGCTTGGTACAGATTTATTTTAATATTAAAATAATGTTTTAAATTACTTAACAACCAGCAAAACTGATAAACCACAGAGATTTATTAATCCAACAAGTATTTTCCCAGTGCCTCCCTTGTGTTAGGACTTATAACTGTCACTCTTTATCTTGGAGTTCCCTTGGGGCATCCCTGGTGTCTCCCTGCATAACCGAGGCATATGCGTGTCAGCTTAGGAAGCACGAACCAAGGAAATTGGATTGTGATATTTATGGCCACATTTCTAAAATTCTAGGATTCTTTAGATTGGTGTAACCACATCTCCCTCAGCAGTTCCAGAGTCTGCAAAACAAGTCTATTTGGAGAACTGCATTTACATAAGGTGAGAATTTTTTTTTTTTCTTACTGCTCTTTTGCTCCTAGAGAGAAAGTAATTTAAACTGCAGGGGAGGATAATAACCACCAAAGTCAACTACTAGCTTTTGTCTAACACATATGCCATCAGTACAACTTAAATTATAATCCCCTTTGTCATTCTGGGTTTGCTGAAAACAACAATTAAGTTGCTCTACACTTTCAAGGGATCTACTATATTGTTGTTTTATGGGCTTTATTTTTTGCACCCACCGCATTATCCAAACAGCTAATGAAGTTGCATGTGTAAAATTATGCCCATAAAGGATGAAAAGGCAATGGTTGGTTGTTGCTCTTATCTTTGGGGATGGTGATGGGAAAGAGGACTTGCTGGCATTAGCAAATTCACAAATGGATTCGCTTCCTTAAGGGCATTAATGCTTTGTAACCCTTTCCGACTTAATCTTGCCTGACTCTTTGGATGACCGTCTACCCCATGGTTGTCTAAGTTTGTCCCCAGTGGGGGATGCTTATTTCTAACACTGCCACAAAACATCGAGGACTTTGTAGGAGAATGCTCTAGAGTTGTATGATTGAGTAAAAAAGTTGAAAAGATGAAAATCTTAACACTAAGACACTGGGCTCCATCTTTTGATGTGCAAAACGGTCACTTTGAGGAATGGAAGCTCTCTTTGGGGTGGAGTCTCCCCTGTGGTGGGAGGACTGTTCAGTAGGACCTTTCAACATGTTAGTTATAAAACAAATGACTGCCCCTTGTCAAAGGGACACTGGACTCTAGAGAAGGAATCCAGGGACTGATGCTTCAGGTGATGCTATTAGGTGCTTGGCAATGGTGAGCAGATATTCAATGGGGAATAGATATATCTATTATAAAAAGATAGAAAACGGTGTCCCCCAAAACTTTCCAGAATATTACTTTTGTTCATTGGAGGTATGTTAACTTTGTTGTCTAAACATTTGCTTTTAAAAAATAAGGAGCAAGAACTAGCTTCATCAGGAAAAACAAGCTTACCTGAACCTCTGTTCATTTGGGGCTGGAAGGAATAAGAAAAGGAATGGCTGGGCCTGGGGTCCCTGCAGTCTAGCCTGTGTTGTCGCCTGGATGAGCTGTTATTTAAGGTGACCTGTGCTGGCTCCCGGGAGAGTGCCCATGGCTCCGGTGATTGCCTTGCCATGCTCTGGAAGAAGGGGTGGGTGTTCCCCCAAAGAGGAGAAACAATGGTCACTCTTCCTGGGACAGGAAAAGGGTGGGTTTGGGACTGGCAAGGTGAGGTTGTTCTTTTTTTCTGGGAACTGAGCTGGGCCTGGGCTCTGAGGTATGGGAAGGTGTATGGCACCCAAGCCAAGGTGTAGAGGTTGGGTCTGAGCCTAAAATGCCAATAGTGTAAAATTCTACAAGCTGTTGTGAGTTTCACTTAGCTTGTGACCAAGTCCTCTGTTAAGCCTTATTAAGAGCCTGGCCTCCAGTGAACTAGATACCATGTATAGATGTACTATAGGGAATTAAGGAGAACCATCTTCCTGTAGCCTACAGAGATGGTTGGCCTAGAAGAGCTGTATTTTTTTTTTTTTTGTCACAGGGGAACTTTATTGGGGGGAAACATGGTCACATGCCAACAGGCATGCTTTCCCTCACATTCTGATTCTTGGACACACACACACACACACACACACACACACACACACACACACACTCATCTCCAGCCTCTCCCACACACATAGTCCAGTTCTCAGCCACAGGGGTGGGACCCTCCTCAATTCCTAAGATCCGGAAGCAACAGGGGCAGGAGAGAGTCAAGGAGGTGAGCAGTGAAGTGGTTCACAGGTGGGGGTCTCCCACCCCATCCGGGTCCCCTCTGTGGGAGGGAGCAGGGGCAGCTCAACGTGGGGCTCCTCAAGAGCCTCACCCCCACTTCCCTGATGCTGTCGGCCGCCCCCAGCGTCAGCTTGTCTTGCAGCCACTGCATGATGAAGGTGCTGTCTTTGTAGGAGTCCTTGGTGAGGATGTGTAGGTCAACCACGGCCTCATCCAAGGTGCTCTTGGCCAGTGAGACCATCTCCTCTGGGCTGCTGGAGATCTCATAGAGGAAGACAGAACAGTTCAGGGCCAGGCTCGGGTGGATGGGGTTGGTGTGCAGTATCTCCTTGCTGATGTCTATGGCCTCCCGGGAGGCCCACAGAGCAGAGATGCTGAAATGTTTTTAGTTGTCACTGGTGGCCACCTCTGCCAGATAGTGGGGCAGTCACCCTTCATTTTTGGGTGGAAGAGCCTGCTTTCAGCGTCACCAGTGTCCTTGATGAGGTGGTGTCCAGCAGGTCCTCCACGATGTCACACACCTCCTGGAGCTCAGTCTCCACCTTCTCCCAGGACACTTGGACCTCCCTGCCCTTCTCTTGTTAGCCCGCTTCATCGCTTTTCTGCTCAGCACTGGGCAGATCCCTCCAGGCAGCGCTCTGATCACCCACCATGCCCTTGCAGGCCACTGAGAGCCGGTTTCAGTCTTCACAGGATAGCTCCTCCCCTTTTCCATGGCGCTCTTCATGAAGGCTGCCATGTTGTCACGGCCCTGGCCTGCTCTGCCAACTTGGCCTTCTGGATCACAGTGGCTCCCTCCATGGCTCTGGGGACAGACAGACAGGCAGCGGGCTAACTGGCTGCCTTGAGACCAGTGCCAGACCCGGGGCAGCAGCAGTAAAGGCCACAGGCCAAGAAATAAGAAATAAGCAAAACCAGACTTGTCCCTGAGAACATACGTTTCGCACCTTGAGACACCTCACACTGGCTGGGAGGCATGGGATGAGGATGTATGTGGGTGCTGGGGAGGAGGGGACCATATTCCAGTAACTAAACCTAGGGGAGGGGCTCGTGCATTAATGTCTTGGGTGTATGAAGACAGTAACTTGTTTCAGTTCAAGGTCATAGTTTGGAATGCCAGGAACACAGAGGCTACACTTAGTTTTCATCAGCTTCTTAACACTTTTCTATAAAATTTCTACCATGAAAGGTATGCTATTGCTCATCGGAAGCAACTTCCATACTTAGTTGGAAAAAAAAACCCTAGCATTTCAAAATAGAACAATATTTTAAATATTTTAAGATAACAACAGTCTGTGGGAGCCTCACGACCCCTTTCTCTTCTCAGCCCTTAGTGTATGTGTTCACGTGCACACACATTCACTGTTCCCTCTCAAACATCCTCGGTGCAGGTGGAGGACTTATGTTCTTACAATCTTAAAACCTTCGATTATAACTCACGCTAAAATAACAAAGGTAATAAAATGTGTAGGTGGAAGCTTGCCAAACATTTGTAGAGTACCGTACCGTTCATAAAGCGCTTTAAAAATATTTGACTTCATTTGAATAATGCTTTTCTGCCAGTGTTCTGGTAGAAGTTTCTTTCTTATTTGTTCGCTGAGGTATATAAAACAGCTCATTTTAAAAGACTAGGCAGACGTTAGCTCCGACTAGCCTCAAAGGGTTAGCACAGGAGAACTGTGTTCAATTTCCATTCTTGGTATCACAGGCCTTGATCTCTAAACAAATACATGAAGTGGGTCTCTAAATTCTGAGTGGAAGTAAGCTAATCATTGACATTCGAGACACTCTGCTACTTGACACACTTAAACAATAAATGCCCAGCCGCTCTACAAACTAAGTTTCTACTGTGGTGAAGAATTATCCCCTTAAGGGGCCCACACAGCTCTGTTGCGGTGTTTGTCAGACTGCAACCTGTCTGCTCCCTTTTCGGTATCACTCCGAGTGGCCAGCTCAGAGATTGGCACAAAGGGAGTGGCTACTGTGTCTTTGTTGAACAGGGAAAAATAAGGTAATTGCCACCAAAGGAGAACTCTGTCAGTCGCAGGTGCTTGCTAACAAGTGCCAGATTGAATCCTCTTATCTACTATGTGGTGTATTAATCATAATCCTATTCCCAGGCAGAGAAACAGAGGCTGTGATATAATAAGACATACATATTTGGTATTTGTCCTCAGTTCCTGGCACCGTGCCCTAAAACACTTGTAATTTCCTGAGCCACAGGGGTGATAAAGGCATCTTTTGTTACAGTATTTGGTCTTAGTCCCTGACTCCCCACATAAAGAGTTTTAAGCTGTTGGGATCCCTGGAGTGATAAGAATGTGTTTTGTATGC
This sequence comes from Felis catus, assembly GCF_018350175.1. NCBI lineage: Eukaryota > Metazoa > Chordata > Mammalia > Carnivora > Felidae > Felis > Felis catus. The sequence continues at coordinate 26,002,837 of NC_058371.1, forward strand.
TAACGAGATGATGGTGGTTGGGGACCCCTAGATAGTTCCAGGATGGGGGCTGGTCACCAGAAAGACCAAGACATGATCACAGGGTTAGAAGTTTCACCCCCACTCTCTGATTTCAGGGGAGGGGAGTAGGGGAGAGGCTGGAGATTGAGGTAATCATCAGGGGCCATGCTTTAATCAATCATGCCTATTTAATGAAACTTCCATAAAGATCCTGAAGCTATGTTAGGGGAGAGGGTGGTCAGAGAGCCTCCTGGTTGGTGAGCACATCAAGGTGCTGGGAGGGTGGTGCACCTGGAAAGAGCATGGAAGCTCCAGGCCCCTTCCCATATACCTTGGCCTGTGCATCTCTTCAATGTGCCTGTTCCTGAGTTGTATTCTTTATAAGCCAGGAATGGTAAGTAATGTGCCTTCCTGAGTTCCATGAGCCATTCTAGCATATTACAGAACCCAAGAAGAGGGGTATGGAAATCCTCAATTTTGTAGCTAGTCAATCGGTTAGAAGTATGGGAGGCTGCCACAACTTGTACTTTCATCTAAAGTAGGGGACAGGTCTGTGGGACTGAACCCTTAATCTCTGGGTAGCTAGTGTCATAATTGAGTTAAGTTGTAGGACACCCACTTGGTGTCTGGAAAGTTGGAGAATTGCTTAATGTGGAAACCCCACATTTGGGGCCATAGTGTTGAGTAAAAATGGTTTATAGAGGCTCAGAGAGGCTAACTTGTTCAACTTCTACAACATGAGACTGGGAGAGCTGGGATCTGAACCAAATACCATGTTGTCTTCTGTTTTACCTGTTTAATTTCTGGAACATTCATATTAATTCCAGTATTGACAAAAAATGTGTTTCACGAGAAACCCACAGTAGCACCTCAAAATGAATAGTTTTGTAACCTTTACCAGAGGAAAAATGAGCCTAGATACACCACTGAATGTCACATTGCATTTATATGGCTGGAGCACGATATCTGGAAATGAAGACCTGGTCCCAGGTTCCCTATTGACTAACAGTATTATTTCTCATAAGATACATGGTCTCTCACTTTGGCTTATTTTCTTCTCTTCTTTCAAAACATAAGTAACTCATTAACTGTGTTTTTGCTTATGAAATGACAGGAAGCTTCAGGAAATCACATTGTGTGCTTCAGAGGAACAGGTTGGGAGAAAGGTATGAGAAATAGTTGGGGGATCACTCCCACTAATAAAAATGCTGCTCCCACAACCACCACCAGCATCCAGTTTCCTTAGGCTGAGACGGATGTGGTAGTTTTTTTCTTCCTTAAGCGAATATCACATCTATGATTTTCCTTTCACTAAAAAGTTATATCCCATCATTACCCATGCCTGTTCAAACTGCAAATATTTTAAACATGACTCTGACAGGACACAGATTTTTAGTAAATAAAAGCAAATATCCAAGCTGCATTAATGGCAAAGGTAGTTTGCAAACTTCTCTCTTTGATCAAATTCTTCTCATTGTTTATTTGGAAGTGGTCAGCTTCCAAAGTGTCTTTGAAGTAAGTTTGAATATATCTTTTTCTTCTTCCTCTACCTCTCAAAACACACACACACAAACCACTTGTTTCTATAGTAATATTTAGTTCTTGGTTATGGATTTATGTTATACATATATGAATGTTTCAGTGCCTGGTTTCTGAGGTCTGCAATCAATACACTGTATGTCTAATAAACTGGTGATCAGACTGGCTGTACATCATAGCTTCTAATCTATAATGACTTGTATTATAAAACAATCCCTATGTTTAAAAACTGTAATTAGTAGGGGTGCCTGGGTGGCTCAGTTGATTAAGTGTCTGACTTCGGCTCAGGTCATGATCTCACAGTTCCGAGCCTGTTTGGGACTCTTTGTGTCTACCTCTCTCTCTCTCTCTGCCCCTTCCACCACTTGCACTCTCTCTCTCTCTCTCTCAAAATAAATAAGTAAAATTAAAAAAATTCTTTACAAAAACTGTAATCAGTATATAATGACTGTTAAGATTAACTTCTTAACCTATTAGGTTTTGAGCACACAAACAGGTATTGTCTTTGTCTGAGTATCAACGTGAAAAGTCTCTACAAATCCATCTGAAATTGCCCTCAAAGTCTGTGACATCTCTTATTTTAGGGTGGCAAACTCTCCCTATTCAAAATGGATTTGAGTTTTGAAAAAGGCCTCATTCAGAGGCAGGCTGTTGAGTAAAAGGAATAATCAAACTGAGTATTAAGCTGCTTTTTTGGTTAGAAATAAGTTTTTACTAAAATATAATGCAGTGATTCTCAGTGGGAAATAAAAATTCTGGGGATGGCGTGTTGGTGATGTATTTTGAAAATGCATTCACGGATGGGAAACAGGAAAAGAAAATCTTGATTTCACCAAATAAGCAACAAAAAATAAACTATAAATTTAAACTTTCTTGGGTGATATGATCAGTGATATGGGCTGTAGGATAGAGAATAGCTGGTGATCTTTTTTTTTTTTCACATTTCAAAAAATGTGTACTTTTAAAAGGTTAAGAAATATTCTTGTAATAAGACTTTTTTTCTTGTGTGGCTCCTAACCTGATTTAAGGGCAATTCACAAAATAGGAGTCCAGAAATATTTTGAGAAATGGCAGCTTCATTAAAATATAGGTATGGTCTTCTAGAGTATTCTGAAGGTTAATGCTCATTGTAATATTACAGTTCTAGTATTCTCACTTAAAAATTAGATTACTACTTGATAATCATCTTTTCATGCTTGTTTATTTTTGAGAACGAGAGAAAGGGAGAGAGTGACAGAGTGCGAGCTGAGGAGGAGCAGAGAGAGAGGGAGACACAGAATCCGAAGCAGGCTCCAGGCTCTGAGCTGCCAGTGCACAGCATGACTTGGGGCTCAAACTCACGAACTGCGAGATCATGACCTGAGTCCAAGATGGATGCTTAACTGACTGAGCCACCTAGGCACCCCACCTGGCCTTTAAAAAAATTCTTGTTATGTTTATTTATTTATTTCTTGAGAGAGAGAGAACAAGCCAGGGAGGGACAGAAAGAGAGGGAGAGAGAATCCCCAGCAAGCTCCACAACTTTCAGCACAGAGCCCAACACGGGGCTCGAACTCACGAACTGTGAGATCACGACCTGAGCCAAAACCGAGAGTCAGACACTTAACTAACTGAGCCACTCAGGCACCCTGATAATCATCTTTCTTATCTAGATGTTTCCTCCAATAATTGAAGCACTTTGCAGAATAAACAATCCTTATGAAAAAAGAGCAAATTATACAGTATCTTGTTAAATGGGTTCTCAGGAAATTTCAGGTCCTAGAGAAATACCGATGGTAATTTCCCACAGTTTAGTTGTTTTTTGTTGGTGTTTTGGGCCGAACCTAGTCCCAGGTGTTATGTTTGTAAAACTGAGATCCTGCAACTTCTGTCGACATATCTAAGTGAGCTCTTGATTTCTTCTGAAGGAAAATGGATCTCGCACATCTTAGCTAGCACCCCCAGGCTTTTTCCTGCCCAGACAAAATCACCTGGTATTATCAAGCACTGTAAAGAAAATGCTGCGAGAGAATCTAAAGACACATATGCTGGCTCCTGCCCTGTAATTTCTCTACTGTCTAATCTGAGAGGCAGCGTGGGCACCAAAGTGTGATGCATTACCACCTCCAAAAGGGAAACAGAAACGTGTTTCCTGCCCTGTACAGCTCCCCTTTCCTGGATATACAGATTTTGCCAGTGTCCAATGTCTTAGACAAGAAAGTAGCCGGTCTAATGCAGGGTCTCCAATGGCCACAGTTTCTAGAGTCTAAGACCCTTTGTTTCAGCACCGAGTGGCAGTGTCACATCGCCCAGACAGCTGTGCATTCAAGACAATCCACTGAAGTCAAATGTTGGGGAGGAATTCCTTGGTTGGGCTCGGAACAAGATTCAGCTATTTTGGGGGCTTCAGCTGCTGTCCTTACCAGTTCTGCACGATCTAGAAGTTGCTCTCCTGTCTTCTATTGACATAATTTGGGAAAGGGCATGAGATGGAATTTTAGCCTCTGCATCTATCATTGTTGCTGCTTTAAAATCAACAAATTCTTGGAATTCTTTCTACCAGCTTGATAAAATCTAGATGCCGCTTCAGGTTTGTGGGGCTTAGGAAATCGTGGGAAAAACAACCAAAGTGATCAAGAATCTTGTGCTTGTTATCACTTGATGACTAAATCAAAGAGTGAGACTCACTTTGGATCCCCTTGCAGGGTAGTTTTCACCCTGGGCTCTGCTGAGCATGGTCATATGACTGTGGCCACATGACTGTGAGGCGTGGCGGGGCACAGCCTCTCCATCCCCTGGGGTGCTTGTTGAGATTTAGACTCTCACACGTACCCAGATGTTCTGACCAGCCCATGTTTTATCCACTGCCAGATGATTCTCTCACACACTAAATAAAGCTTGAGGAACACTGCTGGCTAGGAGCCCCTAGATCTAGGGAGTTGGAAATTAGGGTCCTGGGCTGTCCCTACCCCCCATTTCTAACTCACCCATTTTACACACTGGAATCACCCCTATGCTTTCATTTGAAGAAACACTTCTATGACCAAAACCAAAACCAAAACCCTGAAACACTTGAGAAACAATCACTCCAGCATAAATATCTGAAAGGGGCCTTCTCATGCTTGTCTTCACTGATGATGTCTTTCTGTTTAAAATGCAAATGAATGCACAGGGACACCTGGGTGGCTCAATCAGTTAAGCATCCAACTTCGACCCAGGTCATGATCTCACGGTTTGTGCGTTCGAGTCCCACATTGGGCTCTGTGCCGCCAGCTCGGAGCCTGGAGCCTGCTTCGGATTCTGTGTGTCTCTCTCTGTCTGACCCTCCCCTGCTCACGCTCTCTCTCTCTCAAAAATAAATAAGCATGAAAAATTTTTTTTTTTTAATTCAAATGAATGCCTAAGAAAGTGATTTTGTCCAGATAATTTCAGGACACAGAAAGCCACTCATCTCATGTACTGCAAGGACACGGTTCTGTACCTCCAGCTGCAACTGATTTGTACAACTCGGGAGTTCCTGAAGACCCCCATGAGTGCTGGCTTTGGTGTCTGGGATTAATGCTTTCCCCTCCGTGGCACAGCCAGCACCACACCCAGCCCCCTCCAGTCCTCAAATCTGGCCTTCAGCCCGAGTTCCTCATTTGAGACAAAGTTTAAGAACGTGATATATACAAACATGATCGCGGAATGCATTCCACATGCTGGCTTTTAGGTCACACAGAATGAAGACATAAGAACACGTTAATATGGCTGCTTATAAAACAATTTTGTAGTGTGGTGTTTGCTTTCCTAAATGCCTGAAGTAAGTCTTTCCTATTGTGTCAAATTGAGCAAGCAATCTAGACAATGAAAGAAACAAGTGGACTTTCAAATTTTAAAGCCATTCAAAATTCATATAACATCCCATTGAGTTTCATATGTTATAAAAACTCATTAACATGATTCAGATCAGTTTGGTAGCATAAATACTTCAAATCCATAAAATATGATACACAGTACCTCACATATTTATTTATTAAACTACTATATATAAAGCTTATACTAAAAATATTTCAAGAACTACAAAGGAAATAATATGCTTGAGTCAGGCCTTCAAAAAGTATACAAACAGGATGTAAGAGTGAAAGAGTAAATGCTCATACTATACTCTGTAGCAAATGAAAGACTTAATTTTTTTTAATGTTTATTTATTTTTGAGAGAGAGAGAGACACAGAGAGTGAGAGAGTGTGAGCAGGAAAGGGGCAAAGGGAGAGGAAGGAATCTGAAGCAGGCTCCAGACTCGGAGATGTCAGCACAGAGCCCGATGCAGGGCTCGAACCCATGGACTGCAAGATCATGACCTGAGCTGAAGTCGATGGCTAACCTACTGAGCCACCCAGGTGCCCCTAAGTTTTGTTTTTTTTTAATGTTTATTTTTTTGAGAGAGAGAAAGCAGAAAAGGGACAGAGAGAGACACACCCACAGAATTCAAAGCAGACTTCAGACTCTAAGCTGTCAGCACAGTGCCTGATGCGGGGCTTGAACCCATGTACCAAGAGATCATGACCTGAGCTGAAGTCAGATGCTTAACTGACTGAGCCTTCCAGGCATCCCAGCAAATGTAAGGATTAGAGCTCTATCATTATATATGAGAAAAGAGAAAGTCTGAGTGCTGTTTTAGATGTTTTACTCCTTTGCTGTTTAAAGACAGTGTATTTTGCCACGGGTTCCTTGCTGTATTTGAGTATGAGTGTGTGTGTATGTGTGTATGAGGGTTCTGTGTATGGTTTTTCTATTGCTTTTATAAGTTTTTAAGAGAAATCTTCCTTTTGAATATGCACTAGAAAACTTAAAAGCTAACCCAGAGGCAATTACTGTTGTGAATTTCCTATGTATCTTACAGAGATATCCTATGAAAAGTACAAGCACAATGTATGCACATATTTTTGTCCCTTCTTTAAAAAAAAAAAAACCCTATACAGTATACATGATACACACCATTTTTGTTTTTACCTTAGAGATTATTCCAAAGAAATAGATACATAGCAACTGCATTTTTTATTATTTAAAAAAAAATTAATTCTTATTTATTTTTGAGAGAGAGAGACAGAGACATGGAATCTGAAGTAGGCTCCAGGCTCTGAGCTGTCAGCACAGAGCCCTATGCGGGGCTCGAACTCACCCTCACCGACCATGAGATCAAGACCTGAGCTGAAGTTGGACGTTTAACCGACTGAGCCACCCAGGCACCCCACAGCAATTGCATTTTTTAAAAGGCTACACAGCATTCAATTATCTGAATTCTATTCATAGTATTTTACTACCCATGATTATTTTAACCAATTCTCTACTGATAGCCAGTTATGTTTCCAATTTGTTGCTATTCCTGTCAATTCCTAAAAGTAGAATTGTTGAATATATGCATTATTCTCCTTTAATGGTTACCTTGCAAATTTTTAATATGAATTGAGACTTAAAGTTTAAAATCAGTCAGCATCTTTACCATCCACACAAACTATTTGCTCTGTAAACACCTCAACTCCAATAATCTCCTCCTTACTTCTACACCATTACTGTATTTTAGTTTTTTTTTAACTCTGAAAGACTATATTATAATCATTGTTTTCCACCTTACATGTTTATGTATACCCACAATTTTACTAATTTCTTTACTTAGCGTTTTTTTCTTTCATCTTAAGCCTTTTGTCTAGGATTAGTTTCTTTCTATACAAAATGCTTATTCATAAGTTCTTGTAGCAAGGGTCTGTTTCTTGGAAACCCTATTAGTTTTTCTTTGTCTCAAAATATCTTTATTTCATCCTCATTTTTGACTCATAAATAGTGGATATAAAATTTCGGTTTTTGAGTTAACTTTTTCTCAGCATACTGAAAATATTCCACCGTCTTCTGATTTTCATTGTTGCTGTTAAGAAATCAGGTGACAGAGTCGTTGCTGGGTGACACTTCTTTGCAGATGATCTTTTGTTTCTGGCTGCTCCAAGATTGTCTCATCACTCCCCTCCTGCAGTTTGATTATCATATGTATAGTTGTAGATTTTTAAAAACTTAATTTTCTTTGAAAATGTCTTTCTTTTTAAAATTTTCTTTTTTTAATTGAAGTATAATTTACATACAGTGTTATATTAGTTTCAGGTGTACAATATAATGATTCAACAATTCTATACATTACTTATCAAGGTAAGTGTACTCTTCATGTCTTTTCTCTTTTCACCACTCCACCTCCCCGCCGCCACCCACATCACCTCTGACAATGACTAGTTTGTTCTCTGTATTTAGGAACCTGGTTTTTGTTTGTTTGTTTCTCTTTTTTCCCTTTGTTTGTTTGTTTTGTTTCTTAAATCCCACATATGAGTGAGATCATATGGTATTTGTCTTTCTCTGGCTGACTTATTTCACTTAGCATAATACCCTCTAAGTCCATCCATGTTGTTGCAAATGGCAGGATCTCATTCTTTTTTAATGCCTGGGTAACATTCCATTGTGTATATACATGTGCTCATCTTTTTAGTTCGAGTATTGAAATCTTTCAACAGTAGCAGAAAATAATGAGCCATTTTCAATTTGAATATTGTCTTTTCTCTATTCTCTTTATTATGTCCCTCCAAAATTTTGACTGATTTTGTAATTCTACAACTCATTCTATATTATAAGGTTCTTAATCACTCTTTAATTTTTTCACCTCATTTCTTTCTATGCTGCATTCTGGGTAATTTCTGCTACATTATTTTCCATTTCACAATTAGTCTTAAACTGTGTCTATGCTGTGTAACCTGAATATCAGGCTCTGACTTTCAATTGCTCTATTTTTGTTTTTAGACATTCTTTTGGAGCCTTTTGAATCCTCTTGATTGATTTTATAATCCATCATTCCTGATGCCTTTCATTTATGTGTTTGCTGTGATATGGACTTATGTTCCCTGGAACTTTACCCATAGTAATTTTTGAGGCTTTGGTTGAAGGTAAGTTCCTTCAAAAACAGTACACATTTAATTCTACCTACTACCAATAAGGCATTCTCAACCAAGGGCTACTTTAAAATCAATTCTAGGGGCGCCTGGGTGGCGCAGTCGGTTAAGCATCCGACTTCAGCCAGGTCACGATCTCGCGGTCCGGGAGTTCGAGCCCCGCGTCAGGCTCTGGGCTGATGGCTCAGAGCCTGGAGCCTGTTTCCGATTCTGTGTCTCCCTCCCTCTCTGCCCCTCCCCCGTTCATGCTCTGTCTCTCTCTGTCCCAAAAATAAATAAACGTTGAAAAAAAAAATTTTTTTTAAATCAATTCTAGACTTGAAGTACTGTGAATCTGGGCTGAAAATTCCCATGAAAAACTGGATTATAGTTATGAATTCTCAGGAGAAAGATTTTCTCTTTCAACCTAGCTTTAAGGCTGAGGGAAACAAGTACTTTTTAGTAGACCTTTCTGTGGTTTCTTATTTATCTTATGTCTCTACATGGCTTATGTGTTTTCCTTTCAGACCTTTGTCTTCAGTTGGCCCAAGGATTTGTCTCATTTCTTACACATTACATAGTTGTTAAAAAGAGGAGTTCAAAGTCATCAGAGTTTCATACCCTACCCCAGAGCAAACACCAGACTCCGTGTTTGGTTACCTATATGTATTTCTCCTTTTAATTAACTTTTACCCTCAATTGATTTTTCCTTTCTAACTTGCTCACGAGTGCATTTAGCAAGAGGTTCATCTTTAAAAAAATAAACAAAGATAACATCTATCTTTGCTGTTTTCAGTGGAAAAGTAGATTATACCGTCTCTTCAAAATTATGTCAAGAAACAGCAGTCCATAAAATTCTCAAGAAGCGAGCTTCAGTTTTTAATTAATTCCCACAGACACTTCAGTTCTTGCCTGTCTGAAGCACATACTAAAACCATGATAATGGGGGCGGTCGCAACACAGTGCACTGGCAAAGCTGGTGCATATCTGATGGAAAAGGGAGGGTCTACACTGAGACTACAGCACCAGGATTTCACTGGCTCTGCATTTCTCCACTTGCCCAAGTTAGGGGGATGTTGTGTGAGTTTCCCATACCACCATATTTCTGACACTCCTGAAGTTTGTTACCTAATACTAATTTTATGACCAGCTTTGAAGAAACTATTAACTTTATGTTGAATGACTATATAGTGTGTGTGTGTGCGTGTGTGTGTGTGTGTGTGTGTGTGTGTGTGTGTGTGTGTGCGCGTGCGTTTATAGGCTTCAGGGCACAGGAACAATCTGGTATGCTTTCTCAGAGGGTCTTAGTCAGCTTGGGCTGCCATAACAGAATACCACAGACTGAGTGGCTTAAGCAGAAACTTATTTTCTTACAGTTCTGGAGGCTGAAAGTGCAAGATCAAGGTCTGATAGGGTTGGTTTCTGGTGAGTATTCTCTTCTGGCTTACAGATGGCTACCATCTTGCTTGTGCTCATATGGTCTTTCCTTAGCACGAGCACAAACACACACAGAGGGAGATAGGGAGGGAGTGATCTCTCTCGTGTTTCTTCTAATAAGGACACAAAACCTATCTAATCCAGAGTTGGATCAGAGCACTACCTTAATTTAACATTAATTTCTTCCTTAGAGACCCCGTCTCCAAATACATCCACACTGGGGGTTAGGGTTTGAACATATGAATTTGGGAGGACACAAACATTCTATTTACAATAGAGTCTCTTACGAATTCACTTATATGAATAGAGGGTGTTACGGGAGTATTACAAGTTACAATTTGAGGCAGTGCCATCCAACCTAAAACCTTCTGGAGGATTTTGTTCTGTTTAATTGCTTTGATACACTATGTCTGCGTTTCCCAAAGGGCAATGGGCAATCTGTTAGGAGAGAGAATAAAATGTTATTGCTCTTTTATAATTATTTCATCTCACCCTTTCGTAATTCAGTTTTGTTGTATATTATAATATATGGAACGTATTAGTACAGTTTTCCTTGCATGAAATTTATATAATCACAAACATACTTATAACAAGGAACATGTCTAGAATAGTTACTGATGGGTATGCATCACAAAGGCTCAGAGAAACAAAACTAGCCTTTTTCATGGTATGCGCATCCACGAACACAGTTCAGATATTAAAACTTGACAGCAAGAATAGGTCATAAGAAAAAAATCATCAAAGAAATAGAGAAGGTTGACAGGAAGGAATGAAAAGGATACATCATGCCACCCCAAACTAGAGGAAAGGCAATGGGAAATGAGAATGAAGAAAATACTATTTTCATGTCCCAGTATCTTTTAGCTGTCTGCTTTGTTTGCCCTCCTTATTCTTTTTTTAATTCTTTTTTTTACTTAATGTTTATTTCTGAGAGAGAGAGAGAGAGAGAGAGAGAGAGAGAGACTGACTGACCATGAGTGGGGGAGGGGCAGAGAGAGAGAGGGAAACACAGAATCCGAAGCAGGCTCCAGGCTCTGAGCTGTCAGCACAGAGCCTGATGTGGAACTCAAACTCATGAACTGAGAGATCATGACCTGAGATGAAGTCGGACACTTAACCAACTGAGCCACACAGGTGCCCCATACTTGCCCTCCTTATTTTTAATAGTCACCCTGGTGGCATGAGACCAATGAAGCACAAATGATAATCACGTAAGTGTTTGCACATGTAGGGTACAATTATTTCTTGCAGAGGGCCCTGTGCTGCTCACAGAGTTAATCCTGAACCATCTACATGTTTCCTTCCATGAAAGAATAACGTTTGGCCTTGACTCAAACACTCTTTCCGTTGCTTGATTAGAGAATTGAGACGCTGAGTTAACTGCACTTCCATGATACTCTTGAGGTACTGGAAAACCCATTAATGGTTTTCTTTGAGAAGGTATTTTACAACTTGATGTGTTGAATTCCCTCCTGAAAAGGGAAAGACCAGTTGGGGGACTGGCTACCCTGCAGTAATGGGCTGGGAAAGAGTCCTCTATGGGTTGTGAAGAGACCAAGAGGCTTGGTCCTTCCCTAACTGGCCCCCATGGGGCATGCAGAGTTTTATGTGTGGCCTCCAAATTGTCCAAAAATCAGAGTGGCCACTTCTAATCAGTTCCTGCCAACAGCCAGTGCTTTTCCTTCGGAAGCAAATGCACAGGCGTACAATGCAGAAGGACAAAGTCCTCATTAGCACCAAGCATTTGCAGAGAATCTGGGGTGCACTGAAGGGAGGGGAAGAGAGGCCCCTGGCTGGCTCAGTTGGTTTAGTGTCTGACTTCGGCTCAGGTCATGATCTCACGGTCCATGGGTTCCAGCCCCGCGTCAGGATCTGTGCTGACAGCTCAGAGCCTGGAGCCTGTTTCAGATTCTGTGTCTCCCTCTCTCTCTACCCCTCCCCTGCCCATGCTCTGTCTCTCTCTGTTTCTTAATAATAAATGAACATTAAAATTTTTTTTTTAATAAAAAAAAAAGGAAGGGGAAGATTTTCTGTCTCTTATGGTACCACAGGGAGACATTATGGATGTGGGGGCAGGAGGACTGGAATGGGAGGAGGATGGGCCTAACTCTATTAGTTTATTCTCTGCTAGGTGTTGAAGGTACAGAACTTCCCTTCCAGTAAGATTCACACACAGTATGGGCCTCAGTGATTTCCCCGTGGTTTTCTGATAAATTATATATGCATTTGGCTCTATGCACTTGGTTTTCGTGGGGAGATATTTCTTACTCGCAAATAAGTCTGTGATCCTCAAAAATGTTACAAATGTTTGTTCCAGAGGAATTAGAAGCCCACAAGTGCTTTTCCTTGGGTATCTTTTCATATTTTCATCCTAGATAGAATGGTCAGGGGCATGCAGAGTGCAATATAAGGAACTGGCACACGTTTTCAGAGGTCGAGCCCTCTAACTCTTACCCCAGGGCTAAAGGGTGTGATGAAATGCTTCCAGGCACATGAAGGCAGTGGTATTGGGAGATTCTATTTTTAAAGACTTTTAGGCTTTTTTCCCTTTTTGACATCCACTCAGATGACTGATAGATGTCTTGTGAAAATCAAAATTTGTTAAATCCCAGCAAAAGCACTTTGAATAGAGAGAGAAGGCTCCATCATAATATTTAAAACTTTTCTTTTTCCTACACATCTTCAAGGAAGACAGCTCTATGCTAAGAATAAGATGTGTGGCAGGGCACTGATGTGTGCGAGTTTGGCTCTACACTGACAGTGGAGCCAAACTGCCTGGGTTCAAGTCTCAGCTCCTATGATCTGTCGCCACTTCACCTCCGTTTCCTCATCTATATAATGGGAATGACAACACTATCTGCCTCATAGGGCTGCCGTGACTTAATGAGGTAATGTCTGGAAAGTACTTAGAACAGTGCCTGATTCGTTGTAAATGCTACATTCATGTTTGCTAACATTCTTTTTTTTTTAATGTTTATTTATGAGAGATAGAGCAAGCATGAGTGGGGGAGGGGCAGAGTGGGGGACCGAGGACCCGAAGTGGGTTCTACGCTGACAGCAGAGAGCCCAATGTGGGGCTCGAACACACGAACCATGAGATCATGACCTGAGCTGAAGTTGGATGCTTAACCGATGAGCCACCCAGGCGCCATGTCCCCGCTAACACTCTTAATGATACTTCTCCCACCAGTTCCCTCTTAGATCTTACCCCTTCTCTCCATTCAGTAACTAGACTGTAGCAGGTGATCACTGACACAGGGAAGGAATGTGACAGGAAAGATCAGAGAGGAAAAAAGTCTCTGTGGCCTATGAGTTTCAAAAGAATTGACCGTGAGGAAATGGAAACAGGACAGAGGTAAATCAGGACAGAGGTAAATGAGAGGAGTAGCAGGGAGGTATCCCTCCCTTCTCCCCTACATACACACTGGCTAGGAGAAGGTGTCACAGTCTGGGATGAGATTGAGTTGGACCGGGAGAGTAAGGAAAGCGTAGATACTGGTAGGTCTCTGAGGAAGGAGGCCATGAGCCCTGGTTCCCATGTCAAATGTTAGAGATGCTGGAACCGAAAACCAACCAAACAAAAACAAAAACCAACCGACCAACCCTCACACTGACTTGGCAGATGTGGCCTCGGTCAGCCTACAGAGTTCCCCGGGCTCTGTCACGGCCCTAAGAGCAGCACAGGAGATGCCAACGAGGCCGCCTCAGGATCCATGTGGGTGGGCAGTAATGTTAGAGGGACAGGCTTTCCCAGCAGGAAGCAGAATGAATAGATGAAACTGAGGATGGGGACCGGGTATGCCTTCACTCAGGCACCACATAAACCCTCGGTGCTTAGATGCTGTGTTAGGGAAAAGGGAGAGGAAGAGAAACTGACTCTGCCACCCTCAGAAAAAAAAAATGAGACTTGAAATAGAAACTCAATTGAATTATAAAAAAATCAAGATACTTTTTTTTTTTTTTTTTGCACATTCAGATTTGCAGACATTCATACCTGCTCTACCTGTTTCTTCCGTGACTCAGACATCGGGAAAATGAAGTAAGCTTTGGCTTGGAAGATTTAAGTCACCACTGGCAACAGATGAGTCACCCGGGCATGTCTCCACTGCCTGTTAAGGCCCCACAAAGATGAGAAGAGCCTGGGAACTTGGGAGCCGCTGACACCATGAGATCACAGTGGTAGCACATGAGGATGGGGAGGGGGGGGATTGGAAGCACGTGCTGGGGAACTCTCTCCATCACGAGGGGTGAGAAAGAAGAGTATTGCTCAGACCTCTGCACCTCTGTTCCAAGCAGAAACTAGGGAATATCCATGCCTGTCAGATTGGAGCACGGTTATCCTACATTCCAACTCTTTTCCAGCTGGCATTCTCCAGACAAGTATCAATCAATGTCTACTGTATTCCAGGCGTTGTCTTGGATGTTAGGAACATTCCTGGGTGAACAGGACAAGGTTCCTGCCCCCAGAGGGTCCATTCTAGTCTCACAAAGAGATCCCTCAATGTCAAGTGGGCAGTAGGCACGATGGGAACGTGAGGGGAGGAGAGTTTGTCCGATTCCAGGGCTCTGGAAGAAAAGTGGGCTCCTAAGCGTGTTCATACAGCAGACAGAGATGGGCGGAGATAAATTTCTGCAGAGGACACAGCCTGGGCAAAGGCATGCAGGAGAGGAACAGCGGAGAGTACACAGAGAAAGCATCCAGCATCTCTGGTCTGTCAGGTCAAGTCACTGGCTGGAAAGTGGGGTTAGAGACGGAAGCTTGGGCCAAGTCACAGACGCCCTGAATGCTAGGATTAGGAATTTAGCCTCTGTTCTGGAGCTGACAGGCTACTGACGGTTTCTGGCAACAGAGTGGGATAGCCAGGTTTATATTTTACAACAACATGTCTGGCTACATTTGGGGGACAGATGGGAGGGGATGTAAGGGACAGCAAGAAAGCCACTTAGGATTGTCCTGCAGGCCTCTTGCTTACTAGCCAGCTCTGGCAAGTCCCCAGGTTGGACCTCGGGCATCACAGACCCATCTACCAAGTATTGCTTGTAAAAGGAGGTTTCTTACTAAACGGGAATCCCTATTCTGACTAAATAGGACCAGGCACACCTGAGCGGAGGACTGGGCCTTAGGTTGGCTTATAATGACTGAGAAGAACAACAGACAAATCTCCTGGGTTTCCCAATCTCCAGCCGGTCTCCCCTCTGGCAACCTCAAGATCTTTATTCCCCCACTTCCCTGCTTCCTGGTCTGGCTGCTATGTGGAGTTTCAATTCCATCCCCTCTAGGGGCACCTGGGTTAAGTGTCAGACTCTTGACTTCAGCTCGGGTCAAGGTCTCACTGTTTCTGAGATCGAGCCCTGTGTCAGGCTCTACACTGACAGTGCACAGAACCTGCTTAGGATTCTCTCTCCCCCCGACTCCAAAATAAACAAATAAATTAAAAAAAAATTCCATCCCCTCTCCCTGTCCAGCTGCATCCTGTCTGGTGTGACAGTGCTATTCTTGGAATGAGCAAGCTGGCCACTAGATGGTCATTGCACTGGCTAGCCAGTGCAGTAGAGTTGAGTAAGCATCTCTGCACCTTCGAGAACTCCCAGCTTTAGCCCCAAACAGAGTATGAAGATTTAGCCTGCTTTTGGACAATTGCAGATTCTTACTCAGAACTGCATTCTCATAATTAACAGTGTGTCTGAAGCTTTTGGGGTTTGCGGTAACGTGATATCACTTCTTGCTAAGTCACTTGGCTGCATTTCTGAAATGCTGTTCTCAGTTCCGACTGACTTCAGTCTGGCTCTCCCAATTCATTATTCATGCCTGTGTCTCAGATTTTCACATCCTCACAGCCATCAGTGGCCCAGCAATATAGGCTGGAAATAAAGGAGCAGGAAGAAGTGGGAAAAATGGGACCTTACAAAGGAAAATCGTGTCTTGGGTGTGGGGGGCACATGGCAGTGGGGCAGATCTGTGGATGAGGGGATGTGGGGATGGATAGATTAAGAAGGAATAAGAGGGGAAAAGGGATCTGAGAGATAAGAGAACTGGGCAGAGAGAGGTGTGGCGCTGCCCTGGGAAAGGGAATTATGTGACATGATTGCAAGATCAAAATGCAGCTCCCGTCCTTGATTAAATTAGTTTATCTCTGCAGCACAGCGCTGTGCTGCACAAGAGAAGTCAGAGCTGGTTATGAAGAGGCAAATGAGCTTGCCGTGCAGGGTTCCAAGAGAAACGAGAGTGGGCTTTGCAGCTGGTCTGCAGTTTTCCTAGGAGCCATGATGATTCCCTTTTAACAATAGATCCTGCCCTCCCCTCTGTCAAACTCCTCATTCTTCAGGTTGGGTATTCTGGTTAATTACATTGACTGCTTCTGCAGATCCTGTTGGAGCTGTGGCCCTACCAAGCTATGCACTTGGAAGGGTAGGCTGGGCAGGACGTATAGCTGAGGACACTTAGCTGACTAGGGGGGCTTGAGATGACAGCAGCAGGCCTCAGAGGTGCTAGCACTAGAGAGACCTTGGAGCTCCCTTACCCAGCAGTTCTGCACCCTGGCTGCACAGAGACTCACCTGGGAACTTTGAGAAAAAAAATACCCATGTCTGGGTTCCACCCCCGGAGGTTTAATTTAACTGGCCTGGGGTAAGACCTTTGCATCACTGTTAGAAAAAGAAAATCAAGTGAGTCTACCATGCAGCCAAATGGCAGGCAACCCCTGATTTAGTCCAGACTTTTCACTTTACAGATAAGAAAACTGAGGCTCCCAAAGATACTGTCATGTGCCCTTATTTTTACAGTTAAGAAAGGCAAGGATCTCCTGACCTCCCCCCACCACAGGTCAATGCTCACTCTGCTAAGCTAGATGCCTCTCAGCACGAGAGCCTTCATGGCATGACTTCTGACCCTTCCTATGGAGAGGTGACCGAGTGGTCACTCCCTGACCTGGCCATTTGGAGCTTCACGCCCTCCTGGGAGGTTAATGCCAGCTTGTGGAACAGTTTGCAATAGCCTGAAGAGAGTCAGACATGTAAATAACTCCCACCCGGCAACACACACACTGAGTGTCTCCCAGCCCAACGTGCACGCACGTACACACAAAGACTCAGCAATCCTTGTATTTGATAGCAGGTGGCTTTGTTTCTGAAAGGTATTCACTGCTGACAATAAAAAATGTGGAGTGAGAAAAAGCGAACCAGGGGAGCCGTGCTACTGATATCCCATTCCAGAAGCATTCCCTTTGATCCCGGCTGGGGCAGGCCATTTCTCAGAAAGCTTCAGACTTCACACACATTTAACTGAACGAGGGGAACTGGGCATATAGTAAAAGCGAACACTGAAATGGAGAAATCAGGAAAAGGATGTATGTCTCTCTTTACAGGGAAAATCCAGATTATTGACAGCGTGTGGAATTTCAAATGTAGAACACACTGTATAGCTTTCTCTTTTTAACATCAAACTTCAAGTGGCTTTTCCTTTCCTTTAAAAAAATGTCTACAAAATAAATAGAATAGCGTTGCAGCCTAATAATACTCTGGACAAGTATTCTGTGATAAATCACAAATAAGAGATTAAGTTGATTTCATACAAGGCTGCATTCCATTTTGTTGGAAGGTCTTTGGGTCACATTTAAAGGCAAAAGGAAGGGGCGCCTGGGTGGCGCAGTCGGTTAAGCGTCTGACTTCAGCCAGGTCACGATCTCGCGACTTCAGCCAGGTCACGATCTCGCGGTCCGTGAGTTCGAGCCCCGCGTCGGGCTCTGGGCTGACAGCTCAGAGCCTGGAGCCTGCTTCTGATTCTGTGTCTCCCTCTCTCTCTGCCCCTCCCCCATTCATGCTCTGTCTCTCTCTGTCCCAAAAATAAATAAAAAACGTTGAAAAAAAATTTTTTTAAAGGCAAAAGGAAGATAACGGATGACATAGCTTAACATGGAAACCAAACATTCTTGAACGTTTGTTTTCATCTATTCTTAAGTCCAACTGAGCTGGGCGTGGAGGAATGCTTCTCACAACAGCGATGTGGGGCACCCCTACCCCCTAGGATGTTTCCAGGTACATCCTGAACCTTAGACAATGGAAGATGAAAATAGCATCTCATCACACACCTGTCAGGTGGCAACATTCACTCTTGGGAGAAAGACCTCCCCAAAATATTACAGCAGGAGGCTTAATTAATACATAGCATGGAATTCATATTCATGTGCACCCCTTTTAGGCTTCATTATGTTTACAAATCTGGTGAACAAGAAGTCAATAATCAGAGGAACTATAGAGGCAGAAACAGATGAAAAATGGAGGGAATACCAACCACGACAAGAAATGGCAGTCCATATGTGCGGTATCATGGAGGCCCAGACAACAACCAGCATCAAGTTAACTTGTGCAGTTACCTACAGGTGAAATTGGCAACTATTTACCTTATTAAAAAGGGACACTGGAGGGGTGTCTGGGTGGCTCAATTGGTTAAGCACCTGACTTCGGATCATGATCATGATCATGATCTCATGGTCCATGGGTTTGAGCCTCATGTTGGGCTCTGTATGGACAGCTCAGAGCCTGGAACCTGCTTCAGATTCTGTGTCTCCCTCTCTTTCTGCCCTTCCCCCCACTCGCGTTCTTTCTCTCTCAAAAAGAAATAAACATTAAAAAAAAAGGGACACCGGAAAGTTAGATTGTTTAAAAACAGACATCACATGGGGGCATTATTGAGATTTTTATCAGTAACATCAATTTCAATACCTCTTTCCAAAGCTTATGACCACAGGCCTCCATGGGCCCTCAGGCTCAGTCCAAGAGATGAAACCTGCCTGTAGGCTGAATAGGTGATGTTGTACAAAGGCATGCCATCCTGTCTCATCATCACTGTGTGATTTATCATTATAATCACTATTACGTAGAAGTTTAAAACTTTTTTTAATTTCAAAAGGTATTCTATACTTGTAGGAGCTAGGAACTATTGGCATAAAATTTGGGGCTTTGGGGACACGTTTATTTGGATTTTAGTACATTCCAAAAACTGTGTTCTGAGGAACATTTTGGTTCTCTTCTGCATGGGTTTTTTTGTTTTTTGTTTTCCCTTGGTGGATGGAACATCTATTCGGATACCGTTCCTTGTCGGCCCCTTAATTTTTGTAAGATAATGTGAAGCCCTGCGGACCTTAATAAACCTTGTCAAGTTTTTACATTTCAGTTTCTTACCCCCAAATCTAGCCCTGCATGTTTTCAACCTGCTGTGGTTCATTGCACTCTTCCGACTCAAAATACCCAAGCTCACCAGTGTGTAGTCAGATGTCCACGTCTGGCGGTTGCTCCACTGGTTCTTGACCCAGCAATTGCTCTAGTGGTGGGGACATGACTTACATCGGCCCACTGTAGACTCTGTCTGTGGATTCTCTAAATTTGCAGTGGAGAATGCTTTTTTCTCTTTCTTCTTGACTTGTGGACTTTGAAGTGCCCAGGATGGTGCCTGGCACGTATATACGGTCTCTTCCCATTCTTGTTAACAGGGTGTGCCTTCAGAGCTGCTGCTGACCATGGCCCCCTTCACATGAAGAAACCTGGAAGAATGAGAAAAACACAAACAAAAGCTGAGATCGGAGGTAAGGAAAGAAATCTGGTACCATTCACGTGAAACTACCCTTTCTGTGGTCTGGTTCCACAAGCCAGAACATCCTGTTTTCTTATTGAACCTGAGTTCAGATTCTGCCATTTGCAACAAAAAGCTCCAAAAATAAAAGTAACATAATGTTATTTGCCAAATGCCTAGCAATTAGGAATTGAAAAGGGAAAGAATAACATACGAGTCTCTAGTGGAGTGGATGCAGGAAGTAAGACAGAAAACCCAGGGAGACAGGTTTTAGACATGATGGTAATGAACTTGATTTTTAGCATACTGAGTCTGAGGATCTTGGAATTTTTCCATGTGGAGCAGTCTTTTAGGTGTTTGGAAATATGGATAGAAAATGCGGAGGAGAGTTGAGGGGGGGTATATGTGGGGGTCAAGAGAATAGAGCTGGAGCAGCAGCCCATGGAACTGGATGAGGTCAAGAGTAAGACCGGGAGGAGGCAGGAATTATGGAAGAGAGAGAAGAACAAGAAGAGTCAGGATACGGAACGTGAGAGAGGCCGAAACTAACAATACTCTCAAATGATGCCAAGGGGCTGGGCTGGGTGAGAGCCTAGAAGAGGCACCACATTTTACAAGTTGTTTATTGGTATGCCCTGGGAGAAAAGTTCGGTTTAGCAGGAGCCAGTCCCAGGCTGCACGAGGTTGAGAAATTAATGGGAGCAGTAGATGAGAAAGACAAGGGCAGAGGGTGGTGGAAAGAGGGAAAGGTATGCAAATTCCGTAGTGTCGGTGGAAATCAGATCACCTCTTTTTTTTTTTTTCAACGTTTATTTATTTTTGGGACAGAGAGAGACAGAGCATGAACGGGGGAGGGGCAGAGAGAGAGGGAGACACAGAATCGGAAATAGGCTCCAGGCTCTGAGCCATCAGCCCAGAGCCTGACGCGGGGCTCGAACTCACGGACCGCGAGATCGTGACCTGGCTGAAGTCGGATGCTTAAACGACTGCGCCACCCAGGCGCCCCAGATCACCTCTTTTAAAAAAAAACTTCTTGGGGCACTTGGGTGTCTCAGTTGATTAAATGTCTGACTCTTGGTTTCGGTTCAGGTCATGGTCTCACGGTTTGATGAGTTCAAGCCCCACGTCAGGCTCTGCATTGGCAGCATGGAGCCTGCTTGGGATTCTTTCTCTTTTCTTGTCTCTCTTCCCCTCTGCCCATGCTGCCTCTGTCTCTTTCAAAATAAATAAACTTGAAAAACGTTTTCTTAAGAGTAATTGTGATATAAGCACATTTGCACGCTGAAGAGTAATCAAAGGGCAGGACAAAAACACATCAGATGGGGAATGATTGAAGAAGCAAGTTAAAGACATGATAGAAGATGAAGGAAGGAGCCTCAGAGGGGAGAAAATATATTTTCTTATTTAAGGCAACAGGGTGAGAGAAAATGGTCACGATGAGCACGGGAAAACTTAATGTAGGAAAGCGAATGTTAGCTGGAACCCCACCAAACAGCGTTGATCTCACGTAGACAGACGACAAAGCCCGTGCTGCATGATGGATGAGGGAAGGAGCTTCCGTGTGGACAGATTTTGGAATCGCTATGAGAAATTAATTGAATTTATTATAATAATTCTAGAGCAGCACTGAGATTAGAAAGAACAAATTGGCAATGGATTCAGTCAATTGCTGCTAGCAGCCCGAGATAAGGGACGGCAAAAACCTAAGCTGTGTGTGCCCACTCCAGTGGAAAATCAAGGAACGAGGAAATGTAGGATGCCAGTGAGGCTTATTGAGTGAAGGGGACACATTTGTCTCATTTATTAGTTTGCTATTGGGGACTCGTCTTACTGTGAGGGCAGTGTAGCACGGTATCTGGCACTTTAGGGATAAGCAATAAAGATTTATCTCATTGAACAAAACGGCACTCTAACTTTTATGATGTAGTCTTTCATCTAGTTTCAGCTCTGAAACAATGGGAATCACTCTCCTTTCTCCTCTACATTTGTTCTGGCAGTCTGATTAAAAAGAACAAGATGTTTTTGGAATCATCCTGTGGAGAGATAGGGTGGTGATGGCAGTGGGGAAAACATGAAGTAGAATTCAAGCAAAATAAAAGAATGTATTTGCAATAGCATTGCGAGGAGGAAACTGGGGGTGTTTAGCGCGTGCATGTGTGTGTGTGTGTGTGTGTGTGTGTGTGGTCTAAGCACCAAGTGATAATGGTTTGAGATAAAGCAGTGCATGAGTCAAACAGAGGGGAAGATTTATAAAGATGCAGATGTTCAACAAGCATCTCTGGGCATATGTGAGGTGACCAGTTATCCCAGTTTGCTCAGAATGGAAAGTGGACATGGGACTTTCAGTGCTAATATAGGAAAGTTGCAGAGAGATCAGGGTGACGGTTTATTCTGATGTGTGCAGAGAAACATGTACAAGTATATTTACTCTCCATTTCTCCCTAAATAGAATTTAGGGAGCTTCAGAACTCCTAGAGACATTGTGAAAGTTGCTACCCTAGGAAATCTTCTGAGAAGGAACATGTGATTTGTATCAGTAGACTAAAAATTGTTAACTCCACAAACTGTAAACATTTCTATGTTGAGCTACTTGGAAGATGGCTAAAACTTCCAAGTAATTGGTCTGAATCTAAAACCAGAAGGCTAGCCTTTATGATGACATCTTAGATATACTACCCTATTGGCCCCATCTTTAAACATAGTATTTTTATTAGAACCTGAAAGTGTTGGTCCCGTGGCTATTTATCACCTTTCTTGTAACCCAGTCTACAGAGTACTGGGGGAATCAACAGATTCTCTTTTCCTGTCCACCACCACACCCCTTCCCACCCCGCCCCGGCAGAGGAGACTGGCAAGGCCCACCTACTGTCTCCACTGTTAAGTCTTCTTCCAAGTGAAACACTTGCATGTTTCATAAGGCCAAACAAAACCTAAACCAGCTAGGATTTTATGAGCCTACTTTGGTGCTGATCTGAACCGAAAGCTGAATAAAATACATAAACCTAACAAGAACACTACAGACAAAACCTGACACATAAGAGACACATATATGATGGAAACTAAAAAATAATTGCCTTTAATTTGGAAATTCACTGGTGGATTCCAAGAGAACAAATAGAGCTTCCTCTTGGATCTTAACACTAGCCAGTGAATTCAATAACGTTAATTCAATAGTAGTCGAGGTGGGTGAATGGGTAGGAGGAACAAATGTATTCAGAACTTCTCTTGGGGATCCAGAACCTGCAGTGGACAGTTGAGGAAGTAGTAGTGGGAAAAACAAACACGAAGACTGAGCAACAGAAATGGTGGTGCCCCCCCACCCCCACCCCCTCGCATTCTGAATTGATTCTCAGGCACTATTGCATTCACACAAATGGTATGAATGACTTAACTGCTTCATTCAAATTCTTGCTCCAAATCAGTGGGTCTCAAGTTTGGCTGCACATTGAAATTACCTGAGGAGTCTTAAAAAAGCTGGTGCCTGGGTCCGATCCCAGAGATTCTGATTTAACTGCCGTGAGTTGTAGACTCGGCACCGGGCGGCTTCTGTGCAGCCAAGATTGATAGCCACTGGGCGATCAACCAGGAAATCAGGAGAAATGGCTTAGGTCAGTGGTGCTCAAATTGTAGATGTCTAAGAATCACCTGGAGGGTTTGGTACATAGTTTGCTGGAGCCCATCCTCAGAGTTTTCTGATTCAGTAGGTTCAAGATGGGGCCCGAAGAGTCTGCATCTAACAAGCTCCCAGGTACTGCTGGTTGGAGAACCATACTTCGAGGACCACTGGCCTGGGTGGATCCTATGTTATCATGTCCTGAGACAGCTAAGCCATTAGCATTCTTTGTGTGTCCCCCCCAGAGCCAAGAAATAAAGCCCCGTGGACCCTCCTCTACATGTGCTTGGACGGCACCTCCCACACTAATCTGCCTGCTCCCTCAAGCCTACTCATGGGGAGCAGCCTCTCTTTTTCCAACCTGGAAGCGTAAGGGCTTTATTCTTTGCCGCCCTTATTGAATTTTGTGGAAGTCATCTAATTACCGTTAGATATACGGAATCTAATTACCATTAGGTGTCAGGAACATGGTATCCGGGACATGTCAGCCAGCTGCATAGAGTCCCTCAGACCTGCTGGCACTCCAGCTGGCCGGGGCAGCCTTCCTTCCATGTGCTCCTCCATTCCAAATTGGAGCCCTCGCTCTTGGCTCTGGACGTGCCCCAGTCCAACAAGCAGGACCCACGGTGCATTTGGAATCCTGCCCTGGAGGACGCCCATTACGCTCAGAAAGCCGTGGTGGCCCAAGGGCAGTAGTTCCCCCTTCCCAGTCGGCAGTTTCGCTTTGCAGGTCTCCGTTACCCACCGGCCACCGCGGGCCAGAGGCAAATTCTCCTCCTTCTGTCGCTGCAGCGTCAGCGTCAGCGTCAGCGTTAGCGTCATAACGTCAAAACGCCATAACGCCATAACGCCGTAGCGCCATAACGTCATAACGTCGGGAGCCGCCCACCTAGTGTTACGACGCCGAAGTCGTTCTCCTTGCTTCTTCTCTTCACGTGGGCGTGTTATCCTCGGGAGGCCTCGCAAGAAGGAGGGTGAGTGCTGTGCAATAATTTGTACAATTTTATGATTAGTTATTGTTCTTCTCTTACTGTGAGTAGTTTATAAATGAAGCTTTATCATAGGTATGTATGTATGTGAAAAAGAGTATATAGAGGGTTTGGTATTATCCCTGGTTTCAGCCATCCGCTGGGGGTGTTGGGACATATCCCCCATGGATGGGGAGCAGTTGTAAGGGAATAAATACTAGCTACTACCATTGTGGGGCACGTACTGTGCCAGAAACTGGTGGCACTTCACTCACATCGTTTGATTTAACCCTCATGTTAAGATGGGAATGAGTGTGCCCATTTTATAGTGGAGACTGAGGCACAAGGAGGGTGACTTGGCCAAACCTTACAGTTGAGGGAGAGAGGGGAGGGATGTGTGGCTGGCCTGGCTCCAAAGCCTGTGCACACCTTTCTGCCTCCCTCACCACGGGTGGAATAGTGTGGCGGGAAGAGCGCTGGATCCCAGCTGCTAAAAATGCTCGCCTTCGACTCCCGGACAGAGCTGACTGGCCAGCAGCCTTGGACAGGTCGCTGAGTGCACCCTACCTGCCTCAGTCCTCAGATCCTTATCTGTGAAATGAGGGGGGTTGGACTGGGTCGCTAAGGACCCTTCCCACTCTTCCAGAAGTCTCTCTGCTACTAGTGCAGCCGTGTTTCCTCTCCCAGGATGGGCCCTGCCTGGTGATCACACTCTGTGTGCAGCAGACCTGTTTCCAGAGAGAGCTCTTTCCAAAGGTGCAGGTTCAGTTACTGTGGCCCAACTCAGCCAAGGTATCTAAGGTTAAGTCAGCCTCTCCTAAAGCCCCTTGATGACTTTATAACGCAGGTGTAAAATGTCCATTTTCTGGTGAAATCTGGTGTTCAGTTTTCTGCGATGGTACTGGATTAAAAGCTGGTCACCTAAAACCCAAGGGACAGGTGGCCAGAAATCAGACTCACCCCAGCGTGTGGCCCCTTGGGCCTGTCACCCCTAGAGCAGCAGCCTTGGGGGTGTGCTGGTGGAGGAGGCCAGTGTGATGGCAGGGTGTCTCAGCATGCTGGGCGCAGCTCCCTGTCACCCTTCCCAAGGCCAGCAAGATTGGTGTGATGAAGGAGGTTGCAGATTTGTACTGTGATCGTTACTAGTAGTAGGGGTGTTGCTACCAATGATACACAGAGTGATGTCCCACTTTCTTCCAGAAAAACAAATTTGGACCCGAAATTAGGAACCTTAAATTGTAGTTGACGGTTTCGTTCAGATGAGCCTCATTCCTCATCCGTAATGTGGGAGGGAGGGGTGAGGAGGGCCACCCATCTGCAGCCTTTCCAGCTTTAGCCCCCTCTCAGCCTCAGTGAGGTTTTGACAACAGATCAGAGGGCAAGGAGATGCAAATAGGCAAAACAGGGGGTGCCTAGGGGCTGGATGCCAGGAAACCTGCTTTCTAAAGTCAGATAATATAAAGGTTTTTTGTTTTTGTTGTGGACTCTTTGTTTGCATATTAATTTTTTGAATTGTAGGGAAATGCCCATAACATAAAATTTACTATCGAAACCTCTGTGAACAGTGCAGTGGACTAAGTACGTTCACATTGCTGTGTGACCATCACCACCATCCCTCCACAGGACTCCTTTTATCTCTAAAGATACATTAACAGTGTTTGCAGAGCACTAAAAATAACATCTTGAAAAGCAATAGTGTTTTGAGTTTATAAACCTCCTTTGTAAGAATTCAGGGCAATTCACAAACATTGTCATGTCTGTCCTCACAATGACCTTATATAGAAGCAGAGAGAATAGGAGAGTGGGCAGATCAGAGAGAGAACGAAAAAGAGGGGGAAATGTAATTTTGGTCAGTTTCACGATGATCCAAAGAGGCTCTGAGTCACCCAGGATCACGGTTTTCAGGTAGCTGACAATCTTAGCACTCAGATCAAATATCAGTTCAATTATCAGTTTCCTGAGACTGTGATTGTAGCATTGACCAGAGAGGGAAAATGTATTTTTTGAAGTTAGAGGACAGCGTGGGATTGCCATGCCTTGTGAGAGAATTTTTCTTCATAGCACATTGCTGGGATGGGCGTGTCAGTCTGGGAGTGGAAGCTAGGGACAGGCACGCTTGGGCAGAGCCCCTCAGGGGTGCATTACTGTTTCGGGTTCTGTTGGTCTCTGAGCAGCTGCCAGTAGTGAGCTTTGGGTAGTAAGGGCTGACTTGGTTGTAAGGCTAAGAGAGGAGGGAGCATTCACATGTGCAAAAGTTTTCATGGCCTAGAATTAAAGCTGCAGGGCTTCAGGTATGTGTGTGTGTGTGTATGTGTATGTTGTGTGTGAGAGAGAGAAGGAGGGAGGGAGAGACATACAGAATGTAAACGAGCACCAAATGTAAAAGATATATGAAAAAAATACGTGATTTGTTCTGGCTGTGGATGAGGAATCCGATGGAGAAGTTAGTCATCAAAATTAGTAAATTGCATTTGTTTGCTTTTTTCAATTTGCTGCACCTTTTATAAAAAAATAATATTCCCTGTTGGAGAAGAAAAAGAAGAAAACCGTATTCATGTAAAGTTGTGGTTCAGGGGCACCTGGGTGGCTCAGTCAGTTAAGCGTCCAACTTTGGGTCAGGTCATGATCTTGTGGTTCATGGGTTTAAGCCCTGCATTGGGCTCTGTGCTGACAGCTCAGAACCTGGAGCCTGGTTTGGATTCTGTGTCTCCCTCTCTGTCTCTGCCCCTCCCCAGCTCACGCTCTGTCTCTCTTTTTCTCTCAAAAATAAATAAATGTTTAAAAAAATTTTTTTAATAAATAAAGTTGTGTTTCAGCTAGATTCAGCCTTTTGAGAACTGAAAAGTTTCCAGTAAATTTCCAGGAACAAGAGATGTCACTGTTCCTGGTGCAAAATTTAAATCCATGAAGTCCAGGAATAATCGTGTATACACTGTGATTAAAAGATAGAAAAGAACCCAAGAAATAACGTGGCCATTAGAACCAAACAAGTAGGATACTGTCATTTAGTCTGGAGCATGCTTTTTCAAGGTATGTAGGAAAAAGGAGTTTGCTTCTTAGTTAACAGAGTGTATAATTGGTCTGGCAGTCTCCACTCCACCACTTACATATTTAATTGGTTTCTCACTGAAAGCAAATGAAAGCATACAATAAATATTAGCTTTGTTATTGTTACTTTTGCAGTTGGCCACATTCTAGGGGGTTAACGGGGAGGCCAAGAGTAGTTGACTTCAGATATCCTTCCTTCCTTCACTGCATTTATTAGGAATCTGATTTGCACCAGGCACTGTGCTAGGAGCTATGGGTAGTGTTTCAGCCTTGGCCTTGGAAGAGTTTACAACCCAGCAAGTGAGATGGACATGTAAATATACTGGTGCAACCAAGGGTCATTGGTGCTGTGAATGAAGAGTGTGCAAGAGGGGTCAAAAGGCACAGGCTTCCAGTTGTGAAACAAGTCCTGGGGATGCAATGTACAGCATGGTGACTACAGTTAATAATATGTATTGTGTGTTTGAAAGTTGCTAAGAGAGTAGCTCTCAAAAGGGCTCATCAGAAAGAAAATTTTGACTTTGTATGGTGATGGATGTCAACTAAATGTATTATGGTGATCATTGTGCAATACATACAAATATGAAATCTCATCTCTACACCTGGAACTAAAACAATGTTATATATCAGTTATATGTTAATAAAAAATAAAGTATTCGTAGAAAGTGCAAGGAAGGGATTGATTAGCTTGTGTGGATGGTGTATAAGGAACCAGAGAAGCCTTCTGGAAGAGATGACATCTAAGCTGTGTTTTGTTTTTGTTTTTTTTTAAATAAATCATAGTTTTCCATACAGGAAGTGTTTGGAGGAGGGGTTAGATGTGCTTAAGGGATGTGGTACAACTGAAGAGAAGGTTCAGACTCCATACATGATCTTTACAAAATGATTATCAAATGTGGGGTGCCTGGGAGGCTCAGTCGGTTAAGTGTCAGACTCTTGATTTGGGCTCAGGTCATGATCTCACGGTTCATGAGTTTGAGCCCCGCTTCAGGTTCTGATTGACAGTGCAGAGCCTGCTTGGGATTCTCTCTCCCCCCTCCCCCCGCCCCTCTTCCACTTGTTCTCTCTCAGTCTCAAAATAAATAAATAAGACCAAAAAATGGTTACCAAATGGAATGACGTTTGTACTGCCTAAAGGGAGCTGGCCATGAGCAGGCCACAGACCCTCGGAAAGAAGAGGAAAGTGAAATTAAGTAATACAAAGAAGGAAAATGATAGAAAAGCAAATGAGAAAAGTTGAATGGGAAAGGAGTAACGATATGTGGAAGGTTGAGAAGAATCATATCTTAATCCCCAAATGAGAAACTACCATGTGGTCAGAGTTGGGCCAGAAGATCAATAGACAGGCCCTTCTGGTTTGAAGCTAGGGGTGATGTGGCCAGTGTGCAGCAAAAACCTAAACAGAACTAGAATAAAATGGTACCACCTATGCGGCACGTCTCGAAAGACAGAAGCCATCATTTTTTTTTGTCAGGTGCAACCTGTTCTCAATACTTGGTGCATCTGTACCCCTAGAAGGAAGGGAGCCCTGGGTGGGCAGCAAGGAGGCCCATCCTCTGCCCTATGCCTGTAATCTCCCTCACCTCCTTCTGTGGTGTTAGAGGTGAGGAGTGGGGAGGGAGCAAAAAGGCCCAGGTGGCAGAAATTCTACTAGAATCTGGCTGCCACTGGGAGGCCAGTTGTCTGTTTCACCTCCGCTTATCAGGTCTGTCATGGCAGACTTTGTTCTAAGACATAAAATCACAGAACCATAGAATTTCAGTGTCAGAAAAGAAAATGAGTATCTCCTAGTTCAATGGTTTTCAAACTATTTTGAACATTTACCCAAAGCAGTAACAATTTGAGCATGTAGCCTCAAATTACGTGTTCATTTTTAAATGACATAATTATACTTCTATACTAGTATATTTGTTTAAAAGTATATACAGGGGTACCTGGGTGGCTCAGTCAATTAAGCACCCAATTCTAGATTTTGGCCCAGATCATGATCTCACAATTGGTGAGTTTGAGCCCTGCATTGGGCTCCATGCTGGCAGTGTGGAGCCTGCTTGGGATTCTCTTTCTCTCTCTCTGCCACTCCCAGCTCTCTCTTGCTCACTCTCTCTTTCAAAGTAAATAAATAAACTTAAAAAAGATTTAAAAAGTAAAAATATATACAAAATTACATTGATTAATTAATTAGTATTATTTTATTCCTATACCTTAATGGTTGTCTTTGTTTCCTCTGGGGCACATGAAATCTGTTTGAAGGCAACTCATCAAATTCAACCAGGTGTGTTCCTCTCTTCTGTAACTCTCTTCCAAAAGGAAATGTAACCTTTTCTTGAACACCTAGAGGGGCCCTTTCATTTTTGGAAACTTCTGGGAAGTCCCTGGTTACCATTGCCCCAGATGGTCAAGGGAGGGGCTTCTATACAGAGTCACATCTGGAGTTTAGGCCGGAAGTGAACACCTCTCTAGGCAAGCAGAGGGAAGGAGCCCTTTCTCTGCATTTGGCTCTCCCTGGGTCTCACCACAGTTGAGCTCCAGAGCTGTGAAGACAGCAGGAAGGGCCTTTCGCCGCCACTGTAAATATTATCGTTGCCTCTGGTATGCAGAAAAGCAAGAGGAGCAGCATTTGCTGCTTCCAGGTGGCAGACGAACAAAAATCAGAGTGGGGTGGGAGGAGATGGTGGGGTGTCTGGGAAAGAGAGATCAATAAAACCTCACTAGTGTGCGCTATTTACCATAAACAGCCCGGGGGTGTTTGGGGTAGGGAAAACTGTCAACAGAGATCAGTCTTTCTCAGTGACTGTGGGAGCAGGTGTTCCAGAAGGAAGGATAAAGATGGCAGCCTCAGTGGGATCGATGATCGGACTCATCGCAGCAGTC
This sequence comes from Felis catus, assembly GCF_018350175.1. NCBI lineage: Eukaryota > Metazoa > Chordata > Mammalia > Carnivora > Felidae > Felis > Felis catus. The sequence continues at coordinate 26,032,805 of NC_058371.1, forward strand.
CCTGAATATTAATGTGGACTGGCAGCCCGTGCCACAGCACACGGGGCCCCCTGCCATTTTGAAAACACACCCTTCAAGATCCCGAATGGCCAAATCATTTACTTATTTTCAGACTGTGGACTGTTTCCTCAGTTCTTCAGCAGAGGTTTTCCAAAACTCACAAATGTTAGGGGTAGAGCTGGTTTGTAGCCAAGAATTCTTAGTTGACAAAGAGTTAAGGTAAAGCCTAGGTAAGGTGAAAAATGCAGGCATATCTTGCTCTAAAACATGTCAGGACTCTCAGAGAACTGACTAGAAATGCTTCTCTGGGCATCTTTTTGTGAAAGTATTTGAGAGACTCTTTCAACAGTTAGGCTCATGGGGGCTGGAGGATCTTTCTGGCAATTCGAAATTCTCTCTCTTCCCCTCCCTATTCCACCTGCTTTTGAGTGACAGACTAAGCTGGATCCTGAGGCCAGATTTAAAATTACTGGGACTTTTAATTTGATTTCTTACCGTTAGATAATGAAAGAACAATATCCCTTTTGAGGTGAGTGCCCCGTGTTGAAAGCTGTTCTGAGTTTCGGGGAAAGGGAGAGACTTCAGCGTCTGGGGAAGAAGAGAAATCTCAGAGGGGAAACAAGTTGGTTTTCACTGGGGTGGGGGACATGGGTTAGACTGTTTGCATGCCTGGAGAGCTTTTCCCAACTTTCCAATTCCAGAAACACGGCCCTGGGGGTAAGCACTCATGGGGGTGAGTGTGTATTCTAGGTCTGGACTATCATTGAATGCATCTTCCTGACAACAGTGATTGATCCAAGGGTTAGGCCCATGACCCAAATAGGACCTTATTGAGGTCTGATGTATACAGATGCTCCTATGGTTGCTAGCTGGGAGGGTATGAATTTCGGGCTCTTGGACACCATGTCATTGCCTGCCGTGTAGAGAATTAGAATGAAGCCAAGGACAGACAGAGGTGAAAGATGGATCGATGCATTCATGAGGATTCATGGGGAGGGAGAGAGTCTTGGTAGCATGAAATCAACCATGTCTCGCTGTCCTTGCAGCCCAGTGAAACCTATGGTGAGTCCTTTAACCCCCACCTTTGAAAAAGAACCAGATCCTGGTGACATGATGACATCTCATCATTTCTGCTATGACAACCTTAAGTCCAACCAGCATAGTGTCTCCCCTGAAAAGTAGTAACCTCCTACCTGCTAGCCTCTTAGCCTCCGGCTCCTGTTTTGCTCGTCCACATTCACTTTTGCATACAACAAAGGGGTCATTTGGTTGTTTGCTTGCACAAAGTTTTGAAGCATTAATTATATTCTGTCACTCCTCTGAATCCTTCAAAGGAACCTCATGTCACTTAGAGTAAAGCCAAAGTCCCACAATAGTTTACCCTATAACCTGCTGTCCCCCTCATCTTTGGATCTCTCTGACCTCCTCACTGCTCTTGAACAAATGTTTATCCTCTGAGGTGGACATCTTTTTATTTTTGCATGCTGTTTAAATCTCTTAGTTTTGTATGGTTGTTTTCATTGCTGTATCCTGCACATCCGGGGAGCCCTGGAATGTGAGGAGCACCGTGACTTCTGATGCTGGCCCCTAAAGTGCTGGTTCCCTCTGCCCATCCTTTCATTCTGCTGACCACCCTTTGGGTCCTCCCAGCTACCCGAGCCTACAAACTCCCTCTTCTGCTTAAGCTACTTTGTGTTGTGTTGGAAATTTGAGGCGGAACTGTAAATCTCTAAAGATGAAATAAATTGACTTTTTTCCCAAGCTTTTGATGTTGGTTCGACGTATGTGTTCTGAAGATGCCAGTAGTTGAACCTCCCAAAAACTTAGAGCTTGCTGGGGCGCCTGGGTGGCTCAGTCGGTTGGGTGGCCGACTTTGGCTCGGGTCATGATCTCACGGTCCGTGAGTTCGAGCCCCGCGTCGGGCTCTGTGCTGACAGCTCAGAGCCTGGAGCCTGTTTCGGATTCTGTGTCTCCCTCTCTCTGACCCTCCCCTGTTCATGCTCTGTCTCTCTGTGTCTCAAAAATAAATAAATGTTAAAAAAATATTAAAAAAAACTCAGAGCTTGCTAATATTTTTCATAATATTTTTATGCTTACATTGTGTGCTCTTAAAGTTTTTGCTACATTCTGAAGCCTGAGTCTTAGTATTGTCTTAGGGTCAGCACTTTCCTATGAAAACTTATGTTTGAAGTCAAATCTAATTCAGTGAGCAAGTGGGGTTCGACTTAGAAAACTTCTGTGTATAGTCAACATTTCTATCAACTTTTACTCTTTTGAGAAATGAAAATCACTGGGGTGCTAACATTCCGTATCTTTATCGTCTGGATGCTGTAGGACTCAAGTGGGATGACAGACAATGAAACATGCAGGAATCATTTTTTTTTTTTTTTTTTTTTTTTAGCAGTAGTTATATTCCCATCACTTCTCTAGGCTGTAGACTGCTGGTTTTCCTTCATGTGTTAGAATCACCTGGGTAGCTTTTCAAACCCCTGTATCTAGGCTGTGCCCCAGGCCAATTCAGTCAGATCCCTGAGGGTGGGAAAACAATGATAAAAACACTAGGCAGCATTTACTGAGCACATACTATGTGCCAGGGTCCATGCTCTATGCCTTAAATGCATTATCCCATTACATCCTCCAAAAATTCCATGATCCCAGCTGGACAGGTGAGGAGATAGCTCAGGCACTCAAAGGTTACATAGACTTCCCAATGACCTATAGGGAGCCAAGGATGAGAACCAGTTACTAATCAGACAGCCTGATTCCAGAGCCTAAGCTCTTTTACGATTTGGGTTTCATATGAAACACACATGGTTTCAAGAATCAAAGAATTCTCAGAGCTCATTAGCCAAAATACCATTCTATCAGTCCTCTAGTGCCACCCCCAGCTGTCCAATTTCCTCTTCTCAAGGCTATCACTTTCAGTGGTTTTACTTTTTTTTTTCATATATATGTGTATGTCTCTCACCAGTATTGTTTATAAGGGTACTTTTGCTTTTTGCAGTTTTAAGCATTAGCTCTGATCTTCCCACATGGAAGACGATGGCATAGATTTTACCACCCATCACTGCTCATTTATATATAACTGCACCATTCTTTTGATTATATCACAGCAGATTGCGTTATGTGGATTATGTAAATACTGCTTTCGGCTGAGCTGTGTAGTACGTTTGCTACATGGTTATGCTTTCCTTTTTTAAACAACTCCATGCTTGTTTCTGAGTTGTAATATCTGTTGTTATCTCTCTGGGAATGATAACGATAAATTTCTTTGTTGTTTGTTTTTGACAAGGACAGGGAGTAATTCTCATATCTTTGCATAGTATCTGTTTACTCCAAGTTGCTTTTTTCTATTTATCTTTTCTGGAATCGGCTTTTCATATCTGAGACTTGCCTCAGATGTCCTGTGGCCCTTGGCTGTCTGCTCCTAGGTGTTAAAGAAATCTGAAACATGCACATGGGGGCATCTAGCTGGCTTCACTGTGCATTTCCGCAGGAAACTCCAAGGTCAGTGTCTTTGGATCTTTTCTCTCAGGATGCTCACATTCCCCAGAGAAGGATCTTCCAGTCTTCTCTCTGAAGAGTGTTACCCTGGATTCCAGCACTTTCGAAGTAGGGAAGAAGGGTGAGGATATTTCAGTTAATCCCCCTGTTTTCAACCAAGTACTCTTGCCCTCAGCTGGTCTGGAGATCACTGATCTGTAGATTCTGTTTTGTCTTCCCTAGAGAATCAGCCTCCAATCTCCAGGGGGAGGGGTGGGAAACCTGTACAGGGTTGGCAGGAGGACTGTGCACCTCACTGCTTTGTAAATAGACTTTTAACCAACTGCTCCCTTTTTGGCCCCTCATTCATCCTCACTTCTGAAGGCAACTGTGCTGCCAATTCCTGAGGCTTCTCACGGTTCTGGATGCAAACTGAATTGTTTTCCAGCTTCCCTTGCTGTTGACTTAGCATGCATCTGCTAGAATATGCCCAGTGAGTTATCATTTGTGCTTCTCCTTTTTAAGAATATAACACACACACGCACATATCCATTCCCATATGTGTGGATTTGTTATAGGATCTTCTGTCCAGTCTATTTGTCCTAGTGATTTAATGCTGTCCCCTCGTTCTTCCGGGGAAACAAATAGGAGTGGAGTTAAATAAGTGATCAATCATCATCCTCACGGAGGAGTCTGAGCTCTTCATCACCACCTCTGTTAGAAGGACAGACAATTGGCTATTTTCATGCTGCTGAAATTGGGTATTGGCACTTTCCCAGTCCTTGATTCATTGGCTTTTCTCAGCCTGGTTGGACAGGTCATGAGGCCGTCGAATGCCCATCGCACAGATGAAGAATGGTATGCAAACAATAAATTCCTCGACTGGGAGCACATCACAGGCTTCCTGACTTCTAACTTGGTGCCTTTTGCATGTTTCCATATTGTGTTCTGGCCTGTATTGAGGACACCATCTGTAACTAGGAAGTATGATGCTCTCTGGTCCACCAGAGATTATGGGAAACCATGATTCCATTTATCACCCCGATTCAGATTTCGAGTTCACTGCCTGAGTCTACAAAGAAGAGAAATAGAAGAGGGAAGCCTGGTCTAAAATGCTTTTATTTCATCCTGGCCCTTCTTTATCTGCTGCAACTGTTAAGGCCACTTAACATTAGGAGCAGATAAATGCAGAGATGACCACATTTGTGGTAGTCACAAAGGGTGATAAAAGGCATGGGGATTCCCAGGCACTGGAAGAATGAGTAAAACAGTGAACTGTCTTCCCAGGCTGGATACCAATGCTGTATCGACACTGAAATGAGCCCATGAGGATGGCCTTTGGAAGCCAAGTGAGCTGTAGCTCTTCAAGTTAGTGAGGTTACTGGTTCAGCTAATTGTAGAAATGCAGGCACTCCCCACTGACCCAGAAATCCTTGCAATTCACAGCTTAAGGACATACATTGTGAAGGTGATTTGTGCAGTTCATTTTCGAAAACAGAAAGACCTGGGCAGCTCTAGTTGGCACATGTGCCCTTTGTGGCCTTCCCTTGAGGCTTAGGAACATGGGCGAAATCCAACTCTTTGCTCTAAATAATAAAAAGAGACCAAAGGATAAAAAGAAATCCAGACATCACAGTGAATGGGCTAGCTAGCCTTAATGAGGTGCATGCAGAAAACCACTTTATTTTCACCCTGGTGTGTTTGAATCCATTTACTAATTCTGTGGGCTGGTTTGTTCCCTGCTGCTGGGGAAAGACTTGGGCAGGTCCAATGACTTCATCACTGCTGGTAATAAAGAGCCCTCTGGGTTCTCTAAGTCCCCAAATGAGTCTCACTTTGAAAATTAAGCATTTCAATAATTAAAATAACCAGGCCAGCATAGACATCCAAACAGAAGACGTCAAAGTTAAAGCTTTCCTTCTCCCAGTTTGTGCCTGCCTTGGGTTCAAGGTCCAACAATAGGATTTTCCCTCCTATTACTGCCTCATTGAACTGCTTTTGGTTTCTCTGAGGCTGGAGCTGGGCCAAGGGATGTGTGAGAAGGAGCCAGAGGTCTTTCTGGAGGGGCACAGATGTAATCATAGTGGATTGGATGTGGGCTCTGACAGTTGACCAGTTGTGCTCCTTTCTGGGGCACTTTCGGGTTGTGCCATTCTCCGGCAAGCTCCTTATGATAATTCCCTCCTCAGTCTTGGGGCCTCTGCATGTGGGTCCCTCTGCTGGATCCCGGTGCCCCTCCTGGAAGCCATGTGGGGCCGGGTCTTCCAAAGCCCGATGCGGCCATGAGCAGCACTGACTTTAGTCCCTGTGCTCTGTCCCCCGGCGCCTCCTGCACAGCCCAGTGCAGGTGCACACTCAAAGGTGGGTGCAGTCAAGCTAAAACCCTCACCGTGCTCCACTGTGTTCTTGGCAGCACTTTCCACGACCTAGAGAAGGGGAAATTTCTCTGTCTTCCTCCTCGGGGGTGGGGGAAAATGAGCAGCATCCTGTTGGCGCTGTTCAGCATCCACCTCTGTTTATCTAGGTGGGTGATTCAAGGTGGGTGATGGTGTTGGGTGTTTGACCCCCTACCCCCATCCCCCACGCCCTCATCTGGATGGCTTTTGAGTCCTGCATTGGCCTAGCACGTAGCAATTCATTCTTGGCCTTTTGTTGCTGGAAAACATCCCCCAAAGATATCGGGTGACTATTACCTTAGATGCCAAAAGACATGGTAAACTAAGAATCTTGAGGTTATCTCGGATTGTCCAGGTGAGCTCTTAGTGCAATCATAAGTGTCTTTATGAGGAAGTCAGAAGGAGACTTGACACATAGAAGATGAGGAGGTAACATAAGCAGGAAGATAGAGTTAAGAGAGAGCGGTGGTCACAAGCCAAGGAATGCCAGCAGCCACCAGAAGCCAGAGGAGGCAAGAACCCTCCCGCCCTCCTGTTTGGACTGGTGTCCAAACCTTCTAGAACCTTCTCAGGGAGTGCAGCCCTCCAGATGCCTTGATTTCAGCCCCATGATACTGCTTGCCACTTGCTGCATCCAGAGCTGTGAGAGAAGGTATTTCAGTTGTTTTAAGCCACCCAGGTTGGGCTCATTTGTTACTGTAGCCCCAGGAAATGAATATGGGTGCCTCACCTAAAAGTAAAGTAGAAAGAATCCCATTTTGAATCTGTTGTAAAAGGAATGATTTTTAAAATTGTCTTAATGCCTCTGACAAGGGCTACTTTTCACTCCTGCAGGCGAGTGTTAATATATTTGACTTTTGATGTGTGTACACGAGTCTGAGGGATGTCACTTGATTGGCGTTGTCTCTGCATTTGTTTCTGCCTCTGACCAAATGACAGTGGGGCCTTCCTGTAAGTGTGCATCACTTTCCAGCCTGTGTAATTCCTTTTTCCACCTTGTCCCTGTAGACAGAACCTTCTTCATGGTCCCACCCCCACTTACTATCCTTGACCTAGTTATACTTAAAAGTAACTGTCTATACATGTCTGTTTCTTTCCTTGGGAGGTTTCATGTTAATTTTCCCCTAAGGGAGCTCCCAGAGATAACATTGAACAGCAGCCTGTGCACTCACTGGAGGGAGGAGGATTCCCTTGTTAGAGATAAGAGATGTGATTGACACCTTTGATGCTTAGCTGGCTCCCGGTTCTGGCGTCCTGGCTGTTGACTCACAGAAATGTAAGGTTCGTACTAGAACTCGAGGTTTTTAGTCCCAACACCCAGAGTCTACAGCCGAGACCCTCGAGGCCTGCTGAGTTCCCTGGACGTGTGCCACAGTCAGGAAGCGTCACTCCCAGGGCTTTGCTTGCTGCATTCTGCCACTCAGTCCCACTCTTCTCCTTCCTGCGCTCATCTCCTCATCGCTGGGGAGGAAGGGAAGGCAGGGTGGCAGCATCATTTGCTCATTCAACAAACAGTTGTTGGGCAACCACCAAATACAAGCTTTCCTGCTAATTGCTGGAGTGAACACCAACCAAACTGTCCTGGACCAACGGAACTGTCTGATGAGTTACATACTTCCCTTAGGCTCCCCTTTCCAACTAAGACTCACATGAGAATCCACGGGATATAACAGAGAAAAGCACAAGGTTTGGGGCTGCAGCAGATGCTGGGGAAATGGGCTGTGGAGAGGGGTGCAGACTGGGTAACTAGGTACCCCCCAAATTTGGTACCTCCCACCCCCTGACAGTCCCCAGGGTATCCAGGAACCCTAAGATTCAATCAATGGTTTCTTAGGTTGAAAAATGGTGTTTTAGAGCCCAGCTTAGTGAAGAGGCCACAAGAGCTGACTCTGGGGACATTCTGCTGTTTCTAATGCTAACATTGCTGCTTCCAAGCTTTGTGCTCTTGCCCCAAATTACTTAATCTTTCTATGTGTCAATATCCTTATCAGTAAAATCAAGATAGTACCTGATGCTAAGAGTTCCTAACTCCTTGGGTATTCAAACTATTAAATGAGTTATTTCATTCACACCAGGCCTGACACATGGCACCGAAAAAATGTCAGGTAATATAATGTATGTGTTTGTAAATTTTCAGCTCTCCACTGCCCTGTATAGCTGCCCTCATTTTTCAGTCAGGGTGGAAGATGTCAACAGAACATACTTAAAAGCCTAGGAAAATTCCACTCCACTGACCGTGCTTTGATGAGTGCTCATATAAGTCCTGCCTTCTGATGGACAGGACTGAACTTCAACAAGCCCTGGACACTGGCTGGAACAAAACCCAGTCAAGGGGAATGAAGGGAAACCATGTGGGGTTCCTCTCACCCTGCCAAAGAGTCACAGGGAAATTGCTTTTATTGGCGGTTATGGCTTTGCCACCAGCGAGGAGGTTTTCTACTTGCAGAGCCCTTAGCCAAGATCCAGGGAAACCATGAATGACAAAGGCTGGGAGTGGCCTGAAGAAATTTAGCTTTGGAGATTGGGTAGGAGTTGGGGCAGAGGGTGGAGAGAACAGGAAGGGAGACAGGTTTGGACAAGATGGTAGGGGCAGAAGGGGAGGAAGTGAAGAAGGCCGCATGGGCCTTCTCACTAAGGACAGTTCGTCCTGCAGTACAGAGCTATTGCTCAGGGCCTCAGGGGCCTGCATCCTGGACAGTGGCAAACAGATGGGGCTTGGAGGGCCTGCTGAGGACTCTGGGGAAGCTTCAGCCAGGGCCAGATGCAGCTAAGGCCAGTGGCCACCTGTGCTCATTGCCCACGCTACCCACCTGGCCCATCTGCATTTACTCAATTCACCAGTGACATCTGCAAAGCCCCCGGGGCTCCAGATCAAGTTCCTAAGGAAGGCTGACATGAGGCCCAAGGAAGGAATGCTTTCTTTGTGGTTCCCATTCTTACCAACAATGTAGGCTGCAGCCTTCCCTGGGTTGCAAAAACTACAAGGAAAGTGAGCCTGGGCCGAGTCCTGCCCAGGTGCCTTCATATTCATTTGTTCTAAGCCAGATGTGTGAGCCCCGCCACAGGGAGGGGTGCCACAAATTCTCCACCCTGCTGGAAAATAACCCTGTGCTTCTAGGGCAGCATCCCTTTCATACATAAAGTGAGACGGGAACAGCAGTTGGGGATGAACTAACGAGAAGGCAGGTCAGCCTACCATGCATTAGATACTTCACACATTCCAGACATCAGATCTAGATATTTACATACATTCTCTGGTGTTCCTCAGCACTGATGCTTCAAAGTTTCTCTTGAAACCCAGGCTCACGGATTTCATTCACCCGCCCAAGGCCATGTGGCTGGATTCAAACACAAGCTTGTCCTATTCGAAAGGAAGAGATCTTTCTCTCACCTGAGTGGCTCCCAGCGCTGTTTTTGGACTGGTGTTGGGGAGCTGCTCAAGGTGACACGTCTGGACCTACCTGCAGAGATTGTGAATCAGAACTTGTGAGGTGAGGCTGGGGAATTTAGCCTCAGCAGATGTTTGTTTCTAAATCCCTCCTGGTGATTCTTACCCTCAGGCAGTGGACCACTGAACCACACTGCCTTCCCACCAGCACTTTTGATTGCCGCTTCAAGTAGCCCCAGTGCTTGTAAAAGGCCTTAAACCTGAGGGAATCCCATCCTCCCAGTCTGCCTTGGCCCATTGTGATTCCCCTTAACCTGGATCCCTGGCTTTCCTTAGAAGGACTTGTGGAGACACCTGATCTCCTGCTTCTGCATCCTCCTGGGTCTCTTGTACAGCCTCCCTAAAGATGGGATCTGGACTCCCTAAACTCAGTCAGGATTTCTTAATTTCACAAACACTTCTTTAGCAGTATCTGTGTGCCTGGCAGCACTTTACTCTTTACTTAGTATGCCGCAAGCTCTCATTATTTGTGGTAGTGATTTTCTAGAGAGTCGCAGCAAATACTGAATTAGGGAATACAGAACCGCTGCTCCTGGAGGAGATTTGGGGGTAGGTTTCTGAGAGCCTGCGGTCACAGCGTTTGCATCGTCCAGTCAGTACATAACTTGCTTTATGTGTGTTTTCTGTTTAAAGACACTTTGGTATTGTTGACCCATCAGCATTGAACTCCCGGCCAACAGCACTGTAACTTATGCCTGACTAAAGCTTCTCTAATGCACTTATTTTCCCCGCATGGCCCATCAAAGCCGTCTGTGCTTACAAACACTACACAGTGCTTTAGAGCTATGCTTGGGGGCCATTTTAAACAGCAGAATCACCAATGAAAAGCACAAAAATGCAAAAACGTGGCACTGTAAATAGACTTCAAAAGTGACACTTGTTTACAGTCTGAGAGCTGAAACAAGAAGGCAGAGTGTCTGTCCTGTTTAGTCTCAGCTGAGATTGTGCACGTCACATGACTCACATTCTTGAACACTGCATGTGTCCAAGAATGGCCATGGCAATGCCACAGGTGTGGATTTGGGGGTTACAAATAAGCTTGGGGCCTGTATTAACTTGTTTAATCCACACCACAGTATGAGGTGGGCACTGTCCCTGCCCCTCCCCAATCCTGATAACCTTTAGAAAAATTTATTGGCAAAATTCAAAAATGCCATTTTAACAGATGAAAAACCAAGTCACGGAGAGGGCAAGTAACATAGCTCGGAAGTGGCAAAGTCCAGCTTTGAACCTGTTACATTTGGCTCCACAGTTAACCATGCAGCTGTGCTGCCAGATTGCAAGCTTATCTCTGTGGACTTCAGAGCCTGCTCACCAAAAGGGGTGCTCATAGAATTAAAAAGGGGGAACAAAAAAGAATAATTTAGCATGGTTGTAGGCACTACTGGATATTCATGAGGGCTGTTCCCTGGGTCCCGATAATTTTGGCTTTCTCAAAGTGTTTCCAGGTCTCCCAGCTTCAGAGCCATTTGATGTAATGCAGATTCTCAGAGATCCAATATAACTGGAGTGGAGTGGGGACTACATTTTTAGTAAGTACCTCAAATAAGTCCAATGTTTTAGGATTTTGATAAAATTTAGCACCCTCTTGAATGAAAATTATACATCAAAAATAATGCTTGTGATGGGCAAGGGACATTAAGGAAGACACTTGTTAGAGTGAGCACTGGGTGTTGTGCATATGGGGTGAATCACTGGATTCTACTCCTGAAATCATTATTGCACTATATGCTAACTAACGTGGATGTAAATTAAAAAAAAATAATAATAAAAAAATAGTAATACTTGTGAAATTTGTAACATTTAGAAAGAGTATTTTTTTAAATGAGTTGCATCAAGATTTCCATAATGCCAAAAGTTAAAGAAATTTGGTTTACCCTGAGATCTGTTTCTTTCTGAAGAGTGTGTTCAGACCTAGATCAAACACATAAGACTTCAGTCTAGGAAGAAGCAGACTGTTATCCCTTCTCTATTTATCAGCTTCCCAAGATCTGATCTGGCCTTTAAAAGAAAAAAAAATGTTACAGGTTTACTTGAAAATAATGGAGAAACTAGATTGGCCTGTTAATATGCTTTTAGAAACCTAAGCACTTAAAAATAATGATTGACTGAATGATTGTGACACCAGCATGTGCATTTGTCAAGATCCACTTATATTCTTGTGATTTATATGCTATACTGTTAATAAACTATAGTTCAGTACAAAATACACAAAAATTCACAACAAAATTAATTACTGCTTTTGCATAAATTCTGCTTCTTAGTGTTTCTCCTTTCTCACTTATCATAGAAGCCCAGATCTGTGGGTGCACCAACCTATTCTCCAATTCTGTTCTCACTTGATTAGTCCTGTTTAGAAGTCAAAGGAGTAACAGCCAGAGGGGCTGCAGAAATGCTCATCAGCTAAATGTTACCTCTGGGAATAAAGGGATGGGTTTGGACTTGCCATGCCCTCTGCTGTGTTCGTCTTAAAAAATGGAATGCACTGTGAACTTTTCAAAGAAACAGTTAGGTACCACATCAAAGGACATAACTGTAAAACCAGCTACCATCCAAGGTTCCAGGCATCTCAACGGTCACAGAGCCTTGGCGAAGGGCAGTCTTGCTTCTGTGAGACACACTGTCCAGGCAGCAATCTGCCAACATCATCTTTTCCTTTTAAACAAGCTCATCCATCATCCAGGAGCTTGGACGACGAATAGGTGAAGGAGTACCATGCAATCATCTGTGATCATGAATTGAGCCTCAGGGCTCTGAACTATGGTCCTGCTTGGAGCTCTTTTTCAGACCCTTGTCTTTTTAGCAATATAGATTTGGAGATTAGAAAATGGGACAGGTTGCTTTTCATGTACAAAAGGCCACTAACCCTGGCTTACTCATGAGGCAACAGAATGATTAATGCTGACCTGTCTTTTCCTCCTTGACCTGCTCCCACAGGAGGAAGCACACATAGCAGTTGGGTCACTGACCAGGGTTCAGAGATAATGCAGAACTGTGGGTTTTGTGATGGGGAAGATACTAGCCAACAGTGGGCGGCTCCCGATTGCAAAGCTCTTCTCCAGATCAGTTATTTGGCTACGCTGCCTAAGAAGGATTGCCGTATGGTAGTCAAAAACAAATCTATCATTTCAAGTTTGTGCTACCTCATGTCTCTGTCAAGTTATGCTCCCAGTTAGAGGGCTTTAAGAAGCTCAGCCCTCTGAGAGCCATGGACGTGGCCAACCTTTCAGCATCTAACACCAATTACTGTGAATAACCTTAAGGTTTCTTATTCTTTCACTCCTGATACCTGGAAAGCAGTACAAGATTCTGCCTCAGGAGCTATTCACACGCTCATTTTCATATGATTGCTGACCTCCTTTCGAACTCTGCACACCTGTACGATAAGTTTTAGATTCTCAGAGAAGTTGCATGATCCGATAGCTTTGAGGGAATTAAGAGGATTCAAATAAAAGCAGATAATTAGCAATTATACTAGTAGATGTCAAAATACCTGAAAGGTTCTCAGTTGGCTTTGGATGCCTAAGTAGAAATCTGATTCAGGTTATTTCCTTAGCACATTTATAAAATGTGAACATGTGTTTGTGTGTGTGTGCGCGCGTGCGCTTGTTCCTGGTAACACTGCAAGTTGGTTGGACCCTAAATCAATCTGTTAAGGACAAATAAGCAGTAAGAAGAGTGTCTTTCTGCTGCAGTTTGGGGCCACCTCTGGGTTTTGAGGACCGTGCCAGAGAGATCAAATGGCCCCTGGGTTAGCAGCCTGTGAGAAAGCAAGCCTGCTGAGAGCACAGGCCAGGGCTCGTCTGACAAGGCTTGGCTGTCCTAACACAGAATTCCCTCCATGGAACCACTCCCTTCTGAGCTGTGCAAATGCCACGCAAGCCCTTGGCCTTAAGAAAAGTTAGCAGCATTCACTTTAAGAAAGAAGAGACAAGTTCTCAAATGATCGATTCAAAAACTGAGCATATTACATGCCTACACACAGTACCAAGCTAGATTGTATACACAATGTGTAAAAAGAGCAGACATTTTACCCTTCAGGGACTTAGGATTTAGTATTTTTCATACAAGCAAAAGATGAAAACACAGTATAGCCTTTATTCTCCTGAGAGTAGACATCATATGTTTAGGGGGGAAATGTAAGTGAGGGAAACAGTGGTTTGGAATGTGGAAATCTGCATCCTGTCACTGTTATGGTACCAGAGAACCCTACATGTCAATGATCTACCTAGAGAGTGAGGAGGGTAATTACAGGCCCTCTAAATTTCCCTTTCAGCTTCTGGCACTCCAATTCTATTGCCTCTCATTTTTCTCTGCTGGCAACAGAATTCAGGAGAAATGTAGACAAAGAACATTCTATGAGATGGCTCAGTCATTGCCATTAGAGCCATCCATTGTGTCCGAGGAGGACAATGCCCAGTAGCAGAATCTAGCACATTATGTTAGAAAAATATCTGTAAGCATCCAAGGCCTTTAAAAATAAAACACTATAATGGTACACTTTGGATTTCTTCACATTTTCACCCATCAGCAGAGGAATACCGGAAGGAGTTGTAAGGTGTCTCTTACCCTCTTAATAGGGTACTGAGGAATTTTGTCACCGATACTTCTTTGATAGGTCATCTTGTCCTTAATCTCTTCACTTCAGTGATCTGCCACAAGTATGTACACTTGAAAAAGCAATAGGTAAGCCTAGAAAGTAAAGCAAGAAATGTCCATGCCAAATCAACAGACATTTATTAAAGATCTACCATGTATCAGTCCTTGTGCTAGAAACTAGAAGGATCTACATCCACATTCTCAAAGAAGTAAACTAGGATTCTTTTCAAGGTAAATTTCTCATGAAATATAAGAAGGCTTCACGAAAGAAGGGGCCAGAGCACTTCTTTGTTCAATACAGCTGGACCTCACGCTGACAGTTCCTTCATAGCCATAGAGGATTATTTTCACCCATTTCCTTAAGGACAAGATACTCTGGATTATATTTTGCATGTCATTAATAAATTCAGACTAAACAGCCGCTGAATAAAGTTTCTTCATATAATCACATGTCCTAACATATATATAAGGGAAACTATTAATTTAAACCAAAATGATTAAATGAATTTTGTCTGGTGTAGGGTACTTTGGATTGGAAGAAAACTAAAGTCCCTTCTAGCCATCATGTCCTATACTTCCATTCTGCATGTTGTTATTTTTTTATTTTATTTTTTAACTCATTTTTATTTTATTTATTATTTTTTTATGTTTATTTTTGAGAGATAGACAGGTGAGAGAGAGACAGAGAGTTGGGTGGGGGGAGATGGAGGAGCAGAGAGAGAAGGAGACACAGAATCCGAAACAGGCTCCAGGCTCTGAGCTGTCAGCGCAGAGCCCAACGCAGGGCTTGAACCCATGAACCGTGAGATCATGACCTGAGCTGAAGTTGGACGCTTAACTGACTGAGCCCCCATGTGCCCCTATAACTCATTTTTTAAATTAAACTTGTTATTTTGGGCTAATTTACAGATTCATGGGGAGTTGTAATAAATAATATGGAGAAATCCATACATCCTTTGCTCAGTTTCCTGCAGTGGTAACATCTTGCAAACTGCAGTATTATGTCACAGCCCAGATATTGATGTTGATATAGTCAAGACACAGAACATTTCCATCATCATAAGGCTCCCTCATGGCCAGACCCACTTTCCTCCTACCCTATCACCTGTTCGATCTGTGGTAACCACTAATCTCTTTTTCACTTTTATAAAAAGTGAAATGGAATCCTACAGTAAGTAACCTCTTGGTTACTTTTCACTCAGCATTATTCTCTGGAGATTCATCCAGGTTGTTCTGTGTATCACTATGTCCATGCTTTTTATTGTTGCACTGTGTTCTATACAACAGAATTCCATAGCACAGTATGGATGTACCATAGTGTGTTTGATCACTCACCTGTTGAAGGACATCTGTTTCCATTTTTGTTTTGTTATTAATGATACAGTCATAAAACATCCATGTATAGGGCTTTATGTGGACATAAATATTTCTTTGGGAATGTAATTTCTGGGTCATATGGTAAATTGCATAGTCAGCAAACTTTTTCAGAGTAGCTGGACCATTTTACACTCCCATCAGCAATGTATGGGGATACAGTTTCTTTGCTTTCTTGTCAGTGTTGGATATTGTCGCTATTTTTTATTCAAACCATTCTGATAGATATGAAGGGATATCTCATTGTGGTTATAATTTGCATTTCCCTATTGGCTCATGCTGTTAAATATTTTTTCATGTGGTTATTGACTGTGTATTCTTTTTGGTGAAATGTCTGTTTGTGTCTTCTGCCGATTTTTCTAATTGAGAAATCAGATTTGCTGTTGTTTTTAGGAGGGATTTTAAGAGTACTTCATACAGTCTAGACTCTAGTCCTTTGTCAGATCTGTGGCTTGCAAATATACTCTCCCAGTCTGTAGCTTATCTTTACATCCTCTTAAAATAACAACATCCCTCTTAACAGCCTTTTGCAGAACAAAGTTTTTAATTTGGATAAAGTCCGACTTAGCAATTTTTCTTTGTAGGAATTGGGTTTTGGTGTCAAGTCTTAATCTTTTAGCTCTGGAAACCAAAGACTTTTTCCTATTTTTTTTCCTAAGAGATTTATACTTTTATGTCTTATATGTAAGTCCATCATCTGACTTAATTTTGCAAGAGGTGTCAGACTTTGATGTTTACATTTTGCCTACGGATGTTTAAGTGCTTTTGCACCTTGGTGTCAAACATCAGTTGGACATATTTGTGTGTAGCTGGATTCTCTATGGTATTAGTTTGCTTGGACTGCCGTAACAAAGTACCCCAGACTTGGGGAGCACCACAACAGATGTCTGAGATCAAAATGTCAGCAGGGTTGATTTTTTTCTGAGGCCTCTCTCCTTGACTTGACATGTGTCTTCACATGGTCTTCCCTTTGTATGTGTTTGTGCCCAAATTTCCTTTTCTCTTATAAGGATGCTGATTATATTGGATTAGGATCCACCCTAATGATCTCATTTTAACTTAATTACCTCTTTTTAAGGCCCTGTCACCAAATATAGTCACATTCTGAGCTACTGGGGCTAGAGCTTCCAGATGGGTAATTTGATGTGTCAACTTGACTGAGCTGCTGGGCCCATACATGTGGTCAACATTATTCTGGGTCTGTCTGCAAGGGTTTTTTTTTTTTTGGATGAGATTAATATTCAAATGGGTAGACTGAGTAAAGCAGATTAGTAAAGCTCTTCCTAATATGGGCAGGTCCATCCAATCAGCTGAAGGTCTGAATAATACAAAAAGACTGATCCTCCTCCTGTGAGTAGAAGGGAGCTCTTTCTGCCGGACTGCCTGACACCAGGACATCAGTTCTCTTCTAGTTCTTGGGTCTGCTGGCATTTGTACTAAAACTGCACCATTGGCTTTCCTAGTTCTTATGCCTTAAGACTCAGACTGGAGGGGCACCTGGGTGGCTCAGTCAGTGAAGCATCTGGCTCTTGACTTCGGCTCAGGTCATGATCTCATAGCTCATGAGTTTTAGCCCCACATCAGGCTCTGTACTGATAGCACAGAGCCTGCTTGGGATTCTCTGTGTCTCCCTCTTTCTCTGCCCCATCCCACTCATGTGCTCTGTTTCTCTCTCTCTCTAAATAAATAAACTTAAAAAAAAAAAAAAAGACTCATTGGAACTACACCCTCAGCTCTCCTGAGTATCCAGGTTTCTGAATGAAGATCTTTGGACTTCTAAGACTTTATAACCCCATGAGTCAATTGTTTATAATCTCTCTTTCTTTCAGAGATATAGATATGGATAGATACAGATTTAAATACTACACACTCAGGCCTTTGCACTCAGACTGAATTATGCCATTGGCTTTAATTTTGTAGCTTGCAGGGGTGCTTGGGTGGCTCAGTCAGTTAAGCATCCAACTTTGGCTCAGGTCATGATCTCGCAGTTCGTGGGTCTGAACCCTGTGTCGGGCTCCGCGCTGACAGCTCAGAGCCTGGAGCCTGCTTCAAATTCTGTGTCTCCATTTCTCTGTCTACCACTTCCCTGCTTGTGCTCTCTCTCTCTCGAAAATAAATAAACACTAAAAAAAAGTTGTCTAGGGGCGCCTGGGTGGCTCAGTCGGTTAAGCGTCCGACTTCGGCTCAGGTCACGATCTCGCGGTCCGTGAGTTAGAGGCCCGTGTCAGGCTCTGGGCTGACTGCTCAGAGCCTGGAGCCTGTTTCAGATTCTGTCTCCCTCTCTCTCTGACCCTCCCCTGTTCATGCTCTGTCTCTCTCTGTCTCAAAAATAAATAAACATTAACAAAAATTAAAAAAAAAAAGTTCTCTAGCTTGCAGACAGCAGATTGTGGGATTTCTCAGCCTCTATAATCATGTGAGCCAGTGCCTACAATAAATATATATATATTTGCAGCCTATTGTTTCTGTTTCTCTGAAGAACTAATATAAGACTTCAACATATGAAATTTGGGAGGAATGCAGTTCAGCCCCTAACATCTAATCCATTGCATTGATCTTGTGTCTTTCTGCCAGTACCACACAGATTTGATCACTGTAGCTATATAATAAGTCTTGAAATTTGGCAGATTGATTCTTCCCATCTTGTTTTTCTTTTTCAAAATTGTTTTAGCTATTCTAGATCCTTTGTCTTTCATATAAATTTTGTAATAATTTTGTTTGTATCTACAAAAAAGTCTTGCTAGGATTTTGATCAATTTTAGGGGAATCAATTTGTTGAGATTTCCAATCTATGAACATAGTATATCTCTGCATTTATTTATCTTTGATTTCTTTCACCGGTATGGTGCACTGTTCACAATACCAGTCTTGAATATGTTTTGTTAGATATATACTAAGAATTTCTTTCCTGAGAGAATGCAGTGGTGTTGTAGTTCTAATTTCAGTGTTCACGTGTTCATTGCTAATATATGGAAATGTAATTAATTTGTGTATT
The DNA here is from genome assembly GCF_018350175.1 of Felis catus. Classification (NCBI taxonomy): domain Eukaryota; kingdom Metazoa; phylum Chordata; class Mammalia; order Carnivora; family Felidae; genus Felis; species Felis catus. The sequence goes on from NC_058371.1 coordinate 26,051,100, forward strand.
TTTATTTTGTATCCTGTGTCCGTACTGAATTCATTTATTCTAGGAGATTTGGGAGATTCTTTGGGATTTTCTACAAAGACAATCATGTTAGTTGCAAAAAGGAATACTTTTATTTCTTCTTAAAGCTTCTAGCACTTTGTTAAAGTTTTTTTTTTTTTTTCCAACGTTTATTTATTTTGGGGACAGAGAGAGACAGAGCATGAACGGGGGAGGGGCAGAGAGAGAGGGAGACACAGAATCGGAAACAGGCTCCAGGCTCTGAGCCATCAGCCCAGAGCCCAATGCGGGGCTCGAACTCCCGGACCGCGAGATCGTGACCTGGCTGAAGTCGGACGCTTAACCGACTGCACCACCCAGGCGCCCCTTCTAGCACTTTGTTAAACTAGAGTGGTGAGCAGACATCTTTGCCCTGTTTCTGATCTTAGGAGGAAAACATTCCATCTTTCACCATTACGTATGTTAGCTATAGCTTCTTTGTAGATAAATCTTTATCAAGTTGGAAAAGTTCCCTTCTATTGTTATTTTTCTGATTTTTAAAATCATAAATAGATGTTGATTATGTGAAATCCTTGGTTTTTTTTTTTTAATTTTTTTTTTCAACGTGTATTTATTTTTGGGACAGAGAGAGACAGAGCATGAACGGGGGAGGGGCAGAGAGAGAGGGAGACACAGAATAGGAAACAGGCTCCAGGCTCTGAGCCATCAGCCCAGAGCCCAACGCGGGGCTCGAACTCACGGACCGCGAGATCGTGACCTGGCTGAAGTTGGACGCTTAACCGACTGCGCCACCCAGGCGCCCCTGTGAAATCCTTTTTTTTACATTGATTAATATAATGCAGTTTTTCTTCTATAGCCTTGTAATATAGTATATCATAATGGTTGATTTTCAAATATTGAACCAGCTTTGCATCCTTGGAATAAATCCCACTTAGTCATAGTGCATAATTCTTTTGATATGTTGCTGAATTCTGTTTCTTCATATTTTGCTAAGAACTTCTATATCATTGGGGTGCCTGGGTGGCTCAGTTGGTTAAGCATCTGGCTTCAGCTCAGGTCATGATCTCAAGGTTTGTGAGTTTGAGCCCCACATCAGGCTCCGTGCTGACAGCTCAGAGCCTGGAGCCTCCTTCGGATTCTGTGTCTCCCTCTCTCTCTGCCCCACCCCACTTGCACTCTGTCTCTCAGAAATAAACATTAAAAAAAGAACCTCTGTATCATTAATTATGGGGATACTGGTCTATAGGTATTTTTAATTGTACTGTCTTTGTATGATTTTCATATCAGGGTAATATTAACTTCACACAATGAATTGGGGACATAATTCATTTCTCATATATTTTCTGGAAGAGATTGTATAGAATTGATGTTACTTCTTTAAACATTTGAAGTGTCTTCCAAGTGAAGCTTTCAGGACCTTGAAATTTATTTTTTGGAAGTTTTTTTAAAACTCAATTTACTTAATAGTTTTTAGGCTGTTCAAATTACATATTTTATACTGAGTAAATTCTGGTAGTTTATGGAGTTTTTTAGGAAATGGTTCATTTTCCCTAAGTAATCAAGTTTATGTGTGTACAGTTGTCTGTGGTGTTCCATTATCCTTTTGATATCTGCACTGTCTATAGTGATATCCCCTGCTTCATTCTGATGCTGGTTATTTGTGTTTTCTCTTATTTCTTCATTGTCAGACTTGCCAGAGGTTTGCCAATTGTACTGAACTTTTCAAAGAACCCCATCTTTGTTTTATTGATTTTCTCTATTTTTTTTTTTTGTTTTTGGTTTTATTGATTTACACCCTTCATTATTTCCTTTTTCTGCTTGCTTTGAGTTCATTTTGTCCTCTCTTTCTAGATTCTTGAGATGGGAGTATTGGTTTGAGACTTTTCCTCTTTTTCAACGTATGCATTTTAGTGCTATAAATTTCCCTGCCAGTGCTGCTTTAACTGTATCCCCCAAGTTCTCCTATGTTGTATTTTCATTTTTACTCAGTTTATCATATTTTGCTATTTCCCATGAGATTTCCTGTTTGAGCCAAGGTCTCTTCTTTTACTATGTCTTTTCTGTTTAGGGAACTTCCTATAGCCATTTTTTTAGAGTGGGCTGCTGACAACAGGTTCTACTAGTTTTTCTTTATCTGAGAATGTCTTCATTTCCCCTTCATTCCTCAAGGATACTTTTGTTGGATATAGGATTCTGGATTGACAGTTCTTTTCTTTCAGGGCTTGAAATACCTTGGGCCACTTACTTCTGGGTGTGTCACTTCTGATGGGAAGTATGCTGTCATTCTAATTGTTTTTCTGCAGGTAAAGTGTCATTTCTCTCTTGCTGCTTTCAAAAAAATTTTTTTTTTTACTCTTATTTCGTTTTTGGAAGTTCAATCATAATGTGTCATTGCATAACTTTATTTGGCTTTACTGTGCTGAGTTTCACTTAGGTTCTTTAATCTGTAGGTCTATATCTCCTACCAAACTTGTAGAGTTTCCTGCAATCATTTCTTTAAGTGTATTTTCAGCTCTGCCCTCTTTCTCCTCTCCTCTCAGGACAATAATGGCATGAATGTTAGATCTTTTGTCAGAGCCCACAGGTTCCTGAAACTCTGTTAACTTAATTTTAGCTTATGTTCTCTCTCTTGTTCAGATTGGGGGATTTCTCTTGTTCTGTCTTCCAGTTCTCTGCCTATATTCCTCTACCCTCTATGTTCTGCTGGTGAGCTTTTTATTTCAGCTATTATATTTTCAGTTCTAAAATTTCCATTTGTTCCTTCTTTATATCTTCTGTGTCTTTCCCGAGATTTGCTGTTTCTTTGCTTAGGCTTCCTATTTTTTCCATTTACTTCAAGTTCTTAATTTCTTTTATGTTGATTGATTTTTGAGAGAGAGAGGGAGGGAGGGAGGGAGGGAGGGGGAGGTGGAGGGGCAGAGAGAGGGAGACAGAGGATCTGAAACGAGCTCTGTGCTGACAGCAGAGAGCCTAATGCAGGGCTCAAACTCACAAACCGTGAGATCATGACCTGAGCCGATGTTGGACGCCCAACCAACTGAGCCACCCAGGTGCCCTTTAATTTCTTTTTGAAACATTTTTATGATGGCTGCAATAAAATCTTTGTCAAATAATTCTAACATCTCTGTCACCTCGCTGTTGGCATCTATTGATTCTCCCTTTTCCTTCTTTTAAAGATCTTCCTGGTTATATGATTTTCTATTGATCATATTGATGAATGACTTTCTCTTATAACCTGGGCATTTTTGCATTATGTTATGCCACCCTAAATCTTATTTGAACTTTCTGTTTTAGCTGTTTCTTGCTGACTGAGAGGTACAGGTGGAAATGCAGGTTCACTATATCCTCTGTTGACACCCGAGGAGGTGGTGGATAGGGAAGTCCTTGGTGCCATTGGTTGGGAGTGAGATTCCTGGTTCCCTTCGTGGTCTTCACTGACACTGAGGGAAGTGTCACTACTGCTGGTAGATCTTGGAAGTCCTGATCCCTACTGGGCTTCCCCTGACACCACCCCAGGTAGTATGGGGATAGATACCTCATTACTGTGGGTGAGAAAGAAGAGCCAGGCTCCCCTTGTGGTCTCCACTGATGTGACAAGGGAGCCTCATGATTGGCTATGTGTTTGGCTTTTTTGGACACTACTTTCACCTTGTGACAGCCTGTATGGGTGTAAGTCCAGTCTCCCCACTGAGGTGTATTGACATGGATGGGGTGAGGCTGCAGGTTTTTCCAAGGTGTTTGGAGTATAGAGGTTATTGTATGCAAGCTTCCTGATTTGCAAGGTTATCCCCTTTTTGGCCCTTTGGCTAGAGAGAGCAGGCTTTTGCTGCAGATTTCTCTCGTATGCACCATTGGCTGAAGAAGCTTCATCTGGCTTTTTCAGCTCCTGGTCTGGGACAGATGAGGCTGAAAGAAAACCCAAAGAATGTTGGGTTTTCCTCAGGTTCTGAGATCCCTACATCCACACCTTCCTTTCTCTACTGCCAGAGTCCTCTAATGTTTATTTTAGTTGTACTTAGCAGGGGGAATAAATCTATTTCATAGACATCTGTTTCAAATGACAGGAAATGGAATTCTCCGTGCTACCTTATTTTTAAAAACTTCTTTTTAATAGTCAAAACTGGAATAACTTTCCAAAGATTCTCTGAACTTTAAGCTTTTATTTATTTGTTTACTGAGCATCCATGATGTACCAAGCACTGAACAAGATGGATAAAGTCCTTGCCTCTGTGAAGCCTATGTTCTGCTGATGGAGACAGCCATTAAGCCAGCAATTACACAGTTATTCTGATGTAATCTGGAAGATAAAGGTCAGGTTACCTGCTGTGAGTTATCATCATTGATATCATGAGAAAACATTCATTTAGGGCCTCGTTTCACATAAAGATGTACCAAGAAAAGAAAACCCAATCACGTGCTTGGTTCTACTAACTTATTTAAGAAGAAGCAGTTTTAGTCTTGGTCATGAACAAAAAGGCAGTTGCAAAGGTGATTGTTTTCTTTGCATATCTAAATATAATGTCAATGAGAGAAGCTGCCACCCACGTTTATGACAAGACTGTGTTTAGTTACTTGGCATTAACCACTTAGAACACACAGATGATTCCTACTCCCACCCCCTCGACCCACGCAAATGCCAAAAAAGCCTGGTTTCCTTTCAGTCTTCCCCGTTTCTGAAAACAGTGTCTCCATCCACCCCACTGTTCAAGTTCCAAACCCAAGAGTTGTTCTGTCCTCACCAGTGTCCTACCCCCATCCAGGCCAGCAGCCCTGGCCTAAATCTCCACCTTCCCTGGCCAGGACTTCCTCAAGAGATCCCAAACTGGTCTGCCTGCCATTAACTCCTGCCTTGCGATTGTTCTTCCATGGAGTGTCATGTCACTTCCCTGCCATAAACCCTCCTACTGCTTTCTTAACACACTTGGAATGAAAATCAAGCATTCTTCCCTGGATTTCAAAGTCTGCCTTGAATTTTCATCTCATTCTTTCTCTCTCATCTTTTTTTAAACACTTTTTTAAGTGTTTTATTTATTTTTGAGAGAGAGAGTGCAAGCTGGGGAGGGGCAGAGAGAGAGGGAGACACAGAGTCTGAATGAGGCTCCAGGCCCTGAGCTGTCAGCACAGAGCCCGACACAGGGCTCGAACTCATCAACCGTGAGATCTTGACCTGAGCCAAAGTCGGACACTTAACTGACTGAGCCATCACGCGCCCCCCCTTTCTCTCTCACCTTGAGCCTCAGTCCCATTTGCCCACCATACACCAATCATAGCAGCCATCTTTCTGGTTTGCAGACATCACCATGCTTGCTCTGCCATAGGGCCTTTGCACTGCCTGGTCTTTTTACCTAGAATGTTCTTTATTAACTTTGGATGGCTCATCTCAGCTTAGATGCTGTCTCCCCTAGGAGATCTCTCCTGACCAGCAAATTCAGTGTAACCTCTCTGGTATTATCAAGCCCCCTTTACAAAAATTCTCCGCATATACATCATCTGTTCTTTTTCTTATTTACTTGTTTGCACTCTAGTTTTCCCAGGCAACTCCATGAGAGAAGAGGGCCACTCTCTGTCTTCTTCAGTGACCATAGTTGTTGCTCAGTAAACATTTATGGAATGGATAAGTGAGAGGTCAGGCCCCTTTTCTTATTGCTGTGGAATACCTGATGACGAGTAGAGACTCAAATGGCCATGGAAAGATAGGAGAAAAAGTAATAGTAAGAATTAACTGAAAGCAAATGTTCTGAGACAATAAAACACATTATCTTAGAAGGAAATGAAATCTCTTTGTTTAGCCCTTTTATTTTATTTTATTTTTTAATTTTTTTTTTCAACATTTATTTATTTTTGGGACAGAGAGAGAGAGAGCATGAACGGGCGAGGGGCAGAGAGAGAGGGAGACACAGAATCGGAAACAGGCTCCAGGCTCTGAGCCATCAGCCCAGAGCCCGACGCGGGGCTCGAACTCACGGACTGCGAGATCGTGACCTGGCTGAAGTCGGACGCTTAACCGACTGCGCCACCCAGGCGCCCCTGTTTAGCCCTTTTAACAGGGTGGATGCCCCTTTTAAAAATTTGTTGTTGTGGTGGGAAAATGCTAGGTACACACAAAAGAAGAGATGATAATGAAACAAAATCCCATATATTCCTCCTTCAATCTCAAGTCATAAACCGATGGCCAGTCTTGTTTCATATCCCCCTGCCCCCACTCCTGTCCTTGTCCTCATAACTGTTTTTTTTTTAGTTTATTTATTTATTTTGAGAGAGAGACTGCGTGAGTGGGGGAGGGGCAGAGAGAGAAGACAAGGCAATGGGTGATGTGACCTGTCAAAGCCTCTTCCAGTTCCAAAAACAGAAGGAAAGTTGCATTTAAATTTTACTAAAACTGAATGAAATTTGAAGTTTGCTGAAAACAGATGCTGCTTTTGAGTCCTCATCTTAGTATGTACAGTGGAAAACAGTAGCAAGACTTTGTGAACCCGTGGGCCGTGTGTGGCTGCACGTGCTGGCCTTCAGGATGCCGCTTACTCTGACGCATTTCTGAGGTGGGAAGAGCATCTGCGACCCTTCCCCTTGGAAGGTTTTGAGCGGGGCCACCTCTAGGACTGTTAGCGCAGAGGGCAGACACCTATAGAGCGGCCACCTCTGTCCTCGGGCTTTAGCTGGGCTCCGCCTCCATCCATTACTGCCGTCTTCCCCATCAAAAGGTGCTCTCAAGAAAGTACCGGAGCAAGCCACTCCTATGCAGGTGAGTGACGGGGTGGCTTCGCACAGAGACATTACCAGAATCATTTGGGTTTCAGCTGTTTTAAGCTTTCCTTTTGCAGGACCTCAGTTTTGTTTATTTGTTTAATGTTTATTTGAGAGCGAGAGAGCAGGGGAGGGGCAGAGAGAGAGGGAGAGATAGAATCCCAAGCAGGTGTGAGCGCAGAGCATGGTCAGAGGCTCAATCCACAGACTGTGAGATCATGAGCTGAGCCAACGTGAAGAGTCAAGTGCTTCACCAACTGAGCCACCCAGGCACCCTGAGGCCTCAGCTTTTTTTAAAAAATGTTTATTTATTTTTGAGACAGAGACAGGGACAGAGTGTGAGCGGGGGGGGGGGGGTGCAGAGAGTGAAGGAGACACAGAATCTGAAGTGGGCTCCAGCCTCTGAGCTGTCAGCACAGAACCCGATACAGGGTTTGAACCCACGAACTGTGAGATCATGACCTGAGCTGAAGTCAGACGCTTAACCGACTGAACCACCCAGGCGCCCTGAGGCCTCAGTTTTTAATAAGCCAAACAAGTCTTCTGAGCACCCCTAAGTGTAATACCTGTGCATAGCTGTTTACATAGACACCTGCCCCAAATGTGAAAACTCTCGTCACACATAACCCACCTGAGCACTCTGGAAGCAGAGCCTCCTCCCTTACGGGACCTGTGTTCCTCCTTGGGATTGTGCAGCAGGTCCTTGCAGGTCAACGGCGCTGGGGACAGGAACAAGTGTGGCCACAATGAGAAAGGTGAAGGGATTCAGAAGGGTGCAGTCTGAGGTGACACATTGCCTGAACATCCGTGGTTACAGTTGACAAGTACTTGAAAATGCCAAGGATTTGGCATTTTCTGATCATCACACAATTAGCTTCCCCATAGCTGGAATGATTACATAATGTCAGAGGACATTTAAAAGTAAATGGAAGGCTGGGCATCTAGGTGGCTCAGTCAATTAAGTGTCCGACTTTGACTCAGGTCATGATCTCACAGTTCATGAGTTCAGACCCTGCATCGGGCTCTGTGCTGACAGCCCAGAGTTTCGAGCCTGCTTCGGATTCTGTCTTTCTCTCTGCCCCTCCCCCACTCATGCTCCGTTTCTCTCTCTCTCTGTCAAAAATAAATTAAAAAACTTTAAAAATTTAACAAATAAAATAAAAATTAAAAAAATAAAATAAATGGAAGGAAAAATTGAAAGCATTTTGTGGAAGTAAATGCTGTGGAAGTAAAAGTTATAGGAGTTGGCTCTTCAAGCTTTTACTGCTCTTTATCCTGCATGTGAAGAGGCTCACGGTATAGAAGCAGAGCTTGGGCATGAATCAGAAGAGAATGATTAGGGGCGCCTGGGTGGTTTGGTCTGTTAAGCGTCCGACTTCGGCTCAGGTCATGATCTCACGGCCCGTGAGTTCGAGCCCCACGTCGGGCTCTGTGGTGACAGCTCAGAGCCTGCAGCCTGTTTCAGATTCTGTGTCTCCCTCTCTCTCTCCCTCCCCTGTTCATGCTCTGTCTCTCTCTGTCTCAAAAATAAATAAACGTTGAAAAAAAATTTTTTAAAAGAAGAGAATGATTAACAAGAAAACATTCTCCAAGGACCTGTCACGCATATTCCCTTGAACAGAAAGGGAACAGGCTGTTTCCTCAGAACCCTTATCTGCCACCATGAAATCCAGTACCAAAATTAGTCCCAATTAACCTCAAAATTAGCCTAACTGAGGAGCTGAGCCTAGTTATATTATGAATCATATATTCAGCAATGATACTAGCAAACCCCCACTTCAACGAATCAACACTGTTCAGAGACTTTGAAGATCTAATCATCATAATAACAATGATAGCGATAACAACATTAGTAGCAATAATATCTAACATTTAACAAGTATTTATGCCAGGTACTCTTTCTAAGGATGTCTCTATTAATAATACTATATGTTAATTTATATTAATAATGAAGCTAACACTAGCAGATTGGTATAAGTTAATACATATCACCCAGTGTTCTGAATGTTTTACATGTATGAATATATTTAGCCTTCATCACAACCTTATAAGGTAAGCACTATTGATATGCCCATTTTATAGATAAGGAAACTGAGGTCCAGATGGGGTGAATTGACTTGCTCAAGATCACAGAGCTAGTAAGTGGCAGAGCCAGGCTTTGAACCGAGGCACCCTGACTCCAGAGTGTGCTTTCCTAATGACAAGGTACAGCCTTTGTAGTCGGCCCCTGCCCTGCCCACACTGCTGTAGTTGTGTACACAGCATGGTTGTAAGTGCTGGGAGGAGGGACACTAAGCAGAGCAAGGGGAGGACAAGATATAGTCCCTCCTCTCAAAACAAAAACAATGCCATGGATATCTGAGAGAACATTCAAGTCATACCCCTAGACATTGCATGATTAGATGCCAAAACGTATGGACCAAAGGTTCTCAACCTTGGAGTCCAGGATCCAAAATAGTGCTGAAGTGTAGTAAGGGGGTTTTGAATCTCTAGCTGTACCAACCATTGTCCCTTGACTGAATAAATAATGTCTCAATCATATATGCACAACTCTTTTTAAATGTATGCGAAGTATATGATTATGAAAATAAATATTCAAAATTATTAAATTTAAGTGATTGTGATGATTGGTTTTCTCAACAAATATTAAAGGTGCATGACTAAGATGGACGTAGAATTTTTGTCACCAGAACAAAGCTTGGGAACTATTGGCTTAGTGAATGCTTAGTGGTCCACAGGAAAGTGAGAAGTTAATGTTGGCTGAAGTGGTTAAGAAGGCTTTGTGGGGGAAGTAGGAATTGGACTGTGATTTGCCATTATGTCAGTCAACTATTACTGTGCCACAAACCACTCCCAAATCTTGGTTGTATAATGTAGTGAACATTTCATTTTGCTCACTACTCTGGATCTGATATGAGCTGGCTCAGCAGGGCTCATTTATGTGTTTCTGGTCACTGTGCCAGTCTGGGCAGTTTGGGTAATCTTGGTTGGGCTCTCTCCCAAATCTGGGGCCTTGGCTTGGCCCACTGGGCTGCCTCTGCTCTGCTCCATTTCTCAGTCTCCAGCAGGCCAATGGGATATGTTCTCATGACCAAGGTCATGGTGAGGGTAGAGGAACTAGAGACAGAGCAGAGGAGTTCAAGGTCCTTTGAGACCCAGGTTAGCAACGGTCACATTGTCCCTTCTACTGCATTCTACTGGCCAAACCAAGTCACTAAACCAGGTCAAATTCAAAGAGAAAAAAGGCTCCATCTCTTGATATGAGTAGCTGCAAAGTCCCATTGCAGAGTGTGGATATGGGGAACTAATGGAGCTACTTTTGCAATCGATGTGCTACAGTAGAAGGCCATGTAGTGATTGAGGATTTATATGTACTTTTGGTCTGTTAGAGTAGTGTCTTTTCTTGTTGTGTTTCACAAATGGCAGGATGTTGGACTGTGTGGTAATGGTAAAAGAGGACATTGTAAAACCTCTCACCAGAAGATCTTCTGTTCTACAGTGAGACCCCTTCAGTTGTCGTGGACAGAAAGGAATGCCATGTGAGGATTCCAGGTCCTTGGTTGGGCTCCAACAGAAAGAGGCACTGGTTATTCAACAGTGTTGGCCCTGGGAAAGGAAGGGGGAGGGAGGGGGACCAGCAGATGTGCCATGCACGTGCCATGTCTTTGCTACTTCCGCCTAGGACATCTCTAACTATTTGGAGTACTGTCTTCTGCTCACTACCAGGGAAGGAGTGACTGTTTGCATGGACAGCAAAATTCCACAGTGGGAAGAACACGAGGTCTAATCTGGTTCTAAGATTAGAACAGTACTAGGAGAACAAAGATTTTTGTGTGTATGTTCTGGTCATCATCTGAAATACTCACACACAGTGATCATATTGTTCAAAGCAAATTTCATTACCCACAGTCCTAGCCATGAGTTGCTTTTTTTAGAACTTTCTTTGTTTCAGATTTGCTGAGTTATTCAGACTGTTAAAAAGCTAAGTGCATGTAAGAGCCCTAAATCAAGTCATCTGTCTAGAATATTTCCTTTGAGGAAAGTTCCTTTAAAATCTCTCCCCCCCCCCCCCCCCCCCCCCCGTTAACTAAAAAGACTTCAAAGGATAAATTGTTTTATTTTTCCTCTAATGGTATCCTGGAAAGAAGAGGCAGCCTTTTGAAATGCACGTCTCTTTGTGAATGCCAGAAAAAAAATGTGCACAGTTGTTATCAGCTCCTGCCATCAAAATTCTTTAATTTAAAGAAGTATTCAGCTGTCTGAAATTAGATTGCAGACTCTGGGGTTGAATATCTTGTGGGTGGTATTTCTTGGTGAAATACAACAGCATGTAAAAACTGATACGCAACTCAGGCCAGCAAAAATGCAGACAGTGAAGAATAGAAGGGAGAGGAGAGGGTATAGATAGAGGGTGGGCAGGTGGGAAGGGGAAAGGAATTGCCCATAGAGCAGCGATTCAGTGATTCTCATTGCAGATAGTTCAGCAAACTGAAGATTTTGCTCTAGGTGTCTAGAAGAGGATGTGCCTTTAAGCTTTCTCAACCAAGAGACCAGCTTCTAGAAAAATATTAACCCCTTACACTCAGACCATTATTTCAACTTTTCCCTTTAGCGACTGCTTTGAAAAGCTCATGTTATCCTCCAACATAGTTCCTCAACCTTGACACTATTGACATTTTGGTCTGGTAACTCTCTGGGGAGGGGGACTGTGCTGTGCATTGAGTGGTGTTTATCAGCATCCCTGGCCTCTCTCACACCAGCAGCACCCTCTCCATCCATCCCCCCCCCCACCCGGTCTTAATAACCAAAAATGTCTCCAGACATCACTAAGTATCCTTTAAGAGACAAAAATAACTCCCAGTTGAGAACCACCGCTTTAATACATTGGACCACAAACTGCTGAGAAAAACACAAATTGCTGAGAAATCCTAGCAGGCAGACAGCAATCACCACTATATATATATATCCCACCCGAAGAAGGAAAATGACCATTAATTTCTAACCAGAAATAGATCATTCCTTCCATGCATATCCAAGAATGATAACAGGGCAGAGCTTAGCTCTGTAAGAAGGGCTGTAAGCTGTGTTTGTGCCTTGTGCTATGGAATAAGTGAACACGAGACAGTCACAGCTGGCATTTTTTAGGGGGGAATGCAATTCCATAAAGAGAAGGTAGTTGCTGGAACCCACTACACTCACTTTACTCCTGGGGACACCATGAGATCGGTCCCATCTATGCTTTGCCCCTGCAGTTATGGGCAGAATGTCACCCTACGAGGCCAAGGGGAGATTCCACCATGGACTCAGCATGAGAAAAAGCTCCCTCTTTCACCTTCACACAGACCAGGCCACTCTCACCTTTGTGGCTCCATTGTGTTTGGCTCAGAGGCCTGTGTATATTATCAGCACCGATAGCTGTTTATTGCCTCACCCTTTTCTAAAACATACTATCCCTCCGTTGAAGCATGATCTCAAGACCCAGAGATTGTGTTTTATTTTACTGACACAATGCCCAGTAGGCCCTTAATAAATAATTGATGAAGCCCTTACAAACTCACTGTGTGTAAATGCAAATGGTCACAGAGTTTCTAATGTTTTATAAAGTTAATTCGAAGAGTAAATCAATATTCTACAGCTGATGTCAAAAATATGTTGGAAATTATATGGGGCGCCTGGGTGACGCAGTCAGTTAAGCGTCCGACTTCAGCCAGGTCACGATCTCGCGCTCGGTGAGTTCGAGCCCCGCGTCAGGCTCTGGGCTGAGGGCTCGGAGCCTGGAGCCTGTTTCCGATTCTGTGTCTCCCTCTCTCTCTGCCCCTCCCCCGTTCATGCTCTGTCTCTCTCTGTCCCAAAAATAAATAAACATTGAAAAAAAAATCTTTAAAAAAAAAATGTTGGAAATTATAAACGCAGATAACTTATTCTCCTCCGTATATATTTTACAGAGATACACAAAGCAAGTAAAGTGGCTTCTAAACCATATCTATGTGCAAACTTAAAATAATTACATAAAATACGTATTTATAATACATACGCCTACTTGTATACTGTAAATATATCGCATGACCTGTGAGGGTAATTTGTGCTTCAGCACTCTTCGTTTGCTCCCGTCAAGATGTTTTGAAATGATATACTTCTGAATAACAAGAAGACAATGCAATGAATAACTTTTTTTTTTTTTAATGTCAGAAAAGACATTTTTGGAGCATCAAATAAATGTTCTTTGTAGAAATACACATTTTTTTACTCACATCGTACATCTACTGACATCTCAAGTAAACCCAGAGAAATAAAGTACTAGACTACTGGGAAATCCCTGTCACTTTGTTAGAAATCTCCGAAGAAACGGCTCTGATAAACTGTAAATATGACAGCTAATTTCAACAGCTACTGTCAACCACTATGCATGTTTCATTAACACAAGAAGCTGAACTGGGAATCCGCAAGACTGTGACTGAATTAATAAGCCTGGCTTCCTTTTATGATGATCGTTGCTTTAGGGCATGCTAATAATGGGCCTCCTTGTTCTACTTCAGATGGGGAATGTCAGAACAACAGTTATAATAAGACCTAAGATGTGAAATGGCCTATGTACTTTTACATTTTACAGCAAGCTCTTTGGTATGTGTTTGAATCTGGTTCCTCAATCCACTTAAGCATTTCATGAAATCCATGGTCAGAGGGACCCTTTCAGCTTCTCCAGGAGAAGCTTCCTGTTCCCCACCCTTGCCCCCCTGCTTCCTCCCAACACCCAAGGGACCAGGGGAAAGAGTGATAAAGTCACTTCCCAAAGTAAACTGTGTTTTTAAAGTGTTTCTTGTGGAGAATGGATTTGTAACTGCACCCGCGCTAGAGCTCGGTTTGGCATTTCAGTGGTACCTGAGGGTCTGCACGGAGTCATGACAGCTTCCATAGCCCAGGTGGATGGTGAGTGAGTCACAGGACAAGTGGGCCTCCTGCCCCACAACTGCAGTCCTGCACAGAAAGGCATTGCCCTGATGCAAAGTGCAGTGTAGACAGCAGCAGGGATGAAGCATGGCCTTAAAGCAGAGGACTCTAGAAATACCAGCTGTGTTGATGGGTGAGTGCATATCAGGAAATACACCTAAATCCAGTTGTGAAGTAAATTTATTGCATGAAAAAATCAAGCTAACAAATCAGCCATATTACAAAAAGATTCACTTTAGGCTTTGTGAAGGGTTTACATCCCTCTTAGGACATTTAAAATGTGGTTGATTAGAAGCAGTGCAGGACATTTTCTTCCTTGGCTTCTCCATATTTTTCATAATTTTTCCCCTGAAATAAGCACATATTGCTTGTTTGAAAGGAAAAATAATGGAAGTTATTTCAGAAAAACAGTTTAATGTACAAAAGTAGCATCTTCACATATATTCTGTGAAGTCAGTTTTGTTCATAGAGCCTCAGGGCCTGAGCCCGTGACACCTGAGGCAGCAGCTGTGTAACTGCCCAGCCCAGCTCTGCGGCCCCTTCGTGGGATGAGAAAGCCGGGGTCTGGGGAAGGGAAGCAGTGCATCCACAGGTACGGCCGTGCTGAGGACAGGTAGACTCAGAACCAATGACTCCTTCAACCAAGAGTTACACGTTTCACCGCAGGGGACAACGAGGTTGAGTGTAAAAGACAGTTCATGCTAAATTGAGTTATTGGACTCCAGAACGTTTCTGTTGTTATCAGATAAATTATGCCGCCTCTTTGGTTTCTCCGGATATTCAGACATGTGTGACATCACATGGCAATAGCAGTACTGTCACCATCATGTTCATTAGCAGGTACTTGCCAGGAGTACCTGAAACAATTAAAATTGAGCGTTTCCTTGGGAAAAAAATTTCAGTAACGCGTTCAGTTTTCTGTATTGTGTGTGCCAAAACTGAGTCTGCAGGCATATTATGTAGAACAAATCAATTCAGCAACACCTCCAGCATCAGTTTTCATGGGGAAGAAAGCAATTAAGATTTAGAGCAGGTGCTGCTCTGACTATTAATTATAAACCCTGTGGAACACATTGAAATGTGCTGTATAATTCTGAGAAGCATCTCGTTTTAAATTGGAAAATGTTTCCTTGCTCTTTAAGGGGACAGTCTTAGGCAAAAACAGGGTATACATATTCTAATGTATGCAATAAAAATTTGAGGCTTTCTGAAACTTTGGTTATGAAAGGACTTAATTCTGTTAGATGAATCTAGGAATGAATAGAAGGTTGTGAACTATTCTGATGTAGCAAATGAAAATTTTGATATTTATAATAAAAAGCAGCCCAAGTACAGAGAGAAGAGGTCTGTGGTTCATGGCATGAGTGGCTGTGGGGTGTTCCCAGCTCTCAGGGATGCAGGGAACAACAGAATGAGAAGTTGGGTACCATACCACAGTATGGCTGGTAGGACTGCTTTCCTTTAGTCCAGTCAATGAAATACGTGGGGAACGTGGAATGGCCAGGCCCAGGATACCAGCTCTTGAGAGCACATTCTGCCTCTCCCCTACATTGCTGGAGAAGCCTTGTTAAAAAGACATGGTGTTTGCAAATAGGCGAATGGGAATTTGCACGGGAATTACCTGAAACATTAGGGTGCTCACTTCAGCAGCACATATAGTAAAACATTAGGTAAATAAACACTCTGAAAGAGACACCAAACTTATCAACTAAAGAAGTAAAATAAAACAGAGGCAATAGAGGAAAGAGATGAAGGCACTAAAAAAGATGTTATTATGATGTCTTCAGAGGGGATAAGGAGATCACACAGCCCTAAAACAAAATCAAGTTTAATGAATCATCATCAGAGAAACTGCAAATAAAAACCATGATGATTGAACTAACAGTTTCAATAGACAGACTATTGGTAACAGAGACAAAGCATAAAAACAACCTGCTGGACAATGGAAACTGGGAAAACAATCCAAAAACACAAAAAGGGGGGAAATGGGAAAATGAAATTAAAAAAAGCATTGAAAGCATTCCAAAATGTTAACATTTATCTCAAGAAAGAGAATAGAACAAAGAAAGGGTAGAAAATAATCTAAAAAATGATACGACTGTTTTTCTGGAGTGGAACTATAATACCAGTTGGTTAGGTTTTTTGTTTTTTGTTTTTGCTACTCTCAGAAATTAACTATGTCCACAATTACCATAAAATAAGTGGATGACATTCACCTGCTAAATACTGTCGGACTGGGCAAAAAACAAAAACAAGATAATTCATCTACATGCTGCTTACAAGAGATACAAACATGACACAGAAAGAAATCTTTGAAAAAAAAAATCTTCGAAAAAGATTTATAAAACAGATGGTAACAAAAAACCTCAAGTGTGGCAACATTATATCAGATAAAGTAGAATTCAAAGCAAAAAGAAAAAGGCATCAAAAGAAACAAAGAGGATATGTTTCATAGTCTGAAAAGGGGCAATTATCCAGGAAATTATAACATGAATCCTAATGTAACCAACAAATTGCCTGCATTACATAAAGCAAGAATTGGTACAAGTACAGAAAAAAAAATTCACAACCCTAAAAGGAGATTTTAAAATATTTTCCACTAAAATGGATGAATAGTCACAGATGCCTAGGATTAAAATGACACAATTAATAAACTTAATCTAGTATGCATATATTGCTTATTACAAAATATTTACACTCACACAAACATTACGTGTGTAGATATAAAACATATACACAGACTTTGTAAACATACAGAACATCGAACATTCCCTATATTAACAAAAATCTTATTAAATTTTGAAATTTCTAATCAAGCAAAAACTAGGCCACACTCATTGACTATAATGTAATAAAATCAACATCAAGGAAATAGAAACAAAAAACAATACAAGAGCAATCCAACTGGAATTTTAAAAGCTCTAAAACCTTTCAAGTTAAAGGAAAAAAACCAAACCAGAAATTACTAGCTAATTAGAAATGAACCACAATAAGAAAAACATTCAAACTTGCAGCATATAGGCAGTGCTCAGAGGAAAACATACATACCCCAATGGCTTTATTGGAAGACAAGGTAGGAGTCCTTTTATTTATGAGGGCCTGAAACCCAAATCAAACTGGCTTAGCCAAATGGAAAAACCTATTTGCTTATGCAATTATAGAATCCAGGGTAGACTTCAGGCATGGTTGGATCCAGGTGCTTGACAAATATCATCAGTTTGTTTCCTCTGGGTGCCTTCATCCTCAGGTAAACTTCCCCAATGTGACTGTGAAACCATGGTCACCTGCAGTGCATGGCATGTACATTCTTAGTTCAACACCCCTGGGACTAACTCCAGTGTGACTAATTTAAATGAGGAGCGGGTCTGCCCCACTCAGAACTGCTAAGTAGGGGTGGGTAGGAAAAAAATCTAATGCGATAGGAAAGACTGAAAATAAACTAAGTTTGTACTCAAAGAGTAAAAAAACAAACAAAAACCCACAAAAGCAACCCCTAAGAAGTAAAAGAAAAAAAATCAACTAATTAAGCAAAATGTTATGAAATATGAAAAAGTAGTGGGAATGATGAACAAAACGACAGCTAACTACTTTACAAAATAGACAAAACCTTGGCAAGTCTGATCAAGAACAAGGGTGAAAACATACACAAGCAAAATTAGGGTCAAGAAAGAACAAAACTCAAGAAATGGGTTTCTCAAACTATAAAAGAATACTTTGGGGGACTTCGTCTTAAATAAAAACAAAAATACAAGTGAAAGAGATGATTTTTTGTGAGGATAAAAAATTCATTGAAAGTTGGTCTTCTTCTAAGACCTGTCATGAAAATACACACATACACACACATTCTTCCTTAAAAAAGGTAGTCAAAGGTATATACCTAAATAAGTGCCATTAGCTTTAGAATTTTGACAAGTACATTCTACCAAACACAAACCTATACAGCCAACATTGCATAAATTGTTCCAGAGCTTAGAAAAGCAGAAGATCCCTCTTAATTCATTTCATGATTTTGGCATAACTCAGATGGCAAAACTAGACAAAGACGGCATGAGAAAATGATATGCAAATGCCACATATGAACAAAGGGAAAACAATTCTAAATCAAATATCTATAGTTGACTCTTGCAACTAATAAGACAGCTCAGCAAGATACGTAAATTCAAGATATGGACGCAAATGGAGATAACATTGCATTCCCGGGTAATAACCAAGTGAAAGTTTCAGTGAAGGACTCTTCTTTTCAATAGCAACAAAAGCTAAAATGCCTAAGAATGTGCTAATAAGGAATATACAGGACCCAAATGGAAAAATCTGTAGCATTTCCAGAAAGGCGTTCACTGAGAACTGAGTAAACAGAGGCAGTCCAAGTTCCTGTATAAGAAGAGGAAGACTCATCAACTCCCTTTTTAACTTCTATGCTGCTTCTAAAACTGGCTGCCTGCCGATGAGGAAGTCATCTCGCCTAGAGGGATGGTCTCAACCCAGATAATTGGAGGACTGGAGGCCCGCTTGCTGGGGGCTCTGCATCAGACCTGTGGGACAGGTTCTTGCAAGCTCTCCTTGCTATATTATATCTTTTCCATATCAAGTTGCTTTGTTCTCCGTGGAAAGCAAAGCCCCCATCCCCCTTCTTTCCTTTTCTCAAGGCAGGTCTTCTGTGACACATTTCCCATTGTCAAATTTTCTGCTTTCCAACAATTGCATGCCTGTTTGGGGGAAAGAGGTATTTCAGAAGGGGCTTTCAGGGACACAGTGATTCTCCATTCTGCTCCCTCATCACTCCTTCATCTTTCAGCTATTTCTGAAGACCAATGAAGAACAGGGGTGGGAGGAGGGCTGAGGAACTCAGTTGATCCGTGGAACTCTGTTTGAGGTGTTTAAGGCTGCTTCTGGGCCTCTCTGTCTCCCTCCGTCAACAGCTGGCAGGCACACTCAGTGGAAGGGAACACCTAGCTGGAAAGGCAGCAGACCCCAGCTAGCCTCTTGGCCGTGTGTCCATTTGCTAGCTTTTATGTCCCAAACCCCATTCTCTCCCTGACCTGCCTATCAGTAAAAGGGATGTCACCCTGAGCTGGAAGAAGAGGACTCAAGTCTGTTTGCATTTACATAAGAATTCTTCAGAAACCCCTAACGGAGATTATACTTTGTGAAGACTCATCCACTGGGGAGAAAGTTTGTGCTACTCACTGATGGTTACTCATCACGCAGCTCCCCTTCTTCTCCCTTTTCTCCGCCACTAGCTGACCCTCATTCCTCAAGTTTTCAGTTACTCCAATTCTCACCTGCTTCCCACTTTCCTCCTAAACCTCTTCAACCCCCCTGCCTGTCTTAACACCCACACTGCCCTTCCTGGGTTTTGTGTTCATTTTCATTTGTACGTACCCTTCCCCGCCCCCTCCCTTTTTCCTGCATTGTGGTCTAACTCAATTCACAGATTCTTGAATTGGGGCCAGTAAAGATGTTGTCCTTGGATCATCCATTCTGCTTTCCTCCCAGCTAACCCTTCTCTCCAGCCTCCTGCCCCACTTGAGGCTCAGCATTGTCTGGGGCCAAAGAGTCAGCACAGGGAGGGAGGGCTGGACGGGGGGGGGGGGGGGGGGCACGGAGGCTGCAAACTCAAATCCCACCCCCGCCCCCCACCGGGGTCCGGGCAGGTGATCCTGGTGTGTGAGCGGGCCAGATGGCGCCCTGGCAGGCGCGTGCCCAGCGAGAGGCAGCAGCTGCTACTCAGCTCCCCTGATTGGTGCCAGGTGGGAGTGCGGGCCTGGCGCTGCCAGAGCTCTCGGGTTTTAAGGAGCCAGAAATATCTTTGTTATCAGAAACATCTCCGTGCCCAAACACTGTACAGTTCTTTAGGGAGGCCTGGAAACCTGCGGGAGGGAACTCCTGGCTGTAGCTCAGACTTCTAGCTCGTTGAAGATTGTTATCTCCCACCTGGGGAACGGTGCGCAAACAAAGCAGAGAGCAGATGGGAGTCCCACAGGAGGGCTGGCCCGTCCCCCCTTTTCCTCTCTCAGGACTGACTCGAGGACCTGCTGGTATCTGTCATGTGTGTCGGGCCCCGCGTTGAGCCCTTTACACGTGTTACCCCATGGGATTCTCGCAATAACCGTGAAAGTAGGACGGCAAGATACGGCAGCTGACGATACAAGACATCATTAAATTTGGATTTTTGCGTGGGATATACTTATCCTGAAAACTTGTTTTTTCTGAAATTCAGATTTAACTGGGTGTGCTGTGTTTCACCTGGTGACTCCACATGGGAGTTAAGTACTGGCTTTACCTCATTTTGTGAAAGAGGCTCGTTGCTTGTGAGTTGCCCAAAGTCACCTACCTAGGGAACAGTGGACTCAGAAGTCAGGATTCAGACCCAGGCCAGTTCATTTCCTAAGCCGACACTTAGCCACCACATTCGTGTTTCTCAAACTTTGGTTCACTGATATCATGGCCCCAGAGATTAGGAAGTAATCCCCAATCTAATTTTTTTTTAACTTGAAGAGAGTCTTAAAACACTTGCTAACACTTGCTAGTTATACAGATAAAAAGTTGGATCGTGATTTGAATGGACCAATTAAAATAAAACATTTATGAGACATTCTGGAAAATTTGAACACAGACTAGATGCTTAATTATATTGAGAAATTAAATGTAATGATGGAATTGTAATTTAGGTTTTGGTAAAAAATAGTCCTTTGGAAATGCACGTTGAAATATTTACAAATGATATGCCTGGGGTTGGCTTCAAAATAATACATGGAGGATAAAGGAAGAACAGAAATAAGACTGGCCATGAATGAGGGCTGTTGAAGCTGGGTGGCAGGTGTACCTCTGGGCTCCTTATACTACATCTGTCTCTGTACTTTTGTGTATATTTGAATATTCACATGATCTGAACAAAAATTAGACCCCTTTTCTAACAGTAATTGCAAGTAAGGGATAGTTTCATGAAATAGACTAGTTTCTCAAGTCACCATCTAGCCAGCCAAGCTCCAACTTTTCTTTGGGATTCCCAGGAATTGTATTTTTTCTTTGAAATAGGCCCATATAATTTTCAAATTTGAGAAATCCCGAATGCCATTTTATTGTTAAATATATGCAAATGCAACAGCAACTCTAGCAGAATTTTAAGGCTATTGGAACGGTATTTCTTTGCAGTGAAAATGGTTAAGGGCCTTTTTCTTTTTTCGAATTTTCACTTCTGTGGGTGGGTGGCAAAACTTCCAGACAATGCAACCAGATAGCTGTACACACCTCTAACAGATGATGGAGGAAATTCCAAGACTGCTCTTAGTTTTATACAATATGTTTGTCCTGGAAGTATCTACGGAGCTAGAATGGCGGGACTGGGAAATGTCCTCATTACTCAAAAATGTTGGGCAAAGTGGCGGTGACTGAAATGGGCCCCGACTTGCGTGTAGCCTCAGACGAGGGTATTGCCACAGAGCTTTCTACTAGGAATGTGTCCTGCCCCTTGGACAGCAACATTACCATGGCCGCCTTCCAAGCACATGCCTGGTCATCATCTCTATGTGTGTTCTGGCCTTCAAAGGCAGAGACAAGTTTGTTACTCCAAGAGCTTCCCAGAACTGGCCATAATTAATAGTCATGGGGAGAGGAAGAAGGAAGATAGCAGAGCAATTGCACAGCATGAGAAAGCTGGGCAGAGAGAAAGCATTGAACCAGGTGTCATAGTGGTGGGGTGTAAGAAGTTGCCTTTGGGTAGAAGGGGGTAGAATTTGTGCTGTAGATACAAATGCTTCCCAACAGCATGCCTTGGGATGGTGATCCCCCCATCTTGAGGGGACCAGGCTCTGCCTGGGTGGCTAGAGACCCATGGATGGTCATCTTCATTGAAAGCTGTCTAGTTTAGGTTCCAAATTACCTCCAGGGGACATCAGTGTACCATACAGATGTTGCCATCTTTCATAAGTAACGTGATCTGAAAAACGTACTGCCGAATTTTTATTTCCATTTACACAAAGACAGCCGATTAGACCCAAGATGCCCTTGCCATTCACTCCTCATTAGTTTAAATTCCATGTGGGAAGAACTTCACCTCCAAGACCACAAACCTGCATGGCTTCCACAGGTGAAGGACTAGTCACCATGCTGAGTTTATACCACCTATGTACATGGCCCTGTTGAGATAACCAGTCTGAAAGACACCTTGTTATCTTTTCTTGTGGAGCCGTGCCCAGTGGAATCACTGTCAGTATGATGAGCTCATTACCCAAGCTATATCCCATAATATAGCTAGGACCCTATCAGAGACACTGAAGAAATATTTTTGTATCTGTTTAAGTACTTTAAAATATTTGGCTGGGGGACGGGGAGTGTGTACTTCCTTTAAACATTTTTCTTTAATCTCAGTTTTTGGATTGGAGAGCTTAGTTTCTTTTTTTTTTTTTTCTGCCCCCCTTTTAAACATATGAACAATTTTTAGAAACCTAATCAGGTTGTTAGAAAGAAAAACTATTTCAATGCACAAAAAGATAATTAATCTGCTAATACAGTGAGGCGGAACACCTGAGAGGGAAAAATGATCTCCGCTGACCAGGCAGAGGGAGTTGGGCATGTTCCAGATAGCATGTGTGACCCTCGGTCTGTACTATGCCTCTTCTTAAGTGGTCTGTTAGCTTGTTGATGCAAGGGACTGTCAGCGCTGAGCATACGCTAGCCTTGGGTAGCAAGGGTAGGCGCTTGGAGGAGGGAGCTGGCCAGGAGCTGCCTTGGCAAGGGCTTGAGATCATGAGATTAGCAAATTTCCGGAAGGGATCTGCAGCACAGTCAGGTCAGCCTGACTGCTTCGTTGCTGCCAGTTTCTCTGCCATGGTTGCATTCTATAAATGGGCCAGAGGCTGTAGGCTTTCATTCTGCAGCAATTCAGAGAGGCAGACCAAGGGTGAAGTCCCAACGGACACGCCATGGAGCCCCTAGCCAGGCACGGGGAGAGATGCATGGAATAAATGAGCTGCTAGGGATTTGAATCAAATGGGAAGGAGCAGGCAAGAGGTGGGACCCAAGGACACAAGGAGTTCACTCCCTTGTCACAACAGTGCCGCCATCACCATCTGAGCGTGGAGGTTAGCCACCTTGTACCCCACTCCATGACAGGTGTGGGGAATCTAGCGGTAGCAGGTGTGTGATGACACTCAGAGGGAGGCAGAGCTTGCTGTGAAGACAAGACCTCTGAGCCACTGGGACAGAACAGAGGGACGGACTAGCAGAGCTTGGGTCTGCAGGTAATAGACGTAGTGTGGGCTTCTAGCCAGAAGTTCAGAAGGATAAAGTGGCCTCTGCACAAGATTCGAAGAGAGGCTTTCCTCTTAGGAAAGGACCAGATCTTGTCTACGGTGGTGCTTCTTAAACTTCGTTTATGTGCAGGAATCACTCAGGGATCTTGTGAAAATGTGCATCCTGATTCAGTAGCTCTGGGGCAGGCCTGGCATTCTGCATTTCTAACAAATTCTGTGATGATGTTGTTGCCATTGAAAACAAAGTTCTCTGACTGAAATGCCAAAATCTAGAATACTCCCAAGGAAGATTTTTGAGCCAGTTTAGTAATAAGCTAGTTTTACCTTGGACCTGAGTGTGACCATGATTGTATCAAACAATGATTTTTAACAGGTTAAGGATTGTTGCTAATGATAAGAATTTGTGCCCAGGTGCTTGTATTTCTTTAGCATTTGACCTAATGGTAATCTGTTTGTAAATACAATATTTTTATATCTATGCTTAGTTCATTTAGAAAAGGATTAGGGGTGGGGTGCCTGGGTGGCTCAGTTGGTTAAGTGTCCAACTCTTGATTTTGGCTCAGGTCCGTGATGTCACGGTCACGGGATCGAACCTCAAGTTGTGCTCTGTGCTGACCTTGTAGAGCCTGTTTTGGTATTCTCTCTCCCTCTCTCTCTGCTCCTCCCCTGCTCATGTTTGCTGTCTCAAAATAAATAAAAACTTTTTAAAAAATATAGAAAAGGATTAAATTCTTTAAAAAACTGTTTAGTAAATATATTTAGTGAATAAATAAGCAAACAAATAAGTGAAAATGCCTTGTCCATTCTGACTTAGTCAAGCTCATGGAAAATATTTCAGGCTGCAGTGTCATTACCTATAGCTTCTCAGGGTCTCCCTCAGCCTCTACATGCTGTCCCAGTCTTATTTATTTATTTATAATTTTTTTTTTTAGTGTTTATTTATTTTTGAGAGAGAGAGAGAGAGTGCGAGCAGGGGAGACACAGAATCTGAAACAGGCTCCAGGCTGTCAGCACGGAGCCCGACACGGGGCCCGAACTCACGGACCGTGAGATCATGACCTAAACTGAAGTCAGATGCTTAACCGACTGAGCCACCCAGATGCCCCATGTCACAGTCTTATTTAAGGGAGAGGCAATAAGAGGGCGTCTAGTTCCTCCCTGGGACAATGTCAAACTACTGGCTCCTGCCAGGGTTAGAGGCCTGTGCCTCTGGAGCCATGAGGGCTGCCAGCCACCCTCTGCAGCCTGTGCATCCCTGAATGTAGACGCCAGGCTGGGCTCCTCCCTGAGAGGGCAGATGCTTCCTTATTTCCTTCAGGTCTGTCTCCCTCTCCCTCCCACCAACTTCATTTTCCCCCTTAGCACTTCCCCCTCTCTGAAGTTCTGCGTGTTTAACCATCTATCTATTGTCTGTCTTGCCCCCTAGGACCTGAGCTCCCTGAGCATAGGGACTTTGTTTTGTTTACTCGTTTATCCCCAGCTCCAAGAAGAGTACTTGGCATCCAGCATCTTTGTCAGATGAATGAGTGAGAGACAGAAGTGGACTAATCATGAGTATCTGACCTTCTCTTCCCTTAAAATGAGTCTCTGAGGTGATTTCTCAGTCCCTAGTAAATAAATTAATTCTGTGCGGACATTCCCCACCAGTGCAGCCGTCTTGCCCAGACTTATCTAGATGCCAGTGGAGAGCACACCTCCAGCTGGAACCTCCTACTGGACCAAATCTCTCTCCTTCATCCCCACCCTCCTCTCATCTCCCCTAGGGATGAGAAGCCCCTTCAATTTGTCCTTTACCTCTTGGCCCAGGTGGAATAGCTAGCTAGTAGCTAGATAGACAAACTTTGATTTCTAGGATCTGCTATTGTTTCTAATCTTTTTTAAGACAGGGAAAAACAGGAGCACCTGGATGGCTCAGTCAGTTAAGCATCTGACTCTTGATTTCAGCTCAGGTCATAATCTCACGATTTGTGAGATCAAGCCCTGTATGGGGGCTCTGCGCTGACACTGTGGAGCCTGCTTGGGATATTCTCTCTCTCTCACTGCTCATGCGCATGTGCTCTCTCTCTCTCAAAATAAATAAACTTTCCAAAGGTGGGGGTGGGAAACAAATATTGAAAAGGAGTAAATGATCTGGGGAAAGCATTTTTAAAGTATATTTTTCTGAGAAAATAGAATAGAAATATGTCAGGCTGAAGCACATAAAAGCAATGCAGTGTTCACCTAGAGAAACCACTTTTTTATTTTCAGGATAAATTATCATTTTATGGCTAGGTTTCAGAACATTCTCATTGTTTCATTTCCTTGGCCTTGTTTGCTGAGATTTTGTGTAGCTCAGTCTCCTCCTGATCTCTGTAGGTGATGACCTTAGTTGCCCCATACCATGGGTGAGACCGTCTCTGCCTTCCTATGGTTTCCAGTACATGACATTAAGCATGGAGACATTCCCAAGTGGCTGTGTAAAAAATCTGCACCTATAAACATCAAAATCTGACAGTTGCTGATCTTTATATAATTTTACATGGTTTTTAAAAACTGTATTTCCTGAAATTGGTTACTGTTCCTCTCACTTTTCTCCATCCCAGTAAATATTTAGATTTGGGAATGTGTCCTCACAAGAAGCCCTAGTTACATTTACTTATAAATATGCATCTCTTAGCTTAGGAATTTGGTTTTGGGGGGGAAGAGCATCTGGCTCGTGGGAGAAGAAAAGAACCTTCAAATAGTTTCCCCAAAGGAGCAAAAGTCACGATGAACGTTTTATCACCTGGATCTCCTGCCCAGCATAGCTGCTTGGGGAGCTGACTTTAGTCTTGGTGTCTAAGTGCACGTGGAGTTGTGGTGGGCGCAGGAGGAGGTCGCTGTGACAAGGAAGGTGAAGGTCAAGTCCAGGGAGGTAGCAGCTCTGCACACCCAGCGCCAGCGTGAGGAGCTCCACCTGTGTTTGCTGCCTTCTTAGAGGTGTTCTGGGAATGATGGCAGCAGCAGTATCCGTGTGGAGACCTGGCTGCTTTGCACACGAACCCCCTTGATATTGCTAGACCCTTTGCAGAGAGGGTCCATGTCGCGGTGCTGGCACGGGAGGTCAAAGCCCCACCCGCCACCACCTTCATCATCGAAAGATTTAAGTTAGACCAGCACAGGCTTTTTCCCACCAGTGCTCAAGCAGGCCAGGAAGTCAAAAGTAGCATAAGATGTTAGAAAATGCAACTAAGCCAGTGAACAAGTCCCGTGGTCCTCTACAAAAATGCTTCGAATCAGTAACACTAAAATGTTATTTGTTATCTTTTTTTTAAAGCTTATTTATTTTGACACACACACACACACACACACACACACACACACACACACACACACACACGAGTTGGGGAGGGGCAGAGAGAGAAGGAGACAGAATCCCAAGTAGGCTCCACACCATCATCACACAGACCTGGATGCGGGTTTTGAACTCATGACTGTGAGATCATAACCGGGGCCAAAATCAAGAGTCAGACGCCTAACCAACTAAGCCACCCAAGCACCCCAAGAAAAAAATGTTATCTTTTAAAAAGGAAGAAAAAAAACGGAAATTTTGTGAAAATTTGCTTTGGTGAGAGATGGTGCTGTTTTCATCTTTCTAAAATGATGGAGTAGCCTAAGAGTTGAGTGTTCCCAAGGAATGGAAACATTTGCATTAGAATCTGTTGAGGATAGAATCCACACGCTTTGAACCGTCTGGGGCTAGCAGCTTCCAGACCTGGATGTGCATCAGAACAGCCCACAACATAATCTCCAGCGCTGCGGCAGCCTGAGAATCAGAATCTCAGGCTGAGACTGACCTCAGCCAGGGGTCTCCACAGTGGGTACTGGGACATGGGCAATGCGCTAGAGAATCCACTGCAGGGGAAGAGCCCAGAACTTAAAAGGTTAGAGCTTCTATTTTTATGTATTTCATCTCATCTTTAAAAATAGTATTTATTATATATGTTCAAAACATACATAACACATCTTTAAATATATATACATCCATTTGCTTGAAATAAACACAATATCACTTATTTTGTATGTTTAAAATATACACCAGGGGCACCTGGGTGGTTCAGTCAGCTAAATGTCCAACTTCGGCTCAGGCCATGATCTTATGGTTTGTGGATTTGAGCCCTGCGTCGGACTCTGTACTGACAGCTCGGAGCCTGGAGCCTGCTTCAGATTCTGTGTGTCCCTCTCTGCCCTTTCCTTACTCACGCTCTGTCTGTCTGTCTCTGTCTCACAAATAAATAAACATTAAAAAAATAAAAATAAATAAAATATACACCAACCTAATTCATGTATAAGTAAATGGATATTCATACTTTGGGGTTCATTCTCAAAAACTTTTATGCACGGGAGCATGAGTACAATTTTGAAGGCCACAGACCTAGATTACTGAACCGGCCTCCAGATGGCCTGCCTCTGTGGCCCGTATCTCAGCCTCTCTGCTCGTCATCTGAGCACATCCTGTGCTTCAGTGGCTGCCCAGTTCCCTCAGGAAAGTCACCTGTCACGCACCTATCTTAGGTCTGAAGCAGCTGGTTCCCCCCCCCCCCCCAGCCTTCCTTCTCTCCAACATCCTCACTGTGCTCCACATCTCGGCCACTCAGGACTAATCCTGCTCCCCACACCCCCACGCCTTTGCACACATTATTCCTTTTCCTGGGATGTTCTCTCCTGTGCAACCTTATGTGGGTAACTTCCAGGCAACACTTAGAGCTCAGTTTCGATGTTATTGTCTTGGACCCAAAGACTGGGTCAGGGGTCCTACAAGTGTGTTCTCGCAGCCACTGGTGCTTTCCACTGTAAGGGACAATCATAAGCATGGAAAGTCCCTGTCGACCTTCAGGTGCTGTGAACCCTTGGAAGGCAGGTTTGTCTGGCATATTATTGTCAGTCCAGAGCCTAGTATGTAAGATACGGTGAATTAAAGTGGAAACCACGCTGTTGTTTTTGCTTTTACAAACAAAAAAATGGGTGCTCTTTTGATGTTTAGTCCCCTCCTCCCCATCTTTTGTGGTTTCATAACAAGAACAAGAGAACTCACGGTTTCCATATTTCCAGATGCACAGTCCCACGAGATTAAATTATATGATTGAGATATAAAATAGGGGATGTGTGAATGAATCGCTCATCTAGGCCACTGAATTTCATCAAAGGACATTTAGCCATTGGAAAGAATAAAAGAAAGAAAAATAGCAAAGGAGGAGCCATTTTCATCTATTTGGAAATGAATATTAAAATATGCTCTGTTCTCTTTCCAATCTCAAGCACTAAGTGCAAGTTGTTACTACCCTGTAACACTGTATTGTACACTATCCGCCACACAACCTTTACTACAGAAAAGTCATTTAAAAAGATGGACAATGGGATCACTTTCCTGCCAACAACAACTTACAAGAACACAAGATACACAGCCTCGGTGTCCACCCAGGGAGGAGACAATAGCTCTCATCCAAGGCATTGTCATGAGTTTTAGTTTATATGGGAACCTGGGGCAGAGGTTATCAAGTGACACAAATAAAATACCACACATCAAGCCCATCTAATTCCATCTAAAACCATATCATCCCTTCCATGGTTTCTTGACATTAGAAATATACATCCAAATAGGCCAAATTTTTCTAGAGAAGTTCACATGGGCTTACGATCAGCCCACAATTTGAGATGAGCCCCAACCCGGGCCCATTAGTTCCACATTCCAACTCTACCGCTGCCTGAGGAGGCAGAGGTCCTACAGTCTTCAGATCATTCAGTGACATGTTTGGGCCACAGCATTAACATTGACTGTCCATCCATCTCCTCAAGGATACCTTGCTTCTCATTCCTGTTCAATGAAATCACTGCTGTAAGTTCAGGTATGGCGTCCCTGAAGTCATTATCCGCTTACCTCATCCCCACACTGTTCCGCATTCTGAACCAAACTCCACCCCGACCCAGCCCTGCAAACCCTTCCATGTGTCCCCTGAAGTCCCAGAAACCTCACAATATCTTCAGCCACATCGTTGAACTTGCCATTTAGCTCTTGGCCTTCTCAGGATCCCAACTATTCCCAGGGACTTTGCAAATGCTGTGTCCTCTGGTGACTGATGCAAGTGTAATCTATCCACCCCCCACTCCCCCACCCCCGCAACCAGCCACAAGAGGAGCCTAGGTACCAGGAATGGGGGCAAGGATTTGAGGTGGGCCATCACGTGTAATAGTGAGGGGTGTCATTCCACATAATCTTTCTGGTTCCCAGATTTATTCTGGCTCTGACAGGAACAGCACTGTACAGGTGAAGTGACTAGATTCCCAGTCTATGCCTGTTGTACCGGAAGACTATTAATAATACCCCCTTGAACTCTGACACTTACTGTTCTGTCCTCCCACCTCTCAAACCTGGACTCCTGGCTCCCACCCTCTAACCACAAGTATGTTCTTTTCTCCATGCTCACCACCTCAATAAACAGCCCTCTATCCATCTAGTTACTCAAGTGCGGCACTCAGAGCTTTTCACTTTCCCTCATTCCCCATGTTTTAAATAATTTTTTAAATGTTTATTTTTGAGAGAGAGAGTGCAAGAGGGGAGGGGCGGAGAGAGAGGGAGACAGAACCCGAAGCAGGCTCCAGGCTCGGAGCTGTCAACACAGAGCCCAACGCGGGCTCAAACTCGTGAACTGAGAGATTATGACCTGAGCTGAAGTCGGATGCTTAACTGACTGAGTCATCCAGGCACCCCTATGATTCCCCGTATTAATGCATAACCAAGTCATACCTCCAGAATAGCTCTCAACCCCTCCGTCTTATTTTCACTGCCACATAGCCCTAGCTGCTGTCTTTCCCTCTATTACTGCAGTAGTCCCCTTTTAGCTCTCCCTGTAACCATCCTTTTATTATTAGTTCTATTACTGCCTTTATCAACTTACTTTCTTGACACAGCTGAAGAAATCATTTTGAAAAAACCAATTGGGTTATGTTACTCTAACGCTTAAAATTCCTCAAAGCCTCCTCATTACATTTTGAATAAAATCCAATTTCCTACGAGAGCCTATAAGATCTGGGTCCTGCCTATCTCCTCAACCTTATCCCTTACCAGTATCTGCCATGGGCAACGAGTTCACTCCACACTTCCTAAACCAGGGGTTGCAAGTGCTCTCCGACTTCAGGGTCTCATCACAAATTGTTCCTTTTCCTGGAAGTCTCTGCGCGTGAGGCACCATAATGCACTCCTTGGAGAGGAGCTACGTGCTTCTACTATTGCTGTCTCACTCTTCCCTATGTTTTTCCTTTAGACAAACCAACACACAATTTGTAATTATGTATTTTTTAGATTACTTATTGTTTCTCTCCACATTTGAGTAAAAGTTCCATGTGAGGGACCTTGTTTATTTTGCTCTCTACTGCCTACCTAGAGCCTAGCACATAATAAAAGTTTAACTTACCTTAGAGGGAAACGGGTTTCCAGAGAGCCCAGAAAAGCAGCCCACTCTGTCGCGGGGGCTCAGAGCAGGCTTCCCAGAGGAAGAGCTGACCGAGGTGCATGCTGTCAGGTAAGACCGGTTATGGAATTTGCAGAGCCCGGTGCAAAATAAAAATTTCTCTCCCTTGTTCAGAAATTATTAAGAATTTGAAGATGGCAACAGCAGAATATTAAATCGAGAATGAGGCCGTTCTGAGCACAGGACCCCGTGTGACTACATGTGTCACATGTCTGCAAAGGTGGCCTTGCTGTCAGTGTCCCTAGGACTCAGGAGAGTGTGGAGAAGCATGATTCTGGGGGAACCAGATCAGTCTAAGAGAAAGACCCTCATTTGTCCAGTCTCTTGTTTGAGAGAGGTAATATATTACCTTCTCATTTTAAGGGAGTTTTCTGAGGCTCAGAGGGGTAGAATTCCTCCCATCTCAAAAAATGTCCGTAACATTAGGGTATTGGAGCCATGCTTCCACCAGGGCAATGTGACGCCCAAGGAAAGGACAGATGGTACTCTTTCTGTTTCTCGTGTGAACCAGAGAAGCGGGGGAGGCAATGAAGCAAAGCCAGTGCATTCCCAGGCAGCCTGGACGTCTTCTGCGGGGGCCACCCAGGCACGCGTGCACCTGGGCCCTGCACATATGGTAGCTGCACGGAGGACATTCCCCAGGGACCAGTGAGACTGGCCAAATCTGCCTCCACCAAAAGTGTCAGCAGCATTTGCCTTTGCTCATTTGAGGTCCCTCCTCTATTGCATTGATCCTCTCTGGTCCTCTGAGTCTTCTAAATCTCAAAGGAGTCATTCACGGCGGCCTTCAGGCATTTGCAGGTTGGTGGCGGGAGGGAGACACATCCACGGTGCTAGATGCCTTCCAGCGCCCAGTCCTGCCACACAGGCTGCCCTGCCTTGCCCAGATCTGCAGCTGTACCCTGCCTGCAGAGAGAACACCAGGCTGTCTCCTTGGAAGACCTGCCTGGGACTTGCTAACATGCCCTGTGTCGGCTGAATAAGACCAGCTGGTGTGAACAAAACAAGCCAGGACACACCACTGGAAAGACTGGGCTGGAGCTTGACAAGGTTCTATGAGGTAATTCAGGCCACCCTTTCCTCCTTGAAAACAACGTAAGTCTCTCAAAAAAAAAAAAAAAAAAAAAAAGGAATCCACCGGCCTGGCTGCTGTGACTCCAGGCAGACAGATGCGTGTATTTGTGTGGGGGCTGCAGGCTTTGGGGTACCAAGCGGGGTGAGGTTATGCTGTGGCTTTCGTTTCAGTTGACAGAGACATAAGAGCTTCAAGCTTTAGGCAAGTGCGGGTAGGTGTTTAAAGTTCCTGTCACACCCAAAAGTGAATGCCAGGAAGAAAACTTCACATTTTCCATGCCCCCTGGCTTCTTTGCCTCAAGATCATCCCCTACTCACTGCCTCTGTACTTGCCAAGGACAGCCAGCACTTTCCATAGTTGTTGGTACGTGATAGAAGCAGACCTGTGGCACATGTTTGGTGGATGGACGGATGAATGAATGAACAAGTGAATCAGTGCACTCACTGCTGCACTGCTGGGCTTGGCCGCCACCACATGCAGACGGATGAAGGTGTGGTCTTGTCGAAAGTAAGTCAGATCGCTCCAGTGCGGTACAATATGGACCATGAGAAAGCTCAACTCTCTGCAGGTGCTGACTAGCATGCTTACATTTTGCAGGGCAGTAGACTTCTGTAGCCTATTATGTAGTGCATGCATTTAAAAGGAAGAATGCTTTAATTAACATATCTATTTTATTATTAATGATATAATGTGTAAAATGCCTTGGGATTCACTAAGATGAAAGCGAGCAATTTAAATGTGGGATATTATTACGTTTCTTATAATTACAGTATGTGTATGCAACAGTTCATCATGAGCACCCATCAAACAGAGTTCCCCGTCACACAGCTGCAACAAAGGCAAAGGTTAGAAGGGTTCAGCAAGGCCAGCGGATGCCATTCTTAAAGGATTGAGGTTGGCTCGCTGTTTATAGGAACACTTCGGTGTGAGTCAGGAGCTTCAAATTCCATTGGCCCAGCCTCGAACATCCATTAATTTTTAATAGGTTCGAAGAATAAAACAGGGCTCCTAAACTTCCCAGGAAAATATTCATTGTACCTCCTGAAGCCGTGAACACTCATGGCATGAAAATACTCTCCTTACGGGCAGCCTGAGTCATTCGAAGCTGGGGAGTGGGGGTGGAGGTGGGGGCATATGGGGGTGCGGGCTGGGGAAACAGGTTCTTCTCATTTCTCATGCTTCTGTGGACCCATCTTGCATTGACTCGACATGAATTTTCAATGAAGCCAATCTGTCCCGCAAGAAAGCAAAAATTGATCTGGAGGAGCAAAAAATTCTTAGCCTTGTAAAGCGCATATAGTATATTAAGAATAGTTCTTAATAACGTTTCCATGGTATTAAAATTCATGGGGGAATAAAGTAGGAAATAAATATCTAAAAAGTCTCCTTAAGGGAGTGATAATGAAGTAAAAGGTTGAGAGACACTGCTCTTGATCTCTGAGAAGAGTTTAACTGATATTAGACATGCAGTTTCTCCAGTGGGAGGCAGGCTTCCGAGTGACCACGGAACCCCAGGAAGACATGGGTCTTCCCGGGAAACCGTCACTGCATCAGTTAATGGAAACCCAGCATTCCACAATTAGGGATTTTCTCTTGTGACTTAAATTTTGAATCCTTGCCAAAGTGCGAATATCTCTGAGTGAGGTAATGATTTCAATTTTATCATCCACTTCTATCTTGGCATAAGGATCTATCATTCCTTTTCTGGCATCAGTTTTAATAGCAGGAGAGACTATGAGGATATTTGGTACTTGAGGGCAGGAAGGGAGCTGATTGGGGGAAGGGGGTATGCAAAAAGGAAACCTTGAAAATATGGGGCCAATTACAGAGCTCTGTCTACAGTCTCAATGTTAAGAAATATATTTATTTTTCTAGAACTCTGTTTAACTTTTTGAAGATTTCGTTCTGCTGAGGTACCAGAAAAAAAAAAAAAATCACAGATCAGTTTCGGTGTGTCCATTTCCCAGAATTTGGCATGCATTCCATGGCATTTGTGTAGAGTCAGGGTACTGGTGACAGTGGGTCTTCAAAGTCCTCTGTCTTCTCATCTGGGCTTGGTCCTAGGGACGTGCAGATTGATTCTAAGTCACCCCTCCAGGTCCTTCCGGTTGACTCTACCTCTATGCTGGGAACTTGGTGAGATGCTCTGGCCCCATCGGTCTAGGTATACCACATTCTTTCGCTTGTCTCCTTTCTGTGATTCTACCCAGCTAGGGGCACAGGTCTTCTCTAATTTCAGTATCATCCCAAACCTATCTGGGGTTTTCATCCCCACCCCCGATCTCCCAGCTAGACCTCATTTCACAGAGGCAGGCACAAGGGTGTAGATGCCAGCAGCACCTAAGCTCTCTTTGCATCCAGCCCCCTCTCCCCCCTGCTGCATTCCTCAGGAGCACCTGCCAAGTTTCCACGCTGAGGAGCTCCATCAACAAGTATTCTTCTAAATTCATGGCTTGTGCACATCTGTCCCTTCTGGCTCCCCGAAGGCCTTGGCCTCAGTGATTCAGAAGCCCCTCAGTCAGCTCCTCTCTGCTATGTCACACCTGCCCTGAGGCATTGCATGCAGAAATGCCAAGCCCACTGGACAGAGACAGGCCAAGAGGAAGAAGGAAATGCCCAGGAGCAAAAGCCAGTTAATATTTCAAAATATTTTACCACCGTTTAAAAAAAAGGCATTGTTTCACAATTTGGCGGTTGACCCACTACTCTGGCACCGGTTTTGTTGACTTCCATTCTATACTGTATTCAGAGAAAGTGCCGTGGGTTTTAGTTATACACGTGTCCTTTGTAACACAAACCTAGTAAAAACTGTCTCTCCTTTCTGCTTAGATGCCCTACTGAATTGTCACAAGGTAGATGGTCATATATTTCAACTGGGATAGAATAATATTCTATATTCAAATATTGAAATGAATATTTCAGGTCTGATAAGAACTGGGTAACCTTAGATAGTGCTTTGTAGTGAAAATAGGGTGAAAAAATTACAAAGCTTTTGCTAATAGTCTGAATGGAAAGTATGTTGATCATTCTGCCCCCAAAAGAAGCTACTGATGCTGCTTGTGTGGGGTGACTGGAAACCAAGGGTAGACTCTGTAAATGAAGAGGCTGTGGAACCAACGTTTGCAACAGCATAAGCAAAATCTTCTGGCTTAGTTTTTGGAGCTTCAGTGGGGGTGGGGGAGGGGTGCTCGTCATTGCTGGGGACCTTGTAATCACAGGAGAAATCAGACTTTCACACAGCGGGCTGTCAACTCACTTGGTGAACTTGTTCCTTCCTCAGAGTGATACTTCAGATAGGAGGCAGGGAGGAGGATGCCTTTTTCTGTGTTTTCTACAGTCTGACGATCCCATGTGTACAGACCCCACGTGTTCCTGAGGAGGAGCTCAAGATGTCGCATCCCTTCCTTAGAGACACTTCTGGAGGAGCCATGACAGGAAGAGTAATGAACGTCAACTTCAAGAGCAGTAAACATGGAGGTTCAGTGTGATTTCTCTTCTCTGGTCACAGTATGAATCACAGAGATACTTCTTTGGGCAAGTTGCTTTTTATTCTCACTCTTGAATCCCACAATCCTAATAAATATAGAGCTTTTCTGGTTCTTTGTTCCCATCTTAGAACTTATCTGGTTACCAAAGCAAACAAAACTAGCCTAAAAGACAAACAAAACAAAACAAAACAAAACAATGAAACAACAGCAAAACAACAACAAAAACAAACAACAACAAAACAGAGAAACCACCATTTACCTGACCAACAGAGTTCAGCTTTCAAAATATTTTGCTAAGTCAGTCTTCTTTGCACTCAGGTGGAAGACAGTGCAGTGCTTGGAAAGGCTGACAAAAACAAGTGTGTTGTCCCAAGTTACAAAGAAAACAAAGGCACCAGAGAATCCTCACCAAGTGTTAACCTGTGGAAACAGCGATGCACTGAACCAGATCCTCGGAGGCTGAATCGAGGGGAATAAAGCAATGGAACAGCTCATTTCCATGCAACAAACCAGCCCTGGGAGCTCAGATAAGGCCTTAGCTTCATAAATGCTACAAATCTGTTTTCCGTTTTCCTGAAAGTCTTGGCAGTGATTCAAAGCCAACCCATGAAACAGACAGGAGGCCTGTTTCTGGCCAGAGTCTGTGACTGTGGGGGCTCTCTCTCCAGGCAGTGTGAACAATAAGCGTCTTCTTTCTGGGTGGTGACTTGAGTTCTCCTTCAGAGCCTGTTGTAAATCAAAATAATTTCTAGTGTCTAGAAGCTAGCTTCAAGACAGCTCTACTAGCGGGCATAATAATAATAATAGCTAACATTTATTGAGTGCTTGTTACATGCGAAGCATTGTTCTTGGCATCTTACATGATGACCTCCCCTGTTATTCAAAATAACCCTATGAGATTGTACTACTATCACTGGCTGCTTTTTATTGATTAAATGAAGTCCAGAAAAGTCAAGTAATTTTTGTTTATGGCGATGGCCAATAAATGGTATAGCTGGAGTAGGCTATGGAACCTTTGTTCTTAATCAATGTACCATACTATTGCAATGATCTTAATAGCAAATATTGTTATCCTATATGTATATGTGAAGGGTAGCATAACTAGGTAAAAAGACTACAGTTACTAGTAGACTACCTAGGAATTTTTACTGTCCCCTGGATGCCAGTCTGAATGTGACATACTAACGTGTAAGAGACCAAATGTCAACTTGTGGCATATTTTTAGAACCCTTTGAATACCTTTGAATGGTCATTGAGGGGGGAAGAGAAGGTAAAGAGTTGCCGAACTTTTGTTTGGAGAATACAACCATCCTGTCAAAGTATAGTTTTCAAAAGGTTAAAGACATACTACAAAATGAAGACGTGCCAAAGATTTTACTCAACTTATTAACTAATGAGGCAATGGGTAAGATGTTAAAACTGGTCCAAAGGGCATTTGGAAAGCTGCATATACACAGGCAATTTACTACATTGCTACCTTGGGTATAAAGCTGGCACATGTCCAGTTCAGTTTAAAATGTAAACTTTGGGGTTATCTGTTCTACCAGAGAGAAATTATTTACATCTCTGCTAAACAAAAATTTACAACTTGATCTCTGTCCCTACAAAGATATAAGTTAGATTAGTAAACAGAAAGCAAGCCTGTCATTACACTAGAAAAACAAAAACACCAAAACCTATCCACTCTTCTCTTTTATCTATTTTCAAGTTCAGGTGATTTTTTTCTGATAATTCTTACTAAAGTAGGGGGAATATATATATGTTATGTTTATTATATTATATTATATTATATTATATTATATTATATTATATTATATATAAATATTCTGTTATCTAATCATCAAGAAAGGACTAACCCCTTGGGCCAAGAGGAGTGAAGTAGGCAAAGAATGAAGAGAAGGGAATAGCAAAAAATCTCATCCTCCATTTTGCTTTAGTGGAAATTGCAAAGCATAGTGGGCTCATTTTATAGGCAAAGTGATCAGTGATCAGATTGTAAAAGGAGGGTGTTTTAAGTCAATATACTGCTAGCATATGCCCCTCTTTATCCCATCAAATGCTATTTTGTCCCCTGGTCATAGTAAGTCTTTGTTTCTACTCATGTAGAAACCATGAAATTAAATAGGTTAATTTACCCAGGGCAGTGGAATCTGATAATAATCGAAATCTATATTTTCCTTGAACTAGTCCTCACTTTTGTTTGTGTTACAGGTTAGGAAGAAATTTGAGGCTCTTCAGTAACTATTTAAATATTTGCCAATTCTGAGGTACTGATGTCAGTACCTTACTTGTGCTGAAATTTCCTGAGCATTTCAGGAGATTTTTGTGGTTGGACTTTTAAGATGCCAATTGTTTATTCTTGTCTTCATAACTATGATTTCTCTACATTGCCCTGGTTTTTATTCAGATTGATAGATAAATATAATAGTGTTCTTCCCCCCACCCCACCTTTTTTCCTCTTGAGTGAATGAGATACCAACTTTTCCTTCCCAACAAACAAAACAAACAAACAAACAAAAACCCAAAGTTTCCTACTGTGGAAAACTACAGCTGAATTAAACTGCCATTGAACAAGGTTAATGTGTACTCTTTTAGACTATTCTAGAATAACTGGACATCAAATCATTTTGATTGCGTGTTACAAGCTTCTCTCCCTCTACCCCAATTCTATGACATTCAGAAGCTAAACTTGGAAAAGAAGACTGACTTATCAACTCAGCTGCCTTTATGCGTTTTAAATTAAAAAACATGAATTGAGGGGCGCCTGGGTGTCTCAGTTGGTTATGTGTCCAGCTTTGGCTTAGGTCAAGATCTCGTGGTTCATGAGTTCGAGCCCTGTGTCCAGCTCTCTGCTGTCAGCGCAGAGCCCACGTAGGATACGGTGTCCGCCTTCTCTCTCTGTCCCTCCTCTGCTCTGTCTCTCTCAAAAAGAAATAATCTTAAAAAAATCAGCATTTAAAAAAAAAACATGAATTGAAAGTGTTCATATCTGTAAGATTTCAAGGCATTTTTACTGTTTTTTATACTGAAATATTTGAAAAAGTTTAACAATGAAAATTTAGAATTCCTATAATGGGAAAATAAGTTCACACAGCTATTTGGCTTATTTATTCCTTATTAATCTGATTTTTTTGCTTTTTTTTAAATTAAGACTTTTTTTTTTTAGAGCAGTTTAAGATTCACAGCAGAATTGAGAGGAAGGGACAGATATTTCGCATATAGCCCTGCCCTGCACTTACACAGCCTCTCTGATTATGAGCATTCCTGTCAGAGGGGCACATTTGTTACAGTCGATGAATCCACATTGACGGGTCTGTAGTTTACATTATGGTTCATCCTTGGTATTGTGTATTCTGTGGGTTTGAACAAATATATGATGATGTGCATCCACCATTATGATATCATACAGAGTATTTGCACTGCCCTAAAAGTCCTCTGTGCTCTGCCTACTCATTTCTCACCCCCTGCTCCACACTTGGCAACCACTGATATTTTTATTGCCTTTTCCAGGATCTTATAAGGTTGGAATCACACAGTGTGTAGTCTTTTCAGATTGGCTTCTTTAACTTAGTAAATTGCTTTTAAGCCTCCTCCATGTTTTTCATGACTTGATAGCTCATTTCTTTTTTAGTGCTGAATAAAATGCCATTCTCTGGTTGTACCACAGTTTATCCATTTACCTACTGAAGGACATTTTGGTTGCTTCCAAGTTTTGGAGGTTATGGATAAAGTTGTTATAAACGTCCATGTGCAGATGTTTGTGTGAACATATATTTCAACTCCGGGGGTAGAAACCAGAGTGTCATTGCAGGATTTCATGGTTAAGAATATGCTTAGTTTGGTAAGAAATTG
Organism: Felis catus; assembly: GCF_018350175.1. Taxonomy (NCBI): domain Eukaryota; kingdom Metazoa; phylum Chordata; class Mammalia; order Carnivora; family Felidae; genus Felis; species Felis catus. Next base: position 26,089,945 of record NC_058371.1, read on the forward strand.
TCAAACTGTCTTCCAATGTGGCAGTACCAGTTTGCATTCCCACCATCAGTGAATGAAAGTTCCTGTTGCTTCTCACCATCATTTGATGGCGTCAGTGTTCTAGCGAATGATTTGGGTTTTGGCCATTCTAACAGTCTGTCTCTGTTGTTTTCATTTGCATTTCCTTGATGACATATGATGTAGAGTAGCTTTCCATACGCTTATTTCCATCTGTATATCTTCTTTGATGAGGTGTCCATTAAGGTCTTTGGCCATTTTTTAATCAGGTTGTTTTCATATTGTTGAATTTCAAGAGTTCCTTTATTTACTTTGGATAGCAGTCCAAAAGCAGATGTGCCTTTTGCAGTTTTTTCCTGCAGTTAGTGGTTTGTCTTCCATTCTCCTGGCATTATCTTTCACTGAGCAGGTTTTTAATTTTAATAAAGTTCCATTTGTCAGTTATTTCTTTCACAAATTGTGCCTTAGGTGTCATGTCTAAAAATTCATTGCAAAACTCAAGGTCTCCTAGACTTTCTCCTGTGTTGTCTTCTAGGAGTTTTAGAGTTTCATGTTTTACATTTTGATCTATGATCCATTTCAAGTTAATTTTTGTGACTGGTAGGTGTAAGTTCCACGTCTGGATTTATTGTTTTGTTTTGTTTTGTTTTGTTTTTGCAACACTTTTTTTTTAAATAAGTGCTATTTACGACTTGTTTAAATTTACATGGTATTCCGATATACCCTGCGGACTGCAAAAAAGAAAATACATTTACAGTCATCAAAATGGAGAGGGGAAAGAAACTCTCTAGCCACAGGCTCTTACTAAACTCCAGCTCTAGTTGAGGAAACAAGTTTCCTCCTGGGGTTTGGGCCTAGACCACAGGGGAAGAGGGGGGAAAGGACCCTGAAGTTTCTTCATGTCCAGCCCAACTCAGCAGTTTGGGAAAACTGGCAAGATCTGGGGACAAAAACCATAGCCGGGAATAAAGTACAGATATTTGGTTGACTGTGTCCTGCATTTTCTCCCTCAGTAATCTAATCCTGATTGAGTATGGGCACAGTAATTGCAAACCCTGCCATGTGGCATGCTTGATAATGTCTGGGTATGTGGTCCTCAGGGCTGGAGGTGGCTTGCAGTTTTGCTAGAGAGCCTCCAATGATAAAGGCACGAGGAGGACATCTTCCTTGGACTTTGTACTATATGGAGAGAGAGAGACGCTGCATTAGCAAAGTCTCTTGATTTTGGTGTAGATTTTATTCTAACCTAAGGCAGGTTTAAGTGTGCTAATATCATACAATTACATTAGCTACTTCAAGGTGTTGCTGCTATTATTACTGTTATTACTACTGATAGTAACACTAAGAGGCATGATTTATTGTGTACTTATTATATGCTACTTTTTCTATGATAAAGGTATTCTTATGCCACTATACATATGGAAAAACTGAGACACAGAAATTAGGCATTTGCCCAAAGTCACAAAGCAAGTATCAGAACCAGATTTAAAAAAAAATTTTTTTTCAACGTTTTTTATTTATTTTTGGGACAGAGAGAGACAGAGCATGAACGCGGGAGGGGCAGAGAGAGAGGGAGACACAGAATCGGAAACAGGCTTCAGGCTCCGAGCCATCAGCCCAGAGCCCGATGCGGGGTTCGAACTCACGGACTGCGAGATCGTGACCTGGCTGAAGTCGGACGCTTAACCGACTGCGCCACCCAGGTGCCCCAAGAACCAGATTTTTAATCTGCATTATTTGAAATAACACCCCGGTTCTCTCTTCCTATTTCCATATTTCTCAGCTAGTAGGCAGGGATCAATGTGCTGTTTAGGGAATTTACTCCCACTCTGTTAAGAGCAAGCTCACGTTAGCTACATCTGGAATCAACAAGGGAGAAGCCAGCACAAGTGGGTTTTTAGGGTTCCTGAGGTTTATCCAGATTGTCAAAGGCACCTGCCCATGAGCTTTAAATAGTGAGAACCTGAGATAAGCCAGTTTCTTATACTGGACTGAAAGGATAGAAATATCCTGGGCAGATATAGAAAAGATGATCCACTATGGTCTCTACTGCTAGTGTTAGATGATCAGATGTGCCTTCTGCTTCCCCCAGGAAAGACACCTCCTGGTTTAGGATTCTCTGTGAAACTTCAGTAAATCCCAATGAAAAGGGTATAATCAGAGTAATCAATGAACAGATATTTGAAATGACTGTCTTCTTTTAAATGGGGAATTAAGCATTTTCTTAGGTGGAGGTTAAATAAAAATTCATGGAATTAGCAAAATTCCAAAAGCTAATGAGGAATTTTTTTAAAAAAATCATACCAAAGGGACACCGTGTTTCTGAGAATTAAGTTTGCTCAAAAGCAGAAGAGTCTGTTTTCTGTGGATAAGACATCTTCAGAGAGCGCACATGAAGCCAGAACCAGTACTCAGGAGACAAAAGAACGACACATTCAGAGAAAAGTGGGATTGGATATGAAAATACAGTTTTATGTAGCAGTTAGGACAGAAAGAATGGAAACATGAAACACAGTGGGGAGGAAGACAGTAAGATTGGGCCAAAGTCTTGAGGAAGATAGAATTTAAATTGTGTGAATGGAATACTACATGGCAATGAGAAAGAATGAAATATGGCCTTTTGTTGCAATGTGGATGGAACTGGAGAGAGTTATGCAAAGTGAAATAAGTCATACAGAGGAAGACAGATACCATATGTTTTCATGCTTATGTGGATCCTGAGAGACTTAACAGAAGACCATGGGGGAGGGGTAGGAAAAAAAAAGTTAGATAGGGAGGGAGGGAGCCAAAGCATAAGAGACTCTTAAAAACTGAGAACAAGCTGAGGGCTGATGGGGGGTGGGAGGGAGGGGTGGGTGGGTGATGTTTATTGAGGAGGGCACCTGTTGGGATGAGCACTGGGTGTTGTATGAAACCAATATGACAATAAATTTCATATTAAAAAAAAAGAAATTGTGTGTATGTGGAGGGGGGGGGGAACAAGTGAGCATACTATGTGCTAGGCCCAATGCTAGGTGCTGGGAGATGAGAGAGTTCTGTGAGTCCAGAATGATGCCTAGGTTACTGACATGGCAAAGGGATTGGATTAAGATGCCATCCATTAAGTGGGGCAACCTTGGGAAGCAGTTTCCAGAGGCAGCTCTAGTTAAGAGAAAATGTGGGGGTGATTTTTCAGCTGCCAAGAGTTAAGCATGTATACATTTTTTGTTTAAAGTGAGGAAATTCTCTGAGATTTGACAGCTATTAACCTAAGCTTCCAGCCAGAGCAGGAGACAGAGAAAGGCTAGTTAAGAGGCAGGGATAGGACTTGGCATTCTGTCTGGCCCTGACAATTTCTTGTGCTGGGACTGAATGACAGAGTTTTTTTGAATCATCCCACTGGAAGCTCTTACTCCCCAGATGGTGACTGCCGAGTTTTGATGACCATGACTATCAGTGTTGACTGAAGAGGGCTGGTTAAACGTCACTTCAATTTCATAGAAGGGACAACCAAAGCATGAGAAGCCAAATGACCATGGAGGCTGATGGCAGAGCATGGTTAGAAAGTAGCTAGAAAGTTCACTTCTCAGACACACCCTTTAAGACAGCTTTGCCCTGGCCAGTTGTCAGATTGCGGGCTACCATGGTCACGTATATTTGTATTACCAAGATCTTCAAATATAGCAGTTTATCGAGACAGCCCCAAATTAACCAACAGAGTGAAACTTTAAAGGCCTGATACATTCTTGACGATATTCCTTACTCCTGTTGGGTAGACATCCCTCTAGACTTTCCTCTCCCTCTCTCTTCTACAACTCCCTACTCTTCTCCATCACTGCTTCTCTTCCTATGCTCACGCCCTCTGCATTTTGCAGATCCAAAGCTCATTTACTTCCATGGTGAATAAGCAGACACATTAAAATATTCCCAGGACAGCTATTCACTTCATTTGATCAGATGTAAAATGTCTGGAATCCGGATTAGCTTTGCAGCTATGGAAAATAATTTCCAGGAAACCCTGACCCATAGTTTAAAAGTTAATGCATCTGAGCATTTCTCTGGACTTTGAAAATGGAAATAATCCCATTCCCCAGGAATCAAAGAGCATTCAAAACATCTTCACAGAATCATCAAGTTTTTTGTAAGATACACTCACAATTATGCACATGATCCCATCATTAGTGGGATCTTGTTGGATTTTCTGAATGGAAGACTAAAGCCTTGCCTGAAAGGCTTTTGCTTTTGTTCCTATGAATGAACAGCTGCAAAGATCTAGCAGGAGCTCTGCTTCCTCAGCACTAAAATACAATTTTGAAACAAAAGACAGGAAGAGAGAGGGTTGAGCTCTCAACCTGGATGACTATCAGCAGAGGGTGCTGTTTGGAGTAGCCTAGCCCTGGTTCCAGCAGGGATGGGATGTTCATTACTGACAAGTCAGGCATAGTGTGGGAACCGTGCACAAAGCTGTCACAGGTTGGAGTGATCAGATCATTTCCAGGAGGCAAGTTGGGGCAAGTCAGGGGTTGGGTCAAAATGGGACAGGGACTTGAAGGCAGTAAGGCAGGCTGAGGCTGGTAAGACAGGTGGTCAATTTACTAAAATGATTTCAGAGGCCATCAGTGAGTGTTCTGGGGAACAGGTGCTTCCATGGTTTGGGCTCCTCCATGAAGTTTTTTGTTTTCATTGCCTTTGACCCACTTTTAATGAAGTCAACTATTAAAGATCCAGGTCTGTTGCAATGTGTAGTAAGGACTCACTGAGTGACTTTGATCTTGACACTTTTTGTACTTAGGTCAGGCTTTGTAAATTTTAGGTTTCTTCTCAAGCATTTTCTTATAAATCCTTATCTCAAGAAAATGGAAAGTAAGCATAATTATCCCCACTTCAACACATGATGAAGTGGAGGGTTAGAAAGGTTAAATAATCAGCCTAAAATCCGCAGCTAGTAAATGAAAAATGGCAGTATGTTCCCAAGATGATGCTCTTTTCTTCCCCACCATAATGCCACATCTTCTGGAACAGTGGTTTGCAAACACTATGGTCTCAGAACCCTGGCACATTCTTAAAAATTACTGAGGGTCCAAAAGTTTTGTTTGTGGGGGTTATATATATATCAGTATTTGTCATGTTAGAAATTAAAACAGAGAACTTAAAAAATAGTTAGGGAGGCACTGAGATGGCTCAGTTGGTTGTCTGACTCTTGATTTCAGCTCAGGTCATGATCTCACAGTTTGTGAGTTTGAGCCCTAGGTCGGGCTCTGCACTGACAGCATGGAGGCCTGCTTGGGATTCTCTCTCTCTCTCTCTCTCTCTCCCTCTCTCTCTCTCCCTGCCTCTGTCTTGCTCATGCTTTCTTTCTCTCTCTCAAAATAAATATATAAACATTTCAAAATTAAAAATAAAAATAGTTATTCAGTTAAAATAATCGTGTTAACAAACATTCTCATGAAAAATGACTATATTTTCTAAGCAAAAAAATACAGAAGAGTAACCTCATGCATTTTTTCAAGTCTTTTTATGTTTGGTTTAATGTTTAAGGTTTTATGTTTGGTTTAAGACAGCTGGATTTTCATATCTGCTTCTGCAGTCAATCTCTTTTGGAATGTTGTTGAGTTGATGTACATGAAGAAGATCCAGCCTCACACAGATCTATAGTTTTAAAAGCAAGGAGTATTTAAATCATCTCTTCAGATAATTTTGTGTCCTTTTCTTTGAAGAAGGTTGCATCATAGGCTCTGAAACCATGTCGGTGAAGATTCCATACTCTGTTGCGTTAAAACATCTTTTTAATCTCTTTTAAATTTATTTTAAATCTCTTTTTAAAAGTCTTTGTTACACTTTGAATGGATCTCTTACCTATGCACGATTTTGTAATGCTTTGGTCATTTGAAAATCTTGGTTTACCAACTTACGCCAACGATGGCATTTCTAATAGTAGCATGTTTTACTACCTAAAGGCCACAATTACTAATATCAACTCTGCTTTATTCAGAAAATCTGTCAAGAATTGGGATGCTGTGCGGGGCGCCTGGGTGGCTCAGTTGGTTAAGCGGCCGACTTCGGCTCAGGTCATGATCTCACAATCTGTGAGTTCGAGCCCCGCGTCAGGCTCTGTGCTGACAGCTCAGAGCCTGGAGCCTGTTTCAGATTCTGTGTCTCCCTCTCTCTGACCCTTCCCCGTTCATGCTCTGTCTCTCTCTGTCTCAAAAATAAATAAACATTAAAAAAAAAAAAAAAAAAAAGAATTGGGATGCTGTTAAGCTTAAGGTGGCAAGTTTCCCAAAACTCAGTTTTCGCTTGAAAGGTCAAATTTTTATCACTGGCAGCAAACACTATGAGTTTTTGTTTTTGTTTTTGTTTTTGTTTTTTTTTGAAGTGACAGTTTTACCTCTTTCATTTCTGAGAATGTGGCCACCAAATATCCAAACCTGAATAACCATAGTTTGCCTGTCAGTCATTTTTTCCAGGTAAGAAACGTTGTTCCACAAAAAAGGCAGCCAGTTCAGTTCACAACCCAACCGTACAGGACTTTCCCTCTGGACAGCTGCCGTCTTTAGGTGTGCTGCAGCAGTGCCTTCTGGGTTCTTCCTGTTGTGTCACACAGAATGGTAAAAATGTGTATACTTCACGGGTGCTCAGTCAGTTAAGCATCCAACCCTTGATTTGGGCTCAGGTCACGATTTCGTGGTTTGTGAGTTCGAGCCCCACGGCGCTGGGTTCTGTGCTGACAGCTGGAGCTGGGATTCTCTCTCTCTTCCCTCTCTCTCTGCCCCTCCCTCATGCATGTGCACACATGCTCCCTCTCTCTCTCTCAAAATAAATCAGTAAACTTAAAAAAATATGTATGTATATACTTCAGAGCCAGGAACTCTAAAGTTAATGATTTTTATGGCTTTATCAAGGACATTTGTCAGTGATAATGGACTTTTATTTTACTTCATTTTTAAATTTTTACTGTGAATGTATGGCTTTCAAGAAAATAACTACTAAATACAGTTTGTTCTGATGTCTTAATTTATATGAAGGCATGAGTAGTTTTTTACCCACCACTGCCTCTGCCCTATCAGTGCAAATGCTAATACTGTAAAAAGGCAAATAGGGCCTGAGCATTACTATTAAAACAGATTAGATGTGGTGAGCCCACTGAAATGGTGTTGGGGACTCCAAGGGGATCTCTGGACTATACTTTGAGAACTCCTGTTCTGGAAGAACTGGATGAGCTCCCGGAGTGTGTCAAGGCCGATTCCTCTCCCAGTCCAGTGTGACCCAGTCATCCATGGGAAGACTGGAAGCACGAAGTCAGGATACAAGCAGAATCCTTGTATCAGGCTGGGTCCTAACATACCTCCTCCTGTCAAATTACAACCTTTTCTTTCCTCATGGAATTTACATGCTAACAGGGAGAGATGTACGATGAACAATGTGAGTAAGTAAATGATACAGTGTATCAGAAGGCGGTAAGTGCAGTGAAAAAATTAAAATAGGGTCGGGGACTGGAATGGAGGAGAGTTTTGATATTGTAAATGGAGTGATCACAAAAGCCTACCTCAGACTACAGTTTCAACTCAACCACCTGATGAGGCAAATATTGTTCCCATTTTAGAGAAGAGCAGATAGAGGTGTGGCTGGATTAAGTGAGACTCTCCATGTTCCATAGTTAGTAAACGATCTCGGATTCAAGGTCTAAAGCCCGGCTCTCTCCACTGGCACATGATTGTCACAGGTCTGTAACGGGCCTCAGACACTACAGTAACTTTTCCTAGTCAGTGACAGCTTTCAGGTTCTGAAGCTGTTTAGGGAAATGAGATGACAATTTTACAAATAAAAAAAGAGTGAGGGAAAAGGCACAATAACTTCAGAAGGCACCAGCATGTGTGTTTCAAGGGAAATCCTCAGTTTTTGACCATTAGGCCTTTGAAGAGGGTTGCTTCCTAGACACTGGATTTCTTCTCTTCACATGACCCGTAGGTGTTTAATAAGCATTTTCGTAGCTGGGTGCTCTGTGGTAGGTGCTGGGAGCAGAGACAGTTCCTGTGCTGAAGCAGCTCACAGTTTTAGAGGAGAGAGACAAGGAAGAGAAAGAGAGCATTCTGGAGGCAGAAGAGACACTCCAAACCTTAACTAGCATGAGATGAGTTTAAATGGGCTAAGTGTGTGTGCGACACACACACAACACACACACACACACACACACACACACACACAAATACACAGCTCATTCTTATGTCTGAGATCTGGGACTTCCTGCAACTATGATAGATGCAAATTTTAAACAGAAATGACTCCCACCTCTGCATGACCCACATTGTCCCACTCAGTGGGATCCTTGTAAAGGGGAGAAGCTGGAAACAATAACCTTTGTAATTCTCACAACCATAGAGGGAAGCTATTTGTCCACTGCAGATGAGGAAATTGAGGCTCAAAGAGTCTGTTTTTCTCTCTGGTCCCTCTGTGGCTGTCACACAAGTGCAACCACTGTTCATAAAGAGATGTGCCTGGTGTCTCTGTCCTGCTCACAGGACATCCCTGGGCCCAAGGGTCTCACTCCCTCTTTGCTTTTCTCTTTTTGCCTGCCTTCTGTTTCGACACTGTTCTGCTCCTTCTGGCTGTGTCTGGCATTCCCCAAACGCTTGCTTACCTCTCACAAGTGACAGCAGATCGGGTTCCTTTGGCCGAACCTTCTGCATTTTGCCTCAACCGTTTTTTCATTTCGTTGTTTTGGTATCTTTCAGAGCTTTGGTTTTTACTGATTCTGCTTTTCGTGTGACCTAGGATAAGTCTCTCTTCATCCCATCTCAACCCTTGAGCCCCCCAGAGTGGGTCTCCTTGTGCGGGACTCTGATTTCTCTGTCACTCAGGGTCGTGCAGGTGCAGGGTTGCTTTGAGAATGAGGCCCCCTTAAAATTTACTCCCTGCACCTCTGTCTTACATCTCCCTAGTCTTGGCCTTGCAAAAATGGAATGTTTAACATCAAGAATTCCCTGAGCTCTTTTTTTTTTATCCTTCAAGAACTATATTCCTCTGAAATTACTCACCCAGTAGAGGACTCGTGGGTATAAAATTACCGGAAAGAGTTTAAAATCAGCTTAACCTTCGCTGATTCATAAACTAGTTTTCTCATGCATTCATAGCTCATCCTTGAATTCTTTTAGTTTATTTTCCGTCCCCAGTAATGTATTTTTCAAGGAGTTTCAATGAGTCAAGAAGCATAAATCATTGATTCATTCATTAAATTATTCAAACTTGTATTATTAGTATCTATGTGCCAGGGTTTTTGACTGCTTCTGTTTTTTAATGGTCAATCCATACTTGAACAAGTAGGACTCATAAACTGTGATCATAAAAACAGCTTTATTATGTTTTTTCCTCACAAATTAACATAGGTTTTATTTATTGTTGGGTTCCTCTCTTGACTGTGTATGCACACATGGGCAGTTCTGTGACTCTTCTGATCACTACTAAGTGAAAGAGAGAGAGAGAGAGAAGGAGAAAGAACAAAAGAAAATCCTATAATCAATTTAAATAAGATTCAGACATTAGAGTGTCTAGTCGAATATATTATTTAACATTTGAATCTTTATTTCAAAGCAAAAACCTCACCCTCCATCCCCTGGTTGTTAAGTTAGCTAACTAACATGTGTGACTCCTTTGGGACTGGAACAGGAGGAGGGAGGTGACTGGAGCGAGTTCACACTTGACTGTCAGAAGCGTGAAGGTTCACATTCACTAGCCCCGAAAGTTCTCAAGATGGTCTCTTGCATTGCGGGGTCCTTCCTTCTGCAACCCCCTGGATGTGGGAAGGGCTCTCTTTTGGATGGCTCCTCCTGTACCCTTCAGATCCTGTCCTAGGCAGCTTGCTCAACAGCTCCCTTCCGCTGCAGGACCTTCACCCTAGGGGCTTGGCCTCATGATATATTATCCATTCGCCTATTGCTGGATGGTTGGGGTGGTTGCATTCAAGATTATGACACGGTATGTTGAACTGTCCACGAGGAAACATGTTCTTACATCGTTTTTACAACTCTTCAGACTTCAAGCCCAGCATTCTTTTTTAAACAGTGACATGGATCCTCCCTTGAAGCTATTTTAGTGTGAATTTCACCTTATGAATATATTCCCCACCTGGTAGTTGCATTTTAACTATAGATAAAATGGCTTTGGTCTTGTTGAAGATGTTTCAGGCATCAGTGGGTAATCTGGGATTGTTCTTCCTGGAGCCCTAAAGTCAGAGAGACATGGAAATCACCTGTTTCACAAATTATACTTTATAGGTAGTGCTTGTTTATGAGTCAAGTTTGCTCCATCTGGCACATTCGTTCTGTTAGGATTAGACTTGGCTCAATTGTTCTGTTAGACAATAGAGAAAAACACAGTGTTCAAATGTGTTAAACTTCTGCCCTAAGGGAAGAAGTTGGTACATGGAAAAAAAAAAACAAAAAACAACACAACACTGGCACAAGACTCTCTGTTACTTATAAAAGATTAAGATATTCAGGGAGTTGGCTGAACCTAGGGCTCAGGTCCTAGGAATCCTTCCCTGAGGTGAGTCCTCCTGGCCAGCAAGTGCTCCCTTACCTCCAGCTCCTTAGCCCTGTGGCTTATTATAATTGGTTCTTCAATTATAAGCATCTTCTCCTAATTTGCTTGGTGGTGGTAGTGGTGGTGGTGGTGATTTAGCTCATGTTCCATTTGCTAAACTTTTATTGAGCACTAGTTAATGCACAGTATGAATTGAATAGGTGATAAGTAAATATGAATAAGATAGTGCTTGCTACCACGATCTTTGATCTGGTTGAAGAGGAAGATATATAAGCAATTAACTCTAACACAGGCAGAATCAAACATGTATCAAATAGAGGTGATACATTAGCCCCAGGAGAAAGTCTTCTGTAGGAGTTGACAGGAGAGCTTTGCTTTGGAAAGCTGATGACTGATATTTCCAGAAGTAAGTAAGGAAAGGAAAGCATTTCAATTTGAGTAACACAGCGTGAGTAATGGCAAAACATGTAATGTTATATTTGAGGAAAAGTGGATTATGAGTTACGTAGAGACAGAGTTTGGGTCTAGAGATGAGTTGCCCAGTGCAGGAGCTACTAGCTGTGTGTGGTCACTGAACAATTTAAATGTGCTATAAATATAAACGTAAATATATGTGTATATATTGTACTATAAGTGTAAAATATCTATAAAGTATATACCATATTTTGCAGCTTTCATGTGAAAAAAATAATATATGTCTTTTATGTTCATTAAATTTTGAAATGATACTTTGGAAATACTGGGCTAAGAGAATTAATTTCACTTTTTGAATTTGACTTAAAAAGCTTAATATTACATATGTGGCTCATATTGTAATTCGATTAGTACTGCTGTAACAGAGTAGTAGTATGAATTTTAAGAGGAGATTGAACATCCTGCTTCAGGTAGTGGGAGACTGAATATTTTTGAGCAAGTAATGTGTACTGTATCCCCAAGTCAAAAAGCCATGTTTTATTTAAAAAAAAAAAAGCCGTGTTTTCCATATCTTATATACTCTGATCCGCTATAGGCATTTAACGTTTGTTTAACAAATATCTTCTTTGAACATACACACTTTATCCAACTGATTATTGATGAAAAGTTACCCTTCAAAATGCTTTATTATAACTTTGACTTTGATGCATGTTTCTTAAAACTCACATAAGCAAAATGAAGGAATTAAAACTCACCCAGAATCCACCAACCCAGATAGCTACTATAAATATTTTAGTATGTGCCCTTCAGGTAGAGGACCGTACTGAAATACTATTCTTAAACAGCTGCATTGCACTAATAGTATGGTGTACAGTTTCTCATGGAAATAAATTTTGTTCTACACATGATTTTTAATGGCTGCATAGTATTTCATTGTATTGATGCATCCACTTAGTTAAGTAATCCCTTATTATTGGACATTTGTCATTAATTTTTACTATATAAGATATTCTCAGTTCTTTATTTCAATTAGTTAGAGTCAAAAAAAAGGCAATAAAAATGAAGATGTTAACATGGACTTTCATTTCTCTAAAGACATCTAACAAAGCAGGTGCATAGAAATCACTGGCTCCCTTAATATCCAAGGCTAAATTTTGTAATTAAATAGCTTTTAAGTGTTCCCAGTAGCAAAGCTATCAAAGTGATTCTAATTAGTGCATCTCTCTTTCTCCCTCTCTCTGTCTCTGTCTCCCTCCCTCCCCATTCCCCTTTTGTATATGTGTATGCATCATACAAATAAGCATAAGACAACTTCCTCTGGCTGAGTTAGTTCTCCATTCTCTTCTTGTTGTTCCTGTTTGAAAAACTCATTTATGTGAAAGTTATAAATACAGTACAAAGACCTTTTTTTCCTGAACCATTTGAGAGGAAATTGCTGACTTAGTGCTAAATCATCACCAGATAGTTTTCTGCAGACGAAGACATCCTCCTGTGTAACTAAAACACAATAACCAAATTCAGGAAATTAACCTTGATACATAATTACCATCTAATCTTCAAACTCTACCCAAGTTTCTCCAGTTGTCCCAGTTATTCCCTTTATAGTAAAAGGATCCAGTTCAGAATTACACGAGGCATTCACTTGTCCTGTTTCTTTGTTTCCTTCAGTCTTCCCTTGATTCTCATGACCTTGACATTTTGATAACATGCCAGTTATTTAGAAGAATCGACTTCAATTTGCATTTGTCTGAAGTTTCCTCAAGATTAGATTCCAGTTATGCATCTTTGGCAGGAATATTACAGAAGGATGAAAATGTCCTGCTACTGATGGCATTCATTCTGAGGGGTCTGCCAGATTTCTCCACTGTAATTAATTTCCCCTTTGTAATTAATATCGGGAGGGGGAAATGCTTTGAAATGATGTGAACATTCTCTTCTTCCTCAAATTCTTAAAGTATTCATCTGTTTACTTATGTCAGTAGGAATTCATTGTTTCTTATTTTATTCAATTTGTTGTAACCTATTATATCATTATTTCTTTTAATGCACACATTGTCTCTGTTGTGGCCTGTGCGAGCCTATTCAAGATGGCTTCTGTGTCCTTTTATTGCCTGGTCACTGTTTGAGAATTTCCTTGCTTTCTGGCACAAGATACTTCAGACTTAATTTGTATTTGCCCTGTTTTAGTCTTAGATTCAGCAAAAAATGGTACCTAGAGGCCAAGATCTAGGTACTAGGGGTGCTCATTGCTATAAGGGTGTCATGCTCTTAGGTCCTTCAAGTGGACAGAACTAGGGAACATACACATACACATACAATTACCTCTATGTTTATTTTTATATCTATCTTATATATCAAAAACTATAAGTTCATCCTGATGCCTCTCATTCAAATCCCAGCACCACAAGATTCATTTTGTTATTCTTTCTTTCTATCTTTGCAATGCCCTTCTCTAGCAGTGAGAAACTGGGCTCCCATTATTCTTAATATTTATATATATGATCCACCCCCTTGTAGGTACACAATTAACGTTGCTGCTGCCAAATCTTCTCCCATCACTGCAGACGCCTCCTTTCCCTACTTGGGCTCTGGCACACTATTTCAGGTTCCCCTTGCCCTTGGGGACTCCCTTCTCACCCTGCTTATGCTTTAACTTCTGGTGCTGGGCTGTCCATCGCCACCTGACTGCCCTTCCCACCCTGTTAGTCTCTGCCACCATACCAGGAATACCCCTTTCTCTATTCAAGCTTTGACATAGCATTCTGAGCTACCTGCCCCTCTTGTCCCTCTGCGTAGACATCTGACTTAATGGCTTTGTGACTGAATTATTCAAATGGGAGGAAAGGAGAAGGGAAGAGAAATATCTCTGGTTGTATTTTAGATTTAAAAAACTTCCCTGTTTCTTCTGACCCCAATGGAAACGTACTACCCACATCAAGGTATAAAGAAACAGTCCTTCTTTGTTGATAAATACAATAAGAGTTCTTAAAGCTATTCTTGGAGACTCTACTTCTCATTTATCTCTGTTACTACTGATAAACAGTATCATTTGTTAAATGAGGGACAGAGAGAAACTTTAAATTCCCACGTGCCAATAACAGCAATGGAGAGGAAATGTTCAGCCTAAATGGCATTTAAAAAAAAGATTATGAGGCACATGTCCTCCAACCTTGAGGATAGTATATCTGATCTATTCATTTGACTGTTGAGATGTTACAAAAGAAGAGTCATTCGTTTGGAATTTTGCAATTTGGCTACATTTTTTAAAAAAGCTTCTTTGTGGGCTTTAAAGGGTTCCCAGAGCTATTCTGAAAGCCTTTTCCACCTCAGATCCGCTGGTCACAGATGTCTGGCATCGCCTTCTGCCTTACAAGGCTGCACCAGCTAGAATGTGCTTCCTGGGCTCTCTTTGACCTTAGTAGAGAGCTCTATTATCTCACAGACACAGTCTGGTCAGGGGCAGACATTCTTGCATGTGTCAGGCTAATTGCAGATCGCTCTAAGTGCTACCAGTGTAGATGTATAATCCCCATCAAGGGCTGCAAGCACCACCCCTTCCCCCTCAGCCCCTTCCCCAGGCATTCCTTCTCAGTGCTAAATTCAGAGGGGCTGGCCTGAAGCAGACAGTCACACAACTCCTCGCTATGACCAGGTCAATGTCTACAATGCAGGGCCTTTTAAAATTGAATTTGGCCAAGTCCAGGCATCAGTGCATACCAGCATTGATTTATAAAAATAAACCAGGCAGAGGAAGCTTCAAAGACTTCCTAGAAGATGGAAGGAACTAGAGGTTACAGAGGGCAGTGGGATGACTTCTAATGGCCCCATGAAAGCCATCAGGAATTCTTAAATTGCCAGGAATGTCATCAAGTACTGTACCATGCTGTCATGAATGGGGACAGAACCAAGCATAGTGAGTATAATAGTTCTTTAGTATTTGAAACAGAGTGTGTGTGTGTGTGTGTGTGTGTGTGTGTGTGTGTGTGTGTGTGTGTGGAGGAGGGTGTCTTGTGGTGTCTGCCCTCCATTGAGGGTTTGATGTAGGTACACTCCATGCCCTGATGTCCTCAGAGTTCAGTTCCATCAAGAAATGACCCATCAGTTTTTCATATCTAGTAAATACCTGGTGCCGAATTTCGTATGCAATCTACCTGCCTATCAGGGTTTTCCTTTCATCCCATTATGTCAAGCTCAGTTTGTCTAAACCATACTCGTAGATTTTTCTCACAAAACTACATGAATTCTGAGGTGTTGTTTGTTTGTTTGTTTGCAGTGAGCCACACAGACTTAAAAACTCAGTACTCACAATATAGTCTCCCTCCCTTCTTCCTCCTTCTCTGCCAAGGCCTCTTAGTTACCAAATCCAGGAGATTCCTTTATGACATCTCTGCCATCAGTCCCTTAATTTTCTACTGCTTGGTCCTTAGTTCAGATGCTAATTGTCTTCACATTGGACTGCTCTCATTTAGCCTTATTTTTTAGTAAAATATTTTGTTATTTAGTTCGTAAACATTTACATCTATTTATTAGCGTAATTCAGTAAATTGGTATCATAACCTATGGGTCATTAAGGGTAAATTCTTTACATAATTTGAACTAAAAATTAACATGAAAGTATTCTCTCTGTTGTATTGTGAAGTGTCTTGTGCGATCCTATTCTATTGTTGGAGTAACAGTTTATACCCATTTTAAGAAAATTATAAAACATTTAAGAAGGCCAGTTTCTCCCACTCAGAAGTCCCATTCATCACCTCAGCTACTCTTCCTGAGCAAACTGAACCATAAGAGGAGGTGAGAGGTGAGGGAGATTGCCGGTTGTCACTGTTTCTCCATCTTGACTTGTATCTTCACACACATTTGCAGTTAAAGGCTGCTGCTGTTGGCCATCGGCACCAAATGACCGTAGTCTCGCTTGGAATCTGGCAATATTTATCATCAAGGGTGTAAAGATCATAAGTTCTGATTGCAAGATAGGATCTTCCTTGTAAAATCTGTTTTAGCTTTACAAGTGAAGTAACATATCTGGAAGAACATAGAATGAGTTGCTGGAGACGAACGAAGCTACTCTACCCACACGTGGAGAAAAGTAGAAGCTTCTTATTTTCTCTCTTCACATCATGCTGAGCATGTATCAGAATAAGACATAGCAATGAAATTGAATGAATGACACAAAACAGCAATGAGGCTCTTTGGCTTTGTTCCTTAAAAAATTTTTATTATGAAAAATAGTACTAAGAACAATAGAGACATCTGTTTTGAAATCAATCAATCCATCCAGGTACTTAAACTGTATAATGAAAAATCTGACTCCTTCTAGCTCTGCCATTCCAAATACCTTTGGAAATGTGACCAGTTTACCTTCCCAGTGGAAGATTAGACATGGGCCATGTTTGCCACCAGATATTATTATAAAATTCTTTGTGACCCCTTGTGAAAATTTCTAGTGAGTTACAAGAAAGGACACATCTTAGAGTACACAAAGCAAGTGTTTAATAAGCTACTGAAACCAGGAATCATGTGGTACACAATTTAAATGCCTCCTCAGGGGCACCTGGGTGGCTCAGTTGGTTAAGCATCCAACTTCGGCTCAGGTCATGATCTCGCGGTTTGTGGGTTCAAGCCCCGCATCGGGCTCTGTGCTGACAGCTTGGAGCCTGGAGCCTGCTTTGAATTCTGTGTCTCCCTCTCACTCTCTCCCTCCCCTGCTTGCATTCTGTCTCTGTCTCTCTCTCTCTCTCTCTCTCTCTCTCAAAAATAAAAATTAAACAAAAGCCTCATCAATGCATTTATAAACAAATCATAATAAAAATTTTTGTAAGTACAATGGCATTTTGTTACTAGATATCTAATGTTAAAGAGGTGTATGCCCTTTAACCATTTAAAGTTGAAGACAATATATAAAATATAATGGAAATTTTACATAACTACTTTTATGTTGTTTTAAAGCTGCCTTTATACATTAGCTAAATGTTTCTGAAGCTTAAGTGGTTGTTATTTTAAGTCTGCAAAATAAAAATTGCTTTGACCTTTTAGGGTATTGTTTTGGATTTCATTATCACAGTGAACTTGAAGGGTATGATTCTGTTTTCTATTATCAAGTACTTCCTTCTTTCAGCCTCATAATAGAAAAGTCACAGTCCTTAGCTCCAACACCCGATAGAATAAATAGGACTATAATTTAACTCAAAGAGTGAATGGCAAGGTCAGACTTTAAAAGCCACATGGAGATTAGATTGGCACAAATGAATGTATGCATGTATTATATTCAATTGAATAGAGACAAATTATGTATATAGTGTATGCATATCAATGGGTACTTTAGGGAAACTGTTCTCTTAGGTAGGAATTAGCTGTGGTTGACTGAGTTTGCAAAGTACAGCAAGGTTATTAAATAAACAATATAGTAAGACATTCCACTTAACCCAGATCATAAATGAAATCAGTTGTAGGCTGTTTATGTCTGTGATGTGGAAGGCACAAATTGCATTTCTCTTTCGGTAAATGTACTGAAAAAGAGAAGAAAGAGATGCATGGTGGTTACCCCTAAGCTTGCACTTGAAAATTGCTCGACAGGAAGAGAGAGACAAAGAGACCGAAGCTGACTAATGATGTGATGTTCATTGCTCAAGGCAACCAAATCACAAGAGCTGCCTCAGCTTTCCCCATTGGTTGTAGTTATAGAAAGACAAGTTACCTTCTGGGGCTCTCCTTTCTGCAGGCTAGCACGATCCAGGCAGAGAGAGAATCACCACAGAGCACAACAGACCCCTCACTACACTCCCTGTTAAGGCAGCCTGTCCCGGACTGTGGAGGTGCTTTGGCAGACCAGTTCTGCCCTACTGTCCAGTTCATTCACAGGACTTACACTGAAAGGGGATCGTTAAAAGAGATGATGGGGCCCTCTTTGCAAGGGAGAATCTGAAGAGACCAAATGGCCAAAGCATCCTGGAGTCCTTAGGTCATACACCCTCTCGGGAGGAGTTTGTGGTTGTGCGGTGGTCAGCCACAGCTCCTACTGAGGGGTGGAAGGGGGGGGCCTCTGGGCACAGCAACGTGGCTGCTAATCCATAGATTCCAGCAGAAGGATTTGTTTCCAGGCAAAGAAGTGGGTGGATGATTCTTTGCTTAATCATCTCCAGGGAAAGAAAAAGGACTGACAAGCTTCAGTGAGCTATTTCAGTTTCTAATTAATTTTTCATACAGGCAGTTCTTTTTCATGTCTAATCAAAATCATTCTGCCACAGATTAAGCCAGATTTTCCTAGTTTTCTTCTTTCTCGAGATAGATCCAAGGTGGGTGTCATCCTGCATTTTGTAACTGGTGATGGGTAAAAATACATGGGACATCTAGATTGTTTACTTAATGACATTTATTAAAATGAGTATGTGGGGCACCTGGGTGGCTCAGTCAGTTGAGCATCTGACTCTTGCATTCAGCTCAGGTCATGAACTCACGGGTTCATGAGTTCGAGCCCCGCCTCAGGCTCTGTGCTGATAGCACGGAGCCTGCTTGAGATTCCCTGCGTCCCCCTCTCTCTGCCCCTCCCCTGCTTGCACACACACTCTCTCTCTAATAAATAAATAAATATTTAAAACTAACTAAATAAAAATAAATAAAATGAGTATGTTACCAGGAATCCCACTTGAAGTCAGTGGGCCCTGAAAGGGAAAAGAGAGCTCACATCTTGCTGTGAAAGTGTGTTGAATTACCAAAGTGGGGACAGAGAGGTGTCATGGGACAGTTTTTTTTCTCGGACAAGGTCTTGGGTGTCCTGTTTTGTGTTGCTTGAGCAGGTTGTGTGGGGGAGAGGATGGATTTGTTGAGCTGGTTTAGATGTTTGAGGTGGAAATGTGAGAGGGAGTAGGCAAAGCTTCCGTGTGATAAAGGACAAAGAATCTTAAAACTCTCTCTTCCTCACCTGCCCCTATTGGGAAAAGCACCCAACTCTGTCATCAAGGCAATGACTCTTACACAGACAGGAACCACATGGAATATTTATACAAGATTGTCTGTTGTGTGGAATTTGTGGAAACCAGACCACCCTTCCTATGGGTTAGCTGCCAATGTCCTGAAATAGCTCTGAGGGCCAGGACCTTTCCACTATGGTATTTTGCCTTTCTGTGTTGCATACACGTGGGGGCGGGAGGGTTACCTCCCATCAGCTTCACAATGGCCTCTCTGGCCCCCAACTTACCACCCCTTTACTTCCTCTTACATCCTTTTACCTGTCCAAACTTGGGAGAAAAACAGGGAGAGGGGAAAGAGGAAGTGGGGTCTGAGACAGGCTGTCAGCTGAGAAGGCAGCTGCCTGCATTGTGTGCTGTTGGCAGCTTGAAGCCTTCCTGGGGCATCTCCAAATACCTCCTCCAACCACTCACCCACACAGAAAATTCTTATTCCCTCCCAAGTTCGGATCTCCAACATAGATTTTGTCACTCATTTGGCTTTAGATTTATGCGATGAATTGTAATCCCCCGAATCTCCCCTCTACACACACACACACACACACACACACACACACAAACACACACACACACACACGCACACACACCCTCTTAAAATAATTTACCTAAATTTTAGAATTATAATAGAAACACAGAGCACATTAGTGAGTACTCTTCAAGATTGGGACAACTAGCTGGGAATTTAGAGATAACCTAATCCAACCCTCTCACTTTCCAATGAAGAGACTCAGAGGGGTAAAATGACCTACCCCACATCAGACACATCATAAAATAAGGA
This sequence comes from Felis catus, assembly GCF_018350175.1. Taxonomy (NCBI): domain Eukaryota; kingdom Metazoa; phylum Chordata; class Mammalia; order Carnivora; family Felidae; genus Felis; species Felis catus. Next base: position 26,109,616 of record NC_058371.1, read on the forward strand.
ACCAAATTAGAAATTAGTACCGATGTTTCATGTAAGACTGTCTGTAGGCCATGGCCCTTGTAGCCAGTCAATGACCAATAGCCGATGTGACTTTGAAACAAGGTATTAGAACGCTGTAATAATTAAGAATGAGGAGGACAAAGATGAGGAGGAGAAGATTTGCCCCAGGCTCAGGTGCACTCTGAAATGTTAAGTCTGCTGAAACCCAAAGGAATATTAATAAAGGGAGCTTTGTTCTGGGGCAGAAGCACCTAGATAGCTGCCGTAATAGTCAAGACAAACTTCTGACCTTTCAGTCTGTCAAGTTTTATTGCCATGATTTAAACATTATAAAGCGCGTGTGAGCCATTATCTGCATCTCTCTTTGTTGTAAATTACACTGAGAATGCTCTACAGCACTTCAGGAAGGAAAAAGAAAACCCTGTCAGTAGAATACATAGAGTTTTGTTGGTGCCAAAGGGTTATTCAATAGTGGATAAAAATTCATCCTCCAAACCACAGGTATCCCTGCTAGTAATATACCATTACCTCCTGCTACACTGGGTTCAGTGGATTACCCACCAGTGACGATGACTACTCAAGTTCAAATAGGACATATTAAGAACCAGGGTAGAGACTACCAGAGTTTTTAGAAAATTACATGTGATTTTGCAGAGATACAAGATGTCAGAGGTAAATCCTGTTAGTAGTGCTTCTTGCTGTGAAATCCTAATGAGAATGTTTATTGCTAACAATTTTTTAAATTAAGTATTCCAGTAAAAAAAAAAAAGGCATGAGCAGTGATGAAAGTCAATGGATTGCTCTGATCCTGTACTGTATTGAGAAATACAATAGGGCAAATTATGCTGGGCTCGTTTCATTTTTGAAATGGTTCAGAAATCCTTGAACTTAAAGTAAGTACATCAAAATGTTCCATTATCTTAATTATCAGTGGTCATGCTTTTTCAGGAATGTCTTTCATTTCAGAGATGGCAGCTGCTTACTCAGCATTAGCAAATGTTAAGGGACACATCTGTGCTAACCCACTATAAGTTAGTCTTCATGGATAATTGAAATCCATAGTTTTTCCAACTCTCTTTCATCTTTGAAGTAATCAGGAGGTACTATCAATGAATTCATTTATCTCCTAGCCAATCATGTATTTTCCCATTGCTTCAAATCAGTAACTCTGATTGATACAGTTTTTATCTTTGTAAGCTCTCCTAGCCACCTTTTTGCAGGGCCACGATGGCATAAAGAGGGCACCATTTTGGGAGTCAGGGCATTTGGGTCCATGTCTGAACCTTAAAGCGTACTGGGGACCTCTGACAAGTCACTTTACCTTGATATATTGTTTCCTTCATCTGTAAAATGAAAGCGTTGGATTAGACAAACTACATTTTCTTCTACTTTTACCATTCATTGTGTCTGAAATGGGAAAGAAAAGAGGAAAGAAAAGGAAAGAAAGGAAAGAAGGAAGAAGAAGGGAGGAAAGAAAGAAAAAGAATAAGAAAGAGCAGGAGAAGAGAACAAAAGGGCTGGATAGGTCATGTTACAGATATTTAATGCCTGCATAGTTGGTAGTTAGCAGCATCAGAGAAACCAAACCCTGCCTGCTGGAGTCTTTTTTTAATTATTATTATTGTTTATTTTTGCGACAGAGAGACAGAGTGCAAACAGGGAGGGGCAGAGAGAGAGGGAGACACAGAATCCAAAGCAGGCTCCAGGCTCCGAGCTGTCAGCAAGAGCCCCATGCGAGGCTTGAACTCACAAACCGTGAGATAATGACCTGAGCTGAAGTCAGATGCACAACCAACCAAGTCAGATGAGCCACCCAGGCACCCCTGGAATCATTTTAACCTGGAGTGACAGCATTCACCTCCTTGCTAGGACAAGATCTTACTTCATATCAAATAATACAGTTCCTTTAAAAGCTAAGTTTGAATTAGTCATAATGCAAGTTTTCCAAGGTATAATCAGGATTGGATCACAAGTCATTCGCAAAGTGAATCACTATATCTAACATCTTCCAAGATCATTTTCTATATTAACCCATGAATATTCATCCCTTTTATTGTCCCTTTCTAGACATTAGGTTTTAAAATAAAGATGAACTCACCTTTGCAATTGCACACTGTAGTATAAGGTACGGTTCCGCTAAGGGGCAATTTTTCTAACCATTTAGTGCTCTGGGAAATTGTGCTTATACATATTTATATACAAATGCTCAGTCATTTTACACTGAGAAACCCACCTAGACATTTACCTGGTGAATGTCTCGTGAAATCAGTTTTCCCCATTAGCGGTATTCCTGGCAATCCAACCCAAAATAGAAAGCTCCTTTGCAGAATATGAAGACAGAGGTTAAGGCAGGTGGCATCTAATAGGATCTCAGAATCAGAGCTATTCTGGAGAAGTCCAAGAGAGAACTTGCCTTGGGCATTCATGAAGGGGGAACATGGTACATTTCTGTCAATAGCCCTGGAGCTTTTCTATCATGGAGCCCATGAGGATCTTACTGAGAAGTTGTGATGATTAAAAAAAGGCTCAGGATATGGCTTCCTTGATACAGATGACTATAATCCCTTGGGTGCAGTCTGAGACAGGCCTGGCACTTAGTTTTGCTTCATGGCTGGTTATGGGATAATGAAGCCTCAGTGTAATTGCCCTTAAGATCTGCAGCAAACTGCCCCTACCCCACTGGCAATTATTCTCCTGCTCTTGATGGCAGCGTATGTAACAGAGCACATGCAGTTGCACAAGTCCAGCAAACATTATCTAGTGCCTGTTCTGCATCAGGCAGTGTGAGGCCCTGAGAGCATTAAGTAAATTATTTGCCGTCATTATCCCTTGAGAGCGTTTAGTTCAATCTGAGTTTCACGGAGACCTTCCTGGGGCAACAAATGCCTGCAGTGAGCCTTAAAAAAGAAGGAAGAGAAACCTCCCCTAAAGAGACCTAGAAAGAGGAGTCTGGAAAAGCTCCATCTCTAAAGGGAAAGGCAGGCAAGCAGGCCGGTGTGAGCAGAGCATGGGCAGGCACATTTTTTTCTGTAAAGGGCCCCATAGTAAATATTTCACGCTTTGGAGCCCTACACTACTCAACTCTGTTGCTATAGGGTGAAAGCAGCCATATATGGTGGGTGTGACAGTGTTCCAATAAAATTTTATTTTCAAACCAGGCGGCTGGCGATATTTGGCCCAGGGGCCATAGTGCGCCAATCTCTGGGGAAGAGAATCAGTTGCGTGCGGGGCAGAGCAAGCATGGTGAGTTTAATATCAGGGGCCTGCTATGGCAGAACCCCTTTACCAGGTCAAGCAGGTTGAATTTGTGGGAAGTGAGAGGCAGTTAAGGCCTGAGCTGCCCATATGAAGCCAAAGGCTAAATGGTCTTCGTACCTGAAACATAGGGAGGAGAGCCGATGCCAAGCAAAAGTGTTGGCAATCTCATCTCTTCTCTCAGAAGGCCCCAGAGTCCTTCCAAGGCCTTGGCCTACACTACTGGCACCGTGGGAGTTTCCGAGCTCAGGCAGGCTCTTCCTGGCATGTGACTATAAGCACCAATCTCTCCACAGGCCTTTGGAGACAAGGGTATAATGAGATTTCTTTGTTTGTTCAAGAGCAGGGGAAGGGGAACAGGGGTTCTAGACAGTACCAGGGATCTTCTCAACAGAATGCATTTTCTTCACTGGCATAGAGATTGGGGAAATGGCAAGGATTTATGCAAATGTGTTTTCCATTCCATTTCCATTTCCTGTCTCTATTTGCAGACTCCCACTTCATCCATATTTGCTATGAACCCAACTGAGAATAATTTAGCTTGTTCCTTTCATTGTATGACAGTTTGGCTGGCCCCCTGCCACACATTCAGAATGTACCCTAAGTGGAATAGTGTCTGCACACTTCCTGTGGCTCTGGGTGAGCCAGGAAAATGTAGGGTCGTCAATCCCTAGAGGAGTATCTCAAGGTTAGGTCTGGCTAGGCAAAAGAGAGGTGAATTAATTCTTTTGGTGACCGATTCTTCTTCCTACAACATAAGCTCTTGCAGGTAGAGGGAGGGAAAAAGGGAAACCGCAAATCTTCCCCAAGAACTTTACACGCCTTCTCATTCCACTGCGGTAAGGTAGTGCCTCTATTTTCTGATGAGGAAGCTGGGCCTTGGAGATGGCTCAGCGATGCTTCACTGAGTCCGCCCGATTATCTTTTCAGTGTTTTTGCTTTTACAGATTAAAACAGTTATTAAATTTATGAGTCAGTATCATGAAGATTGAGATAATATCTAAAGGTTATTGGCATGCAGTTTCCACAGTCTTACTAGAAGTCAACACTGATTCATAGCTTCCCAGGGATCATGAGAATTCAAAGGTTATCTAAGCTAAGCATTAGTATGGAGTGACTGGAGCTTTGCCCAAGCCGGTGGGTATGTAATGGTGAACTCCTCTATTATTGGCCATGTTAAGTGGTGATATGGAAGCAGCCCAAATTATTTGGGGATTTGAAAAATAGAAAAATAGCTAGTAAAGACACCAATTAAAAATGACCCTCTGCGCTGCAGAAGATGGTAGGGGTTTTTAAGGCATGGTGCTTGTAAGTATCTTTGACTGTTCCAAAGCTTGAGATGACTGGGAAGCTAGTAATCAACTTGAAATCTCTATGCAGTTTCTCAGGGCATTGCCTAAGAAATATTAGCCCTGTGGTTGTAAAAGGCTATTATGGATACCTACCTATCATACAGTCATTAACCTCTAGAGGTGAGAAATGCTGACTCCAAGGTGAATTTTGTCTTTGGAGCCCAAATCTGTGGATCAGTAGAAAAAGGAACATGAGTATAATTGTGAAAGAAACCCTAAAGTACATGGACATCCACAAATAGTGAGGGTTTCCTGGAAGACTAAAGAAGTATTTCACAGAACGTGACTTTAGATCTTGAGTTTATACCACTGAAAGAGGAACACTTTCCCCCAAGAGATGGAGGAGATGTTCATAGACAGTTCCTTAAGATAAATGCTTCTGGGGCACCTGGGTGTCTCCATTGGTTAAGCATCCAACTCTTGATTTTAGCTCAGGTCACAATCTCATAGTCTCACAGTCTCCTCTAAAATTAAAAAAAAAAAAAAAAAAGATAAATGCTTCCTCAAATGTCAAGGCAACTCTGACCCTTGTAAATTATTTGGGGGAAAAAAGTGTAATTAGATTCAGTAGTTTTGAAATGAAAACTGGGATAGGTTTGTAAATTTTAACACAGTCCTATGCATCAGCTCTAAGTCAAGTCCCTGTGAATACTAATTAAGTCTTTAAAGTATTAATCCTCTTTTTTTTTAAGTGTATTTATTTATTTTGAAAGAGACAGAGCACGAGTAAGGGAGGCACAGAGCGAGAGAGGGAGACAGAATCTCAAGTAGTCTCTGTGCTGTCAGCGTGGATTCCAATGCAGGCAGGGCTCGAACTCACGAAACTGTGAGATCATGGCCTGAGCCAAAATCAAGAGTTGGATGCTTAACCGACTAAGCCACCTCGGCGCCCCATGTATTAATCATCTTTTGAATTCAATGGGATTGTTAGCTCTGGAAATATTTAGTCACCAAACGAAAAATACTTTACGGCACATTCCAAATATGAGGTCACTTGTTAACCTACTTTTAATCTTAACAATTGCAACTGATGAAAGGATAAGGTCAATGTTAAAAAATGTAAATGATCAACAGAAAAACTGGACATTCTGCTAAACTATAGACGGCACTCTCTTGCTGTGGCTTCAGAGGCTCGGAATACAGGTATGAAAAGCATGGAAGCATGTCATTGTCAAGGTTCTCAGCAGTTTGGGCTTTCCCATGTCCAGGTCCATCCCCTGTCACAACCCAGAGAGCTTTACAGCTCGACTCAGAAGCTGTGGGTGGACCGTGCCCTCTGGCCCACCCCTTGCTGGACACTCAGATTTGGGTACCCACCCGACTTCTATTTTGTCATAGTAATTTTAGAGATAAAGTTTAAAAACCACTGTGAAATTACCATGCCTTATTTAAGATAAGGGCAAAGCATGTTGTAGGAAAAAGAAAAAAAAAGAATTCAGAGTTGGAATTCTGGAATTTCCAATGTCTGGAACAAGACTCCAATTTAGATAGTTAACTTAATTCCATCTCACTGGTGGGATTATGGATGACTTTTCTTTTTCTTGCTTTTCTACCTTCAACAAATATTACTTTAGTAGTTAGAAAAACATTTTTAAATACTCTCTTTTCAATAAAGCATATAAGAAAACTTAAAGTGTTAAGCATGGAAAGTGTTTAAACTAGCTAACAATTAAAAAGTACAAATTGGGGCACCTGGGTGGCTCAGTCGGTTAAGCGTCTGACTTTGGCTCAAGTCATGAGCTCGCAGTCTGTGAGTTTGAGCCCCGCGTCCGGCTCTGTGGTGACAGCTCAGAGCCTGGAGCCTATTTTGGATTCTGTGTCTCCCCATTTCTCTCTGCCCCTCCCCCACTCATGCTCTGTCTCTCTTGCTCTCAAAAATAAGTAAAACATAAAAATTTTTTTTTAAGTACAAATTAAAACAGTGACACTATATCATTAAACTAGTTTAATTAAAGAAAACTAAATCCCAATTTTTGCAAGGCTGTTTAGGACACTTTCAGACATTGCTTCTAACAGTTTAGAAGTCGATAGAAAACTTTTAGAGAAGAATTTGCTGTGAATAAAAATCTTCTTAACATTTGATTAAGTAATTATGACAAATTTATCCTAAGGGAAAAATTCAAAAATAAAGAAAATAGGCACAAATCTTTTACTATTTTTAATAGCAAAAAAATGTGGAATAAAACAAAATGTAAAATAACAGATTGGTTCATTGTGACGTGTAACTTCATAGAATATTGAGTAGCCATTGAAATACAAATACCATAGAAAATTATCATAACAATGAGTTGGAAAACAGAAAGAAAATATACTTATGAAGTGATTATAATATATAAAAATATGCATACTTGTGGCTAAAATTACAAGAAAACCTAAAGAAATTAAAATAATTTTGTTTGAATCATGATTATGGATAAAATTTTCCAAAAGAATTTTAACATTTTATTTCATAAAGGAAATTTCTTTTAATAAAGTACTTCTAACATACAATGTTCTCTTCAGCAATGTGAAGTCATTCAAAATATAGTAGATGATGTGGGACAGGAACAGGGCAACCACCTCTTTCTTTGCATCCCAGATCAGCTAGGGTAGCTTCTTATAACCTGTTAGCATCTACATTCTGAGGAAAACATAGCAGTAAATGTTCATGATCGAGATTAGACAATGGTTTGTTAGATACGACACTGAGAGCACAAATGGCAAAAGAAACGATAGATAAATGCATCTTCATCAAAAGTAAAAACTGCTGTGCTTCGAAGGATATCACGAATGTAAAGAGACAATCTACACAAAGGGAGAACATACTTGTAAGTCGTCTGTCTGACAAGGATATATATAAGAACATGTAAAGAATTATTACCACTCGACAACAAAAAAACAATGGTATTAAAAAATGGGCAAGGACTTGAATGGTCATTTCTCCAAAGAAGATACACAAATGGCCAATAGGCACATGAAAAGACGCTCAACAACATTAGTCATGAGGGAGATGCAAATCAAAGCCACAAAGAGACGTCACTTTATACGTCACTAGAGTGACTGTAGTCAAACTAAGGACAATAGCAGGTATCAGTGAGGATGTAGGGAAATCAGAAACCATGTGCATTGTTGGCAGGAATGTAAAATGGTGCAGCCCCAGGGATATGTTTGGTAGCTCCTCAAAAAGTTAAACATGAAGTGACCATAAAACCCAAGAAATTCCACTCCTAGGTATATACTCAAGAGAACTGAAAACATAGGTCACATAAAGACTTGTACAGAAATAGTCATAGCCTCATTATTTGTAACAGCCAAAATGTGGAAACAACCCAAATGCCCATCAACTGATGAATGGGCAAAGTGTGGCACATTCATACCGTGGAATATTATTCAGCCGTGAAAAAGAATGGAGTGCTGATACACGCTGCACCATGAATGAACATTGAAAAATACTGTCCTAAGTGAAAGAAGCCAGACACAAAACAAAACCACATATGATCCCATTTATATGAAGTATCCAGAATAAGCAAACCCCCAGAAAGAAAGAAAGAAGATTAGTGGTTGCCAGGGTATGGGAGGAGGGGTAAGAGGGAGTGACTGGTGGTTCTTGAGTTAAAGATTTCTTTTTGAAATGATAAAAATGTTCTGCAATGAGGTAGTGGCAATGGTTGCACAACATTGTGAGTGTACTAAAAAACACAGAATTACATGCTTTAAAATAGTTAAAATGCTGACTTTTATCTCAAAAACAGGTTTTGTAAGAACATGAACACTGCAACTTTTAAAAATTTATTTATAAAGAATTACTCAGTCTCAAAACCAAAGAATTTCCATCTTTGAGTTTTGAATTGGGAAATTATTTCATTTCATCTCACCGTGTCCCCCCTAGCAGCTTTAAATCTGTTGGCTCATAGCTAGGAAAGCAAAAGACTTCCTCCTGCTGCTGGCCTCCAGGACGGCATGTGCCTACGCTCAGACAGTATAATTGTGTCATCCAGAATTTTGAACCTAAGGGGCACGACACAAAGATTCAGGATCGGTTTGGGGCACATGGGTGGCTCAATTGGTTGAGAGTATGACTTCGACACAGGTCATGATCTTGCGGTTTGTGAGTTTGAGCCCCACATCTGGCTCGCTGCTGTCAGCTCAGAGCCCACTTTGGATCCTCTGTCCTCCTCTCTCTGCCCCTCCCTGTCTTGCACACACATGCACACATGCACGCTGTCTCTCAAAAATAAATATTTAAAAACAACCACAAAGATTCAGGGTCAGTTTGTAAATTATTCCCAGAAGCCGTGGCAGCATTTAAGAGTTGGCAGGGGCAGCCACCTGTGGAGTCCTGTGGCTTAACCTGGATTCTGGTCCAGCTGTCCAGCTTCCCTGTTTGAATCATTCTACCCACAGGTGAGCAAAATCACCCACCCAAGAATTTCTTTGTATGTCGAGAGAGATGACAGGACACACTGACCAGTGACTACAAACAAAATTACGTAGTATTCACAAGCAGCTGAGATTCCCAGGAAGGGAAAGCTTAGGCCGGGTTTGCTGAGAAGGTGACCAGGAGGACTGGGGCAAGGATGAGGCCTGGGGCTTTGATGGTGTAAAGGGGGTGGAGCTGGGTTGGGGCGATGCAGTGGGCCATGGGTTGAGGCTGCCCTAACTGCGATTCCCGGCTGCTAGCAAAAACACAGAATATTCACAGGTTTTCTTAATGTGGTTGCCCAGATGTAGAGAAGAAAGGTGGGCACCTAAAAGCTGGTAGTGGCCAAACCTCAAAAATGGAGTCATCTTCTTCATTCCATGCCCCTTTTGTCTTCCTCATTCTTAGTTGATAGAGCTGAATCTGTGAGATCTCGAAGAATCTTCCAATGGATTCCTTTTCCTATGAAAGTTCACCTGGACTTGATTTCGGTTGCTTACAGTCAAGGATCTTGACTGATAGCAACAGAGCTGGCAATTTTGAAAAACTATCTCATGCCACTTCAGATTGAACAAACAGACAAGCATAAAACTTTTAAGTAAGCACAGAAAAACTGGAAAAATGATTTCCACAAATGCATGTTCTTTCTGCAGCAGCAATTAGAGCTAAGTCTCATGGGTCACAATGTTGGAAGCTATCTTAAGAGGTTATTCAGTTCAGCCTTGGGCACAAGGTTGATTCAGGTGCATAGAATTCTAGAGCTTAAGGAGACCCAAGAGGCTATTCAAACAACACGAGGAAACCTTTCATTTAATGATGAGGAAACTGTCACCAAGAACAAAGTGTTTTCCCAGTCGTATCAAGAGTTAATGAAGGATCAGACAGCAGGCATTCAAACTTGTATGGAGGGACCTTTTTAGCATAGCTGGAAGCTTCTAGGAACTCAATTCAAGAGGCTTTCTCATGCCGTGATGCTGGGAAGAACAGTCTCCCTTCACGACCTACAAAGACTTGATCCTATATAAAATCCACAGGGCTCATTTATGTAGGCTGATGTATTGACAAAGTCAAGGCTGTAGGCCAGAGTCAGGAGTGAGTCAGTTTGGCTCATGTTCCACAGCACGGTGTCCCGATGTTGGCTGGCCATGCTGTGGAAATGAGACCTTGTTGGGGCACCTGGGTAAGCATGTGTGAATGGCTCAGTGAGGTTCATGACAAGAGCACAGGGCAGAAGCATGTTCCCAGGAGGACTGAGATGAAGACATGGCATCAGCTTTACAGATAAAGGATATTAAACCTTTCTGTGTGTGTTTTTTAAGTGTATTTGACAGAAAACAGTGAAAAATTCCATTGCTAAATGTAACAGCCTTGCCCCTTTAGGAAACCTTCACTATCTCCAGGTAAATGCTAGGGATTCTTTTACTTGAGGAATAGAACTGTTCTATTCCTCCTGTGCTTCCTACCCCAGACCATGCCTGCCCTTTAAAAGGGAGAAAGGGAACGGTTCAGAGAATATTCATTGCCGTGGCCGGCACCCACTCACCAATCTTATTGGTGGGATAAATTTGGAAGGAACCAGGAACACCAAAGGAATGCACATCACTGACTTGGTAAATTCAAAACAATGAAAGATGTCACTCTGGGCTGAACTAATTAAGAATTACGTGGAGAAAGAACAGGTTCTTGCCGAGTGAGGAGGATTTTTGTGGAGCGGAGTGTGGGAGGCATCCCAGTATTAGAGGAACCGTTTATAAACCAAGGCACGGGCTAAAGGGTGTGTGAGGCATCCTACGGAGAACGGACTGAAGAGGAAGGTGCATTTAGGAGAGAAGGAGGAGATGGATTTGGTGGGGCGGGGGGGCAGGGGGAAGGCAGGCCATATTGTAGGGACTGTAGTGACAGGCTAAGCAGTGTGGTCTTCCCTCTGTAGGCAGGGGGAACTATTTGGAGCTTTTTGAGCAGGGGAGGAGTGACGATCACAGCCGTATTTAAGGAAGAGGAATCTGACAGTGGTGCGTAGGCTGCACTGGAAATGGGCAGCAGGGAGGCTTAGAAATTGCATTCGTTCAAGCAAAAGGGATGAAAAGTGGCCTAACGTCAAAGGGAGGTCTGCATCCTTGACAGGCAAGGACAGAGAAGGAGCAGAAGCGACTTTTTTTCTGTCACGAAGCAGCTCCGGTGTCCCGACCAAGTCCCAGAAGACATGACTTTGCCTCAGACTAAGATAGCAAAGGCCACTGCTGTGCTCAGTGAACCTGGCCCTGTGCACACAGGCAGCCGAGCAAGCCTGATCCAGGAGTGGACAGGCCACTCTGGACCACACAGTGCTCCGTAGCGGTGTGTGCTTAATGAGTCTTTGTTAGATGGCAGGTTCTGATTAAAAATTAAGTGTGTTGGACAGAAAACAGTGAAGAATCCCCCGGGTGCCTTCATCTACCTTGTCCAGTACCTACACAACCAGATAGGATATGACGTCCATGAAAACTGAGTCTCCTTTGCAGCAAGGTGATGGGATGAGGGTCTCTGCCCCGAGCGCCACTGATCCTGGCCTCCCAATCCACCATTTCCCTACAGATGAGAAGCTGATTGCACCCGTCCCTGGGCCACCAGGCTGCAGGACATGTCCTAAAGCCCAGTTTCCTCACCCTACTTCCACCCCACACACTCACACCATTGGCTGGGGCTGGGATGGAAAGGAGACGATGAGAGAGGTTCACATTTTATTGTAAAATCTGGAGCGCTTGGGTGACTCAGTTAAGTGTCTGACTTCGGCTCAGGTCATGATCTCACGGCTCGTGAGTTCAAGCCCCACATAGGGCTCTGTGCTGACATCTCAGAGTCTGGAGCCTGCTTTGGATTTTGTGTGTGGGTCTCTCTCTCTGCCCCACTTCCCCCCTCTCAATAAAGAAACATTAAAAAAAATTACCATAAAATCTTTTAGCTAGACTACATATTGCTCTTAAGAATCTGGGTCACCTCCAGTCCACGTTTATTCAGGTCTACTGGTCAAACGATTTTGCCTAAATTAAACAGTCTTCTGAGTCAAACAAGTGGCCTGATGGCTATTTTACAGGACTGACCTAATCATTGGCTCTACTGTCTGTGCAGTTCATATTATGAAAATAGAAAGATACTCTCCCTTCCTGAAAATCTGTAGGAAGACTTTCTCACAGACCCTGGCATCTTACCACCACATTTTGAATGATAATCTTTTTTTTTCTTTTCTGTTACTGCCTCCATCCAACACAATTATGTGTAGCTAGTTTCCCTTGTCACAGAGCTTTATAATCTCTGATTTGTTTGTCCATAAGCCCAAAAAAGGAAAATAGGTATCAGCCTTGACAAAATCAGTAAGGGAAAAAAACGTGAGATCAGGGGATTGTAAAGACACTTTTGATGCAGGCATATATGGCCAGCGTATGCCCCAGGCTCAGGAAACAGAACGAGGAGGTCCTAGGTCATTGGATCCCAGACCCCAGAGCAGAAGCAAAGAGACCAGGTGAGCCAGGAGGAAAGACTAAGTCTGCTCAGCAAATCCTTAGCTCTTGGACAAACAGATTTCCTGTTTCTCTCCCCCCTTCCTAGCTGTGGAGGGTCCAGAGGAATCCTATGTCTATTGGGGCAAGTTCTCTTCATCAGTGCTTCCTCCCCTCAGCCCACCGCTGAGAAATTCAAGGGTTTATGTGGCAAGAGCATTTCTGGCACGTGCATAGAGCCAGGGGAAATCACTGCCTGCTCAAGTTTGCCGGAATGTTCAAGAGGCTGGTTTCATTTGATTAAAAGCTTTATCCTCCAGGAAAGAAGCCAGGTCAGCGGGGAGCCTGATTACTAGTGGAATTCCACTGGGATGCACAAGACAAGTGAAGGGTTCAGGCTCTAGAGCTATCAAACGCAGCCTCATTTGTCCATAGGGAACTCAGAACCTTTCCAGCCCCAGGCTGCGCTCTGGGCACAGTCCTGTGATCCTGGTGAAAAGCCAAGTAAGAGCAGATGGTTGAGCTAAAATCTTTCCTAGGGGCATGGTCAGGAAATGTACCAGGCACGTGTCCGAGAAAGAATTGTGCTTGTTTGTCTCTTGGATTTCAGGTCCAGCCTGTGCATCCTCTGTTCTGCAGGGTCAAGCTGGGTGGCAGGGAGAAAGTGCATTTGGACAAGGCTCTGCACACTGCCCTGTCCCCAGCAGAGCAGCTCCCTGGATGTCCCCAGAACCGTCCCTGACCTTTGCAAGTCAGCTAAAATTGCCCAGCATTGGGGATTTTCAATTCCAGAGGCTTCACCTCTGCAGCATCCTCCCCAAGATGCCTTCAGACCCCTGGAGGACTTACAGTGTTATGGTCCTCTCTGTTGAACGACATCCTGCCTCCTTACAAGGTTTTGCATCACTTTCCTGAAGACAGAAAACGACTTGTTTTATTTGGGGGGAAAAGAATAAAACAAAACCCAAAACTTTCAGCCATGAGGAGCACATGTGAGCACAGGAGACTTTAAGAAAGAGCTGGGAGCATCTGCGTGGCTCAGTCGGTTGAGCATCCGACTTTGGCTCAGGTCGTGATCTCATGGTTTGTGAGTTCGAACCCTGCATCAGACCGTCTGCTATCAGCGTGGAGCCTGTTTCGGATCCTCTGTCCCCCTCTTTCTCTCTGTCCCTCCCCTGCTCATTCTCTCTCTCTCTTGCTCTCTCAAAAACGAATAAACATTTTATTAAGAAAGAAAAAAAAAGGAAAGAAACAAAGGAAAAAAAAGAAAGATAAGATAAAATAAGAGAAAAGATAAAAGAAGAGAAAAGATAGAAAAGAAAAGAAAGGAAAAGAAAAGAGCGAGCTGGATTCCCAAGAAGAAAGCCACAGTGCACCCAACGTGGCAAGACATCTGAAAAGTCTGTAGTCGATGCCGTTGTTCTCTAACCTCATTTCAGGCTACCTGTTGCTAGGCTCTGCTCTCTTGGCCCTTTACTGAAACAGAGCTGACAAATGTCACTTCCTACTGACTGCTCCTCTCTCTTCCTCTCTTCTTTCCTTGGTCTACTCCATCTTCATGAGAACGAGCACATTTGTTCCTAGGCCCCCGGAGTGTCATTGCCTAACTGAAGTCATAGCCCAGACATTTTTCCAAAGACACAGTTGATTCCTGCTATCCACAGTTGTTAGTTATGTTCTATAAAATCACTGTACACTCTGCATTAGGACATGTTGAGCCACCCCTTCCGGGGGAAACGCAGGGTTAAGTTCCTACAAGGTCACATTTTCAACCAGTCAGTGCAGAACTTTATTTTACGTGTCATTCTCTTTAAAGGTACCTTATTTAAGAAATTTTGTTGATTCATTAATGATTTATGAACTAATGAACCGATGGCCAACAGCAGCGTAAGGCAGGCCAGAATGAAATGTATGTAACTCATTTTTTCTGTGAGTCAGAGCTCAGGTTCCTTGGGCTCAGGACCATAGACAAGCACTTCTGCACTATGCTTGGGGGGTATCGTAAAGCAAAATCACCAACAGAAGCACAAAAATGAACCAAAAATTGTGACACCAAATAGATCTCTAAAAGGACAACTTGTTGATGGTTTGAGAGCCCAAAGAAAAAGGCAGAGCGTCACGTTGTTCAGCCTCAGCTGGGAACAAGTAATGTCCGGTGACTTAACTTTTTTCACTGCTCTGCTGATATCTGTGAATGACGGCAGAGGCACCGCAAGCGTTGATTTTGTAGTTACAAATTTTAGCAAGTAGGTGAATTGAAAAATATGGAATGGGCAGGTAATTAGGACCAACTGTATGTCCTTTTCTAAGAAGCTCAGTGGTGCCAACTGGTAAAATAACGGTTTTTTTTCATTTTGTCACATGGCATATGATTTCCTTTGAAAAATTGATTCTACTCTCTGAAGAAGATCTAAAACCAGTGAGTGCCTTAGGAAACCTGATCCATGGGCTCATTCACGTGGTGATCATCAGTCTGGTCTAGTGACAGGGAACTGGTAAAGCTTCCCAGACAGGTGGAGAGCAAGGTTTGCCCACAATGAACAGAACCGAGTTCCAAAGTGGGAATGTCACCTGGGAATGTTACATTAAGTGGCGATGTTCCTTAGTAGTCTATAGATTTCTAGTTGGTAGATAAGATGACCTCTTAGGTCATGAGTTCATCGTCTGTAGGACATTAACCAGTTTTGTATCGAATGTAGGAATTTTATTTTGGAATTCCTTTATGGCAGACCTGAAGAGTTTTCCCTTCCCTTTCTGCCAGCCTGAGAAGCATTCTTCGGCCCTTTCAGGGTCTCCGGGTATATGCTGCAGTTGGTTGCAAACTTCAGGAATGTCCTTCTGCTTCAATTAAAAGACGAGAACTACTATAATGAACTTAGGTGTTTGGTTGAAAATGAGCACCAGTTTCTTCTTCTTGTGAAAAGTTTCCCCTGAGGCTCTGGAATCCGCACCGGGTGAAACGCAGTAAACTCACACTGATGATAGGTTTACTGCAAGACATTTGATGTATTTGGAGCTCCACCAAGGTTCCCAGGTATGCGGCCACTAACTGCTTTCACAGCCCCCTCTGTTTGCTTTCAGCCATTAGACATAATTGAAGGATAGAAGGTGGGTGTGGGAGCATGGATGTTATTTTCATCTTAGTTATTTGAACAGCATTTACAAGCCTCAGTCTTTTGTGGTCGCAGAGCATGATTCTTGGCTGTGGAAACCTGACACCAGCTTGTCCTCCAGCAGCCGACCACGGGCATGTGCTGCAGTCGTATTTACAGATGGCGCTTCAGTCACTGAGCTTACACCTTCCTCCAGCGTCACCACCATTCTGACAGAAATGAGTTACATTTGCGCCATTTTGCAGAAGGGTGAGAGGCAACCGCAGCTTGCCAAGTTTACACATTCAGTGAGAGCAGCATCCAGTCCAGGGTTGGACAACACAGAGCAATGACTGCAGATGTTAATCAAAGTAGAGCTTTTTAATCTATTGCTTATTTTTAATTTTTTGAGGAAGAGAGTGTGTGAACAGGGGAGAGGTTCAGAGAGAGGGGAACAGAGGAGCCAAAGCGGGCTGTGTGCTGACAGCAGACAGCCCCGTGCGGGGCTCAAACTCACAAACCACGAGATCATGACCTGAGCTGTAGTCAGATGCTTAACCAACTGAGCCACCCAGGCGCCCCTCCAGAGTAGAGCTTTTTAATTTGAGAATTGGTATGTTTGTTCGTTTGCTAAGAAAGATTACTGCAAGCTTAGTGCAACATCAAGACCGTGTCCTCTCAATGTCAGATCAGAGCATTGTTTAACAGTTACCTAGATTACATAACTTTGCAGGGCGATAGGTTTTAAACTTGGCTTGACACTAGAAATACCTGTGGGTCTTCAAAACTACCCTGGCTCCTACTCTCAGGCATTCTGATTTAATGATACAGGGTGTTGTGGTGAGCTGAATAATGCCCCCCACCCAAAGATGTCCACGACCCAGTCCTCAGAACCTGTGAATAGGTTACCTTACATGGTCTAAGAGATTTTGCAGGTGTGATCAAGATAAGGCCCTTGAGATGGGGAGAGCAGCCTGGATTATCCAGGTGGGCTCAGTGTAATCACAATGCCCTTGCAGAAGAGAGGCAGGACGATCAGATTGGAGAAGATGGAAGCAGAGGTGAGAGAAGAAGAAGATACTGTGCTGCTGGCTTTGAAGATGGAGGAAGGACCACAAGACGAGCAATGCAAGCAGCCTCTAGAAGCTGGGACAGGCAAACCGTGGACTCGCCCTAGAGCCTCCAGAAGGAGCACAGCCCTGTAAACCCATTTGAGACTTCCGACCTCCGGAATTGGAAAAGAATAAAGTTGTGTTGCTTTAAGTCACTGTATTTGTGGTAATTCTGTACCTTAAGAAACTAATGCAGGACCCACCTGGGGCACCAAGATTTACGGAATCTCCCCAAGTGATTCTAATGTGCAGCCAAGTTTGGGCACCCACTGAAATGTGTCTGTGTTTGGCTTTGCCATTAACTATTTGATTGGAATCAGCCGCTACTGTGAGGTTCCATGATACATAGAAAAGTAGATCCTGGTAGAGACCTACTTTACAGACAGGTGGAGACTACCTCAGGGTCATGATTTTATGGTGCCATAGGACACTAACCAGCTTTATATCTAATCTAGGAATCTTCATTCCTTTTTTCCCCCCAGATGCCTATAAATATCTAGTTCCTCCAAATGCTCTTGGAACTAACTGTACGTTCCTGTTCGCTCTCTCAGTTGTTGAATACATTTTTGACATGTTCATTCTATATTTCTAAGCGTGTCGTGCTTTTAACTCTTTGAAAACATACTTTCACGGGTTCAATAATAAGTACCTGTGAGGAAGCAAAAGAAGGACATGAGGATCCCAATTTCCCCTCTTGGAAGAGCCAAGAGTAAGGTTGAAGAGTTAGATCATATAAAGCCACTGTCCCTGAGGCCATGTAGGCTGGAACTGGGATGAACCATCTCCTACAGTCACCTTCCTGGTTCTCAGGAGCTGCCAGGGAGGGCTGACTTCACATCTCCGTTCTGCTGCTTAGTAGCTGTATGATCTTGAGAAGATCTTAAGGTCTCAATTTCTTCATCAGAAAAATTACAATAATCTGCATCATAGCATCATTGAAGGTACTGAGCGAGAAACGGCACACGAAGCTTGTATGCCTGGGGAACACTCATCATAAACTTGACCCAGACAACCGAGCACTGCTGGCTTTCGCACCTCCTTTCCTTACCTCTGGCAGTGCCAATGACAGCAGTGACACCACTGACCCTTGGGGGCGGTGTATAGGTTGTATTTAATATCCCAAAGTGCAGATTTGCTTCCCAGAGGGTCTAATTTTGGCCAGGTAGAAATTTCACCGGAGGAAGAAACTGCCCCCATTTGCCCGTGTGCTCAGGCAGCGTGCAGGGCGTTTTAAGCTGATGGCCTACGTTTCACACTCTGGGGATGATGCTATTGTTGGCCTGCCTTTCCTGAGACATTTCTGCCATTCAGGTATTTCCCTCTCACTGATAACGCTGGGTCTGGCTTCAAATTACATGCTGACAGTTAAATGGAAATCAATGGCCTTTGCCTTTCCTCCCATAATTATCTCTCGACATGGCTGCAAGAATGGACACTGTGTACCGATGAAAAGACTCTGTGACCATAGAGTGAGGAGAATCAGAGGCTCTGTTAGCTTACAGCTCTCGTCTGCTGGGCTCCACGTAACGGACAGCATGTCCATAATATATATACAGGTTCTCATCAAAGCTGAAGACTCCTGTACTTCACAGTGGAGTCTGTGAAACTCTCCCCTGGGCTGCCGAGGTCAAGGTACAGTTACAAAGCCTTGTCCCTGGAACTGGAAGGAAGTCAGACCCAGCAGGGTCAAATGATAAAGAATCTGGAGAGATCGATTTCAGGGATTAAATACCTACTCTGTCAGTTGACCCAAGTGTGAGTCAAGAGAGATAGGAATGGTAACCATGCAAGGAATTTTGAGCAGATAAAGTACCAGATAGGTAAGGTCCCATTTAGGGTCGCCCAGAGGTTATGTCGAAAGTAAGTGAAGCGAGACTACTACTCCATCCATCACTAGATGGGAGAATACAAAAACGAACACTTGACATTACTGAATGTAAATGAGCACAGAAGTCCCTCATTTGGGTAAATTATGTGGATGATCAGATAGTTTCATTTATAAGTATGAAAAATTCACTACTTAATTCAGTTGGTCAGTTACTCAACGAACATCTACCGACAGTCTGCAAATACCAGGCAGTGTGCCAAGTAAAGAGAGGTAAAAAGTACACCCAACCCCCAGGGGTTCATAGTCTACGCACTTAACATAATAGGTGCTACCCTGGAGGTATACACCCAGTATGGCGAGCTCATAGGAAGGAGTGATGTCCTGTGAGAAGCTTCTAAAAATTATGATTATCTTATGTAATTTCTCATCTACCCCTCTCTCTATAGTTAAATAGCCCTATTTTCAGACATCCAGAAATAAGCTCTTTATCCTAATTAGAGTAGACTCTTGACAAATGTTGGGCAGTATTTATTTTCCACAGGCAGAATACTACACTGAGAAAATTTTCTCTGCCCCCCCTTGAGAGGTCTGAAGCCCTGCTCAGGTCTTGACCAGGAGCAACTCAAGCCCTGGGGTGTCCCTGAGATGCCGTGAGCTCTGGGAAGCTGAGATACAGTGGGGCTTCCCCACAGCAGGCCGGCGCCCCTCACCTCCAGGCACAGGCCCAGCCAAGGGGTGGCTCCCGGGGACAGAGCACCCTTACGCATGTGGAAGTGAGCCCTGCACCTCCCATCAGCAGCGGTCCCTGAGAGCTGGCCCTCGAGGAGGAAGCCGAGAAAACCCTGAGCTTATGTCTCGGCTGTCAGGAATCAGCAGCTGTTTGTTGTAGCCAGGAGATGCCTTCAAGTGATGAAGCAGAACCACCAGGTAGAATAGATTTGTTTCGTTTCCAGGTAGAGGGTGTATTTGTTTATTATTCGAGGGCATTCAATTCTGCTATGGAAAGTAAGCCCACACAGAAGACAGATGAAACTCACAAGATCTGTTAGGTATTCTACTGGGTTGAATAGTGCCCACCCCCAAAATGTATGTTCACCAGGTCCTTGTAAATGTGACCTTTTTTGGAAATAGGGTATTTGCAGATACAATGAGTCAAGATAAGGTCCTGCTACATTAGGGTGGACCCTAAATCCAATGGCTGCTATCCTAGTAAGAGGGCCACGTGAAACACAGGAGATAGAAAAAAAAGGCCATGTGAAGACAGAGACGGGGATTAATGTGCCTATAAGCCAAGGGACATCCGGGATTGCCAGCAACCACCAGAAGCTAGGAGATAGGCATGGACCAGGTTCTCCCTCAGAGCCCACCGAAGGAACCACCCCCGCTGAGACCTTGACTTCGGACTTCAGAAATGTGAGAGAATAGATTTCTGTGAGACAGGTCAGATACGTAGAGTTGAGCATGTGCGGACGATGCACGTGGAATATTCGAGAGCTTCTACAGATACATGAGGCACAGTAGGCAGTCAGTACTCATGAGGTCTTAATGTATCCAGTCATTGGTGACACCCTTTCTGCTTCCACCTACTTATTTACCAGCCAACACATGCAGGCAAAAGCCATGACGGCTCAGCAGATAATGGAGAGCTCCAGCTGTGGCCAGGAGTAATTGTCCTGCCACTGTCTGATATAATAAGGGTGGGTTGACCCCAGGACCTTCTACCTCTGTGTCCCTTTGGCTCAAACCTCACCTCTGGTCAACAGGGAGAACTCCAATGGCTGAGAAAGAGGAGGTGGGGAATGGAGAGAAGAGGAAGGGAGGAGGGAGGTGGGGGAGAGAGAGAGAACCTTCAAATATTGTGGGACCCAGGGTTCAGGTAGTGTGGTCCAGCCTTGTGCTTTATCCTGTCTGTTAAGCAACTCTTCTGTTTCTCCTTGCCTCTCACTGTGCACTTTAAATTGATTCCATAAACCGTGTATTTAGCACTGTAATTTGGTCATGAGCCTTTCGGTTCCATTGAATTCTGGAACGGCTTGCCCAATAGTATTTATAGAGGCAACAAGATAATTACCCATACCACATCAGAGGGATCATTTCCCTGATGGTATTTACTGGAAACTAGTTACTTTTGAGCAAATATTTATTAAAGACCCACTAGGTACCAGGCACTAGCTTAGGCCCCTGCTATGCAGTCATGAGCAAAGCAGACTTGGCCTTTGACCTAGTTAATTGGAGTTCCGCAAAAAGAAAGATAATCAGCATCTAATTTAGTGTGATAATTTCCCTGACCGTGGAAGTGCCCAGCACAACAGAGCACATGGGAGAAGCATATACCCCAGTCTAGAGCAGGGGTGGAACACTTCCTGGAGGAAGGGTGTTCTTACTGAGACCGGAAGAGCAGATAAGCAGTAGGGGGTATGGAAGAGTGTTCTAGGCAGAAGGAACAGAATGAGCAGAGGCCCATAGGTAGAAAGTGGAAGGGGAACTCTAGTGTATTTCCTTTTATCTACTCCAAGAATTGCTTCTGGAACATACTCTTGGTCTAA
Organism: Felis catus; assembly: GCF_018350175.1. Classification (NCBI taxonomy): domain Eukaryota; kingdom Metazoa; phylum Chordata; class Mammalia; order Carnivora; family Felidae; genus Felis; species Felis catus. Next base: position 26,130,676 of record NC_058371.1, read on the forward strand.
TGAGCCCTGTTAGATTTCCTACATAGCACCTAGTATTTGTCTCTTTGCTACTGAAGTAGTAGTATATTCTAAATTCAGCACCCACCCCCTCACACATTTTTTTTAATGTTTAAAAATATCTATTTTTGAGAGAGAGAGCAGGGGAGTTGGGGTGGGGGGGGGAGAGAGAGAGAGAGAGAGACAGAGAGAGAGAGACAGAGAGAGAGAGACAGAGAATGAGAATCTGAAGCAGGCTCCAGATTGGGACTCAAACCCACAGAACATGAGGTTATGCCATAGTGGGATGCCTAACCAACTGAGCCACCCAGGTGCTCCCCCATCACACAATTTTCAGGACTAATATTTCCAACTGCTTTAGTATTGATCATATATGAAACTTGTTTACAACTATGGAGAGTCAAATACATTATCCAGTTCTCAGGCCCCTGTGCTCAGAACAAAACCAACCCATAGTCCTTTGAGTGAGGCCTAAGTCAGCCATCTTTCTTCCTTTCCATATTAGTAACACCATCTCTGGAAAGCCCCTTTCTATGGTCCCTGTCTCAGTTCTCCTAATGTTAAATGCTGTTCATTTCACTTATCCACAGGAGAACATAGTGAAAATGAGAAGAGCAAAGAGCATTTTGAACGTGGAACAGTTTAGTTACTTATGAAGGACTTCACTACTGCAAAGATGGCAAAATGTTGCTTCTTTTCCTCATAGCTCCTCACCCCATCCCCATTTCCTTTTCTAGAGATTGTTAAACAATAGTGGGATTCTCATGGCTCAGAGTTGTCCAGAACAATGATAATTCAGACAACATTTCAGAGTCCTATCTGAATCCTTCAGCTCTGATTTAACCGATGGATCTTTTTTATACAAGTGTTTCTGAAAAATTAGAAATTGAACTTTATAGATTAAATATTTTAGTTATACCTAATTAGCGTACATGTTTAAAAAAAAACCCTGAAGTAAATATTTTGACAAAATGAAGAATTCTCTACTTTGCATTTTATTTTTATGATTGACTTACACTATAAAGAAGAATCTAGTTATGTTGGTAAATTATTTGTGTGAATATTTTGCAAATGTAAAAAACTAGTCAGTCCAACTATTTAGGCAGTATTTAGTTATCTTTTGCTAACAAATTATCCTAAAACCTAGCAGCTTAACAACTTAGGAGGGGTGAAAGGAGAAGATATATCTATCTATCTATCTATCTATCTATCGATAGATAGATAGATAGATAGATAGATAGCAACAAACATTGTAATTCATAGATTCTGAGGGCCAAGATTCTTAGCTGGATGGTGCTGGTTGGGATCTCTCATTAAGTTTCCCTCAAGCTACATGCTAGAGCTGCAGTTGTTGGAGGCTTAACGGGGCCTAGAAGATCCACTTCCAAGTTCACTCCCACAGTTGTTGGCAAGAGGCTTCAGTTCCCTTCCTATGTGAGACCCTATGGGGCTATTCACAACATGGCTTCCCTCAGAGGGATATTTACATGAGGAAGAAAACAAGAAAGACAGAAGCCAAAATATTTTATAACCTAACCTCAGATATGACATTCCATTACTTCTCTATATTCAACCAACCCTGACACAGCATGGATACAGTGGCACTAGCCAAAAGGTGTGATAACCAGGAAGCAGGGATCACTGGGGGCCATCTTGGAGGATGGCTGCCACACAAAGCAAGTTAAACGGATGGTTCTTTCCCAGTTCTTGACCTGTGATTTTTTTATATGTTTATATTAAGATTAATAAACCAGTTTTCCCAGTGGGGGGGGGGGGTCTCCAGTTAGCCATAGAATCAGAGCCATCAATTTGAGACAAAAAGCTACATTAGATCAGCTAATATAGAAATATGTTCAATTGAAATATTTAGTCAAGGCTCTTAAGAAAAGTATTCAATACCAAAATTAGTTGTGAGACAGAGAAGCATCTGTTTTTTAAAGGAAGTATCTGGCAACTGGTCATACAAGTCTTGGGCTTCTCACCCAAGGGCTATTCCCTCCAGTCAGGGGTATGAAAAGGTCAAGAGGGACATTAGAAAGAACATGTAAGGCGGGTGTATTGGAGAGAGTAATTTATTGCTGAGTCCTGTCTAAAGGAGATGAGCGATGGTCGCTTCGATAGGGTTGTTTGGAGCGTGAAATGTGTTCTCCATGGCTAGAGAGCAAAATGGCTGATCAGAGTCAGTTTCAGATATCTGTAAGTGCAGAGAGGGTGAGCTCTCTAAGACCAGTATCAATTGAGCAAGAACATTCCAGGGTCCCTTGCCCTCTCCCTGCCCAGATCGTGGTTGGCAAGCTGGGGCATGGGGCCACAGGGGAGACCGTCCCCAGACAGGAAAACAAGAGGAGACCTGTTCATGCTGTGCTCCAGCAGGTAGCCAGCTCCCAGTAGGTCCTAGCTGGGGAGGCGAGGTTTAATGTTGACTCAAATTTGATGTTTATTACCTAGGACTAGACATGTTAAATTATTGTTATGCTGCGTGTCTTCCAGTGTCTTTCTCTGACAGAACAAGTCAGTGGGGTAGTCAAGTTTTTGTTCTGGAGGCAGGGTCATCATGGGACAGTAGAGCCAACATAAAGTTATTTATGTAATTATATCCCACGATGTCTTTCTTATTCAGTTTACAGGTTTCACTAGCAATTGCCTCTGTGTTTGAAATTAGGATCATTTTAAGTACGAGGCTTTTGACTTCTCTCTAGGTGAGTTGCAGCTAGCATAGACTGTATTGTCATAGGTGACAGCTTGACAGAAAAGTGAACTAGACAATAAATGGAGCCCAGTGTCTGCTTGTCACATGCCTGTGGGATTGAGGCCCTGAGGTCCGTGTTTTCTCAAGGCCTGGTGGTGGGTCCTTACCTGATTCGAGGTCCATTCATTAGTTTATCCAATCATTTATTCATTCAGTTACCTTTCTCAGAACTCCTACCACATGCTACAATCCTCCTTTCCAGTCCTCAGGAGCACGGACTTCCCATCTTTTGCATCCAGTTCGTGTACCTGTCTCTAAGACTTCTCCAAGTCAATCAGCTGCTCTGAGCCAGGTGGAAGGCTTCCTGTAAGAATTTGGGGGTTCCTGGGTGGCTCAGTCAGTTAAGCATCTGACTTTGGCTCAGGTCATGATCTCACACTTCACGAGTTTGAGCCCCACTTTGGGCTCTGTGCTGACAGCTCAGAGGCTGGAGCCTGCTTCGGATTCTGTGTCTCCCTCTCTCTCTCTCTCTCCCCCTCCCCCACTCGTGCTCTGTCTCTCTCTCAAAAATAAATAAACAATAAAATAATAAAAGAAAAAGAAACATTTGTATAGGGTTTGGAGGAAGTGTTATTTGTAAATGTGATATGGCACAGGGTCCTCGGAGGTTTCTGACACTTTTCTGTCATATATATAGTATATGTATATATTATTTAACATATGCATATATGCAGATCATGTCTTTATATTTACATATATGTATAGATAATTCTTAGCACATTTAGAAACATGCTCCCTAGTTTTATCTCCTAAGAAAGTCATCCTGACTTTTTGCAGCCCAACCTCATCACAATCCCTAGACCCCATTATCCTCCCTGGTGAGTACCAGGGAGGCTGGATCATTGAACAGCTAGATAAACTATTGCCTTCTTCTGTATAGAACATTTTATTTTATTTTATTTTATTTTATTTTAATTTTTTTTAACGTTTATTTATTTTTGAGACAGAGAGAGACAGAGCATGAACAGGGGAGGAGCAGAGAGAGAGGGAGACACAGAATCTGAAACAGGCTCCAGGCTCTGAGCTGTCAGCACAGAGCCCGACGCGGGGCTCAAACTCACGGATCGTGAGATCATGACCTTAGCCAAAGTCGGACGCTTAACCAACCAAGCCACCCAGGCACCCCAGTATAGAACATTTTAAATAATATTATGGTGGGGCGCCTGGGTGGCGCAGTCGGTTAAGCGTCCGACTTCAGCCAGGTCACGATCTCGCGGTCCGTGAGTTCGAGCCCCGCGTCAGGCTCTGGGCTGATGGCTCGGAGCCTGGAGCCTGTTTCCGATTCTGTGTCTCCCTCTCTCTCTGCCCCTCCCCCATTCATGCTCTGTGTCGCTCTGTCCCAAAAATAAGTAAACGTTGAAAAAAAAAAATTAATATTATGGGTCTTAAGCCTTTTTTTAAGGAAGCTCTCTCCCTTCACTAAAAACTGTCTTTTTCGTATGCAAGTAATATTTACATAATATGGTATTTATATGTATACAATATAACATCTTGGTATTTAATATATCTGAAATTAGTGTGGATATATAATGACAGAAATGCATCGAATCATCATTTCAGACAAATGGATAGCCCAGTTTTCCAATAGCACATATTGAAAAGTTCACACCTGCCCCACTAAATTGAAAAAAAATCTTTAACAAATACTTAATTTCCATAGCTCTGTTTCTCAGTTCTGCTTGGCTCTATTTGTGCTGGTATAAATCTGTTTGAATTACTATAGCATCAGAGTGCATTTTGCTATCTGTTAGCTAGCTACTCACTCAGTGTTCCCTGAACAGCCTCATTGCCTGATCTCCTCCCTTCACCAGAATGCCCTCGCCTTCTCTCCAAGTCACCCGTCCTTGACATCCAATTCAACAGGGGACAGCTGGCCTAGCAGCACGTGTGAGTGGAAAACACCAAGGGTTTTTTGGTTGATCCCACCTTGCTACTTTCTTACAATGCAGTGTCGTGGCTGAGACCTGGGGCAACACTGGGCTGTATGAATAGTGAATCATGTTCAGGAAATGATCACGTAAGGTCACAGGATCTTTGACTGCAATGCACCTGGAGTGCTGGGCAGAGGACTGGGCACCGCCTTTGGGCGGGAACATTCCCTGACTAGCATGCAGCCCTCGGACTGTGTGGGGAAGAGGGAAAGGTGGTTGGTCTGCAGAGGAGAGGATCCCAGGGCTACTGGTGGTTGTCTTCAAAGCTGGGCAAAACTTCCTCTGTCTGGAAAGGAAAACAAAGAAAGAGGAAGTTAAAGAAAGCCAGATCTCAACTCACTGTTGAGAAAAATAAAGACAATACAAAGGGTTGATCTGTGAGGTAATGGATACTTGTCTCGGAAAATATTTGAAAAGAAGTTGTACGCTGTGGAAAGGATTTCTGTTTGGGAAGGAAGATAAACTGGATGCTTCTGTTGGAATTTTCCATCTCCCTCAGTTTCCTTTCCCTTTGTTGAAACTTCCCAGCTCACAGGGCCTGAACCCTCTTCCCAGCAGATATGGAGCTTCTAGCCTATACCATGTCTTGCAACATTCCCTGAGCTGATTTCTCCCTTTCGTTGTGATTTAAATTTGCCCTCTTTTTTGGCTGCTGTGACTCTTTTTTTCCCTTTCACAGCACCTAGCTCAGCCTCATACACATTTATCATTCAACAGTGTTCTTTTTTTTTTTTTTTTCATTTTTTTGTTACTGTTTATTTGTTTTGGAGAGAGAGACAGAGTGTGAGTGGGGGAGGGACAGAGAGAGAGGGGGACACAGAATCTGAAGAAGGCTCCAGGCTGTCAGCACAGAGCCCGACGTGGGGCTTGAACTCACAAACCACAAGATCATGATCTAAACTGAAGTCCTTTAGCCGGTTGAGCCACCCAGGCGCCCTCAACAGTGCTCTGACTAAGGTGCTAACAGTCTGGACTCCAGTCACCAAGAACTTAATAGTGTACGTGGTGGGGTTCTGTTTCAGAAATACTCAACCTTTTGATGTCCCTCTGTCTGAAGCTTCCAGTCCTTATTCATTCCCCCCTCTCCATTTCCCTTCCCATTTTTTTTTTTTGAAAGGCAAGAATAATCTTTTGCTGAAATTAAACTCTTTTTTTGTGTGTGTGGTCAGAATTACAGACAGGAGGGGAACAGATGGCTGAGTTTTGAGGGGACAATTCCAGGCCGCCGAGGCTTAACAAAGCTAATAAAAGGTAATTTACCAAAGACTTAGAGAGTCACGGGGCATTTGAGATTCTTTAAAGCCCCAAACCCACCGCCCTTGCCAACACCTCCCCTCCCGCCCCCCGCCCCCCGCCCCCCGCCCCGGCCCTTCTATCCTTCCGAAGAACGTGAGGTTGCCAAGCTGCCACTGATGTAGCCACTCGGAGGCTCAGCTCTCCCAGGCACATTTGCCGGGCTGTCTGGGTAACAGGCTGAGGCACCATTGTCTTTCGGCAAATGGGCTTGGCACGGTTCAGCTGCCCGGGCCGTGGCCCTGTGCACCTGGCTGGAGTCCCAGAACCCCTGTCGTGAGAGCTGCACAGACAGTGTAGTGCAGCGTTGGCGTCTTTATTTCACCGTGGGGGGAATGCCTTGTTTGGGTTCTCATTTCATTTCTCCCGTCCGAAAGGCCCAGCTTGGTGCTTCCTACATCTGCTCTGTTCCGTTTAGCATTTGTGTCCCAAACCTCTTTTTATTCTGTTCCCGATTTTCTTTGAATAGAAAGCTTACAAAATGGCCCCATCTGCCTCGCCAAGGCTTTGTCCGCAGAGGCAACCTGGGCCTATGTCAGCCATGATGAGGTGTCCCTTTGCTGCCACTCCCCCACCCCCCGGACTGGGACTGTCCCCAGCATACCCAGCACAAGGCAGTCTCCAGTACTGCTGAGAGAAAATGCCCTCGGTGGTTTTGTTTTCTTATGTTCAGGAGAGGATACTGTAAAACGTTATGGGACTCACTATAGAATATCCAGGGTGCTGGCGGGACTGCTTAGAGCCCAGGTTGGCTAGGGTGATGTGGAGAGAACCTGAACTGAGGCACAGAGCCATGAGCTATGTGACATACTCACTTCATCTGACCTCTTGGTTTCCAGTGGAGACCGAGGGACTGGGGAGAAATTTGACCTTATTTAGATTTATGCACACCTGGTCTCTGAGCTTTGCACTCCGAGCAGCAAACACTCCCTGGACCAGTTTTGCTTCATGTGCCTGGTAATGTGCTAAGTATTTGTGGAGGGGGAGAGAGGGGCTCATGTCCAGTTACAAGAGACAGTTCAGCATGACATGATGATCGTCATGGGAAGGCGGGCACAGGAAACCGTGGGTATACTCAGCCCACCTTCTAGAAGAGATGATGTCTGAGGTATGACTGGAAATTGAGTTCCCATCGATCAGGCAGATCAGTGGAGAAGGGGGTTTCAGGAGCAAAGTAAGAAAACATAAAACACCTTATCTAAGACCCAGAGCCACGCTCTAGCGTGTGGTGTGCGGGCTCCTGCAGGCAGTTTGCAATTATTACAAGGTAGGGCCACAGGAAATGAAGTTGGAGAATAAAGACAGGGCCGTGTCACAAAAAGTCCTCCTGTAGTAAATCAAGAGAGCTGTAGGTAAGGGGAGCTGCTGGAGGCTTCCAGGGAGGAGGGACAGGATCAGGTTTGCAGTCTGGAAAGCTTTGCTCTGGCCAGAGGGTGGCTTTCCAGGAGGAGAGCTGGGCAGGGAGAAGCAGGGAGGGTCCACCACTTAGGTCACCTATCTCCCTCTCCCTGACCCCACTACTTTCCTCACAACCAAGCAGTCCTTCCAGTCCTTCCAGAAATTCCACTGGCTTTGGTTTCAAAATATTTCCAGCTACTGCCCTGTCCCAGCCACCAGCATCTCCCACCTGGTCTCTGTTTCCTCTCCTGGTATCCCTAAGTCTGTTCCCAGTGTATCCCCAAGTCTGTTCCCTAAGTTTGGCTCCCAGTGTGGCAGCCAAAATGATCCTCTTAAAATATATATCCGATCCCATCATTCCTCTGCTCAAATCCTAGCAAGGACTACTGATCCCACCCACTCTGAAAAACCTGAAGTTTGTGTAACAGACGCTGACCCAATTTCTGACTGCATCCCGCGTCTTCCTCAGCTCCAGTTGTGCTGACCTTCCTGGCTGCCCCTTGAACACACCAGCCACTCTCCCAGGTTAGGCTCCTTCCCCTTGTCCTGGAATGCTTCCCCCCAGGTCACCACGTGGCTTGCCCCCTTTGTGTCTCTGCTCAAAGAGGCTTGCTCCACTGCCCCTGTTTAAAATGGCAAAGTGATGGGGCGCCTGGGTGGTGCAGTCGGTTAAGCGTCCGATGGTGCAGTCGGTTAAGCGTCCGACTTCAGCCAGGTCACGATCTCGCGGTCCGTGAGTTCGAGCCCCGCGTCGGGCTCTGGGCTGATGGCTCAGAGCCTGGAGCCTGTTTCCGATTCTGTGTCTCCCTCTCTCTCTGCCCCTCCCCCGTTCATGCTCTGTCTCTCTCTGTCCCAAAAATAAATAAACGTTGAAAAAAAAATTTTTTTAAATGGCAAAGTGCAGCCTCTCGCACTCCCTCTTTCCCAACACCCCATCTCTCCTTTTTTCCATTGGAATTACCGTTTTTTTAATTCCTATGTAATTTACCCATTTATCAGCCTTCTCCCTCCCTCCCCCCCCCCACTAATGTGTCAACTCTTCAGGGCCAGGGATCCTTGTATATTTTGTTTGCTAATTGTACCCCAAGTTCCTAGAATAGTGCATGGCCTACAGTGTGGCCTTACCAAATATTTGTTGAACCAGTAATTAGCAGTAGTTCAAATATGAGATGATTAGGGAAGGAGCAAAGACAGTGATGTGGGAAGAAGAAGGGAAAGACTTCATATGTATTGATCAGACTTGTCAACTGATTGAAAATGCCAAGTGAGAGAAAAGGAATGGTCTAGAATGAATGTTAAGCTTGGGTGAACAACTGGGGCAGAGGGCCACCTGGTATGGGGGCAGGGGAGGAACATAATGAGTCCTGCTCAGGACATTTTGAGATGCCCTTGGCTGCAGAATACTCAAATGGAGACCCATCAGGTAGTTAAAATTCAAGCAAAACACTCACTGGCGAGACCAGAACTGAGGTGTAGAATTTGGAAGCATCAGAACTGGCGTGTTGACTTGTATATAAGCTAATGTCATCCTGACTCACTGGAGGGACTACACAGCAGGGGCCAGGAAGACACGTTGTACCTTCTGTTATATGCACACTGAGGAGAGAGATGTTCCAAGTACATGTCAGAACCGTATGCCGAAGGGATGGCCAACTTTGTCTATGATTTCAAATCTCCTTCTCCAAGGGCAGTATTTCCTATGAGACCTGATCTATAATGTCCTAAGATAAAACAAAGTTAAAGGTAAAACATTCTTGGGCTAATTACATTTTGCTCAACTGAAAAGTACTAAACACACACAAAAATAAACTTAATTACGTGGTTGATCCCAGATAATCATCTAGATGTTGCTGAAGGGACAAACTGTCATTTTACCCTCTAGACAAAGACACAACTCTCACCTGGGAATCTCATAGGTTTTTAAAAAGATGTTGTTGTAAGGCAAGTAATATTATCTGCCTTTGTAGAGGGGATCAGGCCACAAGAAGGTTAAGGGAATTCCCGAGGATTGAACAAAGTCAGAGGGCAACTCCGGGAACAAGTCTTCAAAATCTTGGATCCCAGGCCAGCGTTCCCCAAACTGAGGTCATCCTTCTGGTCACAAAGGCTCAGGCAGAGTTATGAGGCCATCAGAAGAAAAGTCACAGCAGTGATGTTAGACTTCTTGGTTTAAAACATTAAGAGTTCGCCCTTCTCTCTGGTATTTAAAACTCATCTCCTTTCATCTCTGCCTTTAAAAAAAACCTAAAGTCTGTCTTCCACCTGCGTCTTCTGGTCCTGGACCCTTCTGGCCCAAACAGATTGGACGGAGGTGTCTTCCTGCTCTCTCTGTAATGGAAAAGGGGCTCCTATTTTTTGTTTTGTTTTGTTTTGTTTTTTTTCCTAGCAGTGTGAAGCAATGAGATCAGTAGCCAAAAACCTGAAATTCTGGCAAGGGTTCTGGTCCTAAGGAGGTGAATATAGCTGGGACTATTGGCCGTTTTTAGGCCCCAGTTTCTCACACTCAAAATGAGGAAGCTGACTGCCTTTGTAGCTGTGTCTTGCTCCTTGTCTTGCTCCCAAAGTCTATAACTCTGTGTTGGGTGAATAAGTCTATTTGAATGGCATGTCAAAATGTAGCCAACTCCATTCACATCAACCAAAATGAGCATATATAGATATATATACAGATATATATATATATATATATATATATATATATATATATTTTAATTTTTTAATGTTTACTTATTTTTGAGAGAAAGAGAGCGTGAGAGGGGGAAGGGCAGAGAGAGAGGGAAACAGAATCTGAAGCAGGCTCCAGGCTCTGAGCTGTCAGCACAGAACCTGATGCGGGGCTTAAACTCATGAACCGTGAGATCGTGACCTGAGCTGGAGTTGGATGCTTAGCCATCTGAGCCACCCAGGTGCCCCAGTATATATATTTCTATGTCTGTGATGTTTTTGTCCAGTGTAATCCTGGGGCTCCCTGGGCCAGACTGACCCCATGGAGCTGCTCCCCAGCTGGAAGAAGTGTGAGAGTTGGAGGCAGATGTCCGCGGCCATGGCAGGGTCAACATGAAGTGGGGAGGGTTGTTCCTCTGGCATATGGGCCTTGGGAAGGGTTGACAGCGAGGCTTGTGGGAAGTCTCTGTGGTACATGGTGGGGATCCTCTGGAACACCTCACATTTTCACTTCGACATCTCCAAACACAGAGAGGGAATATAATGCTTGTGGATTCTAAAGAGAGGGCAAACTACGTTTGGCTTTAGGCTTTACGTCCACATTTATCTCAAGGTGGCACACCGAATATTCCATGGGCTCAGACACAGAAGCAGAGGAAAGTAAGAGCAAGATGTAGAAGTTGTGCAGAGGTCTGTGAATTACTCTGACCCTAAAGGAAGAGTTAACGTTCAACTTTACCTAAATTCATGTGTGGCAAGGTGGCCCCAAGGGATATGTAATGAAGAACTACTTTAGGCCAAAGCCAGAACTCTTTGACCCAAATATTAATGTTAATTATAATATTTAGTATGTTCATATCATGCATTATTCTTTTAAATTTATATTTAATATAATGATTAACAATAGTTAATATTAACAATAAATATTAATAAATAGCACACCCAAGGAAATTTGAGTCCTACTTGAAGCATAAAATTAGATGAAATCATTATTCTTTACGACTGTAACTTTGTTCAAATCCAGTACTGAAACAATGGCACATACGTAGTATAAAACATCCCTAGGGGAGCCTGGGTGGCTCAATCTATTGGGTGTCTGACTTCGGCTCAGGTCATGATCTCATTGTTCATGGGTTTGAGCCCCGTGTCAGACTCTGTGCTGACATCTCAGAGTCTGGGACCTGCTTCAGATTCTGTCTCTCTCTCTCCCCCCCTCCCCCCCCCCCCCCCGCTTCTGTTCCTTCTCCACTCAGGCTCCCTGTCTCTCTCCCAAAATGAATAAATTTTAAAAAACATTTAAAAAAAATTCCTAAAATCAAATACATGAAGTCATTACAGATGTTTGTGCGTATCTGTATTTATTGACAGAGAAGAATGACACAAGGTAGTGTTAAAAAAGAGAAAACCAAAACAAAACCCAAATGGTAGAGCAATTCGTGTAAATCTATTTTTCAAATACATCTGTGTATGTATTTGCTTGGGGAAAATATCAAGACAGGTTTACATGATATCCATATAGTAGCATCTCTCTCTACATGACAGGATTTCAAGTTTTATTTTTTTTAATGTTTATCCATATATTCTGACCTTTTCACCATGTTTCTGTTTAGTTAAATAGTTCATTACAACCTGAAATCAGAGACTAGAGAAACCCAGTTGAAGGTGATGCCTCCTCGCTGGCTTCTTCCCAAGGGGGCAGGGATAACCTTGTGTTAAAAACACAGGGCACAATGGGGCGCCTGTGTGGTGCAGTCGGTTAAGCGGCCGACTTCAGCCAGGTCACGATCTCGCGGTCCGTGAGTTCGAGCCCCGTGTCGGGCTCTGGGCTGATGGCTCAGAGCCTGGAGCCTGTTTCCAATTCTGTGTCTCCCTCTCTCTCTGCCCCTCCCCCATTCATGCTCTGTCTCTCTCTGTCCCAAAAATAAATAAACGTTGAAAAAATAAATAAATAAATAAATAAATAGATAAATAAAAATAAAAAAATAAATAAAAATAAAAATAAAAACACAGGGCACCCAGGGCCACCTGGGTGGCTCAGTTGGTTAAGTGTCTGACTTCGGCTCTGGTCATGATCTCACGGTTCATGGGTTCAAGCCCCACATCTGGCTCTCTGCTGTCAGCACAGGGCCCACTTCGGATCCTCTAGCTCCCTCTCTGCTCCTCCCCCACCCCCAAATAAACAAACATTAAAAAAATAAACAAGTTACCCCAGCACCACTGTGCCCAGAGAACCCAGACCTGATTCCTGAAGCCAAAAGCCTACAGCTTCCAGCACTGCCCAAAAAGAGTGAGGAGAGGTGACCTCTCCGGCCCGAGTTCTTCTCTTCCTCCTCTCTCCTTAGGACTGAGTTCCCCACTGAGGGCTAAATAAAGTTCCAGGCTCCTCGGCATCTTCAGTGAACATCTTGGTTTAAGGGCTCTCCTGCCTCGGAAGCTGTTCTCCACAACGAAAGGAGAGGAAGCCAGCAGAGAAGGAAAACTGCCTGAAGATTATGGCTAGGATAAGGATGTGTCCCTTGGAGACCTATGGAAACATGAAAAGTAACGCAGACTTTCTCCTCAGATTTAGAGACCTCTCATGTCAGAGTGTCTGATGTGTAGTCACGGAGGCCAGGGTTTAAGCTTCAAAGATGTTGGAAGTCCATGATTTATCAAAACAAAAAGAACTGATGTGATTTCAGGTCATTTCTGGGTTGCAGAGGGGCCAGTAGTCATCTTGGATGGAAGTTCCATATGGCCCTCACTTCAAGCAGAGCTAATTCATTTGGAATAGTCAAGGGCATTTATCAGCAATCAGTCAGTGAATATTTACTGAGCATCTTGGACAGAAACTGGCTCTCTTGTTTGAAACAGTAATGAAATGGTCCACAGTTGCATCAGAGAGGAGTTCAGAAAGAAATCTCCAAGTAAACAGAGGGAGATGTAAAACCAGCCTCATTCTGCCCTGTCTTCCAGCCTATAGCAGTTTATCTTCCCCTTAAGAATTATGGGGCACCTGGGTGGCTCAGTCAGTTAAACGTCCAAAGACTCTTGATTTTAGCTCAGTTCATGAGATTGTGAGATCAGGGCCCTGCATTGAGCTCTGTGCTGACAGCACAGCACGGTGCCTGCTTGGGATTCTCTCTCTGCCCCTCCCCTACTCAATCTCTCTCTCTCTCTCAAAATAAATAAATAAACATTTAAAAAAGGGTTTCAGTTACTCCTACTATTATAAAACCCACATATTCTTCCTTTAAACCCCTGGTACAGACTTGGATTAAAATGCCCATTCTTGGGGCGCCTGGGTGGCACAGTCGGTTAAGCGTCCGACTTCAGCCAGGTCACGATCTCACGGTCAAGCGGGATCTCAAGCCCCGCGTCAGGCTCTGGGCTGATGGCTCAGAGCCTGGAGCCTGTTTCCGATTCTGTGTCTCCCTCTCTCTCTGCCCCTCCCCCATTCATGCTCTGTCTCTCTCTGTCCCAAAAATAAATAAAAAATGTTGAAAAAAAATTAAAAAAAAATAAATAAATAAAATGCCCATTCTTTGGTTCCCTCAGTAAAGCCTAGACAGCTTGACATTGGCAAGAACAACTTAACCGAATGTTAATGCAGAACAAGAATAACATTTTACAAAAAATTCATCAGAAAACAAACGAAGAAAAAGGTCATGACTTCAGAGTGGGTCTGAGGCCACGATAGCTCTCCTAGCCACAGATAGCAGGCCAGACTTTGGGGCCATTTTACAGAACTTTCTTCGCTCCTGCTTGCCCCCCACAGCAGCCTTCGGCCGCCGCTGGGCATTCCTCATTCCGCTTCCCTGATGATTCCTAAGGCCTGGGGTTCTTTTTGTGTCCATATGCTGTTCTCTAGGGAAGTACAGCGTCTCTTCAACTGAGGCCATGACAAGTCATAATAGTTCGGGGAGCGTTAAAGGAGAGCAGTCTTGCCTCCTGGCCTTTCTCCTCATTTAAAAAAAATTTTTTTTTCAACGTTTATTTATTTTTGGGACAGAGAGAGACAGAGCATGAACGGGGGTGGGGCAGAGAGAGAGGGAGACACAGAATCGGAAACAGGCTCCAGGCTCCGAGCCATCAGCCCAGAGCCTGACGCGGGGCTCGAACTCACGGACCGCGAGATTGTGACCTAGCTGAAGTCGGACGCTCAACCGACTGCGCCACCCAGGCGCCCCCTTTCTCCTCATTTTAAATGTTATACAGGCTGAAGACAGAACTCAACTTCTTGAAAGATGACAGTTGACACTTTTTAAAATCTTGGTTCAGGTCAAACTGTAGTAGCAAATACTAACCTCAAATAGTATAAATAGTTTTAAATAGTGGGCATTGAATTCAAGTCAACAAACATTTATGTAATAACCAGTGCATGCATACTCAGTAATGGATTAAATCTAGAAAGGCCTACAAAGAGAAGTAAAATGTGGATTTGTCCGTTAAGGAGTTGACAGTCTAATCATGGGAATGAAACACATATTGGCTTCACTGGAACATAGAGCAGAGGGTCAGTACTGCAAGAGTTTGGTTGTTTTGTTTTGTTTTGTTTTGTTATGGGCTGGGGCAGTTTAAGGGATAAAGACGGCATGTCCAGTTGGAGGCGACTTTTTGGAAGAAGGAGTATGGAAGGATGAAGTGAACAGAAATGAAAGATTCTCCCAAAAGGAGGAAAACTATGAAGCAAGGCCCAGAGTTGAAAAGCGGGCCAGTAGCCCGGCCACTGGGTATGTGGGTGATTAATCAGGCAAGAGGCTGGAAAGCAGATTCCGAGTAAAGAGTTTATACTTCCCTCTGTAAGCGAACGTAAACTGCTAAAAACTTTTGAGCATGGGGACAGAGTGATCCGAGCTGGACACTAGGTAAAGTAACCACACATAAATACATAGGCCAGACTGCACGGAGGTGGGGACAAGAGGCAGGGAAGCCAGGTGAACTGCAGTCATCCCGGTGAGAAGAAATCAAGGTCTGAACAAGGAGGTGCTTTTGGCCATGGAGGGGGGCGGGGGGGTGAGAGCCCAGGAGAGCTGGCATCTGCAGGACCTAGAAACCATCACCCTGCGTGGAGTGAGGGGGCAAAATGATTCTGAGCTGCCCAGCCTGAGAGGTGGGGAGGGTGCTGTGGCCTTGACATGGAAATCAGGAAGGAGCACCTCTTTGGATTACTAAAAGTATAAAAAACCAGGGACGCCTGGGTGGCTCAGTCGGCTAAGCATCCAATTCGGTTTCGGCTCAGGTCACGATCTCGTGGTTCGTGAGTTTGAGCCCCACATCAGGCTCTGTCTGTGCTGACAGCTTGGAGCCTGCTTGG
The DNA here is from genome assembly GCF_018350175.1 of Felis catus. Classification (NCBI taxonomy): domain Eukaryota; kingdom Metazoa; phylum Chordata; class Mammalia; order Carnivora; family Felidae; genus Felis; species Felis catus. Next base: position 26,146,004 of record NC_058371.1, read on the forward strand.
GATTCTCTCTCACCTCTCTCTCTGCCCCTCCCCTGCTCACTCTCTCTCTCTCTCTCTCTCTCTCTCTCTCTCTCTCTCTCTCTCTCTCTTTCTCTTTCTCTCAAAATAAATAAACTTTAAAAAAAATTGAAAGTATAAAAAACAACCCCGCGAAGCAAGCTGAGGAGGACTTCTTACAAGAAACTGAGTTCCGAGGCAGTGGATTTTACTGCCTTTGTCTTTTCCCTCAGTGCAGTGTTCAAACACCATGACTTCCCGGTTTCAGTCCCTTCTTTATAGGGAGGGAAGCTGGAATGGGGACTTGCCATCGGTAGTTCCCATTCTTTCCATTTATGAACCAAGTTTGAGACTCTCAGGAGATTCAGTTCTCTCAGCTCAGCTCCAAGGATCACCTAATTGATGACAAGTGAGATGCAGCCTAGAGATTAGGTAATCAAAGCGTGTTAAAAGAAGTCATTGATTCAGAATCTCCTGCAAGAACAAATTTTCTGGGCAAAGATCTAACTTTGCAAATAGGATCTTCAAAGGAAGAGTCCCAGCAGAGAAAAGGGTAGCGTACAGGATGCTTCAGATTAGAGACGATCTCCCTCTCTGAAGTCTCTGATCCAGAAAATCAGCCCTAATGCCAGCATTACAAAGAACAACTGTCCTTCCAGCACTCTCTCCCACTCTCAGTGATGAGCAGGGTACCAGATGGGCAGACGTTCACAGACCTCTCATTTTTGCGATAACACCAGAAAAAATAACCAGGGCAGACGCCAAAGTCAGTGCAAGTCTGTATCATGAGAATCTCCTGCTTCAGAGTGGCCCTTTGATTACTGTCCCTCTTTGGTCCCTGGGGATCTGGGAAGGAGGCTAGTTTATGTTCAATGATGAGCTGACTTTTTCCTTGCTTCTCCTACAAGGTGGGGACTCCTTGTCACTTTGCCAATCTCTTCTGGAAGCCTCTGGACTTAGTGACCGACCTTATGTCTCAGTTTCCCCAGGACCACCCAGGTTTAGGCATTGATCCCACATCTTTTGGGGTTTATTTGATCCCACATCTTTTGTAAGTTAAAAGTTGCGTACCGTAAGAACACAGCTCATAAGTTCCACGACAGTAGGTTTTGACAAATGTATCCGTCTGTAGAAGGAGCAACCGAGGCAAGATACAGAAAATTTCTATGATCCCAGAAAGTTCCCTCATACCCTGGCCCAGCCAAACCTTCCCCCACACACATACATAGGCAATGACTGTTCTGGTCTCTGTCACCACGGATCACGTTTTCCATATCTTGGAATAGAAATGAGCTTCATATAAATGGAATCACGCAGCTTGTACTCTTTTGTGTTTGGCTTATTTTGCCCAACATAATGTTTCTGAGATTTAGCCATATTGTTGGTGTTCATTCTTTTTTATTGTCGAGTGTATTTTCTTGTGGATGGACATGTGTGTTGTTTCCAGTTTGAGGAAATTATGTACAAAGCTGCTATAAACATTCTTATACAGTGTTCCTGAAGGCGTATCTTTTATTTCTCCTGGATATCCACCTAAGACTGGAATTACTAGATCACAGGGCACGTGTAGGTTTAACTTTTTTTTGGAAGTTGGCAGACAGTTTTCCAAAGTGAGTGTCTAATTTTATACACTTAACCAGCAATATATGGGGTATAGTTGCCCCACATCTCAGCCGATGTTTAGCATTATCGGTTTTTAAATTTTAGCCATCTTGGTGTATGAGAAGTAGCATCTCATTACATCTTTAACCTACATTTTCCTGACGACCAATGATATGCTTGTTGAGCCTTCACTCATCTTCTTTAAAATATATGTATTTAAGCTCTGGCCCATTTTTTAATTGAATTGTTTGTCTTTATTATGGTAATGTAGAAGTCTGTTACATATTCTTGATTCCACTTCCTCGTGAGATATTAATGTATTAGAAATACTGTCTTCCAATCTGTGACTTGAGTTTTTATTTTCTTACTGTCTTCCCAGAGGCAGAGGATTTTGTTGTTGTTGTTGTTGTTGTTGTTGTTGTTTTTAATAGAAACTCACAGGAAGGTGCAAAGACAGTACAGAGAGATCCCCTGTTCTCTTCAGCCGGCTTCTCCCAATGGTTGCTTCTTACATAACCATAGGGCGATGTCAAAACAGGAAACTGACATTGCCACAGTGTGCACGTAGTGTTTTATGTCACTTTAGCACAAGTGCAAGTTGCTGTAGCCACCGCAGAACTATCGCATCACTGCAAAGATCCCCCTCATGCTACCCTTTTACAGTCCATCGCTGCCCCCATTCCTAACCCTTAGCAATTTGTTCTCCAATTTGATCAATTTCTCATGTTGAAACTCTGTATCAATCAAATCATACAGTATAGGACATGCTGAAATTGGATTTTTTTCACTCAGCATAACATCCTTGAAATCTATCCAGGCTGTTACGTGTGTCAACAGGTCACCCTCTGTAATATTCCATGCTACGGATGTACATGTACAGTTTAACCTATCGAAGAATACTTGGGTTGTTTCCAGGTTTTGGCCAGATAGATAGAGCTGCTATCAACACCCATCTACAGCTTTTTGGGTGGACATAAGTGTTCATGGCTCCTGGATAAATGCCCAGAGTGTGATTGCTAGGTTGAATAGTAAGTGGTATGCTAAGTTTTCAAAGAAACAGCCAAATTGATATCCAGAGTGATTGCACCAGTGTTACATTCCCACTAGCAATGTGTGAGATCCAGTCTCTTCACTTCCTCACCATTTGGTATTGTCACTATTTTTTATTTTAGCTATTCTAATAGATGGAGGGTGACCAGATATACCTGGTGGCTAATGATCTTAAACATCTTTTTCATCTGTTAATTTGCCATTTGTATATCTTTCATGATTTGCAGGCATCTTTCTTGGAGCTTGGAGCTTATATTTTTGTTCTCTTTAACAGTGTCTTTCCCCATGCACACATTTTTAATCTCGATGAATGTCAGTTTATCATTTTTTTTTCTTTTACGGATCTTGCTATTGGTGTCACATCTAAGAACTCTTGAGTAGCTCTAGGTCCTGATGATTCTCTTCTGTTTTCTTTTAAAAGTCTTATAGTTTCATGCTCTACATTTAAATCTATGATCAGTATTGTGTTGATTTTTATATAACATGTAAGAGTTATGTAATGGGGGTAGTGGGGAGTTGGTATTTAATGGATACAGGGTTTCAGTCTGGAAGTTAAGAAAGTTCTGGAGGTGAATGGCGGAGATGGTTCCCTAATGTGAATGTACTTAATGCTATAGAGCTGTGCCCTTAAAAACAGTTAAAATGGGAAATTTTATGTTACATATATTTAATAAAAGTTTAAAAAAATCATTTCATCCTGAAAGTGTGGGTATATTTCTGGATTTCTATTCTGTTCCATTCATTTATTTATCTATCCTTATGCCAATATAACATTCTCTTGATTACTGTATAAAACCAACATTTGTATAAAACAAGTATTATTATAGTAAGAATTGAAGTAAGGTAGTATGAATCTTCTAATTGGTCCTTTATTTTCATGATAACTTTGGCTTTTTAGGTCCCTTTCATTTCCATATGCATTTTGAAATCAACTTGTCGATTTCTACATAAAAAAAATCTTGTTGGATTTTGGTTGAACTTGAGATCCGTCTTAGATCAGAAGAACTGGCATCCTAACAATGTTCCAGACCATCACGTGACATATTTCTTCATTTATTAGGCCTTGTTTAATTCTTTTAAGCAGTATCTTGTAATTTTCAATGTAGAATATATCTTTTGTTAAATTTATTCGTAAGTATTTTTGTTTGTTTTGGTACTATCGTAAATGGAATTGTTTTTATGTTATTTTCCAGTTGTTGCTATTAGTACTTAGAAATACAAACAGTTCTTTGTATATTCATCTTACATTCCTCAATCTTAACTGTATTAGTCTAGGCTTTCCAAAGAAACAGAAGAAATGGTATATATAGAGAGATTTATTATAAGGAATTGGTTCGTGTGGTTATGGAGGCTGAGAAATCCCAGGATTTGCAATAAGAAAACTGGAGACCAGGAAACCTAGTACAGTTTCAGTATGAGTCTGAAAGTCTAAAAACCAAGAGAGCCAATGGTATAAGTTTCGATCAGAGTCTAAGTCCAAAGGCAGAAAAAGAATGATGTCCTTTCTCAGAGACAGTCTCACTACACCTTTTTGTTCTGCTCAGGCCTTGAGGTCACCCAGGTTATGGAGGGCAATCTACTTTATGCAGTCTACCAATTCAAATGATAATTTCATCTAGAAACATCCTCACAGACACACCAGGAATAACATTTAACCAAATATCTGGGCTCCCCATGGTTCAGTCAAGTTGACATTTAATATTAACCATCACACTGACTAAATCCACTAAGTAGTTGTTTTATTGATTCCTGAGAATTTTATACACACATAATTATATTATCTGCAATTTGCTTTCCAGTTTTATGCATTTTATTTCTTTTCTTCCTTCTTTGCATTAGTTAGGACCTCTAATACAATACTGAATAGAAATGGTGATAGCAACATCTTTGTCTTGTTTTTGATCTGAAAACAAGAAAATATTCAATATTTCATCAGTAAGTATGATGTTATTAGCATGCTTTACTATACCCTTTATAAGATGGAGGAAGTTCCTTTCTATTCCTGATTTGTGGGAGTTTTAATCATACGTAGCTGCTGAATTTTGTCAAATGCTTCTGTATTTATTGAGATGACCATATGGTTTATTTCTGTGATGGTGAATTAGGCTGATGATTTTCAAACGCTAAATCACAAGCATATTTACTAAGATTTCTCTTGTCGCTCTCCAGAGTGTCCCATTTTTTACAACAAATTATTTTTTCTAGCTTCCTCTGTTGGTTTTACATTAACTACTGGGCTTTTGTTGATTTGGAGCTTCAGAAATCTACTCCTCCAGGTAAATGTGGGCTTATCACACAGCCTCAGGGTTCAGAGGCCTCCCTGACATTAGTGAGTAGGCTAGAAATTTGGGAACTTAAATAATATCTTACCTGAGGAGATATTAAAATACATAGAGTTTGAAATCCTACCCTGACCCAGCTCTTCAAGTGCCACCATCTGCGTGTTGTTTAGGCCCACAGAAAAAATCCAAAATGTGGGCCACAAGAGAGAGTTAGTACTTATCCTTTTCTGTAGCTCCATTGCACCTCACCCTATACATTGACAAATACAATAATCATAGTTACATATATGATTATTGTATATACACTTGAGGGTATACCATGTATATTATATTATATTATATTATATTATATTATATTATATTATATTATATTATATTATATATGGGAGGGACTACTCCAGAACTGGACTCAAAAGTGTCTCTTGGGGAGTCACTGTGGTCTTCTGGTGCTTCAGAGGTGAAGCCAAAGCCTTTGAGAATTGCTTCTTTCCTCCAGCTCCTAGTTTTATTGAGCTATAATTGACATATACACCATGTAAGTTTCAGGGGTACTGCATAATGATTTGACTTACATACACAGTGGAAAGATTGCAGTAAGTTTAGTTAACATCCATTCTCTCCCATAGATACCGCCCCCCAAAAGAAAAAAGAAAAACACTGTTTTCCTTTTGATGAGAACTCTTAGGATTTACTCTCCCAACAACTTTTATGTACACTATATAAGCATTTTAACTATAGTGATCACGTTGTTCTTTATAACCCCAATACCTATTTGTTTTATAACTGGTACATTTTGACTACCTTGATCCATTTCCCCAACCAGCCACACCCGCCTCTGGTAGCCACAGTCTGATCTCTTTTTCTAAGGGTTTGTTTGTTTTAGATTCCGCATATAAGTGAGATCATACAGTGTTTGTCTTTTTCAACTGTCTGGCTTATTTCACTTAGCATAATGCCCTCAAGGTCCATCTGTGTTGTTATAAATGGCAGGATTTCCTTCTTTCTCGTGGTTGAATAATATCCCATTATATGTATTATATATTAATAATATCTCAATATAAATATAAATATATTCATTCTCACAACTTCTTTATCTGTTTATCCGCCAGTGGACATTTAGGGTGTTTCCATGTCTTGGCTATTGTAAATAATGCCGCTATGAACATGGAGGGTGCAGATAGCTCCGTGACATAGTGATTTTGTTTCCTTCAGATACAGTTCCCAGAAGTAGAATTGCTAGATCGCATGGTATTTCTATTTTTAATTTTTTGAAGACTATACTGTTTTCTACAGTGGCTGTGCACCAGCAGTGCACAAGGGTTTCCTTGAGAATTTCTTTTAAATACTACCTAAAATTAATATAAGAGAAATTACCTTCATGGAGTAAAGGTAAATGGTATTTTGATACCATCTTTATTTCATTTTATTTTTATTTGAGAGAGAGAGAGAGCATGAGCCAGGGAGAGGGGCAGAGGGAGAAAGGGCTGGGGCCAGGAGAGAGAGAGAGAGAGAGAGTGAGAGAGAATCCCAAGTAGGCTCCACGCTGAGTGCAGAGCCCGACGCCTGTGTCAATCCCACGACCCAGGATCATGACCTGAGCCGAAATCAAGAGTCAAACGCTCAACCAACTGAGCCACCCAGGTGCCCCTTGATACTGTCTTTAAATGGAAACTTCTTTAGACTGGGATTTTAGAGACCTGGTTTCTAATCTGCTTTCTCAATAACTCAGTGTGTGATCCTAGGTAATTCTAGGTAATGATCCTTATACAATAATAATAATAAAATAGCTGTTGACATTTATGTAGAAGCATGCCAAGAATTCCACATATATTATTTCACTAATATAAAAGAGTAAAGATTGCCAAGGTGAATCCAAGAAAGAAATCCAAGAATAGAGATAATAAGAAATATCCAAAATAATAGCTTTCACTGTGATAAAGACTTGTCACAAAGTGTCTCATTGAAACTTCACAACAACTTGATGAGGTGTGTTCTATTACCCCAGGAAAGTGAGACTCAGGTTACCTTGCCCAAGGCTAGGCAGCTGGCAAATGAAATTTGGCTGAAATTCAAATCCGGGCAATCTGACCCTACAATGTTAGTAATTGTGATGCTCATGTCCTAAGGAACACAGATAGGCAGAAAATATATATAAGCTTTCATCAGAGCATGATCACAGGGATGCAGGTCGAGAAACTAAAACTCTTATTACTTTAACCATTTATCTCACTGCTGCTATTTATTGAGTGCAAATAGACAAAGAATTTTCCTGAAACACTTTACACGCATTTCTATTTTTACTTCTCAAACTGGCTCTTGCCATTGTCTGGTCTTACCTTGCTGGCTCTGTAACATTGCTCGGGCTCTATCTCTGACCCACCTTGGGTGGATGCCCTTTCAGATGCTCAGCTTCTTAGGATTTAGCACATTTGCAAAGTTTCCCTGCTTTGCTCACTCCTGAATTTCTGAAAACCCATTCCCTTCACTGAGGACCATCCGATCCAGCCCTTGGTCCGGGAACCCTGACCACCTACTTTCCTGGCCAGTCTCCAGCCCTCATGGGTGGTGGGTGAGGAAATGATAAGGCAGTCTGCATCAGCATCTGCGGGAGCCCACGGGGGGAATGTTTAAAACCTGGGCTAAGCATTCTGAACTATATTTGACGATCTTGTGCTTCTCCTAAACCAGCTATGGAGTAGAACCCAGGGAAAACAGGCCCTCGTTTACTATCAGGTGGGGGCAGTAGCCAAACATCAAAGCCAGCCTAAGAGAACAGAGCACACAAAAGTACTGTTTTGCACCCTGCATCAGAGCAAGGTAGCCAGGTGCCAAGTGCAGTGACAGAGCCTGAGATGTAGATGAGAACCGAAATTTAGGTCCTGAATTTAAGTCCATGACTGATTCGATTTCATATTGGCAGACACCATTATTATGTAAAAACCCAGAGCCAGAAGCATAGACAAGTAGGAACCCAAGGCAGCACCTCTGACTGGGAAATAACCTTGTTTTTTGTTTTTGTTTTTGTTTTTGTTTTGTTTTGTTTTGCTTTGTTTTTGTTTTTTGTTTTTTAAGAACCTATTTCCCTCAGCGGGTGACAAAAGAAAACACGAAATCACTCAGTGCACTTGAGCTCAGAAACTCTTGGGCTGGGGTGTGAGCGCCATTTTGGCCGATGCAAATTTTATGATCTTGCCACAATGTGTAATTAGGGATTCTTGAAGGTCCCTGACTGTGGCCTGCAAACACTCTTTGTAAGCTGCAGCTGTGGTTGGAATACTATCCTAGAAGCGGCCAGCGTGATGATTTCTACATATTATTTTGGGATTCTTCAGATTCTAGTCCTTCAAGCAGCATGCTTGAGTCTCATTTTCATAGGGAATTCTCTCCCAAGTGTTTGTGGGTTCCTTGTAAAGTGATAGCAGGGACAAAACATGTCAAACTAGTCCAATGACTTTGGCATCTTCAGACCCAGAGCGCATGTAAACATCTCCCTTGGTGGGGCTTCAAAGGGCTGAGGGGGTGACTACCAGACCTGCCCCTGTCCTCTGAGCAGAAGCGGATTCTTTCCCACAGACTCCTGGCCCAGACACAAGGCCTTTAGAACAGAGCCAAGAATGTTTCCTGGAGTTTAATGCAGCCTGGAGGTCATGGGTGCGACATTGTGCAATGATTAATGACAGGGAGCGCTTAGTCAGGATTATACTTAATTTATACTTAGGTGTTGGCAATTTCTTGTAGACAACTATTTCTCCCGGACATCTCCTCGTTGCCCCTGAACCATATGATGATTACTGTTAGATGTGTACTTGGGATCCCAAGACTTTCCTGAATGTTTGATGGAAGACACACATGACTGCCAGTGTGTCCCTGACAGGCACCTGTCCCTTATGGTTCCTACGTTCATCCCTATTGTATTTCCTAAATTAGTGCCACATTCCTCTACTTATAGGACTGCTCAGCTAATTGAATATTATCAGAAAAAAAAAGAACAAGGGAAAAAAAATGAGTGTCCTCTTGTCCTGCCTTATTGTGAATGAAACGTGTTGTATGGTTCTGAGTGACTTTATCATTAGTAGCCATACATAATCTCATTCCTCTGACAATATTAGACTCAGCTCAAAATGTAGGTAGGTAATAAACCAATCCCTTACATTTAAAAATAAATTTTTATATAAAATCTGAATCTCTGGATCTGCTTTTTAGAGGAAATGAGGCTTCTAGTAATTTCCTGAGGAAACTGAGAATTTCCTTAAGTTGTTTACTAAAATGGATTTATTCACTTAAGTAAAATAAGCAGCAAACAAAAATGATCATGGGTGAAAATCACTCTAACGTGATCATATTGCCTTAAAGGCAGAAATCCTGGGATCTTTTTGAAAATACCTGATAACATATGCTCCTATTGTTTAGTTATTTCCTCAGCTTTCATCACCACAGCGCTGTTGTTCCCAGGTGAGAAGCCAAGTTTAGCGCTCACTCATGTGGTTTGGTCCTGATTTATCACATTCCTGTGAGGACCAGACTCCTTTCAGCATTCGTGTGGGTCGAGTGGAGACGTGATCTACTCCTTCCTCGCAGCACTGGGGCCAGACCATGCCCACAAGCATTTACTCACAAAACATCTGCTGTTTCATCTACACGAGCTCATCCCATAGCTTTATTCTCTTAATATAATGAGGGTAATTTGGTGTTAAACTGTAATTGATCTAACTGTTTCCATGTCAACTGACCTATGAGTTGAAGGGGGAAAAATCAATCTCTAGAAATCTAAGGCAATGCATCTTATCTTCCCAGAAATTAGGCTCCATCCAACCCCCTCCAACCGTAGGCGGTAGGTACCCTATCCTGGGGAAAATGAGACCAACTGTGTAGAAGTTAGTGTTTTAAAATAGTAGCTATTTTATACCTGAGAAGAGTTAATTGTCCAAATAGCATCCTAAGTTTAACTATGAAACCAGACTCATTATCCTTATTGAAACTGGAACTTCCGGATTAATTTTAATTACCATGGCTTTAGAGTACCTAGTACTATGCAGAGGTAGAGGTACTAAAAAAAGTACCAATTGCCTACTTTAGACAAGGGAAACGAGTCTTGATTGCCTTCAGAAACTGGCAATATCAGTGGAGAACCAGGGCATGCAGGAACATAATGAAGGCCACCGAGATACTTGGAAAAGAAGGAACTGGTTTATTTGCTTTTACCTGTGGCTTTGTAGAACATATTTGGGTGATTCAGTTAACCTCTCCGAGCTTCATTTATTCAGATATAAAATGAAAACATAATAGACCCTAACTCATTGGTTTGTTGTGGGGATTAAATAGGAGGATGCTTGAGTGGGTCATAGGTAAGTGCTCAATAAATATTAGCTGTTTTTTTAAATGAGGACAGAATAATGACATCTCCTGAACAGACTCTCTCTCTCCATTTCAAAGTGTCACATACAATGTGACTCAAGTAGTAGGTAGCATCCCACTTGAAATTGAGGGTCCCAGGCTTTTATTCCAGAACTGCTCTAAAGTCCCATAGTGCTGAAGTCAAAGGGCCAAAGAGCTCCCAGAAGATTTTGGTCCTTTTAAAATGAGTCAGAGTAAGCTTTCTACTCTATCCTGGTAAAGAAAAACAGATGTAAGCTAAGCAGTGATTCATCACAGTTAGAGCTTATGGTACTCAATTCTAAGGCATACTTTTTTTTTTTTTAACATTGTAGCATTTAATAAATCAATTTGCCTTAATCAATATTACTTTTCACCAATTGTGCCTTTAATCAATTTCCATGTGTAGAGTTTTTTCTCTCCTGCCTTACTCTCCTTTTGAATTGATGGTATGCCTTAGAATCATGTTGATGTAAAGTTAAATGCAAGGTGGGCATCTGTTATTTCTAAAACCTTTTGCAAGTTTTATAACTTTTTTAAAAGTACCGATTTCTTGGGGCGCCTGGGTGGCTCAGTCGGTTAAGCGTCCAACTTTGGCTCCGGTCATGATCTCACGGTCCGTGGGTTCAAGCCCCACGTTGGGTTCTGTGCTGGCAGCTTGGAGCCTGGAGCCCACTTCTGATTCTGTGTCTCCCTCTCTGTTTTCCCCTCCCCTGCTTGCACCCCGTGTCTGTCTCTCTCAAAAATAAATCAACATTTAAAAATGTTTTTAAATCAAAAAGTACCAGTTTCTTTTATTATGATTCATGGGTTATTGGCATTTATTATGATGACTATTGTAATATGGAGTTGATTCTGATGGAAATTTGACTGATTACATCTTGGGCCCATCTTGCTGTTAGTAATCCATGGAAAGCACACATATGGATGAGCCCTATGGGCACTTCTTTGAATCATAGGAGCAGTACTCAGGAGGAAACAATACTCTGGAAGGAAGCCTTGAAATCCCTGAAATGGTTCTCAGTGCCAATTCAGGTGATGACCCATCGTGACCCTGCCGCCTGCTCGTGCCAGTACCTGCCAGGCAAAACCTCACACCTGATCACGTCTCCGGGCTCTGCTTTTGCTCCCTCCTTTATGCTCAGGCCCAAGAAGAGTTGAGGATGGTTTTCCATAAAAACCAGTGTGTAAAGACAGAGCAAGACTCCTCTGGCTTGAAATATTTACCATTCCCTTCTTTTGGCATTAGCAACTCTTGGCTTTAGGTGATGTAACACATGTGGATGAAAAACGTGTTGTCAATATAAGCATATTGATAAATATTAGATATATAATATGAAATATAACAACTATATATATCAATATAACAACTATATATATCTAGAACTTAATAATAGATCTATATGGCTAATACTGTAGTAATCACATACACTCATTTTTATAATACCATTATGAGCAAATTCTACACCAGAATGCAGACATTACATAGATAAATGCAAGTGAGAGTTATAGAATGTTAGATTGTATCACGTAGATCCATATACATCCTCAATTAATCCATAAACGTTTATCAATTAATTGAAGGTCTGGTTTCAATTTTCTTATTAATTTGAATTCATTCAATTTTTAAATGGGAACAAATTAAAATTATCAGTCAATGTTAAAATAAATATTACGATATTTGAGAATATTGCTTTTATTCTTGACTGTCAGCTCTATAAGCAGCAGAATACGTGACTAATTTTATAAGCAGTACAAGTCTCTGTTAGAATAGGAAGGAGACACCCTTCTTACTCCTTGGCTTAAAATTTTCACCTTGGGAGCAGAGCTCTGGTGAGCATAACAAAATTATGGATATGTAAAAATAACCTGAATCAAAAAATGTATAAGGAAGGGTAATAAGTGAAAACAGAACAAATATATATGGTCAATTTATGTATGAAAAATGTAAACTTAATAATTAAAGAAATGAAATGAAAATCATAATTTAAAAGTATCACTTTAAGCTTTTCAAACACAAATGGAAAAACCTATTTTTTCACCTGATGAAAATTTTTCATCATGGTAAAAAAAATCTTTCATATATGTTCTAACCCCGTCTCATTGGAAACTTTACAGTATACTAAATGTCTTAAAAATCTTTCATCCCTTTGACTCCAGAAATCCATTCCTAGAAATGTATACCAAAGAAAAAAAGAGAGAGAGAAAGCATGTTGGTATTTAAAGATAATCTGTACAATATTATTTGTAAGAACCAAAGTTAGAGGCATAATACATGTCTCACAATAGAAGAATAAACAAATTATAGAATATGCATATGAAATATTATACATTAATTTAAAACTATGTTTTCAGTTATTATTTAATGACATGGGAAAATGTTAATAATCCGTGAGAACTGAGATGTGTGAAAAAAGCAGTGACATAAACTAGATATACACACTATTTCCAATTTGCTAAACAAACAAATATGTAGAAGTTTGCCTGGGACCAACATTGTGGCCATATTTTTTAGGGACATGGGAATTTGTCACAATGGGTTAGATCCAGGTTCAAAAGTCCAAGAAGGCCCCAGGCACCATTTCAGGAGGACAGAATTGTCCTCCCTGACAAATGTCTTCCAAATAGTTTAGGTTTGTAACAACAGCAGTAACAACTTCTTAGCATGTGAAGCTCTTTAGAGTTGAGAAAATTTTTCAGATATATTTTCTCTCTGGATCCTCAAAGCAGTCCTTTGAGGCTGGCCACATAGTATTACCTCGATTTTATAGATGAGGAAATGGAGGCTCAGAATGTTAGAGAGCTGGCGAGCGACAGAGTTCCCAGCTTTATCGTCACCCCTCCCTGTTCTCCCATTAGCCACTTCCTCCAGAGATATGATTCATAAATACCTTCCATCACCTGTGGAATGCATTTCTATTTCCGATGTGTACTGCCTCTCGAGAAGGTGCATTGCTTACGTTTAGTCTGCCCTATTTGTTCTCAGATTGCCTAGTTCCAGTGACAATGGGTAGAGAATAGTTATGTAATTATATAATTTATAGTTAGACAGCAAGTATGGTAAGGGTGGGCCCCAAAACACCAACCACCACCATCAGCAAACATGCTTGCAACCACCTTAGGAAGAGGTAAGGTAGGTGGCAGGAAAGGCACCGTTAAGGGTACCTCACTGGGGTCAGGAAAATTTCTAGGACAGCATTGGAGAATCAACAGTCATTATGAAGATATGCCAGCTAAAAGAGTTATAAACAAAAGCTGAACTTGGCCGTCTGGATGAAGCCTTTAGGAGGTATTCCCTACCTATGGTTATTCTGCTTCATCCTGTGGCTGTCTAGTTCAGGCTTCTCTAGCCTTGCTGTGCAGATGAATCATTTGGAGATTGAGTTGAAGCACAGACTCGTTCAGTAGGTCTGGGGTGGAGGCTGAGATTTTGCATTTCCAGCCCACTCCCAGTTGATGCTGATGCTGCTGGTCAAGACCGACCTTAAGTAGGAGGAAGGATCTAGATAACCACCAACTAGTGGGTTGGGGCAGAGGTTCCCCCAGATTCTCATTCCATAGGTGGCTCTTCTATAGCTAAGTCAGTGACAACTCACTTCTGTGTTTCTTCATCAGCAATTGTTCTATATTATCATGGAATTCCTTTATATGACTCTTGATCTATATTATAATCACCTAGGAGGCTTTTTAAAATTTGATTCCTAGGTCGCACAGTAGTAAAACCAAGTTAGAATCTCTGGAGGTGTGATGAGAATGTTAACCTCTCCCTGGGAGGGTGAGGAAGGCTGAGAAGATCCCCATAAATCTGGCTCCAGGCCATGCTACTGACATTTTTAAGTCTGGGCCTTGCCTTTGTCTTTAATGTTAACCTTCAAGTCGGCTAGAAATAATTCCCTCAGAAGCCTGTTTGCAAACAGAACTCACCTTCTCTGGAGACAGAGAAGAAGATAATTTCAAGGAGACAACAGCAGAAGAAAGTCCAAACAAGACCTAAAGACTGAGTTTTTTTCTTGTTTTTTTCTGAGATGGAATTATATTATAAATTCATTCAGGATTTTACTTCTCATTTTGTATCTTATGGACCTACTCTTTGAATCATTTTGGAAGAAATGAATGATTTTTTTTCTTCAAGAAGGTACAACACTTTAAGACAAAAATCCAACTAAACATCCAGGTAATTAAATAATCCTTATAGGAGTTGATAGCACCATGAGACAGGGGTTGCAGATAGATGAACCATTAAAAAGAGAAAAGCCTTTTTTTCCTCTGAGGTTGGCTCATTCAAGCAAACTGAAAATTGAAACCACATTATTTTAAAAGCAAAACTGAGATGAGGAAGAGTCTAAAAAATGTAAAACATGATATTCATTACAGTTCTCCAGTTTTTCATCCATCTTTTCAAGTATCCCTGATTACTAGGATCATGACTCCTTGCAAACAGAAAGAAAAAGAAAAAGAAAGAAAGAAAGAAAGAAAGAAAGAAAGAAAGAAAGAAAGAAAGAAAGAAAGAAAGAAAGAAAGAAAGAAAGAAAAGAAAAGAAAAGAAAAGAAAAGAAAAGAAAACTCATTTTCTACAAATCAACCATATGCAATACAGTATATATTGTAAATTCCACTAATTCCTTTAAATCTTTTTATTCTTATGACCCTCCAGTTTTTTTTCATAATGTCCCCATGATGTAGGTCACTAATTCATTTGTCTCCACTCAACAAGGGAAAGAGCAAGACTTGACAAGGAAACAACCACACCCAGGCTGAATAAAATAGCCTCATCTCAGGAATTAGAGGAAAGTTCACAGTTCTGAGCCAGTGTATTGTTCAGCCCATTGAGCATCTCTAGCAATGACATTCACTTGATACCTGAAAATTAAGTTTTGAGAAATGCCCCAGAAAATATGCATTCATCCATCCATTCATTCATTTAGCAGGTATTTCTTGAGGGCCTGTTATGTTCCAGGCACTATTCTTGGGTGCAAAATATGGAAGTCATGACCCTCCTTCCCAAGAATTAGAGACTATTGTGAGAAGCCAACTTATGAGCAAAGAGGCAACGTGGTATAAAGATGAACTCAGATGCAGGAGTCAGACAGACGGATATTTGAATCCCAGCTCTGCCACTTCCTTTCTCAGCTGTATTATGTTATTTGCAGCCTCGGTTTCCACATCTGTAAAATTGACATAATAGCACTTACAACAGAAGGTTGTTGTGTGGGATCTATGAAACCTTCTATGTAAAGCCACTTAGCCCAGTACCAGATACAGACTAAGCAAGCCAGGAATGTGAGACCACGTAGAGCTGAGTGGTGGCGCAAAGAAGAGGGATCGGTCTCAAGAGTTTATGAATATAAATAATACTGCGTTAAAGCCAGCTAGCCAAGAACAGAGGGGGGGATATATCTAGAGTAACTCTGTAGGCACAGAATATTCAACTTCTGAAAGACAGAGATACGTAATTATCTGTGGGGCTGAAATCAGAGTATTTTGATTAGCCTCAGAAGGTATAATAAGATTTGTCTCCTTTTGAATATTTCAATCCTGATAGTATATACTTCCTGCATATGTATATTCTCTTAGAAAATGGATATCATAATAATGGGCCTCATCAGAGTGTCATTCCTGTCAAATAAGAAACTGCATGCGAAATTCTAAACAGTAAAGCATTGTACAAAATACATGACTGCACTGATTATGCAAGATAAGACAAAGTTCTCTCTCCAAGAAGTATTCCAGGCAGTCCTGATCGTGGTGGCCATGAGTGCTTTTCCAGAGCCATCCAGCTGACCTCTGCTCTTCCCTGCCGCCCCCAATTCCCCGCCCCATCCAAATCTGAGCTTTCAAAAAAATCAGTCTTCTCACCTAGGGGCATAGGGCACAGCTGATGAGGAGAGGCCCTGAGAATAAGATAATTGAGTAAGAAAGAATGAGTAAAGAAAAGTCCACAGACCGGTCAGAAGTTAGAAATGTCTTAGGATGCAAGGACCCATCCCCCTGGAGACAAAGGGGGAAACATGCAAGGAGTGAGTGGCACCTCCATTTGCCTCAGGAGAATGAGTCCAAGATTAGAAGATTAAAAATACACTTGCCTGAAAATGTAAGAGTAACAGCCAGAGTAACAGTGAGCTAGGGCAGAGGGGACCCCAAACGAAAGAGCTCATATTAAATAGCTGTAAAACCTAGTGCTGTGCTGGGACTCGTCCATAGACTGACAGGCCTGGACACTGTCACCAGGCCTGCCTGCCATCTGAACACCTGTGGGGAGTCCACCATCCAATGAGCCTCAGTAGGAAGGGAGGTCCTAGGATTCTGAGTGTGGAGCAAGGGAAACAGTGCCAAAAGGAGTATGTTCCCTGCCCCAGTGTGGGGACATCCAGTGGCCAGTGACAATAACAGCATTTCCTAACCAGCCTTGTTCTTTGGTCTGGCCTGTGCAGAGTAGAGGTTCTGGATGCCAGGTCTTATCTGACCTGGGGATCTGGCTTCTTCATGGACTCAGATTCTAGGCACTGGCTTCTTCCTCAACTTTTCACCAGCGCCCACTTCGTCTCTAAAGTGCCTTTTTAGACTTTTTTTTTTTTTAATGTTTATTCATTTGTTTTGAGAGAGAGAGCGAGAATGGGGGAGGAGCAGAGAGAGAGAATCCTAAGCAGGCTCTGAGCCACAAGTGCAGAGGCCAACTCAGAACTTGATCTCATGAACCATAAGATCATGACATGAGCCAAAATCAAGAGTCAGACGCTTAACTGACTGAGCCACCCAGGTGCCCCATAGACTTTTTTTTGTCCTGATCATTCCCCTGACCTGTGACATTTTAATACCAGATACTGAGTATATCTGTTTATATACTACGGCCCTTTGTAGAGCTAAAGACCATTGTAATCGCTCAGCTTGTGTTTACTCAGCCAAGAATAATATTCACCTGTTTTCTGGTGGCCACCTGTTTTCAAGATTGCCCCCACAGAGAAGGCATGGAATCCTTCTGCTTATGACTGACCAGAGTTAGTCTCTTATATTTGCAATCATGAGCTTCATCTCTTGCTATTAAACCCAAATCCATAAAGTTGATGTTGTTCTCATGTACCCTACATCAGAGCTTTATAGGATTCTGTTAAAATTCTAAAATTTGGAAGAAATTACTTTTAAAAAAAAATGCTGATAACAGCTCCTTCCATGTATCTCTGCCAGTATTGTACACATTCCCTAGTTCAACCCCCATGCCACTCTATGTATGTGTTATGAGCTCTGCTTTACAGATCAGGACCCTAGAGTTAAGGCAGACCAGTAATTGGGACAAGGTTAACCCTGCTTGCCAGTACAAGAGTGAGAAGGTGGGCCTTAAACCACAGTGCAGAGTAAGACGGACTGCCTGCTCAGGTCGCTTCACAGGAAGTTTGCTTAGGAGCTTGAAATGGAGCTCTGCTTGCAGAGGAGGTAGTTGTTTTAAAAATATTCATTTGCTTTCTCATTCGCAGGCCTGTCTGCCTTACCTTCCCCTCTAGGCAGCCTGGCATAGGGAAATGGGGTGGGGGTGAAATTTCATTCACCGGCTAGTGCCGTGCAGGTACCAGCCAATCAGAACAGACCAGGCAACAGCCAATCACAATAGGCTGGTCATCGGCCAGTAACAACAGTCCAGGCATCAGCCAATCACAACAGCCCAGGCCAGTCTCCAGATGGAAGAGTCTCATTGGCCCCTGATGTGCCCGGTGCTACCCTGGCCCCTTCCTCCTGAGGGGAAGGCACGTGTGGGGACCCATTCCATGGGCTTAGGGCAGCATCTAGTCCGCTACCAATGTGGAAGTATTTTAATGTTTACCAGCTGATAGAGTCATACCTGCTGTTTGTGGTTACGAAGGTATGTGGTATTTATATGAAGGCACTATGGAAGTTACAGTGAATGCAAATAAATTTAGGAGAAAGAAAGTAAATTCCGCTTCTAACATTCAAAATGACATCTTGGAGGCTCCTGCCTCTCTCCATGGTATACGGTGGCCCAGAGGGGATCCAGAAACTCCAGGAGTAGAGGCCTGGCAGAGTCCTGGCATTAGGACAGAGAAGCTGATAAAGGCAGCGTCTTTTAAGATGTGGAGCAGATATTCAGGACCACGGGTGGTGGGTGCAGTACCTTGTGGAAATGGATGAAACCACCCAAAGGAGAACAAGCAGAGGCTATTTATCAGAGTTTGCTGAAGCAAGAAGTGCTGTGTGACTGGCTAAGAGTACATGCTTGGCTCTCCCTGGTTGGTCCTAAGTTGGAAGTGATGGGGGTTGTGGGACGGGCTGAGGACAAAGTGCAAGCTATGCATCCCCTCCCCCCAGGTGGGATGTGTGTGATATTCCTCAGGCACTCCGGGCTGCCCAAGGACAAAGGAAAGGAAAGAAAAAAAATGGCCAACTGATAGAGACCACAGTCATACAGGACATGGGTCTCCATCAGTTTACAAATATCTTAGTAAACTATAAGAAAAAGGCAATCTTATCAATAGCCTGATCTCCAGAAGCCTGTGGACTACTTCCTGGAGCCTCAACATCACCCCTCCATAGTGATGTGGGGAACAAAGGCAAGAAGAAAATGGCGGGTAAAATTAAATTTCCTTATAACCTGCAGCCCATTGACAAATATTTGAGGCAAGTACAAAATATAACATTTCTCCAGGAAAGTGCCTTACTAGAGAGAAAACGACCTTAGGTTGACGATAGCAAGGCCTTAGAGTCCTCTTTAGCATATCCAAGTCCCTCTGGAGGCCTCATTTTTTACTTTACCTCCCCAACTCCGTAGTATAAAACTGGCCATTCTTCACAGCACCAGCACAGCTCTTACTGTCCCCGGGTCCTGTCCCATGCTTTAATAAAATCACCTTTTTGCACCAAAGATGCCTTCAAGAATTCTTTCTTGGTCATCAGCTATGGACTCCCCACCATCAACCCAAAACCTCATCAGAAGCAGAGACAAAAATTAGAGAAGCTGTCAGTTTTTAATCAAGCCCTGGCCATTTGGGACTGATTCTTATGGAAGCTATTTTTTGGCTCCCTGAATTGTTACTAGAGGTAGCAGTCTGACTTTCTTCAAGTCAGACTTGAAGCAGGCGGGGTTCAGGGGCTGGTGATTGTGCACATGGGGTGGTTTCCTGGGCAGTTTGTTGCAGGTGGTAGGTCAGAACTCTCTTTTTATATATGGCCTGCCCATTGTCCGTTTGTGTGTTCTGTCTCCCAACCTCAACCCAGAAGCCCACACAAGATCACTCATGACTTCTGGTCACGAATTGGGGTGAGGACAGTCCAGCCTGTCCCCAGGAGAGAGCAGTGAAGATCCAGTGGAATAATGTAGAGCCAAGAACATTCCTCTTCAGCCAATACATGGACCACGATGTGGAACAATGCCTTTCAGAGAGATAAGCACCATAGGGTTGGCAAAACTGTTACAGAGACTCTGCAGAGGACAGCCCCCCCCCCTTCTATGTGTCCCTCCACCTCTGCCCACGACCCCTTTTTAGCCGTCGGGCTCCTGCTGCCTCCCTGTCTCTTTCAGCTTAACGAAAAGACTCTGATGTTGGTCATTTGTACTCATTTCAAATGAGGGTAGGCACTGTCCTTTATTTTTTATCTATATGCTGTTTACTATTATTTTATAATTATTATTTCATTTAGTTATGAAACAGAAGGTCTTATGTGATATTAAGGCTATGGGTCTTTTTTCAAAGCTCCTGAAATCACAATGCACAAGCAGGCATTAGGCTCTTAGCTGATTTATTAGGTTGACTGCTGTGAAATTACCAATATTCAGTAGTTTCTCCCACAAAACAGCAATCTCATAGAGTCCAACCAAAAAACAAACTAGTGTCGTGACTTTTACTTCCAGGAACCAACTGGGTGACTAGAAAATACTTTTAAAAGATTACAAAGCCAATTTAAAATTCTCATTTTTGTGTAGGAAAACTGCTGATCTGTTGTGCCCTTCCCCCCTTCAAAAACACACGCAGTGTAACGGATCGCTCCTATTAATTGTGTAAAGTGTGGAGGGAGGGACACGCTAACAGCAACGGAAGGACTTAACCATTACAGGGGAACAATTTTCTGGACCATATTTTACTTCTTTCATTCAACCATTCTGGAGTAGAGACTGTTTTAGGCCTCACAGTGGTACATTTGAATTTCTCTCCACGATCTGATAATGAATAAAATTAAATGTAATCTCCTCTGCAGAGAGTTGGCGAAGGGAAGGCAGAGGGAGGTTAGAAACCGTGTTGTTAGCTGGTAAAGAAATATAGATGCCGGTATTAGGTAAACCACAAGTAATCACACGTTCCTCCCTCAATTCCTTCCCCTCAATTAAGGGGAAGCCATCACAACTCCCTGATGTTGAAGGGTGTTCTTGTCATTGATTTTCTAACGTGCTGGTGGAAATTTTGTCAGCCACTGTCAATTTAAAGCCCCATGTAATTACACTTCTTGCAAGAGAGATTCTGATTGTATTTTCTGTGCCAAAGCCTTGTCCCCAAGTACTGTTTCATGGCAAATCAAAAGGGAGGCTGCAGAAATTGGTATGACAAGGAACACATAAAGCTCCCTGAAGAATTTTCCTTTAATTAAGGAATTAGACACTATATCCCATGGACGGAGGCCATCTGAGCCATTTTTCTTTCCTTCTGGAGTGAAAACCTTTCACGTGTGGGACAAGTTCAAGGTCAGGGAGTACCGGCAGTGAAGTTCCTGAAGTAGCTTAGCTGTCTACCAGGCGACATCACATTTTTGTTTATAGATAGAAGGACACTCCATTGACACGATGATAAAGCTTTGATTCCTCTTGACTCTGATTATTTTAGACATCAGACTTAGCATAGATTACTATGTCTTCCATTCCCCCAATACTTAAAAGCAGCCTTCTGATGTCTTATATTGTTCATTTTTCATATTTCTCTTATATTGTAAATCCAGTGAGAGAAGAAGCCAGGTGCTCTACCCCCGAGCATCTACTTCAATGCTGCCCGTAAATACATATCTGTCGCATAGTAAGTGGACATTCGTCTGCACAAGTAGGACTCCATGCAAGTCCAAGAACCCAGGATAGGCCACAAGTTAGCCCTGTAGCTAAAAGGTATTGATTTGAACCCTGGATTCAAATTCTAGGCATTAAGTTTGACATTTTTCTCACAATAATGGGGGATTTTGAGGAGCCAGTGGAAAGAAAGCTATACTATGCGTGGATGTTAAAGAGAAGCTCCCGGGGGCCTTAGCCAAGGTTAGATGATTTTCAAATGCAAGAGTCAAAGGAAAGCAGATAACTAACACTGTCTCCTGTGTCCTCCCTCAGAAAGGAGCCCTGGGGTTCTGGCCTTTCCACATCTCTCCCACTCACAATGCCTGCTGTGTGCTACAAAACGGATTTTACTCTGGCCCCTTGGCAAGATCTCTTCTCTCTGAATCCTCTAATAATGTCTCTACGAGGTTTCTATACACCAAAGAAATAGAAAACCAAAGATATCACAGGAAAAGTCAGAAAAACCTCACCCTCAGCTTCACCCCTGGGGGCCAAACATTCCATTTCAGAATTTGGCACTAAAAAAAAAAAAAAAAAAGAACACGTAAAGAAAAACAAAGCAAACAAAAGCAGACCATTGATTCTTTGTTCCTGTTTGTTCTCTCTTTGTTTGAAATGAAAATTTCACCTTGGAAATCAGGAACAAATAAAATGGCCAGAAAACATAAAATTCTGCTTGCTTTGCTTCCGGCACTGAGCCTCCCTCGGCTGCCCATTTGCCAGATAACCCATTATAGGCGTAAAAACCTCCAAACCCTGGCAAATACATCATTCTGAAAGCTGGGGCTTCCCAAGGGTAACATCAGAGATTATCAGTCAGGCAGAAATGTTAACATCCATTTTCCCATCATTGTGAAGCCTTTTGTTAATGCTGGGGTTTTTTTCCCCCTCTATGCAGAAAAGGCACAATGGCCTGCATTCTGGGAACATTTTATGCAAAACAGTTAGACTATGTGAAACTGCTCTGTGTCAGTCGCTGTCCCTCAGGCAAATACCCCTCAATGAGGGATTTTGATCCCAGGGCAAAGTCACCTCCTATGGCCCTCAGGGACATTAAAGGGTCCACACAGCATGTCTCCACTCCCAGGTGAAAGGATCAGGCTTTGAGCTGACTGAGCTCTCAGTGGTGGCCCAGGTGAGGGGAGGCTCCATCCAACAGCAAGAAAGGGAATCTTTCCTGGCTCCATTCTGGAGGCTGAGAAGCAGGTCAGACCTTGGGTCAGTCTAACACGAGGAGGAGGAATCGTGGGATTTTTTAGCTGGCAGCAACATCTCATTTTATCTACTTATATCTATAGAAGAACTGGAGCCTGGAGAGGGGGATGGGGCTTGCTCAAGGCCAGAGAGCCCATTTCTAGTGAATCAGAATCTAGATTTAGTGGGCCACATACTGTCTATACTCATTCATTTCTGTAATAAGTAAAAATACTAAGGCTGGATCACTGTGCAGTGTTCTGAAGAGATAATAATGAACCAGATACAATTTCTGCCTGCAAAAGACACACACAGCTCAGAAGAGGAAACAGAAGTAAAGAGAGATGATGGCAACACATGGAACCTCAGTGCCTCTTATCAGGGAACAGGTTAAATCAGTGGTGGTACATCCATGCCGTGGAATAATACGCTGTCGTGAAAACAGTCCTAGGCAGATCTCCAGTGATGTGGGAAACGAAGGCAGGAGGAAATGGCAGAAGCGAATAAATTTCCTTATAACCTACAGCCCATTGACCAGTCCTTGAGGCAGGCCAAGGTTTCTCCAGGAACTCCCTGCTGTCTTAACGTTAATGCTTTGCTAGAGGGAAAAACAACCTTAGCTTGACAACAGCTAGGCCTCCAGTATCCTGGGAGTCTTCTTTAGCATATGAAAGTCTCACTGGAAACTTCCCCTGGACTTTACCTCCCCCAAACTCCATAGTATATAACCAGTCTCTCCTCATGGTCCTGGGGCAGCTCTTCTTGTCCATGGGTTCTGTCCCCAGGCTTTAATAAAATCACCTTTTTGCACCAAAGATGCCTTCAAGAATCCTTCCTTGGCCATCGGCTCTGGACCCCACTATCACTCCAAAAAACCTCATCATCCAGCACCAGTGTGGAAAGATCTCCAAGTTGTATCGCTGGGTGAAAAGAGCAAAGTCTATTTTGCAAATGTAAAATGAAGGGTTTGGATTTTATCAGCGGCTTTCCAAGCCTTTTTCAAAATTATGGTAAAATAGGGGCGCCTGGGTGGCTCAGTTGGTTAAGTGTCCGACTCTTGGTTTCCGCTCAGGTCATTTTGTGGGTTCAAGCCCTGCATCGGGCTCTGCGCTGACAGTGTGGAGCCTGCTTGGGATTCTGTCTCTCCTTCTCTCTCTGCCCTTCCCCGCTTGCACTGTCTCTCTCTCAAAATAAGTCAATAAACTTTTTTAAAAAATACGATGAAATACATGTAACATGGGGCGCCTGAGTGGCGCAGTCGGTTAAGCGTCCGACTTCAGCCAGGTCACGATCTCGCGGTCCGTGAGTTCGAGCCCCGTGTCGGGCTCTGTGCTGACCGCTCAGAGCCTGGAGCCTGTTTCAGAGTCTGTGTCTCCCTCTCTCTCTGCCCCTCCCCCGTTCATGCTCTGTCTCTCTCTGTCCCAAAAATAAATAAACGTTGAAAAAAAAAAAAAAAGAAATACATGTAACATAAAATTTACCAGGTGAACTACTTTTAAGTGTCCAGTTCACTGGTGGTAAGTATATTCCCACATCGGGCAGCCATCATCGCTGTCCATCTCCAGAGCTGTTTTCATCTCCCCAAACTGAAACTTTGAGCCCATTAAACATTAACACCTCATTTGCCGCCCACCCCCCCCCATCGCAGCCCCCAGCAGCCACTATTCTGGTTTCTGTCTCTATGAATTTGCCTACTCTACGTACCTCACCTAAGTGGGATCATACAGTATCTGTCCTTCTGTGACTGGCTTATTTCACTCAGCATAATGTCCTCAAGGCCCATTCACGGTTGTAGCGTGTGTCGTAATTTTATCCCTTTTTAAGGAATTTTTAAGGCTGAATAATATTCTGTTGTGCCCACGCACCACATAATATCTCATCCTCTGTCAATACTTGGGGTTGCTTCTACCTATTGGCTATTGTGAATGATGCCCTTATGAACTTGGGCATGCAAAAATCTCTTTAAGTCCCTGAGTCCAGCTATTTTGGTTGCACACAATCATTGGATCATAAAGTAAATCTATTTTTCACTTTTGGAGGAACCTCCATACGGTTTTCCACAGTGGCCGCACCAGTTTACATTCCCAGCAACAGTGCAGGAGGGTTCCAGTTCCTCTCTGTCCTTGCTGATACTTATTTCTGTTTTTTTTTTTAAATAGCCATTCTAATGGACGTGAAGTGAGCTTTTATTGTGGTTTTGATATGCATTTCCCCAGTGATTACTGATGTTCAGCATCCTTTCATGTGCTTGTTGGCAATTTGTAGATCCTCTTTGGGGAAATGTTTGTTCAAGTCCTTTATCCATATTTTAATTGGGTTGTTTGTTCTTGGATTGTTGAATTCCAGCCTTTTAAAAATCTGTGGAAACTACTACGTTTGATGAAATTGTTTACCCAAGCCCAATACATAACATGGGAAGAGGCAACGTTCCTCTGGTAGAATTGGATTCATGTGGAGGGCTTAGAGCTCTGGCCAGACCTTCCCAGGGGCTTCTTCATCCCAACTCTGTCCCCTCCCTCCCTCTTGTGCCTCCCTCCAGCAGGAGGTGGCCCCTGGGACACCTCCAGGTTATCTCTCAGGTAACAGGCTATGTGTATGTGAAAAACTTCCAAAGTTCCATTTGCATAAAGGAAAAGCTATTTAGAGTAAGGGAACTTCCACCAATACTTACTTTCAGAGACGTTGCTGTGATGTTCACTTCCTTCCGGGAAGACCCTTTAGTTTCACGTGTAGGCCCGATTTATACAATATTTTAATGACTCTTTGAAGGTTTTAACTTATTCATGTATTTCCATTCTTGTAGTGAATCTGAATGCTCATCATGGCCTTTGGAGTGCAGTGCTTGGGCACGTCTGTTTGCAAAGTGTTTAAAAAAGTAATATGCTACTAGAAATATCCCTGTACCACATTGATTGCAAATTTTCCTTAATTTCATCTCCCTTCCCTATATCCACCCCTCTCACTTTGCAATGTGACTTTGTGGTTCCTCCCATTAAGAAGAGAGTCTGCTTAGAGCGCCTAAGTGTCCAACTCTTGATTTCAGCTCAGGTGCTGAGATTGAGCCCCTGGTCATGTTCCACAATGGGTGTGGAGCCTGCTTAAGATTCTCTTTCGCCCTCTCCCTCTGCCCCTCCCCCACTCACAAGTGCAAATGCATGCTCTCTCTGAAAGGAAGGAAGGAAGGAAGGAAGGAAAAAAAGAAAGAAAAGAAAAGAAAAGAAAAGAAAAGAAAAGAAAGAAAGAAAGAAAGAAAGAAAGAAAGAAAGAAAAAGAAAGAAAGAAAGAAAGAAAGAAAGAAAGAAAGAAAGAAAGAAAGAAAGAAAGAAAGGGAAAGGAAAGAAGGAAGGAAGGAAGGAAGGAAGGAAGGAAGGAAGGAAGGAAGGAAGGAAGGAAGGAAGGAAGGAAGAAGAGAAAGAAAGTCTGCTTTTCCATTCCCTGAGTCTGCGCTGGCCTTGTCATTTGCTTTGATTAGTGGAAAGAAGTGGAGACTGTTGGGCCAGGTCTGAGCCTCATTTCTGCCCTCCTTCTTGGAATCCTGTCCAGAGACAATGAAAACAAGCCTGGTCTAGCCTGCCTAGTAATGAGAAAAAGTGGTTTCTATCACCTTGTTGCCCCAGTTCACAGCCAGCCAATAGCCACACGTGTAGCTAAAGCCATCCTAACCAATCCAGTCCGAACGCACCCTGTTCACTAACCACAGATATATGAGGGAGCCCAGTGCAGATCAATAGAATTGCCCAATTGACCGGTGAGTAAAGATGAATGTGTCCTGTTTTAGGTTGCTGAGATGTTGTACAGTTTATTGCATGGTGATACCTAACTGATATTATCACCAACTACTTCTGATAATAAAACACAAAGTGACAGAGAAGGTGGTACATATGAGATAGACGTTCTGAGATCCTTTTGGATCCTCTACAACTTAAATCTTTCTCTTAGTACCTTGTTCTTCAATAGGTGTTTGGCCTTTCAATCTCAGAAAGAAAACATTACAAGTTGAGTTCAAGGGGATTTGCATAAACCACAAAAGAGCCTGGAGAAAACGTCGCATTTCAAAATTCTCAGCGATGGATAGAAACAACTTCTGGGTCCACCAAAGAAGCATGCCTTGGAGGGGTTTGGCCCCCTAACACCATGTGCTTGCATTTGATAAGCCACATTTGTGCAGGATATCCTCAAGCTTCACCAGTGTTTCAAGAAAACATCATCTGAAGTCACTTCAGAAACACCATGCATGTGTTTCTATTTGACTATAAAATGTAGTTAAAAACAAAACCAAAAAGCAAGCAAAAATAACATTATATCTAATGCCCTTTCCACATCAGAGAGCAGAGGGCCACAGTTGATTCCCAAATATGTGCTGTCCCTGCAAGAGGGAGTGAGAATCCTGAAATATGTCCCCTCTGCGGAGCCAACAAGAGGTTAGCCTTCTCTGTGTCAATAGTCCCCCTGCAGTCATTACCATGGTTAATTACAGGCCAACTCTCCCCAGTGTCAGATGGTCACCACAGCTCAGCCTTATGGCTCCCATCTTCCCAAAGGCTGGGAGGTCTTTCTTGTGAGACAGTTAAGCAGGAAGAAGGAAAATGAGGCTAATTTACGTAAATGCATGCCACATAAATCAGATTGTGTCTGCCAGATAGCACAAATCGCTGGGGTGATTTAGTATTTTCCCACTGGGCAACGAGAGAGTTCCAGACACCAGTTCTTTAGTTTGGTGTCCGTGTACCTGGGTCACCAACTAGGTTTCCACCCGGTAATTTGTTTCCTTACCTTCAAAAACTAAACAGGCACATCGGTCTAACATCCAACTTGAATAAGTGAATCCACAAAGGGACTTCAGTGTCTGGAATTAACCAGGCCTGTAGAAAGTGAGAACATTTTAACTTAAGATGAAGTAGAATAAGGAAGAATTTTCAAAGGAAGAGTTGGGAAAAGGAGATGAGAGCTTGGTCAACATTGGCAAATATTTCAGGGACACCGGAGATCAGGGGACCTCAAAAGAAGCGATTGCTTTTTGTGAACTTTGCAAGCTCACTGGCAGTAGAATAATGGTGATGGACACCAAATGACAGTCACTTTAGAAATGAGCAGGAATTGAGTGAGTAAAGATAGTGTGTGTGTTTATAGGAAGTTGAGGTAGGAGAGATAAGAAATGCAGATGTAGCTTAAGGGGCAGGAGAGGTCAAGAAAAGGTTTCTTTTTCTTTTACTTTTACTTTTTCTTTTTCTTTTTCTTTGTGTGTGTGTGTGTGTGTGTGTGTGTGTGTGTGTGCAGAGTAATAAATTGCAGAAGCGTGACTAACTCAGAGCAGCTAGCAGACAGAGATTAGCTGTACCAGAGAGAAAGGGGTAAAATATTGTCCCAAAACAGGCAAGAGGAGACACTGTGTTTAAGATAGAACAGGTTTAAAACTTATACCTCAAGGGTGCCTGGGTGACTCAGTCGGTTAAGCATCTGACATCAGCTCAGGTCATGATCTCACGGTTCATGAGTTCGAGCCCTGCTTCGGGTGAACTCCAGTTCTGCACTTCTGGTGAGCTTGAGCCTCCCTTCAGGAACACGAGCCCGCCACTTCTCTCTTTCCCTCTCTCTCTTTCAATCTTTCAAAAAATAAAAAGTAAAACTTATGCCTCAGGTGTTTAGAAGTGTAACTTTATCTCCATGTGTGTCATAGAACCTAATTTAGCGTATTAGCTATTTCAACTCAGGATCTCTGTCACTTTTGGTTTAAAGTAAGGTCAATTCAAGATGTAAACTCAGACCACTGAATATTAAAGATTGGCCTCCCCATCTTCGTCTCTCTTCCCCAGGATGGACCTCAGTTTCCTTCGTCCTGGCACATTGGCTTCCATGCAGTGTCTGTGGATGTGCCCAGTCATGGGTGTCGTCATGGCCTGACACAAGCTGTGATGTCCATGCACCGACATTCCCACAGTTTCTGGTTTCACGTTACTTCTCTGCCCCTCCCCCGCTCTACCCCTCCTCTGCGCACCTGTGAGCATTCTCTCTCTCTCTCTCTCAAAAAATTTTTTTCTTTATGTATATGATAGAGTTTAACATGTCACACAGGTTTACCATTTCTTTCATCCCATATCCTTGCGATTGCATTTTACCCAGACGCCCTGGCGAACGTCACCCACCGTGTCTATTGCTTTAGCTGGAAGGAGAGGTTGAGAGAAACTGCCTTTGAGATTAGAAGGGTCACGTGGAAATACAGTAGCCTTGCCTCAGTCAGGCTGTGGGGACTATTGTTTCAGATGTCCCCATTTGAACCAAAGTTCTGTAAGAGGAGAAAAGTCTGCCTACGACAGTGGAAGAGAGGTACTGATTTCTGGAGACAGAGAAAGGGTGAACCTCGGCCTTGCTCAAGCTGCCCTTTTCCATATTTAATATGGCAAAATCTTGGTTTCACTTACGGGGAAAAAGTGGTTATGTTTCCATCATTCCTCCCTAAACCATCTTCAATGGCTTCTCCTCTGACATCCCTGGAATGTTAAGTTCTCCAAGTTCCCTCATCCAGACCTCTTTTCTTTTGACTGTCTCATTTTAGTTGGCCTTATCTGTTCCCAGGAAATCAGTTACCTCATGGACAGCTCATGTACCAATGTAGTTCCTCCCCAGAACAGGAGACCCATCTATTGACTTTGCCAAGTCACTCCTAGATCAGATGATCTACCAGAGTTTAGGTTGGTTTTATGGCATGCTAAAGGTTGTGTCATCTAGCCCCTGTCTTGTATAAGAGGAATAACCTTTCATGTATGAACTTTGGCACACAATGGAATGGGCCTTTCATAACTATTTATTGAATGAGCAAATGAGCTAGATAAGAATTGAGGGACCTAGGCTGATAGTGGTTAATGATCATGTCTTTATATGTATATCGTGCTTTGATATAGTGTAATTTGAAATGGACTGTCCTTCAGACACATAAATATCACTGCTACAGTATTAAATACATTTCTTTCCATCCCCATGCTGGGGATGAATTTGTAGTGAGTGATCTACCATTACTCTTTCGTCTGGTCCTCCTTGTAAAACGAATGGTACATACTAGTGGGCCAATAATAGAAGCTTCTACCTCCATTCTTCCTCCTTCCCAAGGTCTCCTTACACCTTGTACCCTCACTGTCCTTACACATACCAATTCAGTGGAGGACAGGGTAGCCTGGTAACGAAGCCGAATGCAATTAACTGTGTCATAATGAGGGTTGAAATCAGGACCTCGTGTGTATAACACTTGTAACCAGTTGAAGACATGATGAACCTTTGTGTTTATAAGAGTTAGCTAAATTTCCATCTTTACATTATCTACAATAGCCAAACTATGGTAACAGTCCAAGTGTCCAGCGACTAATGAATGGATAAAGAAAATGTGGACTATTACTCAGACATCAAAATGAATGAAAACTTGCCATTTGCAATGACGTGGATGGAGCTAGGGAGTGTATTGCTAAGTGAAGTAAGTCAGAGAAAGACAAATACCATATGATTTCACTCATACGTAGAATTTAAGAAACAAAACAGACAACGGGGCACCTGGGTGGCTCACTCGGTTGAGCATCTGACTTGAGCTCAGGTCATGATCTCATGGTTTGTTTTTGTGAGTTCGAGCCTGACATCAGTCTATCAGCCTGTCAGTGCAGAGCCTGATTCAGATCCTCTGTCCCCCTCTCTCTGCCCCCCCTCTACTTGTGCTGTCCCCCCAAATAAGTAAATATTTAAAAAAATTTTAAATTAAATATAATTAAAAAAAAATAAAACAAATGAGCAAAGGGAAAAAGGGGGGGGGGAGGCAAACCAAGAAACAGACTCTTAACTATAGAGAACAAACTGATGGTTACAGAGGGGAGGCAGGTAAAGGAATGGAAAAATGGAGAATATTGGTGGCTCCCAGGGGCTGGGAGTGGAGGAAATTGGGAGATTTGGTCAAAGGTAAAAACTTTCAGTTGGAAGTTGACTAAATTCCGGAGATCTAATGTACAAAGTGATGACTATAGCTAACAATGCTTATTTTATACTCGAAAGTTGTTAAGAGTTTAGATCTGAAATGTTTTCACCAATTAAATAATGGGAACAATGTGAAAAAAAAATGTTCAGCTTTAATGAGCATGCTTTGGGAAAGGGCCCTAAGAACTGACAGGTAAATACTCTTAACTTTTTACTTAGGGCCAAATTTCTGAGCTTTATACTCACTATCAGTTGTAAGGAAAATCTTAAAATATCACTGCAATCCCCTTAATTTCCTAAACGTATATATCGTATATCAGATAGGAGAGAAGAGAAGAGAACATAACAAAACTGAAGCACGCATGCAATGTTTGCATCTTCTGCCTCAGAAGTCTGTGTCTCTTTTGGCCCAAATTACTTTTAGAAAATATTAGCTCCCTGTAGTCAGCTTAAAGCCTTCCTGGAATGTCACGGCTAAAAACAAATCAAATTCCTGGCTAATTTCCTCCAAGACAAGACAATACAAGATGATATTACACTGCTTGCTTCTGCCTGGAGCCCCTCCTATCTAAAAATAAATAAGCACATTGAACATGAAAGAAATCCTAAGCCTTTAAAGAAATCTTGATTTTACTGGTTACATGAAACTCTTGTGTGCGTATGATCATCGGCTATATTTGTCCTCACTTTGTCCTGGTTGTAGGCGCTTCTAGGCATACCAAAGAGACGTCTCGCTTAAATTACCAAGGTTTGGTGCTTTTAGGAGACATGGGATTAGGAACAAGGCGCCTCCGCTAGACTCTCCCTGCTCCCTCCGAGCGTGGTCGCAACCTCCAGACAAGCCGTCTACTCCGAATGAATTTCAAGTATTTGAGAAACTAAGATGGGTGGATCGCCATCTCTTCACTGTTCTGTCGCTCAAGCCTCGATTATGAGGCTTGCCTTTTTTTCCACTCTATTTTTCGCGATTTTATAAAAACAGAGAAAACATTTTCTGTTTATACACATTTCTGTAGTTATATATATTATTCAATTAGTTGGTAACCCATTTTGGAAAGCAAGTTGGTAAATGTGTCAAAAGTCCTAAAGGGTTCACAGCTTTCCTCCCCAGTGAATGAATTCATGCATGGGAATCTTTCCTAAAGAAAGCACGCTAAAATTGTAGGATTAAAGCATGCTACACAAAACTTTATCACAGCATTATACTGTTGAAAAGGACCCAAATGTTCAACAGGAGGGTGCTAATTAAATAAAGCATGATCATATTTACAAAGGGTTTTTAATAATATTGGCAAATGTCTGTTAGTCTATTAACTCGAAGCTGGATACAAAATTATATTTTCTAAATAATCATAATATACACAGTCCTGGCACATAATAAGCATTTCATAAATATTTATGAAATGAATAAAGGAATGAATCACAATTATGTTAAACAGAAAAGATTCTTGCGTAGAAAAAGAGACTGAAGTAATATTTATATGTTGATATGATTATCTCTAAATGATGGAGCTAGGCATGATTCTTTTTCTGTATTATTTTTTTATGTTTATTTTTGAGACAGAGAGAGACAGAGCATGAGTAGGGGAGGGGCAGAGAGAGAGAGAGGGAGACACAGAATCCGAAGCAGGCTCCAGGCTCTGAACTGTCAGCACAGAGCCTGACGTGGGGCTCAAACCCATGAACTCTGAGATCATGACCTGAGCTGAAGTCAGATAACCAACTGAGCCACTCAGGTGCCCCCTTTTTTCTGTATTTTAAAGTTATTGCAATGTTTAAAAAAGTTATTGTAATTAACACCTAATATTTCCATAACCCGGAAACATAAAATTTATTTTGTAAAAGAAATATGTTCAGGAGAGTTTAACACAGAAGAGAAATTCAACTGTACATTCAGGCTTTCGTTGTTTAGTAACTTTTTAAAAATATGGACTGTAACTTTTCCACCTAAGGTAGTATTTCAGATACTAGTTGAGAAATGTCATACATGATGTGACATCATTTGTTACCTATCATCGTAATCAAACTACCCTTTATCGAGTGCCTCATTTATCTCAGGTGCCAAGATAACGTTTTGTACCATTGGTGTGTGGGTCTCAGCCTATTGATAGCAATGCTCTCAGCCTGAGACACTGCCCTGGGCCCCTACCACTTGTAGCAGTCCCGACAGACCTTTCCGACCAGAGCCAGGGTTGTGACTGGATTGTCTCTGGTGGTTCTTATCGTGATCACAAGACAAGCTTGGCAATAACCATCAGGGAACTTGGAAGAACAAGATTTGTTACACGCAGCTCCTGGAGGGCACATGGCACACCCAAGGGCCACAAAACGAGGTCATGGGTGGAAGGGAACGTAGACCGACACTCTGCCTTTAGCAGGGCCAATGGTGAGGTGCCTAGGGTTTCGCTCTTTATTTGTGAATTTAAAACATAAGAGCCGGAATTAGGGAATGGGGAGAAGTGGAGTCCCTCAGGTGGCCAGGTACCCAGGTCACCCAGGGCTTTCTAACAGGGGAGCTTCAGGGTTGAGGGGATGGTTCTGGTTAATTATCTAGATGTTTTGCTAGTTGCCAGGTAGATAATATGTTTATTCAGGGTGGGTGTCTTGGAAATGGATGCTGGGGCAACCAAATTTGCACTACAGTCATTTAATTTAATTTTAGTTTTATTGTATTCATTTGAAATGTTTTTTGAGCACCTGCTAAATACGGGACACTGGTTTAAGCACAGGAATATAAGGATGAATAACAGAGTCTTTACCATGAAGGAAGCTATAAGGAGATTTGAACTTATGCAAGGACAGTAGTGTTATAGGTGCTGACAGACACTTGTGGGGGGCACAAAGGAGGGGTGATCACATCCAGGTCAGAGGTGAGGGTCACAGGAAGGGCTGACTGAACTGTAACTGTGGGATTAAAGCAAAGGCCCTTCTGCCTGACCTTCCAAGGCGGAGGGAGAGAAGGCAAGTCTGGGACACAGGTCAAGTCTAGCAGAGGAAGGGCCTGGCTCCCCCTCCAGAAACCACTGGTCAGGAAATGGGTTTCTCCAGCATCCCAGAGTTCCCTCATGCAGACATCCTAGACATTTTCCATTTTGTAATACATATGTTTTTGTATTTTCATGTCATCTCACCAGCAACATGCTTTTTTACAATCTTTGCTTCTCTTCCAGTAATCCTCTAAGTTTCATATTCTTTTTTATTATTAATGTTTGTTTATTTATTTGAGAGAGACAACACAAGCTGGGGAGGAGCAGAGAGAGAGAGAGAGAGAAAGAGAAGGAGACACAGAATCTGAAGCGGGCTCCAGGCTCTGAACTGTCAGCACAGAGCCCGACATGGGGCTCGAACTCACTAACTGTGAGATCATGACCTGAGCCGAAGTCAGACGCTTAAGCCACTGAGCCACCCAGGTGTCTGCTTCAATGCATATTCTTAAATGGCTATAAAACACCTGATCTTTTTGAGATAAAAATGGCCCACAGAAACTTCAGGCCCCTATTAGATATTTAATTAAACCAAATGGCTTCCTTAAGTTAAGGGCCTAGGAGAGAGAAGGGTGGAAAACAGTGTTTCTGCAGATTCTCTCCAACACTAGAGGTTAGCAGACTGTCACAACCTCTTGAGACCAGAGTTTCTACTGACTACAAAATGTCTCTAGCACTCATCATAGACTCATGCTCACTTACTAGCGATGAAACAACACTACCTAACATTTTTTAAAGAATTATCTGAATGCCAGGCACTCTTCAAAATTCTTTACCCAAATTGCCTCCACTAACCATTATGCCAACCCCGCAAGGCAGAAAGGTCTTTCTAATCCTCATTTTACCGATGGCTAATTGTGAAAATTCCATTCGTGTTAACTGTTTTCATTAGCCGTTTGCTATCTGCAGTAAACAAAACCAGACATCCTATAACAGGCAGCTTCTAAAGAAGTGATTCCATTGCAAGTAAGCTCCAATCTTCTCTGTAAACATTATGGATTCTCCTCAGATTGTCAGAATGCACTAGCACCTACACATGGCAAATATAACAGAGCTTAGACTAGGGACAAATTAATATTGCATCTTTGTATACTTATAAGATATTCTGCCTCTAGTGCACTGTAATCAAAATACTGTTACAATGATCTATCTTTAAAGGACATAGTTCTAAGGAAGTGCTTAAAATTGTTTAAATAAGTGAAAGAGGAGGTAGAGGGCTTTCCAGAGGGTTCCCACACTCCTGTGTACATGAATTTTACCTGGAGACCATCCAGTAACTAACTCTGGGCTGTTTTCAGGAACTGCCAGGTACACAGAGTCCGGGGATCTCCTTCTTCCTATTAACTTGACTATAATGGTTTCCAGGATGAATAAACAAACTCAGAATTTAGCACAGGAAGCAGCTATCATATCATAAATTATTATACCCGCAACTTTATCATCTAAATAGATAATGTATCCAAGTCAAGTATTTCTATGGGATGGATTTTAATAGTTCTAGCAGAATGGAATTTTTACATTCTGTCCTTGTCTTCAGAGTATTATAAACCCTTGAGACCTCCTCCAGTTTTTCCTTCAGATAGATGAAAAAATAGTATAGCTCTAAGGATGAGTAAACCTTATCCAGTCAAGTGCAAGTTCAACAGCCAGATGGGAAACTGAGTTCCGGACTGTAAGAGTCAGGCTGCTA
This sequence comes from Felis catus, assembly GCF_018350175.1. Taxonomy (NCBI): domain Eukaryota; kingdom Metazoa; phylum Chordata; class Mammalia; order Carnivora; family Felidae; genus Felis; species Felis catus. The sequence continues at coordinate 26,181,161 of NC_058371.1, forward strand.
TGGAATGAACGGCTGATCAGCTTTGCTTCTTCCTTTGCTTCTTCCTTCCTTCTTCCATGCTTCAAGGAAGAATGTCTCCAATGTCTCCTAATTGACAAAGGAGAATCAGAATCCCTTAATCCCAGGGCAGTGTCTCTCTGTGATACCACACAAACTCGTGGGAGACGGAACATGGAAAGGGGGTGTGGAGTCTTCAAACCTGGGCCTGAGAAGAGCTTCAGAACAGTTATCTATTCAAAACCAGAAGCCATTTTGATGGCCAAGTGGAAAAAAAAAAAAGATACTGATCTTATTTTTTTGTTTTTTACAAGGTGTATGTTCTTTTTTAAAAATTTCTTAATGTTTTTATTTTATTTTTGAGAGGGAGAAAGAGCATGAGTAGGGGAAGGGCAGAGAGAGAGGGAGACACAGAATCTGAAGCAGGCTCCAGGCTCTGAGCTGTCAGCACAGAGCCCGACGTGGGGCTCGAACCCACAAACCGTGAGATCATAACCTAAACTGAAGTCGGACACTTAACCGACTGAGCCACCCAGGTGCCCCCACAGGGTATGTGTTCTTGAAGAATGGATAAAGAATAATAAAACCCACGTGTGTCAGTGAGGGCTTCTTCTCTCACCTTTATACACAAGAAAGTCTTTAAAAATGTGTCTACCATACCATATCAATAAAAACCAAAAATGTCCAATAAAATCTATTTGAGAAATCCTAATGGAACTTTGAAAACATCAGGGTACCTGCGTGGCTCAGTTGGTTAAGCATGACTCTTGATTTCGGCTCACTTCTTGATCTCACAGTTCATGAGATGGAGCCCCGAGTAGGGCTCTGCATTGACAGCGTGGATCCTGCCTGATATTCTTTCCCTCTCTCTCTCTCTCTCTCTGCCCCCCCCGCCACCGACTCTCAAAATAAATAAACTTAAAAAAAAAAAGAATATTAAAAACATCTTTCTGATTATAATTCCATTTAGTAGGCCCACCTTGAATACCAGGCTGATACATTTGCTAGCCAGTAACTCATCAATAAAATAATGACCACAAAATTTAAGCTGTCCTTTGAAATAGGAGCTGGATGCCTCTTCATATCCTGAAGGATTTGTTGGCTGATTAGTTAAGAAAATTGTAGTCAATTCTCCTCATACTTTTTCACTAAACCAGTAAAATGAAGAAAAGTAAATTGAGATTAAAATAAGGCAGTTATTTTCTCATCTATTCACCTTGAGAAGGGATATTTGCCATGTATGTGCCCCTCACAGTGAACTTTTATTGAGTGACTATGGGCAGGAGATAGCTGGCCTAAGGCCATTAGATGAATCATGTCAAGGCCCAGTGTGGGAAAGAGCTGGCCAACCAAGTAGTGACGAGAGACAGAACAAAGACGCCATGATGGAGGCAAATGGCAGAGACAGTCTTGTTCCACAGTGAGCTATGGGGCTGCAGGGTTTCTCCATGAGGAAGTGTCAAGTGGCTTGTGGGACTTACGTGGCCTGAGAGAGTTTAGGTCCACTTCCTAGCACCACAGGAAGGGAAAACAAGATCTAAGTCTGGAACTCGCTGTCCCACAATGGCTGTAACTTTTATGGCACCTACAGGTTGTGAATTTGAGAAAGGAAGTGGCTAAACTCCCTCATCAGGAAATGTAAAGGGGCACTTGCTAGTATGTATTTTATAATAAAATAGGTAGCTATTAGAAGTGGAGGAGAGTCCTTAATACCTCCTCCTGAGATGTACAATAATGTATCTCCAACTGAGAAGGCACTTTGAGGCCAAAAAATGAAGCAAGGCACTCCATACCATTAACAGTCTTATTCAGTATAACTTACTGTCAGGTGGACAGAAGATCTATGGCAGCTGCTTCTCCACCCCACCAGGACCTCAAGGCACAGCTTTTATGGAGCAAGGGGCATGGTGGTAAGGTCACGGGGTAGTTACCTAAAGTGGCACTGTCTGTGCATCAGTCCTCTCTGGTTACCTCAAGTGGGGCCTTCTGTGCACCACTTTAGGGAAAATCAGAAAAAGCCTTCCCATATTCCAGTCAGGGCATACACTAACCTCCTCGAGGCTTGGAATACGTGGCCCTGAGGGAGGTCACTGCACGGGCAAGAACAAGATGAGGGACCAAAGATGGAGTCAGTGTAGTCAGTACTCCTATGGTAGCGCTTAAGTGAGGCTTTACCTTGTGCTATGTATAATCCTAAACTCTTTCTACGCATTGTTTTATTTAGCCCCCAATGTAATCCTACAAGGAAGGTATTATTGTCCTTTCCATTGCTGGGCCACAGAGATGTTAATTTACATATCACGATTGGTATGGTCTTCTTCAAAATCTGCTCTCTAGGCCCTCCTGCTGCTGTGCATATTATTAATAATAACGATTACCTAACATGATTAAAATAATACCGTCACAAAGTATCTTATATAACCAAAAGGCTTCTAAGCCTCTGCATACCTCTATTTTAAGTAACATTAAATAAAAGGATATTCTAATATAATCAGAAAAGTCGGGTAATCTTCAGAGCTTCCTAATAATGGAATTTGAATGATGGTCAAACTACTAATAATATGTTAAACTATCCAGAGGAAGAAGTCAAGGATTGGGGTGTGATTTACTCTTTCCTTGGACAGCCAAGGTAATCTGACAAAACAAAACCATCCAAACTACAAGTCAAGAGGCTTGACAACCTCTTCCTGGCTTCTCTGAAATACAATTCTGGCAGCAACTTTTGAAAGGACATCAATTCAAATACATAAACAGAAGGACGTGGATTATTACAAAGAGGACAACCCTGAGCTCAGAGAGTTCCTATTTACATCTCAAATAACCAAAAAGTTGTGATCACTCTTTAAAAGTGTATGCACTGTGGGCCCTTCATTTCTCTTTTCAGGTCCCTCTGTGGGAGCGAATAGCAAGGGGACCGGACCTGGTGCAGAGTGTGAGAGAGGGATTCCTGGTGAAAGGGACAATGACACGAAGGCTGAAGGCAAGACCTTGCAGGTTAGAAGCTTCCATCCTGAGGTGCGACTGGAGGTTAGTGTTTGAGAAAGGGTGTGGAGAGTGGAGGGAGAGGTAGCTGCAGGGGAACTTTATCCCCAGGGCAAGAGGAAGCTATTGGGAGGTTTCAGCAAATGTTAAGTGCATCCATTATTTTTCTCAGGCTTGGTTCAAAGGAGTCATGAAATCATGTTTGAAAAGTACATTTGCAGCCTTTAAAAAGGAGTATGAAGGAGGGGTGCCTGGGTGGCTCGGTTGGTTGAGCGACCGACTTCGACTCAGGTCATGATCTCACAGCTTGTGAGTTTGAGCCCCACGTCAGGCTCTGTGCTGACGGCTCAGAGCCTGGATTCTGTGCCTCCCTGTCTCTCTGCCTTAACCCACTGGCATTCTGTCTCTGTCTCTCTTCAAAATAAATAAACATTAAAAAAAATTTTTTTAAAGGAGTATGAAGGAAATACAACGTGTCTATATTTCTTACTTGAGATGGTAAGTGCCCTTCCACACACATCATCCATAAAGTCTTCAGGAAAGACACCCATGATTTCCTTTTAATTGTGAAAGGGTTCCTAGACAATTTCCTCAGGGCAAATCCCAAGAAACCCTAGTCACAGATCAAAAATCCACATGGCAAATCTCTACACATTTATAAACGGCTCGGGTAGAACTACACTTCCAAACATGCTTTTGTCACTTTCTCTGTAAAGTGACAAAACCATCACCTGCCTGTGAATTAATTCTTCTGGAACACCTCGAGTCTACCCAGGTAGCCACCGAGGATTCACAAACCACCCTCAGTGACTGGCTTCTGAGGCACACAGCAAGCAAGGAACCACAGCCCTGATCCATGTAGCCCCTGTAACCAGGTAAAGCTGTAGCAACGACAAAGCACTTGAGAGAAAAGTGGAAAATCCACGGTTGTTAAAGGTAGAAGACTAAAAACCCCAGTCCAGGACCCAATGGGTCATGCCACAACGTGCTTAGGTAATCACTACTCTGACAACAAGGACACACAATAGGTACACACGAATCTTCATCTTTCTTTATCCCTTCCTAGCCTCAGGACAATGATGGATGATTATGATCATCCCTCTCTGGAACTTATAATCACGATGCCTATTCATCCATTCACCAAATTTTATTGAGTTTCTGCTCTGTTCTGGGCACTGTGTTGGGCACCAGAAAAGAGAAATTAATAAAACCTAATCCCTGCCTTTGAGTTGCTCACAGTGAGACAGAAGAAGTAGGCAGGTTTAAAATACATAGGTATTTGTAATACAGAGTCAGGCCTAACACGCGTTGGAATATACAAGGCTTTATTTGAAACAATGAGATGTATGTTATCCCCAGAACCGGGGTCAGAATGGAAAATAAACAGGAATTCCCAGCTGCAAGTTCTTACCAAACAATCCCTTTTACCCAGGACAACAGTTAATCTCTAATAGGAAAACAGGAAGCATCCTATTCAAAATCCTGGCTGAAGGATGCAGGCTGAATATTCATTAGGATGGGGGGGGGGGTCGGGAGGGGAGGGGAGCAGGAGTGAAAACACAGCAGGAAGCCAGGAACACCCAGGGCAGGAGAATTTCTCAAACTGCTGAGATGTGTTTCCTAGACAGCCTCCCGGAGGAGGAGGGATGTTGAAAATTTCCTCTTGTGAAACTAAATACAACAATGTACCCAGTTTAGATAATAAAATGTTCTGTGGTTCTTGATATGGTCAGTTCACAGACTCTATATACATGTTCACATGGAGGCATGCGACAGTGAAAGCATCATTTGCTTTCTGTACTCTCACCTGAAGTCAGGTTAAAGGAGCACAGACGCCACAGGAAGTAATTACGATGTAGTCGGCCAGGGAAACTAACAAAAAAGAGTACGCTCTCTTCCAGCTCGTTCTGGTGCTGGAATTAATCTGCTGCTCTCCTGCTTCTGATAAATGCCATCCTTGGGCTTGGCTGAAACGTTGGTGGACAAGGAAAGCTAGAAGCAGACTGCCAGAGAGGGGTCACGTATATACAGTACTGCTGTAAACCCAGGACAATGACAGCTCTAGAGGAGAAGGAATGGCTGTCTGTTTCTCTCTACTCTCCACAAAAGGAAGGAAGAAATGCATATCGGCAGCATAATTAACAGTCAGCCGCCTTTTCTGAATTGAGACATCATCCCTGAATGCAGCTCCTCAAAGGGACAGCTAGGGAAATTTTAAAGGTGACCTAAAAAGAGGGTTTGATCATATAAGACCTGAAAAATACTTGCTGGTAATATTTAAGTGGAAGCTGGATGCATTTGGCTGCGCCGCATAAAGGAAATCAATGTTCTCTATTAGCTAAATTTGAGGTCATTTGCGTTTGCTTTCCCAGCCCCTGAGAATGTAGAAAATCAGACAGCCCAATTCTTTCGGAGTGAGTCACACACAGCCTTCTCACCTTCCTTCTCCCCTCCCTCCCCCTGCCCACTCCACCTCCAGCCTGCACCCTCTAACTCTTGCAAACACACAAAGCCTGGCAGGATCAGCCCTTTGTGTTCAGGCTCTTTTTCCCACATCTTCCTTGGGGGAACGGGCTGGAGCGAGGGTAGAACGCTGACTCCCACACACTGCCACTCTGACACCAGAGCTCTTCTGTGCGTGCAGAGAACACCTGGCTCTAGTAAGGGGGGGTAGCTAGGGGGCAAATGGCACTACATACTCTAAAGTCACCTCCCCTTAAAACAGATGAAACCTTAAGGCGGTTAAAAAGGAGTCACTGGGAGAAAGGCAGCCTGCTGGAGAGAAGGACGTGGTGGGGTGTTCAGTAAGGTGGGCAAGGCTGGAAGACGGAGTCATTGATTCAGTTTGATTCCATTCGATTTGAATGGAGAATACATGTCTTCAGGTTTGTGGTCTGCATTTCTTTCAAGTTGCCCCAGCTCCTCTCCTCCCTACCATTCTTCCTGACTCCCCCCACCACACACACACACACACACACACACACACACACACACACACCCTTCCTAAAGAGTGGAGGAAGTCTTTGGGAGGAAAGACCCAGTAGTCACCAGCCCTTATAGCCAGGCATTCTCTCCCCCAGAAAATGAACATACGGGTGACATGTTTGCAAAACAACTTGAGATTTGGCTCTCCCCCAATTCTTCCCATGGTTTACTTCTTCAAGTCAGAACTCCACCTCAGAGCTCCCGAGAGGAGCTGCCATCTCGCCCCGTCTTTGCGTGACCTCGGCAGGAGACACCAGAATGTTTCCTGGGTACAGTGCTGCTTCAGAAATCTGAACTGCTCTCTCTCCATACCTCAGACACAACCGTTTGTGCTGCTTGGTGACTTTGCCCTTTATAAAGCACTGCCATATACTTTATTCCCTTAGAACCCTCTGGAACATGGTGTGGTTTGTCATCCCATGTAGAGATGAGACCCAGGGGCATGAATGCATCTTGCCAGAGGTTGTACCCCTCGTGAGAGAGAACTGGAGCTCCCAACTATGTCTATTACTTGCAGCTCGTTTGTAGGGATATGGATGTTTAATCCCTCATGACTGGGCACTGAAAAATGAGATTCTGATCCAGATATTTGCCCAAGAATTTGGGAACCCAGGCAGTTCCCCAGTCATAGTGAAAAATCCCCCCCACTTTTAATTTAAACATTAAATTATTTATTCAGTTCGATTCCATTTGATTTGATTGGAAAATACATGTTTAATTATTTAAATGATTTATTTTATTTTATTTTTTTAATGTTTATTTTTGACACAGAGAGAAACAGAGCATGAACGGGGGAGGGTCAGAGAGAGGGAGATACAGAATCGGAAACAGGCTCTAGGCCCTGAGCTGTCAGCACAGAGCCCAATGCGGGGCTTGAACTCACAGACTGTGAGATCATGACCTGAGCCGAAGTCGGATGCTTAACCGCCTGAGCCACCCAGGCGCCCCTTAAATGATTTAAGTAATTTAAAACATTCTTTGGCATTGCGTAGCATGAAAACAAATACTTTGGGGTCCACACCCTTCTCTATTGGCAGATTTTACATAAAGGGGTCCTTCAACATTCTTGTGAGACTTGGCTCAGCATTACTCTTCAACACTCCCGGATTTGCTACTCATTTGTACTCCATCACCAAGAACAGGGCATCCCAAAGGCCCAAACCCTAAGATGGCACGGAGCACTGAATGGGAGGTTAACAGTAGGCAGACAATTAGCATGTGGCCACAGTTAACTTTTCCCAGATTCGTTGTTGTTGTTGTTGTTTTCCCCAAGGGTTTCACCAGAAAGCAATTTCAAATAAATTGTTGCATCTCTCTCGGATATAGTTTCTCCGTCTATAAAATAGGCATGACCTGGCTGGCCTTTCTGTAAAAAGCAGAGGTGTAAGGAAGGCCAGGAGGTCTTCCAAGGTCAGAAGGCTCCTCAGTGGCGGTGAGTGCATTCCTGTCCTAGAGCTGTCCCTATGAAAGACCACAAGCTGAGTGGCTTAAGCAATAGAAATGTATTATTTCACAGTTCTCTAGGCTAGAATTAGAGACCCAGGTTATCCGCAAGACCGTGCTCCCTCTGACGGCACTAGGGAAGGATCTGTTCCAGGCTTCTCTAGTTCCTTGGCTTGTGGCAACATCACTCCAGTCTTCGCGCGGTGTTCCGTGTGTGTGTGTGTGTGTGTGTGTGTGTGTGTGTGTGTGCGCCTGTCTCTTTGCATGGCATCCTTTTTATAAGGACACGGGTCATCCTGGATGAGAAGCAGGCCCTACCCTAGGGGGACCTCATCTTAACCAATTACGTCTGCAAGGACCCTGTTTTCCAAATAAGGTCCCATTCTGAGATGCTGGGGATCAGGACTTCCACGTATGAATTTGAGGGGGATACAATTCAATCCATAACCGTAAGCGATCATATAGCTGACCGTGGAGGGCAGTCCTGTATTTACATGCCCACGTCTGTTATCCGTAATGCTGATCAGTAATTCACGTTCAGTATTCAGGGAAGAAAAAAACCGACAACTCGCACCGGCACATAGCTTGTACGTACGCGGAGTTCGAGAACGGCTGTCCCGTTGCAAGTAACCCAGGGGAAGTGACCAAATGCTGTGTGTGGCCTTACAAGACAGTCGGCTTTGCCGGCTGGTGGCCGCAGCAGTGGGAGGGCAGAGTGTGACACCACGAGGTTTGCAGGGTCACGAAGAGAATGTTACACAAAGCTTCTGAGGACTCCGGCAGATGGCCTTAGCTCCCTGCCTTTGCCCTGCTCAGGGGCAGCCCCTCAGCCCGACGGTGCCCTTTAGACAGATTCCCGGAGGCTGACTCACCTAACACCCAAGCACACACACTGAAATGCCAGTGTTTCATTTCTGCTGAAGGTTATTTCTTTCCAGTAACAAAAATGCTCCAATTCCTGTCAAAGGCCCAGAAGCTTAACATCCTAACATTAATCAGAAGGAGGCTGAATGAGCTTGGAGTGAAGGCAGGTGAGACCTGACGCATTATCCTCACCTGGCCCACCATGGTCAAGGCCTTTCCGGTGGGGGACCCAGGTGGGGGGGGCCTCTCTCCCCTGGACATTCCGGGGGAGCACTGCCAAGCCCTGCTTCATGCCATCCTTTCTCCGCACCCCAGGCTGGCGGCTCCCTTCTGTTCCCATGGTCTGGCTCCACAGAGGCTGCAGGAGAGTCTTGTGAGGGTTCATCCAAATGTCCCCAAGGGAGCCGAGGGAGGGAAGGGGGAATGGTGGGCATTTCTAGTCTCCACGGATTAAATGGAGAAAACTCCCAAGCGCTCCCCACCTTCTCCAGCCCCCAGTAATCTCAGGTTCTTTCAGGAAATCTATGGGCCATGCTCCTGAGGATGAACACAGCTGCCTGGGAGCTGTGGATCCAGGATCCGGGCAGGTCAGAGGTCAGAGCAGCTCTAGGGACCGCCTGAAATAAGGGTACAACAGTTCAGATGCACTCTCTTCTCCCCTCCTAACACACACACACTTTCTCAATCTCTCTGTCTCTTTCTCTTCTGGACTCCAAAGAAGACCAGCAGTATGAGCTGCCCTCTTTTGCAAAGCTGAGCTGCTGGAGCCCCCTATGTGTAACGCAGCGCTAAGCCCATCCTCCTAGAACTTTCTGCCTGCCAGGATTTGGAAGAACATCAAGAATTAATTTGGTAATTCTACTCCTAAGAACATACTTAAAATAATTCCACATACCCACACTACACATGCACACACACATACACACACACACACACACACACACACGTGTTCACTGGAGCCTTTCCTTTTTAAAGTTTTTTAACATTTATTTATTTTCAAGAGACAGAGAGTGAACACAGAGGGGGAGGGGCAGAGAGACAGGGAGACACAGAATCCGAAGCAGCCTCCAGACTCTGAGCTGTCAGCACAGAGCCCGACGCGGGGCTCGAAACCACTGACTGTGAGATCGTAACCTGAGCTGAAGTCGGATGCTTAACCGACTTCACCCAGGTGCCCCAAGGAGCCTTTCTTTTATAGTAGAAAAAATTAAAAACCTAAGTGCTGGGGCACCTGGGTGGCTCAGTCGGTTGAGCGTCCGGCTTCAACTCAGGTCACGATCTCTCAGTCTGTGAGTTCCAGCCCCACGTCGGGCTCTGTGCTGACAGCTCAGAGCCTTGAGCCTGTTTCGGATTCTGTGTCTCCCTCTCTCTCTGCTCCTCCCCTGCTCGTGCTCTCTCTCTCTCAAAAATAAACATTAAAAAAAAAAAGCCTCAGTGCTAGCATTAGGAAATGATTTTAAAATGTATGTTTTATCCATACAAGGAAATACAATTCAGCTGATTTTAAAACATATTCTTTTTTTTTAATGTGTATTTATTTATTTTGAGAGAGAGGCCAGAGAGAGAGGGAGAGAATCCCAAGCAGGCTCCTTGCTGTCAGTGCAGAGTTTGATGTGGGGCTCAGTCTCGTGAACCATGAGATCATGACCTGAGCTGAAATCAGGAGTCAGATGCTTAACCGATTGAGCCCCCCAGGCACCCCTTACAAACATATCCTTGCAGATGTTGCAATGTCTTTGGAAAATGCCCACAAAATAACTACTAAAAGAAAAAAAGTAGGCTATGAGTCTATACGAAAATAACATTCTCCAAAAAGTTGGTGGTATTTATCCTTCAGTTTTAGTAGATGAGTATTTTAGTTTCTTTCTTTAGGCTTTTCTATATTTTCTAGCTTTTCAATAATGCGAACATGTTATATTTATAAACAGGGGAAAAAAGCGCCAATAATGGAAAGTATAAGAAAGAGCCCACGTTTCATTCTTTTCCTTACATCTTCCGCCTGGACCCTAGGCCTCTTGTGCAGGAATTTCTGCATTTCTTCTACCTCTGGCCACCTAAGAAGTAAACGGTGCTGAATCTGATACCTAGCCCAGGCCAGCCCCGCTTGTCTTCACTAAGAGAAGTCGCTCTGGCTAAATTCCTCTCCTCATCTCTCCTCCCACTACCCTTGACTCCCAACACAGAGAATCCTCCCAAACGCAGCAAACAGCACCCTAGTCTTTTCACCATGGCCCTGCGTGGTTCAGTTTGTCCTAGCCAGAGTTAAGTTTCACCAAAGAGAACAAGCAAAGGAGGGAGACAGAGACAGGGAGAGACCGACAGAGACAGAGACGAAGGGGGTGGGGGATAGAAATAGACCGATCTGGCATTCTGCCTTCCCGGATGGAATTTTTCCAATCCAGGCAGGATGGATGAGGAACACAGACCCATTCCTTCCCACGTGTTTGGAACTCTGGCCCCGAGCCCTGAGCTGAGTATTCCATTTATCCTCTTTGTGGGCTGAACTGATGAAATTGCTTTAGCTGAAGGAAGTGGTATGGATTTACTGATGTATCAGATCTGCAGGATGCATCCATCATACAGACCTTCGGGTCGGCTCGAATCGTGAGACAGGTACGCATTCAGAAGGCAAACGCTAGCATGGTGCTCGTGCCTCCAGGCCAACAGGGTGCAGCGAGACCCCCATCGGTGCACGCGGGTCGGGTCAGCGGGCTGGTGGGCTGAGCCACTCCCCTTCCTAGATGTATGGTGGGTGGGTTGGCACTGCCCACAAGGTCCCCCAATTGGAGAGAGGGAAGGCTGGTCACTGGGACCCAACGTCCCATCTGGCCACCACTGTGAGATGAGGTGGGGAGGGGGGGGCAGCCGGGGACTGGAGGCTCTGGGGAGAGCTTCAGGGTCCTCAGGACAGTGCGAGACTGAGACTCGTTAAAGTGAACCAACCCAAAGGTAGTTCTTTGTATTCTTCTCTCCTTTCTCCCCAAACCCTGTGCTCCCCTCCCCGCCTTTCCTCCCACAGACAATAAACCATTTAACAGAGAAGGTGGCTTTGTTTCCTCTCTCGCCTGTTCTGATACATCTTAGGCTGAAATGCCACAGGGCCCACCTCTGATGAAAATTAATATTAAACTGCTCTCACTCCCAGCACCAGCCTCTCCTCCGGACCTGAGAAGTCAACACGCCCCGCCCCTGCGGAGGTTCTCCAATTCCCTGTTCTCACGCCCCCACCATGGCTGCCTTCCTCCCTTGCCTACCTCCCTTCCCAGACAGACGCAATGTGTTAACGTGTCCCCACCTGAGACAAAGAAAGGAGGCTTTGTTATACCTGTGTGATCCTAAATATTATCATCATTTAATTACTGCCATTCTCCCAAGCCAACTTCTTGGCAGCAAGCGCTCCTTTAGTTAAGTAGGCTTTTCATTTTCCCAGGGAGGCCGCATCAGAGGTGATTTGTGAATGGAAACTAATTTGGGGTGTTGCTGCTGGTATAAAGAGGGGACTCCAGGGTAACGGAGCCTTAAAAGACGAATCGGGGAAAGGTTAAGCATTCCCTTCAGGCACAGATAGTGTTTTGGAAAGGGCCGCCACATGCAGATTCAGTGTCCTGGGCACAAACCAGTGGACTGTGTTATTAACTGGCCCAGATTCAGTTCTTCTTCTTTTTTCTTTCTTTCCTTCTTTCCTTCTTTCCTTCCTCCCTTCTTTTTTTCTTTCTTCTTTCCTTCCTTCTTTTTTTCTTTCCTTTTGTCTTTCTTCTTTCCTTCTTTCTTTCCTTCCTTTTTTTCTTTCCTTTTTCTTCTTTCTTTTTCTTTCTTTCTTTCTTTCTTTCTTTCTTTCTTTCTTTCTTTCTTTCCTTCTTTCTTTCCTTTTGTCTTCCTTCCTTCCTTCCTTCCTTTCTTTCCTTCTTTCTTTCCTTCTTTTTTTCTTTCTTTCTTTCTTTCTTTCTTTCTTTCTTTCTTTCTTTCTTTCTTTCTTTCCTTCCTTCCTTCCTTCCTTCCTTCCTTCCTTCCTTCCTTCCTTCAACACAAGGAGAGCTGGGTCACATTCATTATGCCTTCAGTTGCTCGGAATTGTTCTCCTGGTTGTGTGCTCAGGCAAAAAGGACAACTTGACTTCAGTCTTCTGGTATGTGAATCAGCCAGGAGCGTCTGCTTGACCCTAAAAGGTGTCAGAAGCTTTCAGATTCTAAAACGGGCACTTGATCTGCAAAAAGTACAAAGTATTCTGTACCTGACTTGATGACCCTGGCCAGCTCCCAGCCTTTGGAAATGGGAACCCAGGTTTGCCGCAAGTGTTAATGTAACAGTAGGAACTCGGATTCCGCTCGCACTGCCTGGACATTCCTAACTTTATTTGGTTAGGTCATAACGCTGCTGTTTCCCCATGATGTTCTCCTAGAACATCTCTGATTATGGGTTGCTCTAATGCTCCCAGCTGGAGCCATTCTTGCCCTCATTTTTGGCCACGTAGGCTGGGAAGAAAACCAGCCCAATCAGGTCAGTGAGATCATTGACCATCCCTGATGTCGGAGGACTGGAGTTAACGCCCGAGTGCCCAGCTTTTCTTTCTCTGTCCTACTCCTTTTTTATTATTGCTATTATTGAGATATAAGTGACATATACCATTGTGGAAATTTAAGGCGTACAACATCCTGGCTTTACACACTTATATACTGCAATATGATTACCACCATAGCATTAACTATACCTCCAGATATCACATCACTATTCTCTTTTGTGGTGAGAACAGTTAAGATCTAGTGTCTTAGCAACTTTGAAGTTTATAATACGGTACTGATTACTGTAACCTCCATGCCGTGCATTAGATCTCCAGTAACTATTTATCTACTAAATGCGGGTTTATATCCCTCCCAGCCCCAGCCCCTGCTGACCACCGTTCTATTCTCTATTTTTACCAAGTTTACCTTTTGAAAATTCCACATATAAGTGATATAATCCAGTATTTGTCTTTCTTTCTCTGGCTTACTTATCTCAGCATGATACCCTCAGGGCCCATCCATGCTGGGGCAAATGGTAGCATTTCCTGCTTTCTCGTGACTGAATAATATTCCGCTCTGTGTATTCCAGTGGAATGCTTACGAGGAGGGTCAGGGGAAAGTGGTCAAATTGAACTTGGGGAAAACTCTGTAGACAGAACGACAATGTGGCCCAAAAAGTTTAAAAAAAAAAAAAGGGAAAAAGAAAGTGCGCATCACCTTGATGACAAAACATTTTTTTTTATTTTTTAAAAAGATGAGCAGCTCATCTGTTATCTCACTATTTCTATCTCCTTAAAAGATCTATATCAAGATCATCTGTCATATGCATTTTTTCTGTTTCCAGACCGAAAGTGACCATTCTTTGTAAATATCTGTGGAAATAACTATGCAAAAGTGTTCCTTTGGAACCTGTTCAGGTGGAGCTGTGGGGTGTAGGGTACACATGGAAAGAAATGTAGGACGAGTCAAGAAGAGGGTTTAGGAGTGTGTAGGGACATTACCAGAAACGGCACCCCAAGAGGCCCTGGGGAGGAAGGTGAAATGGCAGGTTTTGGGGCTCGTGCTTAGAGAATTGCCCCCACTTGGAGTCCTTAATGTTTATTTATTTCACCTTGGCATTGCCTTCTTTGTTCTGGTACTGAAACCACCGCATAGTGGAGGGGACTCTTCACACACCGCCTGGCAAGGGATCATGCACGTTTGTGTTCAGTGAAACCTTCTGATGCCAATGTGCCTGTGTCAGTGAGCAGGTGCTTCGCAGGGATCCTACAGTGTCTGGGTCATCATTCTCTCTCTTTTTTTTTTAATTAAAAAAATCTTTTTAATGTTTATTTTTGAGAGGCACAGAGTGCAAGTGGAGGAGGGGCAGAGAGAGAGGGAGACACAGAATCTGAAGCAGGCTCCAGGCTCTGAGCCGTCAGCACAGAGAACCTGGCGCAGGGCTCCAACTCAAGAGCCCTGAGATCATGATGTGAGCCGAAGTCAGACGCTTAACTGACTGAGCCACGCAGGCACCCATCATTCTCTTTTGGAAGAGACTTGCGGCTCCTGGACAGCGATGCCACACCCTGTCATCTCTGGACAGTGCAGGTGATGCTTTTCTAAGAGAAAAATCCACCAGTGAGCACACACCTCTGTAGTCCCTCTCCTTACATTAAGAGCATCAATTATTGGACTGTTTACTCCTTGCCAAAATATGGGATAAGATTCTTCCATTTACTGTAATATATCAATATCTTTTAATATGTTCAATCAACCTTGCCAGTTAGGTGTTATTATTCCCATTTCACAAATAAGGAATGAGCCCTTAAAAGTTAAAAAAAAAACAACCCAAAACCAAACCTTTGTCCCAGGTCACTGGTAAGAAGTGGCAGACCTGAGATTTGGAGTTGTTCTTCTAAGCTCAAGGCTCCCACTTTTCTTTGTTTTCCCACTGCTGGGCTTGATCCCAGGACCCTGACATCATGATCTGAGCTGAAATCAAGAGTCGGACACTCAACTGACTGAACCGCCCACATGCCCCTTCTTTCATTCTCAGGAAAGTGGACAACTTCCTTTTGGGGGTGGCTTGTGTTCCTTTTATTATGAATGAGATTGAATGGTCTGCAGTTACCCTTCCCTCTGTGGGGGGCATCCCTGTATCTGCTTGGCCACATACAGGGCCTCTAAGCACCTTTGCTGAAAGTTTTCATTATTTTCTTGAAATACCCCTTTATAGCACAGCAAAACAGCTGTGCCCTCTCTGAGGCTCGAACTCAGGACCTTCAGATTATGAGACTGACGCGCTGCCCACTGCGCTAAGAGGGCTGCAGTGCAATTTCTCAGCATGAGTAATGATGCCTCCTGAAGTGGTAAGCTCCTTAAAGAGAAAGGTGTCGGCTCATCTTCGTAGGTCAAGCCAATGATCGAGTGGATTTGGAATAGCATCAAAAATGTTCTTTTCCCACATCTCCTCCCACAGCAGTAGATTCCTAAGTAATCTAGAAGGTAACTCAGCAAATGATACATGTACTTTGGAAAAATGAAAAGACCTCATTATGTTCATTGTAGCCCATAAGCAGAGGAACCAAAATGTATTAGGCTTGTCTAAAAGAAGGGGTGTATAAGCCTATAAATATTAACAAAAATTAAGTACTTGTCAACTTTGGCACCAGAATCCCTTCTTCCTTGGGTATCGAAAGCTTTTTCATTCTGGAAACACCAGAGTCAAGGTGCTAGACAGTGGAGTTCAGAAATTATCAAACAAAACTTCTGACTGAAACTAGAGCAATGAGCGTACCTACCTGTGGCCGCTCGTCCGAAGCCTCACGATATAACAGTGAAAGGATTTTGAAAGACATAAGTGCAGAGCCCCCGGGGGGCTTAGTCAGTTAAGCGTCCGGCTCTTAGTTTCAGCTTTCAGCTCAGGTCAAGGTCTCGTGGTTTCTTTCTTTTTTTTTTTTTTTTATAAATTTTTTTTAACGTTTATTTATTTTTGAGACAGAGAGAGACAGAGCGTGAACGGGGGAGGGTCAGAGAGAGAGAGGGAGACACAGAATCGGAAACAGGCTCCAGGCTCCAAGCCATCAGCACAGAGCCTGACGCGGGGCTTGAACTCACGAGCCGCAAGATCATGACCTGAGCTGAAGTCGGATGCTTAACTGACTGAGCCACCCAGATGCCCCAAGGTCTCGTGGTTTCATAGGTTCGAGCTCTGGGTCAGGCTCTGCTGCCAGCGCAGAGCCTGCTTGGGGTCCTGTCTCTCCCACTCTCTCTGCCCCTCCCCCACTCACACTGTCTTTGTCTCTCCCAAAATAAATAAACTTAAAAAAAAAATGACGTAAGTGCAAAAGACACAGGGAGAGGAGAGAGGACAAATAGCAACAAATCTGGAAGCTGGAAAGCAATGTCATGGAAACCCTGTCTTTGTGGAACCTTCCAGAAACTCAAGAGCTGGTGGCGCCAGATACTTCTAAAAGTAGAGGTGAAGATGGAGCTGAAGACAGAAAATTGGTCTAGTTAGTTTGCTGAAAAATTAGTGAGACCCTTAGGTGGCCTCCCTAAATCCAAGCACCAGGCATATTCTCCTGCCCTCACCGGGAGATGCCTGGAGGTGTCTTCTCTAAAAGGTAAAACAGAAGAAGGTCTCTGGACAAGAAACATCACGTCCACTGAAGGTGGGGAGCCACACTGAAAATGGGGCCACATACCAATGTCCCATGTAAAGCTTCTCTAGCCTTTCCCCTAGTTGGCTCCCAAAATACTGGGAGTCAGGATTGGACCTCAGCCTAAAAGTTCACTGTGTGTGGCGTATGACCAGCTCCAGACAAGGAGGGCAAAACTAAGGGTACTAGCATCAGGAGTCTCCTCCAAGAAAATAGTGCAGCAAGATTATCCTACAAGGAAGACCACCCGTGAACACAGAGCTCTAGCAAACAGCTGTTTAGTACCTCATGCATAAACATGAGCAGAATGCAGGGATCACTAGACATTTGAGGAAATCATATAAAATAAAATACAAAGATTTAAATCTGTATTTTTTAAACTTTTTTAATGTTTATTTATTTTTGAGAGACAGAGCACAAGCTGGGAAGGGGCAGAGAGAGAGGGAGACACAGAATTCCAAGCAGGCTCCAGGTTCTGAGCTGTCAGCACAGAGCCTGACATGGGGCTCGAACTCACAAACCATGAGATCATGGCCTGAGCGGAAGTCAGACACTTAACCAACTGAGCCACCCAGGCATCCCACACACCTGTATTTTAAAGGAACTTAGAGGAAGCAAAGTTTAAATGGGGGTAAGAAAAAAGTATTTAATTAATATGAATATTCTCAGAGAGATAAGACAATATATTGGATCCATAAAGAAAGACTGGATGATATACAAAATGAGCATTTGGGACACATAATTGATTTCATTCATATAATAGAGTTATATAAGGCAATGAGACTGAATAATTATTACTGTGTATTGTGATGAATCTCACAAACATGATGTTGAATAAAAGAAGCCAGACACACAAAAAAGTATATATTCTGTGATTCCACCTGTATAATGTTCACCAAAAAAGTCTACAGTGATAAAAGCCAGCATGATGGTTACTCTTTAGAGAGAAGGTGTGGAGAAAGTCTTTTCAGTTTCTAATACAAAAATAAAAATAAAACAGGTTTTATACAAAGGATGGGGAATCACATTGATACTGAATTTCTCAACAGCGACTGAAAGGTAGAAGATAATAAAGCGATGCCCTCAAATTTCTGAAGGAAAGTGACCTCCATATCCTGCTAAGTTATCAATTAATTGTGAAGTCACACTAAAGATACTTTCGAACATACAAGGTCTTTAAAGATTTACCTTCCTTTTACCTTTTTTTCAGGCAAGCAACCAGAAGCTCTCAGAAGCTAGATACACCAGAAATATGCCCAGGAAAAGGGAGACAAGAAATCCAGGAAATAGATGCACCAATGGAAGAAAAAAGCAATGGTAAGTCCCAAGATGGCAGCCAAGAAGAAGCTTAAGGTGACAGGTATGCAGCAAGCCTAGAGAGCTAGCATACAGTGATGTCCTCATGATTAACTGACAGAATATAGAGAGGGGAGATTTACACAATTAGGGAAAGTTTAAGATTAAATATATGTATGTTAGATATGTACTATTGTATATATATTTTTTAATTGTTTATGTATATTGTAACTAATATATTATGCACATTATGGAACAAAGTATAAATCAGACAGGGTGAAAGAAAAATGAATATACATAAGAATTCTCTTATTTTCTTCCCTTACCCTAGTCAGGATCTGACACCACCCACTGCACCCTTAACACGAGGGATAACTTTCTTGTATTGGTTGATCAGATTAGCTGGGGGAGATGGGACCTTGAGGAAATAGGTCACGAGAAAGGTCAACATTGACAACTGGGAGAGAAGATCAAACACTGGTAGGGTCTTGCCGGGCACCACAAGCGGGGTTCTGGGTGGCCCCCACCAGCAAAAGGAGATCACCGTCCTCCATTGCCTGATAGCCAGCGTCTTGGCTGGTTGTGCCATATATTTGCTTTTTGTCTGTGTGTGTGTCTGTGTGTGTGTGTGTGTGTGTGTGTGTGTGTGTGTGTGTGTGTCTTTCAGGCAGCAGGCAAAATCTGTCCTTTTGACTCTATCTTGAGTGGAATTCCTCTCAAAAGGTGTGGCTTGAGCATCAGAGAATCATAAATTCTTGGGAAAAGCAATTGCCTTTGAGACCATCTCAGTTATAGATCTCAGTTTACCAGTGAGAATAATTTATACTTCAGAATCTTGCTTACGTCTAGTTCTAAATCCACTTAACATAGCTACATTTTATGAATGCCCAAGTGAAGGTACAAAAAGCAAATATAAAGAATTTATTTTTTAATTTTTAAGTAATCTCCACACCTAACGTGGGGCTGGAATTTACAATCCTGAGATTAAGAGTCACATGCTCTACCGACTGAACCAGACAGGTGCCCCGCATATATGAAGAAATCTGCTGTGTGTTTAATTTCTTGTCCTAATTGTCTCCCACTGCCTACCCATGCCACCAACTCTCCTGTTTGCCACTGTCCAGGATACAAGGTTTCTCCTATCCATGAGTCTGCAGTTCCTATATAGGCTCTGGGCCGGAGCTGGGTGGGTTCTTCAGAAAACATCCTCTGAAATATGTCTGAAGATCTTCACAGAGTCTTTGTTATCTAGTAAATAGGCCAAAAATCTGACTGCAGGCACGTTTTCCTTTTTTGTTCCATCAAAGGAAAATAGAGATGAAGACTTTTTATAAGTGCTTATGTCTCATTAGGATATTTTTAAAGTAAATAGCTTTAGTTATAAATGTTACAGGCAATCTGCCTAAAACAGAGGTATATTTAAGTGGCTAGATTTAATAAATTCCAGTTTACAAATTGAACTCATTGACCATAATTGCTTGCAACAGTTGGCCCTAAACAAAGAGATTAGCATAATTGCGATTGCAACTGCTATTAGCATTTATAAATATGATTAGAGCCAAGCATTGGGCTGAGTTGGAAAGATTCCACTGAAATTTCTCTCATGAAGACATGAGAAGCACATGTTCTCCACCAGGAGGCAGCATCATGATTAGGGGATGGGTCGGTTTGTGACCTTTAACCTCTCCATTTCCCACTTTCTCATCAGCAAAACACTGTGATTATTCAGTATGCCCTGGAAAAGAGTACTGGTTGAGAAATTCCACTCAAGATGGAGTCAAAAGGACAGATTTTGCCTGCTGCCTGAAAGACACACACACACACACACACACACACACACACACACACAAAGCAAATATATGGCGCAACCAGCCAAGATGCTGGCTATCAGGCAATGGAGGACGGTGATCTCTGAAAGACAGGAAATGCATTCAGAGAGCTCTGCTATTGCCCCAGCTTACTACCTTGAGAGAGCTTTTAAGCTTCAGCCTAGGAGGGGGAGCCCAAAGGAAGGCAGAGCCTGGTGGATTCCTGGAGATGAAAAGATGCAGACGAGAATCCAGGGAGACCAGGCAGCTAGAACGTACAGAATACCAGACAGGAGACCGTGGCACCAAGAGAGAATGCTGGAGATCTGGAGGGGGTCCCCTCGAAGATTCAGCAGAGTTCTCACCATTACACACATGCGAACATACTACCCAATGCCAGAGGAAGAAAGAATATGATAGGATCAGGTAAAGGCACCTGGCATCCCCAAAGGGCCAAGAACATAGCCTGTTCCTGCAGTCGGCCCAGAAAAAAATCAGACATTTCAGGACACTGGGCAGAGTACCCCTGAAGGTTGTGCCTCAGTAGTGAGAAATATTTAGACCTCGACCAAACACTGACTCAGATCCACCTCATAAATCAGAAAGTAGATCTGAAGAGCTCAAACTGTTTCTAAGTAATTTAATGGCATCCCAGAGCAAAGCTCAAGAAGGGCTATAGGAAAACAAAATATCTCGCATCCAAAGAAAGTAATAACACAATGGCTGGCATCCAATCAAAAACTGCCAGACATTCAAAGTATGAGGAAAATGTAACCCATAATGGGAATAATCCATCAAAACTGACACAGAACTGACATAGATATTAGATTAGCTATTAGACAAGAATATTAAAACAGTTATTTTAACTGTGATTCAGATATTAACAAAGTTAAGTACAGACATAAAGAATGTTTTCAGAAAAGCACACCCAAATTGAACTACAGATGAAAACTGCAATATCTGAAATGGCGAACTGATGGAATTAATAGATAAAACATTGCATAAGAAGACATTAGTAAGCTTGGAAACATGGCAATAGCAACTATGCAAAATAAAACCCAAAACGAAAAAAATCTGAAAAAAAAATTAAGAGTATCAAGTGGCTTAAGGTATGTGTAATTGGAGTTGCCAAAGGAAAGCAGAGAGAAAGAGAGATGATGGGACAAATATTTGAAGAAATAAGACCAAAAATATTCTCGATTAAATTAAACTTGTGAACCAATGTCTTTATTCCTATTTTTTGCCATCTTTTGGATTGATTTTTTGTATGTGTGCTTCCTGTATCTTGGTGTCTTGTCTTTTTTCATATGGGTAGAGGTTTTTGTAGTTCTTCATTTGTCAGGTAATTTTGTTTCTCATCCTGAACGTTTTAAGTATTATGCTATGAGGTGATCTTATTGATATCTGATAGTTTGACAATACTTAGAATTCCAGGCTCCTCCCCAATGTGCCTGCTGACTTATTTTTCAGAGTTCCCAAATAGCTGTTCTTGTATTCTGTCCAGGTTTTATAGTTGAGTTTAGTAGAAAATAAAGGGAGATGTGTGTTAATTTCACATGATCCATAGACTTCTATAATAGGTCCCAAGATTCCTACCCTAATGTAGATGCCCTTTATAATCTCCCCCGCCCCTTGACTATGAGCAGGATTCATAAATATGATGGAATATCACTCCCTTGAGTAATATTTTATGATTTTTTGAATTTTGGTGTAGTCCCATAATTCTTTGTATTTCTTTTTTAAGTAAACTCTGGGCCCAACATGGGGCTTGAACTTACAACCCCAAGATCAAGAGTCACATGCTCTACTGACTGAGCTCTCCAGGGTCTCAGATTATGTTACTTTATGGCAGTAGGGATCTTGCAAATGTAATTAAGGTCCCTAATCAGTTGACTTTAAATGAATCAAAAGAGACAATTAGATCAGGATGTTCCTGATCTAATTAGAAGAGCACTTAAAAGTTGTCAAAGAGATTCAAAGCCAGATAGATTCTCTGGCTAACCTTGAAGATGCAGGTAGAATGTGGCTGAATTCTGCAGCTGCAAGGATATGAATTCTGCCAACAGCCATATGAACTTGAAAGAAGACTTCAAGCCTCAGATGAGACCTTAACCCCGGCCGAAACTTTAATTGCAGTCTTGTGAGACCCTGAACAGAGAACTCAGTTGAGCCCTGCTTGGATTTGTGACTTACAGAAACTGTGACACAGTCCATAGTTTGCTTTAAGCCTCTGTGTTTGCCATCATTGTTACACTGCAAATATCTAATATACTTTCTCTTACCTGGAACAGCGTTGGAAATGAAGTGTAGGTACAAATGTTATTCTAAAAGTGCTGATTATTTCTCGATATGTTTGTGTGTTTTTTTTTTTTTTTAACAAAGCTCTTTGTTGGATTTTCCTTTCTCTGAATTCCCGGTATAGTATTAGAGGGATATCTCTACATTTCAGCTCTTTCTGGCAGAGTTCTATGTAGCAACTCATCTCTGTGCAATCATAAGCTGCTTTATTACTTTTGTTTCCTTGGTACCTCTCGGTTCATCAAGTTCACTGAGTTTTAGGCAAGAAAAGTTAATCTTACTGTATGACTTTATTAATTATTACATGAATCACCCAACAGGGACAAATAGCGACCCTGGTATAATTAGTAACCTAGAAGAAGTAACCGTTTATAGCCACCCATCAGATAGGCCAAGTGAAAGTCACCATGAACTGACAGGTTCCCCTGCTCCCCAAATTTGACAGTTGTCAAAAGAAAGCATGATCTCCTGGTGAGAGATGAGTCATGTCATACCCATCTAATCCACATATGGGGACATGGGACACATAGAAGCAAGAGAGCATATCTTTTGAGAAAAACCAAAAAACGAAAAACCTCTACTCACATATTTGGAAAACACTAAATACAAACAAGCCCCTCTTAGAGATTCACAACACTTAATAAAGTCGATCCAGGTTTGTACAGTAAAGAAACCTATTTAAGTTGGTTTATGCCAGAATTTCCCAAACTTACTAGCTGTGTATCCTGTCCAGGTTTTGTAGTTGAGTTCGCTGGGGGGCAAACGGGTGCGTGTTTCATTCCCATGGCAGACAGAATCATTTCTTTGGCACACCTATTAATCCCTAGAAATTCAAACTTTTTTGCACGGGAAATGTGGATCTACAGATTTAATTTAATTGTGTGTTTATTTATCCTGTCCCCTCTTTCTGATGATATTCCACACTAGGCCAAGTGTTGATAACATGTGAATTGATGAGAAAAATTCCCAGCATAACTACTCTCAAATAGAAATTGCCGCCCCAACCTCACCTCAAGCTGATGTAAAGCACTAAATGCTCCTGAGATAAAATGCATCCTCTGTGACTCAGAAATTTCAGGCATCCCTGATCAGTCGTGACTTATCACACCAAATTCAACAGACATCGGTTCAGCACCTACTTTGTGCTAGGCTCAGTGCATTTACTGGCATGCCAGCAGCACGTTGGCTTTGCAAGTTCACAGAAGATGTAGCCGTAACTCAGCCCCCAGAGGCTTTTGGGGGAAAGAAAATGAGCAGCCAGGCTTGAAGGTGACATTCAGCCCCAGTACAGAGAACCTCAAGCAAGATAGTGGGGTGAGAGTTGCCCTGACTGCCCAAACAGGGCCCTGGATGGGACTGGATGGGATAGAGAACTCGTGCCCAAAGAGCAAAGCCAACTTATGGCAGATACTAGGTTACACCAACCCCTGAAGGAAATTTCTTCAAATTAAGAGGGGGAAAAAAAAAGAATAGGAAAGAGAGAACGGAAAGAATAAATTACTTTCCATTTTGCATTGATTCCAAGATGCGCATTTTTTTCATACATTAACATCTCTACAGCTTGACATTGGAATGTATCTTCTGATCCAAAACATCTTACAATTGCTGTCCTCCGGTGTCAACGTGACTTGCATGTGCCAACTCGTTCACAGCTGTTGCTGTTGTCATCACGTCAGTGGGATTATGTGTATTGTTGGTACTACATGTGCAGGGCTTAATTGCCGTGTAAAATGTCTTCAGAAAGATTACACCACGATTCGGTCCCGAAAGGAAAACTTACGAGGCGACAGAGCAGTGAGGCATATGTTTGTTATTTGTGAAGTGAATGTTCATTACAGAAGAAATGCTTGCAGTTCCGTTATTTCTTGCAAAACCAACCGAGTGCTTTACACTTGCTACGGAGACTGTGGTCCACGATCGAGCAGCATCACCTGGGAGGTCGTTAGAAATGCCGCATCTTTGGCTCTACCTTAAACCTCCTGAATCGGGAGCTGGGTTTTAGCAAAATCCCCAGGTGACTGCACGTCAGAGTTTGAGAACTGCTTTAAAGGACATAATGTGAAGCTAAATTACACTGAATTATTGAGATGCATGCAAAGCAATGCTCATCGAAAGCCAAGCAGCGCAGCTGAAGACGGGGAGACTGTCAGGTGGTGCAGAATCGATGAAAGAAATTTCAACACGAGAGGCCCATGTGACCATTTCGCTCACAGGCAGGGCTGTCATGAAGACACAGTGTCACAGCCTCGGCAGTTTTTTTTCTCTCTTTGGGGTACATAAAGGAATGATATGACTTAAAATGGAGGGTATTTTAGATTCGATTAAAGGTGGCAAGGAATGCTTCTCCAGGGGCATGTAAGAAATTAACATAAAGGGGCGGCTGAGTCAGTCAAGCCTCCGACTCTTGACTTCGGCTCAGGTCATGATCTTGTGGTTCGCAGACAGTGCACAGCTTGCTTGGGATTCTCTCTCTCTCCTTCTCTTTCTGCCCCTCCCCCCTCTCAAAATAAATGAAAATAAACTTAAAAAAATTTTTTTTAATTTAAAATAAAGGCATTGCCCTCAGTGAGGGGGAACTAGCAGTCAGCAGAACAGGGATAATGGAGCTGGAAATCTGAGAGAATTAAGGACACCAAGAAACTTTTAAGCCCCCTGAACCTGGCTGGGGGAAGGGAGGGCCTGAGGTCCCTGGGGTGCTGCTGGGCATGAGCCATCCTGTCTGCACGCGGCTGTAGCTGTGGGCTCCAGGGCTGCAAAGGACCCTCCAACCAATGACAAAAATGACATTTGACACCTTAGCCTTTCAAGTAATTTTTATATCCACTAGTTTGTATTTTTTCTTTAATAGCTGGTAGTGTGTTTTATCATCTCACCAAGTCTCACAGCATTCCCTGGGGAGATGTGGCATGAGCTGGAATTCTGAAGTTTGGGGTGATACTGTCCTTTCCATGGCAGAGATGAGGAAAATGGGTCCACAATTGCCCTGCTGGTAAATAGCAGAACTGGGATTAGAACCTCAGGCTTCTGACTATACTTTGAAAACTCTAACAGGTGAGGTGCCTGGGTGGCTCAGTTGGTTAAACCTCTGTCTCTTGACTTTGGCTCAGGTCATGATCTCGTGGTTTGTGAGGTCGAGCCCTGTGTCGGGCTCTGCTCTGACACCTCAGAGCCTGCATGGGCTTCTCTCTCTCTCTGCCCCTCCCCTGTTCGTGCTGTCTCTGTCTCTCTCAAAATAAATAAATAAAACTTAAAAAAAAATTCTAACAGGAAAACAGGTATCAGCATTTTGTGCAAGGAAAAAACAGGTCTCCAAAAGTTCAAGGGATTCGCCCACGCATGGCACTGTGACAGTGTGGGCACTACAGCCCAGTTATCCTGGCATCTAACTCGCTGCTCTTTCTTCTATTCCTGACTCCTTGGCAAAAGCTGCTTAGTTATTAGTGATTTGAAGAGCTTTCTGTTATGGCTGTAAAGTAAATCGCTTAGCGGCTATGTTAACTTTACTAAAGACAATAGGTATGATTTGAAAATACTGAGGGTAGTCACCAGGGAGGTGTGTCACTCACGGGGACCTTTGAAAGCACTTAGTGCCAGGAGTGTTGTGGGTGCAGAGTCTGCACCTGCCACATCTTTGATCCCCTGCACTTCTATATGGTTTTTGTTTTTAATTTTTGAGAGAGAGAGAGCATGAGCAGGGTTGGAGCAGAGAGAGAGGGAGACAGACAGACAGAGGAGCCGAAGCAGACTCTCTGCTGATAGCAGGGAGCCCAGTGTGGGGCTTGAACTCATGAACTACGAGATAAGAGGGGAGCCAAAGTCGGATGCTTAACCGACTAAGCCACCCGGCATATGTATGTATGTATGTATGTATGTATGTATGTATGTATGTGTGTATGTATGTATGTATGTATTTGCCTATGGAGGTCCAGTCGCTCTAGAGCCATCTTTTCAAAAGGCTACTCGTAGATCTTCTATTGATGCTGCACTTTTGTTGAAAATCAGTGGGGTAGGGGCGCCTGGGTGGCACAGTCGGTTAAGCGTCCGACTTCAGCCAGGTCACGATCTCGCGGTCCGTGAGTTCGAGCCCCGCGTCGGGCTCTGGGCTGATGGCTCAGAGCCTGGAGCCTGTTTCCGATTCTGTGTCTCCCTCTCTCTCTGCCCCTTTCCCGTTCATGCTCTGTCTCTCTCTGTCCCAAAAATAAATAAACGTTGAAAAAAAAATTAAAAAAAAAAAAAAAGAAAGAAAATCAGTGGGGTATATTCGTGTGTATCAGTTTCTGCATTCTCTCTCCTCTTGCAGCGATCTATACGTCTATTCCCTGCCCTTACTACAGTTTTGCTTACTGTAGCTATAAAGCGTGTCTCAAATTTAGGTAGGCTGATTCCTCCCACTTTATCCTTTTTCAAAGTTGTTTTCAATATTTTCATTCCTTTTCTGTGTGAATTTTAGAATAATTTTGTCATCTACAAAAGTATCTTGCTAGGAGTTTGTTAGGAATTATGTTGAACCTGTAAATCAATTTGGAGATATTCACACCTTTACCAAATTCCATCTTCGAATTTGTGAACACAGTAGATCTCTCCATTTATTTCTACCTTCTTTGCCTTTTTTTATTAGTACCTGTTGCTTTTCACATACAAGTCTTGTGCATACTTTGCTAGATTTCTACCTGTTTTTCTGTCTCTCTCTCTCCCTCCTATTTAGCAAATGGTAAAGTAGTGTGTACTTTAGCAAGTAGTGTGTTTTCAATGTCAGTGCCCCCTTGTTCATCTTTAGTACACAGAGATAAAATTGCTTTTTGTATTGTGATCTTATATCTTATAGCCTTGTTAAGTACACTCATAAGTTCTAGGAGTATTTTTTAGATGTGGGGAGATTTTCTATGCGAGGTGTTCTAGCACCACGTAGAGTAAATCATGAGAGCGAACATTCTTGCTTCATTGTTTCTTTCCTTCTGATTTCCCAAGTTTTATCATTTTGTCATTCCTTTCATGTTTGGAGAACTTCCTTCAGCCATTCTCTGAGGGTAAGTCTGAATTTATTTTACAAAAATCAGAGCAGAGGTATAGTCCTTTCTTTACGTATTGTCTGTAGCTCCTTCACCACTCCAGTGGCACGGTTGAGTAATTGGAGGCAATGTTGGTCGAACCCTCTTCCACTCCGTGCATTGGCCCGGATTGCAGACTTTGAGGGCCTCTGTGCAAGGCATTCCATTTCTTCACAGAAATATTCCATGCCCCTAACATTTCTTCCATTCCCACATTTGCCAAGCCAGAAAGTTTCTTGCAACTCCCCGAACACCCCCTATCTTGGAATGGAGGAAGAGAGAGATTACTGCACAATCTCTGCTCAGGTAACCTCACTTCCTGCATCCTGGGGGTCATGCCCGGGCCGCAAAGAGCGCACTCGCTAATCCCCTCTGAGGTGGGCTGACAGCTGGTTTCCCAAAGATGTCAGGTCCTCATCTCTGGAACCCACAAAGGTCACCTTATATGGCAAGTCTTTGCAGATGTGATTAAGGACCATGAGATGGAGAGATCTCATGGAGGGATTATCTGGGTGGTCCTACATACAAACACACATTTCTGTATTAGGTCACCTTATATGGCAAGTCTTTGCAGATGTGATTAAGGACCATGAGATGGAGAGATCTCATGGAGGGATTATCTGGGTGGTCCTACATACAAACACACATTTCTGTATTAGAGGCAGAGAGAGAGTCTGCACACAGAGGAGAAAAAGGCAATGTGACCCTGAGGCAGAGTGGCCTGGAGTGGTGTTGCCACCAGCCAAAGAATGGAGAACAGCCCTGCCAGATTTCAGGCTTCCAGCTTTCAGACTGTAAGGCAATAAACCTCTGTGGTAATTGGTTGTGGCCGCTACAGGGGATTAATAAACCCTTCTATGACTTATCTATGCAGAGACTATAGATTACGTTTTTAATGTAAATTGATCTGTTGTCAGCTCAATGAATGAGAGGAGGCAGTCACTGATGTTTCTCCCCGCCATTTTTTTTTTTTTTACCAACACTCTACTTCCAGGGTGCAATAGGGAAGTATAAGAAGCTAACACATTCTATGGCATCTTATCCTGAGAGGTTGGTAGGGTTTGTTCTCATTTTTACAGGCGGGGTAGTGGTGGCTCAGAGTTTAAGTCACTTAAGTAACAAACGTGACGAGGCCCCAGAAAGACTTGCGCTGATATTTAGACGGCGATCTCAAGCCATGTCTCAAGGACGACACTCTCTCTCTTTTAAGGAAGTGCACTCCGATATAGGCACAATTGGTACATCACTGCCCATTTTCTTCATCCGTCTCCTCTCCTCCCCAATTTTGTGACAAAAGACTGCATCTTGGTACAGTGCATTTTACTCCCTGAGATTTGCCGACACCTGCTGACAAATGGAAGAATAGCATAGGGTAAAGAAGGTTTTGTGAAAAGGCGACCGAGCAGCTGTGCAAAGCCAGAGGCCAGAGGTGGACGTAAACTTCACTGAAGAAGACAATGAAGATAAAAGCAGAGAGCACTAGAAAAGTCACCAGGAGCTCTGAGCCCGCCCACTGGTCTCAGGCCAAGCAGTTAGAGCCACAGGACTCCCAGTTGTGCCAGATAAACACTGTATTACCTGTGGGATGGTCTGACGCGAAGTCTCAGGGTTTCTGTGTCCTGGGCAGCATGGAATAGATGATTAGTTTCTTGCAAGACAAGTATTAAACTCACTGAGTAACCCTGGGCAAATTACTGCAGTCCCTTGCCTCTGCTTTCCTGTAGCACGCATATGAGACACATTCTAGAGTTATCCTAACTAAATTCTTAATGATACAAGGCACGTTTAGATTAAGAACAACCATAGACATAAACATACAAACACCACCCCATTTACAATTGGGTCTAAAGACAACCACTACGTCTGGCTTTTAAGACAATGAAATACTACTTCACTCCATTAGGTGGAGCCAAAAGATCAGTCGAAGCATATCTTGGGCCTCGACAAGTATTTTCCAGCAACAATCATATTTGGTGGGATCAGTGAACAAGGTTTTACGAAGCCCATATCCATCCTCATTTGTAGGCGCCCCACATCGATCATTCTTTTAGGCATAATTTACGCCTCCACCAAGTCACCCCCTGTATATAGATGGGAGTGCGGACCACCCACGCCTTGCCTCCCTCCTGGTTATTCTCACCAAGCACATCTCTCTCTAATCTCAGCCCTAAAATTGGCAAATCATGGTATCAAAATACCAAAATATTCCACCTCGTAGATGCTACTTCTACCTCAACCGTGGTGACCTAACAGAGTCAATCACTCAATCAAGGAAAGAAACTAATGTTTCTTGAGTACCTGCTATATTTCAGGCATTTTCACATGCCGTCCACAGATGAACGGATAAGCAAAATGAGCTATATACATACAGTGGAATACTATTCATAAAAAGGAATGAAATGTGATAAGTGCTACAACATGGGTGAACCTTGCAAACGTTATGTTCCGTGAAATAAGCTAGACACAGAGAACGAATATTATACGACTTCACTTATAGGAGGTACCTGGAATAGGCAACCTCATAGAGACAGGAAGTAGAAGAGAGGTAGAAGAGAGGTAAGAGTAGAAGAGTAGAAGATCGGGGTGGGGGGAATTATTTAATTGGTACGGAGTTGTGGCAGGATGACAAGAACTCTGGAGAGACAGCGGTTGAACAACATTGCGAATGTACTTAATGCCCCTGAATTGTACACCTATGAATGGTTAAAATGATCAATATCATATTATGTATAATAAACATATATATATATTTACACAATTTTTAAAAACATCTGTTTATGTGCCTACCTCACCTACTAGATTACACCTTCCCAAAGGACCAGATTTCACTCATTTTGAGATCCTCACCCCCTAGCCTAGACCCTAACACGTGGAGACCACAATAAAGGGCAGCAAAATAAAAATATACAAAGAGAAGTCAGAGGTTTTAAATTTATTCCCCCCAAATAAAGGACAGGAGGAGACAAATCTACTGAATGCTTACTGTTTATCGGCATTTTAAAAGTTTCACTCATCCCACACAAATGTCATGAGCCTGTCCTCTGTGTATCATGTAGAATATGGATTTCTCTGTCCGTTCCATGGATCGGAAACATACCATTGTCACACTGTCACATAAAGAGAGAAGTACCAGGTATAGTGTCAGATGGAGCTGTGTTCTGAGAGGAGGGTAAAATGAGGTCATGGAAAGCGTTGAAATGGGGTGGAGGGCCCTTCCTGCCAGGCACGTCAGGACAGTCTCTGAGCAGGAACCATCGAAGACCTACATCATGAGGAGAGAGCACACGACAGTCTCAGGGAGAGAGTTCCTGGCAGAGAAGAGCAGTGCAGAGGTGCTAAGGAAGGAAGAAGCATGACACGTGAGGGAGACAGACAGGTGGCCACTGAAGCTGGGTCTGGATGGATGAGGAGGAAATGTTAAAGATTCAGGTGGAGAACAAGACGGGAGCCGGGTCGTGTCAGAACTACAGGCCAGGCCAAGGACTTCGTATTCCATTCTGGCGGCAGTAAGAGCTACTGGGAGGCTTCAAGCAGGAGAGTGACGTCATCTGGTTCTCGCTTTCTGTGTGGATAATGGACTCTCAGGTGACCAGACACCAGGTGGAGTCATGATGGTGTTTGGCATTACAGTTTTAGTCACAGAGATGATGGGAAGTGGTTGGATTCAAGATACATTCTGGAAGCAACCCTGATACAACTTTGATGGGTCGGACATGGAAAGGGACAGAATGGAGTCCAGGATGGCTTCTAGGTTCTTTCCCCAGCAACTCGATGGAAGGGACAGCCGTGGAGTCAGAAGAGGAAGACTCGTGGAGGGCGATGAAGACTGGCAGAGGTTCAGTGGGGCTCTGGGTTAAGGTTGAAGTATCCTATTGACCTCTGGGTGGACGTGGCCACATGTAATTCCCAGGGTAAGGCGACGGACCAAGAGTCATTGGCATATGTGTGAGATGACCTGATGGCCTAGGCAGGGAGGGGAGGACAGGAGAAGTCTGTCCCCGAGTGGGGGCCTGGCGTACTCTCCCACTTAGAAGTCCACAAGGAGAAGAAAACTACAGAGACACGAAAAAGGACTGTGCAGTGAGAGGAATTCCAGACCACTGTGAAGTCCTAGAAGCCTGGAGAAATGTGTTGTCAGAAGGGAAGAGTGCTCAGCTGGGAAATGTTGCTCTGAGGACAGAAGGCTGAGCATGAGGTAGCAGATGGAAGTCACTGGTGAACTTCACGGGGGCCGTGCCTGCAGAATTCCAGAGACAGAGAACTGACTGGAGTAGGGTGGGAAAGGACCCGGGTGAGAGCGCAGGTGCGGTGGCAACTCTTTTGAGACTTACCCTGGTAGGAGGCCAAGTCCTGGGCCAGTCTCTGAAAGGAGAGGTGGGTGGGATCAGAGGATGAAAAAAAGATGGCAATATGTACTGTTCTAGCACAGTTGCCATCGCGTAGTGCATATATCCGTAATGCCGATGTCATTGTCTTCATTTAATGCATGAGAAAACTCAAAGCAGGAAAGTTTATTTCCCACCCGCCAAAATTTTTTTTTTTAATTAATGCTTGTTTACTTTTGACACAGAGAGAGAGAGACAGAGCATGAGCGGGCTCATGCCCCAGGAGGGGCAGAGAGACAGGGAGACACAGAATCCAAAGCAGGCTCCAGGCTCTGAGCTGTCAGCACAGAGCCCAACGTGGGGCTCGAACTCACAGATCGCGAGATCATGACCTGAGCCGAAGTCGGACACTCAACCAACTGAGCCACCCAGGCGCCCCTACCCGCCAAAATTTTTAAATGAACAAACAGCAAATGCTAATATTATACAAGACCCAAATTATTTCCACTAGACCCAGTCACCTCCCATCAAAATACAAAAAAACAAAGGTTAAGTACCTTTGTTTTCCTGTTTAGCACAATGACACGGTTGAATACCAAGCAGTGTAAATGGCTGTATTTTTAATATTCCTGTTATTTGTTGACGTGGAATCATTCATTAAATACAGAAAGGTTTTTGTCACATTTTAATCACTACCCCGTGTTTGGTTTACAAGCTGGCAGTCCCCCCCCCCCCCCACCTCTAGCTTTACCTCTCAAATCTTTTATAGGAAACAACACAAGTTTTTAAGGCATCAGAAATTTCTTGTTGAAGTCCACCTGGGTGGCTCAGCCGGTTACGCATCTGACTCTTGATCTCAGCTCAGGTCTTGATCTCAGGGTCATGGGTTCAAGCCCCACACTGGGCTCCATTGCTGTTTTAATTCGTAAAAGTAGTGATCTTCATTCCACTCAAGATTTCAAGGCTCACACAGTCAAATGTTGCCTTAAGAGTTATTTACTCGTGTGTTTATATAGTAGCCTCTGTATAGCAGGCACGGTGTTAAATGCAGCGGGAGGTAGACACAAGTTCACGGTGCTCCTGCAGAAGTGGGAAGGAGGTGCCTCAGGAGCACCTCTGAGAACGAGCCAGAGAGTCTGCCAAGGCTTCAGTGGCACAGATTGGAACACCTCCTTCCCAGAGAGCCGTGGATCACGTCCACCGCTCCCAAAGGCTAAGCCCAAAAAGTTCCTGTTGGCATTTGCACCACATAAAGCACCCGGTACTTCTGGCATCATCTGCTTTCTGGGCTATGAGATCCAGCTGGCTTTCTAGGGGACTGGAAACTTTTATTTTACGATCCCCTTTGTAGATCTCAACTCCGCCAGCTATTTCCTCAGGCAGGGCAGCCTCCTGATCAATGTGGACATCAACATCTCTTTCTGGCAGCGATTCTGTACATAGGAATCGCTTTCTGCACTGCGGCCTTTACTGGAGGGAAATCCTGTTTCCTGCAGCGATCATTCGGAGCGCCGACAATTGGTACAAACCTGGAGGACCGGGCCATCCAGGATCACCCGGTGCCTGGTTGTATCCTTTACCACTTTGCCGAGTCTCTGTTTTGCTCCATTCAGCAGGTCTGTAATTAGGTCACCTCTCACTCTGAGGACTTTGAGCCTAGCTTGATTCATTAAATTAGACATCTGAATTTTCATCTGCTGCTCAGTCTGCTTTTCTTTCTTCTCACAGTAGTCCATCCTTTTCAGTCTTTGGGTTTGCGCAAGATGACCTTTCTCAATGTTGAGCTCTTCCTTTGCATCAATTTCTTCTGCTTTCTCATCAGCTTCTTGTTCAATAAAAGCCATCACATGCTTAATCTGCTTCTGCACATCAGCATCGCTGAGGGCCACTGGCTGGAGAAGAGGTTAGAAGGAGGCGGTGGAAGGAAGGGCTAAATGGTTTTAATTTTGGATAACAAACGGAATCGGTCCTTCTTGGGAAAATGCCACAAACTGTCAGTGCTGGAATGCCACCTGACCGTGGCTCCCAGATGGGGTCCCTCTCTGCTGCTGTCCTCTGGTCGGTGCACAGCCCCGATTGCTCCGTTCAACCTGCTAGCATGCGTCTCGGTCATACTCAGCAGAGATGGGGTGTGATTGCCAGGAGTGACTTTCCACAACTGCCACTCAGAGACCGATTTCAACCCACGTCCATTTTGCCAACTCCGTCCAAAGCAGCATACAGAGGGCCGGGTTGGTTGGCAATGTGTTTCTGAGGCCTTCCCGTGCTGCTCTGGCACCCTGGGGACTTTCTCACTCCCCTGCTCCTTTCTCTGCCTCTGCTCTATCCTGAAGTGTTTTTCTTCCAGCTCAAGTCAAATGGTTGACATTTATAAAGTAAAGATTCTAGGAGGGATACCCTACATAATTCAGGGCCAGCAATGGATGAAATCCCTTGTGTCTTGGTGGGGGATCTGATGCCCAGCGGTAGAGCAGACAGAACGGGCCCCCAGGAGAAGGCAGGCTTCAGAGGCAACCTTAGATTTCTTCGCAAAGAAGAAATTCTGCTTCCAAGTGGACTGGAAACGTGATTGATTATTGCTATGGGTTGAATTGTGTTCCCTCCTCGCCCGACAAAAAAAGATATGTTGAAGTCTTAACCCTCAGTATCTCAAAATGTGACCTTCTTTAAAAATAGGGTCCTTGCAGTTGTAATCAACTGCATTAAGATGAAGTCATACCAGAGAAGGATTGGCCCTTAATGCAATATGACCGGTGCCCTTATAAAAGGTGGGAAATTTGTGCACAGACACACAGGGAGAAAGCCACGTGATGATGGACGTAGAGACTGGAGTCATGCTGTCAGAAGCCGAGGAACACCTGGGGCCACCAGAAGCTGGAAGATGCAAGGAAGGATCCTTCCCTCTGCTTCAGAGAAGGCACAGCCCTGCCAACACATTGACTGCAGACTTCTGGCCTCCAGAACTGTGAGACAATAGATTTCTGTTGTTTTAAGCCGCCCGGTTTGTGTTACTTTGTCATGGCAGCCGTAGGAAACTAATGTAAGAATTAACTGAAAATTAACAAACTCCAAATGCCAACATTACACAAGAGCACTACAAGAAATAAAAAAGCTGTGGGGACAGCGGGGAGACCTGCATGGCTCAGTAGATTCAGCGTCCAACTTCAGCTCAGGTCATGATTTCATGGCTCATGAGTTCGAGTCCCAGGGCTCTGTGCTGACAGCTCAGAGCCTTGAGCCTGTTTTAGATTCTGTGTCTCCCTCGCTCTCTGCTCCTCCCCCACTCACGCTGTGTCTCTCTCTGTCTCTGAAAAATGAATAAACCTTAAAAATAATTTTTAAAAAAATCTGGGGGGTAGGGGGTGTTCATAAGCTAGTGTCACGCTATCCTTGTATTTCTTATTCTAGGGAAATGTTAAGAATATACTACTTTGCCACTTTTCTTCACTGGGCCTATTTACCAATTCAAATGGGAAAATGGACTTTTGCAGTTGTGGGGTCACCTGAGCCTTTGCTCCAAACTCTTGGAACCAAAAAGGACTCGTGTAGAGTCTGAGGGGCTTTGGTTTTCCTAAGAAATAAAACTTGAGCTAAACCGAACCATACAACAGATCAAGTCTGACACGCTTATAGAGAACATGGCTCTCTATCACGGCATAAAATTGCTGAATGACAAACTCAAGCCGTGATTTTTCTCAGTGGATTTTTTCACTTTGTCTTGCAGGTGGGTGATGGGTGACAGTGGCAGAACAGGTTCTACAGAAATGTCTGGCATCCCTTGTTCCCAAGCTTTGAAGCCTCTGCCAAATACATAGAGACGTCACATTTAACATCCTGTTACAAAGGCGTAGAATGAGTGGGTGTGAGCTAAGGATTTTGCGCTGGACTGGCACACGGGTAGGCACCCAGAAAATGGGAGCCATTGCTCTTTCTTCATGAAAGATATATAATCTCAATTTTATAAGAGGCAGAATCGTTGCCGAAATTCACCAAACTCTTTAACCGTGCCTATAATCTGCAATTCTACTGCCTGAATAATAAAGTTTTGGTGTATCTTTTTGTTTCAGGGATCAACGAATGGGGATGAAAATGCTATCAATCTGAGCTCCCAATGCTTCAAGGAGACACCTAAAGAAGAGGAGAGTTAAGTTTTTCTGTCCCACTGCCTCCCAGAGGTGGTAGTTGACCAACCCTGCAGAACACAGATGGGAAAGACGTCCCATACTCTTACCCTCTAAGTGGAAGATTGCAAAAGAATATCGAGAGAGGGAAAAGAAGTGGATACATACGAGCTATGGGTGTAAAGGTAAAAACAGAGCAAGGGAGATAGGAAAACTGACGGCTCTATACTCTTCAAAATACATATATATATGTGTGTGTATATATATATATATAGTTTATATATATATAGTTTATATGTATATAGTTTATATATATAGTTTATATGTATATAGTTTATATATAGTTTATATATATATAGTTTATATATATATATAGTTTATATATATAGTTTATATATATATAGTTTATATATATATATAGTTTATATATATATAGTTATGTTAGTCACTTTTATATATAAATATATATATAGTTTATATATATATATAGTTTATATATATATAGTTTATATATATATATATAGTTTATATATATATATGGTTTATATATATAGTTTATATATATATATATATAGTTATGTTAGTCACTTTTATTTTCAAGTGAAGTGACCTGATATTTTTTCCATTTCACTTTAAATTTTAGGGGCGCCTGGGTGGCTCAGTCAGTTGAGTGACCGACTTCAGCTCAGGTCACGATCTCACAGCTCATGAGTTCGAGCCCTGCATCGGTCTCTGTGCTGACAGCTCAGAGCCCAGAGCCTGCTTCTGATTCTGTGTCTCCCTCTCTTTCTGCCCCTAACCCACTCACATTCTGTCTCTGTCTCTCTCAAAAATAAATAAACATTAAAAAAACTGTGTAATTTTATTGTTGTACACAGAAAGCAACACTAAAAATCTAGGGGACTATAAGTTGACATGAGATCACCCGAACGGGTGAAGGAAAGTCTGAAGAGGTTGGCAGACCTAAGGGGTACTGAGCTGGCTGGAACCAAAGGCATCACACCTCAGCCTGATCCCTGTCAGATCTCTGAGTCATCTATGGAATCTTTTCCTTTTTTAATTCATTTTTTAAAAATTTTAACTCCAATACACTTAACCTACAGTGTTATATTAGTTTCAGGTGTAAAATGCAGGCTCCGAGAATTCTCTACGTGACTCTCTGCTCATCTGGGAGGTGTACCCTGAATCCCTTTCACTTATTTCGTCTCTTTTTTCTTTGCTTGTTTTGTTCCTTAAATTCTGCCTGTGAGTGAAGTCATATGGTATTTGTCTTTCTCTGACTGATTATTTCACCTAGCATTTTACTCTCTGGCTCCATCCACGTTATTGCGAGTGGCAAGGTTTCATTCTTTTTTTGGTTGAATAATATTCCCTTACATATATATGCCACCTCGTCTTTATCCATTCATTTATCAGTGGTCACTTGGGCTGCTTCCGTAATTTGGGTCTTGTAAATAATGTTGCTATAAACGTAGGGGTGTGTGTAGTCTTTTGAATTAGTGTTTTTGTATTTTTTGCTCAATACCCAGCAATGCAATACTGGATTATTGGGTACCTCTATTTTTTAACATTTTGAGAAATCTCCATACCATTTTCCACAGCGGCTGCACCAGTTTGCATTCCCAACAAGAGTGCAAGAGGGTTCTTTTTTCTCCACATCTTCACCAACACTTGGTTTTTCTTTGTGTTTTTTATTTTATTATTTTTTTAATGTTTATTTTTGAGAGAGAGAGAGAGAGCGAGAGAGCAGGGAAGGGGCAGAGAGAGAGGGAAACACAGAATCTGAAGCAGGCTCTGGGCTCTGAGCTGTCAGCACAGAGCCCAACACGGGGCTCAAACCCACCAACCTCAAGATCGTGACCTGAGTTGCAGTTGGACCCTTAACCGACTGAGCCACCCAGGCGCCCCCATATTTTTTTATTTTAGCCATTCTGACAGGTGTGAGGTGATAGCTCACTATAGTTTGGCTTGCATTTCCCTAATGATGAATGATGTTGAGCATATAGAATCTTTTTTTTTTTTTTAACCTCCAAAGTCTCCAAAGGCAAATTTACCCACACCCACATGTCAAGCCCTGGCCGTCTTCCTTCACCAACACCCCAGTGTCGAGTCCCCATCTTAACTCTTGGACGTGGCTTTCACCATTCACCCAGACGCCAGGCTAAGCATCACCCTCACCCTTCCCCACCACGTTAATTTTGCTTTTCTCTTCTCCAGTACGATCGCTTCTGTCCCAAGTCTGACACCTATCACCTGCAGCATTACAAAATCAGCCTCCTAGCCAGTCTCCCTGCCGTGTTCCCTCGGTCCTGCTGGAGAGATGGCTCAAAACCAAGTCAGGCATTCCCTTTCCAGCCGCGGTACTTTTCTTGACTGCAGAATGAAGACTACGCCCCTCAGATGGCAGCTTCTTCCAGAAGACACCTTAGCTGCTGCTGCTCATGAGATCACACGTGCACACATTCACACCAACACACACTCACTGATTCTCAAGAACCACTCCATGGTCTTGGGCCTGCTGGTTCCTCTGCCTGACACCCTTTCCCCTTTACCTGCCCGAAGTCTCATCTTCCAAGTGTGTCCTCTCACTGGCTTCCCTCAGGCCACCCCCTGCCCCCTCCCCTCTAGGAAGGGGGCTCACGGCCCTGCGTGACAGGTAGGCATTGTTCCTCCTGAGGACCCCATGCGGTACCAGACAGAATCAGTGTGTGCGCCTTGGGATGGCGGTGGCCTGGGGTGGATTATGCCACTAGAGAAAGTCCAAGAAACAAGAGAACATCGTTTTCAAGTGACAAGCATGGAAGCAAACTAAATGAATAAGGAAAGAGTCACTGAAATGAGAAGAAAGAAGTATGTGGGACAATGGGCACATACGTTCAGCTCACCAAATGAGACGAGATGGTGTCACGTCCTTCGTTTTCAAGTGGCTTGACATGACATTCTGTCCAATTTGACTTTAAGCACTGGAATAGTACAACATATCCTTTTAAAAAAAAAGAGCCATTTATTTCCATATTCACCAGGAACTGGTAATTGGTCCGGTGCTCAGAAAAGAACCTGATTCCCTTGATACGGCCAACAGTTCAACTTCTGAATGAGGATGTGGGTTGAGTAAAAATAAAAACAATGTTTGATACATTTTTTCCTTTTTATCTGCAGGAATAAACAGATTAGCTAGACAATAGATTGGAATTTTAAAACTCCCGGGAAACACATTTCCTTAGTTACATATCCAGACAATGAGAAACCCTTGACACTGGGCCACATTCCAAACGGTGATGTTCAGATGCACTGCAAGGAAGTTCAAGGGCATGCTTTGATGACAAAGAGGAATGTGCTGAAGCAGATAGGGGGCGAATTTATAAGGTTCTCCTCTTCTGCCCGGAAGGAAATCCATCTGTTCATTTCCCAAGGGCACATCATCTCCAAAAGTCATGCTGGGAATTATGTTCACCTGTCCCTTAGGACAAAGTTAATCAGCAGTGAAATTTATGTCTTATTGAAGAGAGAACAGCAGAAAAGAGACCAAGTGTAAATCCTGAACCCCTAACAAAATATTACAAGAGTTGTCCTTTTAACTTTACAGGCCCTGGCTGGAACTTTTTGCCAAAGGGATGGTGAAGAGGTAGCTGCAAGTAGGATTCTTTGGGGGAAGACAATCCAAAGTGGGTTGGAAGAACGAGGCCCGCAACAAGCAGGTAATAGCCCCAGTTTGTTCTCATCTCTCTCTATCCATGCCCTGGGCAATCCCTTCCCACACCCACTCTGGCCTTGGCCGTGTGACTTGACAAAAGCGAGCAGAGACTTGCAGAGTACTGGTGCATTAGAGCGGCCCCCTCTTGCTGCCGGAACCCCAGAACCACACACAAAGTGCCCCCGGCAGCCTCCAAGATGCCGAGAGACCCTAAGGCCAGGCCAGGCTGTGTGGACACCTCAGCTGCCCCAGCAGCCCCCAGCCCCCATGTCAGAGGGTAAGGCCAGCAGAAGCGTCACCCAGCCAAGCCACAGAATGAAGAGAAATAATAAGTTATTGTTGTAAGCCATGGATTCTTGATATACTCTTTATGCAGCCAAGGCCCACTGATTCAGTACTTTCAGGCTTGAAGATAGAAATCATGCTGTACGTAAGTGTGGATTAGTCATAATTCAATTATATGTGAATGGAAAACACATTGTCAGATTCTCTAAAGTCTACAAATGGATTTTAAAGTAGCCAAATCTCTCACCAGGATGTCATTTCTTACCAATGTCCTCCCTTACTTTTACCTGCCTTATCATGCAGTTCAAAATTCAATACTTTATAGGTCTCCCTTAAGGAACTTCCTCTTCTCCTAACCATTTATAGATAAGAACTCTTGCCTCCAGGAGGTGAGTTTTATTGCCCCCACGATAAGCAATAAGCAACGTTTTACAGGCGATGTGACTAACAAGTGGCACAGCCGGGGCTTCTAAATCCTGTGTCATTGCTTCCCCTGGGAATCTTCCAGCTGACCAATCCCCCAGTCAGCCCCCTCTCAAAGGGATCAGTGCGTGTTCCCCCAGCCAAAGTGGGGGCACCTTTTCCAGTTAATTAAGACTGTTATTTACCACACAGCCAGAAGCCATTCGGAATATCGTGATGAGTATTGTTCATGAATTGCACTCTAGTAAAATCAAATGCCCAAGAAAATTTAAATACATTTAAATCAAAACACAAACAACATGTGGCTGGGGTTTGATTATAGCATAGGGCATCAACTGACCATCTTTCTAACGATCATGCAGAAAGATTCCAATTCTGATGGGGTCATTTTCTTTTGATTCACTGCCTTCCTCATTCTACCAACTGTATCTTACATATCCTCAACAAAGTGCTATTCCAATTTAGAATTTACATTTGTAGTCTCCAATTATATAGCAACATTCTACTTTAGAAATGCTCTATTACATTTCCAGTGACCAAGAAAAAATATTTTTATTATTTTTAAATT
The DNA here is from genome assembly GCF_018350175.1 of Felis catus. Classification (NCBI taxonomy): domain Eukaryota; kingdom Metazoa; phylum Chordata; class Mammalia; order Carnivora; family Felidae; genus Felis; species Felis catus. Next base: position 26,221,441 of record NC_058371.1, read on the forward strand.
TTTTTAAAAAACATTTATTCATTTTAGAGAGATCTTGAGCAGGGAGAGGCAGAGACAGAAGGAGACACAGAATCTGAAGCAGGCTCTAGGCTCTGAGCTGTCAACACAGAGCCCAACGTGGGGCTCAAACCTTCGAGCCATGAGATCGTGACCTGAGCCAAAGTCAGACACTTAACCTAGTGAGCCACCCAGGTGCCCTGAGAAAAAATATTTTTAATCAGCTTTAGAGTTCTGTATCAAAATTAGCCTGAAGCAACTTCTAAGATTTTTTATGTAACTCCTTCTGCAAAACTAACTGAATTTTAAAAGTGTCTAGGTTTTCAACACTTGCATTTGACTTACAGAATGACTAACTCAAGTCTAAAAACAAATGGAGCAGGGGCTAAGGATTTGGGTTATCGTTAATGCTACATTGGTTTGTGGACTGGACACACTTTTTTTAAAATGTTTATTTATTTTTGAGAGAGAGAGAGAGAGAGAGAGAGAGAGAGAGAGAGAGAGAGCAGGGGAGGGGCAGAGAGAGAAGGAGACACAGAATCCGAAGCAGGCTCCAGGCTCTGAGCTGTCAGCACGGAGCCCGACGCGGGGCTCGAACTCACGAGCTGCAAGATCATGACCCCAACTAAAGTCGGACGCTCAACCGACTGAGCCACCCAGGAGCCCCTAAACACACTTGTTTTAATGCCACTGCCTCATGTGTTGGCTCTTGACCTTATTTTCCGTAGCTGGAATTAGAGAGATAGATATACCTAGAGAACTAGATGCACCTAAATGCCGCCTTTTGTTTCGAGTCACTACCACGTCATCACTGTGAGCACGCTACTTCCTCTCTGTTACGCTCTGGAGACTTACAGGTTCCCTTCTTTATTATATTTTTGAAATGCTAGGGAAGGAGTATCATGGGGTTCAATCTCTACAATCACCCAGATACAGATGAATCTAGTCTCATCGATGTTAATAAAAAATACTATTTTAAACTGCCTAGTATATGTTACATATATTATGAAGGTTCGTTAACTCATTCATCTTTATAACACTCCGGTTGAGTAGGAGCTAATCGCTCCATTTTACACTTGGAGAAAAAAGTTAAGACCCTGAGAGCCGAATGTGCCCAAAGGCAAACAAAGCATGGCCGAGCCAGGCTTACACTCACGTCTGTTCAGTGTCAGAGCTGGCACTGACTGTCTTCACTCTATAGGTCTGAAAGTCGCTTCTCCTCTCCACACCTCTGAATCCACATCAGGAAAATAAGAAGATTGGAGCCCACCTTCTCATGGCCCTTCCAGCCCCAACAAGTGTTTCTTTGGACACACCATGGTAGGCTCGTCCATTTCCCCCTTGTTGGGTTTTGTCCGGGTCAAGAACTGAAGTGTACCTGCTCTGTTGTTAACATGATGTGTTGTTATTGATCCAGGTGAACTGAAAAGCTGATAAAATGCCTGACCGATGGCATCCAACTTCACAGACAACTGACAAGTTTTACAAGTTTAACAGGTTCTGTTTTGAATGGCTTCTACCAAATGGAGGTGGAGGAGAATGTTGGCCTGATGGGAAAATGAACTTTTTCTCAAAAGCTCATGCTCAGAAATTGTTCTGTGTTATGGCATTCTTTTTCTAGCTCCTGGGCTAACCAAATCCCATGCAAACCAGAGGTGAGCAATACACATTTCTGCACCTTTCTCAACGATGTGCATGTGAAATCACTATTCACATGTCAGTGATACATAACCTCTCTGTTCCTCATACTCAAGTTGCCTCAGTGAAATTCACCCCATCTCCGTCTGTTGATGTGAAACATAACTGTGAAAAGGAGCAAGATAGGACACAGAACTTTCCAGGGCGGTCTAGAGTGTTTTCTCCTTTTAGCAGTGAGTGGCAGAGAACAGAAATACAGACAAGAGAGTTTGCCAAATTTATTAACTTTTACTTTATGCATATAAATTAAATCCTATGGAATGGGGCAACAGTTCCTTTTAAAGCACTATAGCTTTGATATCTTTAGGCTAAAACTTCCCCTTGAATCTAGGGGCGCCTGGGTGGCTCGGTCGGTTGAGCTTCCGACTTCGGCTCAGGTCATGATCTCACGGTTTGTGGGTTTAAGCCCCACGTCGGGCTCTGTGCTGACACTTCGGAGCCTGGAGCCTGCTTCAGATTCTGTGTCTCCTTCTCTCTCTGCCCCTCGCCTGCTCACACTCTGCCTCTCTGTCTCTCAAAAATGAATAAATGTTAAAAAAAAGATTTTTAAAAAAAATTTTTAAAAACTTCCCCTTTAATTTAAACTTCCTAATTGAAGCTTAATGTCTAGCAGTATACAGTTTTTGCCTGTTACTGGGTTTAAGGGATTTCCCACACGTAGTTAGACATAAAATAATATGGTAAACAAAACATTGAGTCATTCATAGACTTGTACTATCTGCTTAGCAACCATAAGAAAGTGTATTCAGAGATCCAGGAAGAAAAAGAGAGAATGTGTTTCTTACTATTTGTAAGCATACAACATTGACTACAGTTACAGCCATGATATTATTAAAAATGACCTTCCAAAAGAAGAAATAATGTAAAAATAGGAAAATGGGATATAAGGTCATCTGTTTACCAATCTACACTATAGTTACCAAATATATTCTGGAAGTTCAAAGTGAAGTTCAAATGTAAATTTTGAGGCTCCTGACTGATTTAAGTGTTGAATTTTGCCCTTGCTGTTTGTCACTATGTAAAGAGTGCTTCTATATCATGCATAAACATGAAAAACACTTGGAAATATAGAAAAATAGCACCCAATTTTCTTCCTGAAATAAGTGCATATCATTTCTTGTGTGTGCATTTCTGGGAACAACTAAACGTCACGTCACAATAGAATTCAGCTTTATTTTTCATCTAAGAGTAGGTCTAGTTGTGGCCATTTTAAAAGATGGTGCATTCACAATTATGGAAGAGATGTGTGTGTCAGAAGAATACGCAACTTGACTTTCAAAGTCCGAAAAATGGAGAAACTTAACTGACTGTAAACTTGCAAAAGTTGAGTTTTTCAAATTGCGTTGGGGTGCCTGGGTGGCTCAGTTGGTTGAGCATCCAACTCTTGGTTTCTGCTTAGGTCATGACCTCATGGTTCATGGGTTCTAGCCTCTTGTTGGGCTTTGTGCTGGCAGTTGGAGCCTGCCTGGGGTCCTTTCTCTCCCTTGCTCTGCCTCTCTCCTGCTTGTGCCCTCTCTCAAAATAAATAAGTACACTTTTTTAAACTCTAAAAAATAAAATAAATAAAATAAATTCTACAGAAAGGAAAAATTGAAAATGTATAAAATCTCAAAGAAAATAAAAAGCAATAGTAAATCACACCTCTTCAAGAACAGTTAATATTTTAGTGTATCTCCTTCTACTGTTTTCCAATACACGTATATATCTTTTTAACCTAATTGGTTTCATATTGCAATTTGATTTTATAATGTGTTTATTATAAAGGGTACTACAGTGGACATCCTTATAGCTACATCTTCCCACATCCTTAGTTTATTTCCTTGAAGCAAATACCTAGAATGTTAATTGATAAATCATTGAGACAGCACATATCTAAGTCTTTAAAAAAACAAACTGCAACATCACCTCTGCAAAAATTCACTGTTTACTTTCCCTCCGGTAATGACTTTTTCCCCAACTCTAGCCAAGATTGGGTAGTATTTTTCCCCTTAACATTTCCAGTTCAAGAAGAGAAAACTGGGGACACCTGGGTGGCTCAGTTGGTTAAGCATCTGACTTCAGCTCAGGTCATGGTCTCAAGGTTCTTGAGTTCGAGCCCCACGTCAGGCTCTGTGCCAACAGCTCAGAGCCTGGAGCCTGCTTCAGATTCTGCGTCTCCCTCTCTCTCTCTGCCCCTCTCCCGCTCATTCTCTGTCTCTCTCTCCTTCAAAATAAACATTAAAAATTTTTTTTAAAAAAAGAAGAGAAGGGGCACCTGGGTGGCGCAGTCGGTTAAGCGTCCGACTTCAGCCAGGTCACGATCTCCCGGTCCGGGAGTTCGAGCCCCGCGTCAGGCTCTGGGCTGATGGCTCAGAGCCTGGAGCCTGTTTCCGATTCTGTGTCTCCCTCTCTCTCTGCCCCTCCCCCGTTCATGCTCTGTCTCTCTCTGTCCCAAAAATAAATAAACGTTGAAAAAAAAAATTTAAAAAAAAAGAAAACTGGCTTACCCATGTTTGGTTTTGGATTTATGTGAATAAAAGAGTCATTTAATTGATCACTTTTTAATTCTTATTTTGTTTTATTTTTTAGAGAAAGACAGAAAGTGTGAATGGGGGAGAGGGGCAGAGAGAGAGTATCCTGAGCACTCCACACTCAGCGCAGAGACCGATGCCACAACCGTGAGATCATGACCTGGAGTCGAAATCAAGAGTCAGACGCCCAAACGACTGAGCCATTCAGGTGCCCCTAACTGAACACTTTTGACTATACTTATAGGTGTTTATTTACTTCTATGACTGTGCATTTTCTTTGCCCAGTTTTCACAGGGGTATTAAGTGTTCCTATTGACTTGCCATATAGACGTAAAATATTGACTACTCTTCTGCTACAAAAACTGAAAAAAAATGTGTCCAAATTTTGAGGCATTACTAAAGTTAAAATGTTAAGCTTCCATACAGTTAAGTCTGCCAAGCCTTTTCTCTATAATTGCCACCTTTGGTGTTTTGCTTAGAAAGGCTTTGCACAGCGTATACATTTAACCCCCTCTCTACTTCCTTCCACTTCTTTCAGAATTCCTTTTTGTATGTAACAATATGGTCCACCTAAACCTGTTTTCCTTCGTTCTCTATGTATTTTGTGATGCAGACATATGTTTTTTTTCTTCTCCCAAAACTCAGGGGTTGCCACAACACAATTGAATTTTCATGCCTTTCTCTATCAGTTGAAATTCCACCTTATCAAATTATAAGTTTATATATAAGTAGGATCTGTGTTTTTTACTATATTTTATACTTTATTTAAAAAAAATTTAATGCTTCTTTATTTTGAGAGAGACATGGAGTGAAAGTGGGTGAGGGGCAGAGAGAGAAGGAGACACAGAATCCAAAGCAGGCTCTAGGCTCCGAGATGTCAGCACAGAGCCCGACGTGGGGCTCAAACTCACAGACTGTGAGATCATGACCTGAGCTAAAGTCAGACACTTAACGGACTGAACCACACAGGCACCCCTTGACTATTTTTATTAATCCGTCTTCCTATTCTAGTACTACATTCACACTTGAATTATTAATTAGACCTTTATAGCACATTTAATAGCCAGCATGCATGCACTTTACATTTTGCTCTTTCAGAAATGTCTTAATGTATTTCATTCATGTATATTTCCAAATGAGCTTTGCATTCACCTATTCAGTCTTAGCATGACTTTTTATTGGATTTGCACAGAATCTTTACATGAATTTGGAAAGCATTACTATCATTATAGTTCTCGGTTTTTCCATTTAGGAGTTTGCCATGGTTGTGATGCAGCATAAATTTTTGCACATGCACACAACACATGTGTGCACACATACATGAACTTGTAAATAAGAAAATACCCAATCTCAAAATGAAAACTATGTCAAAGACCTACAGGAATCTAGTCCATGGCATGGCAAATATGTTTGCTCTGCAGTAGACAGGAATGGACAGGGTTGAAGAGAAGCAGGCTGTGTAAGATAGCGAATGGCAACTGGGTCCTGGGAACACCCCACCCATACCATGCAGCCTTATCTTTGTAAAGCAGCATCCTAATGCTAAGCCAAGAAAGGTTTGGAGCCCTCAGAAGATAAAACTTAAGCAAGCTTTTTTTCCTATGTGGCATGATACCCCAGAATGCCTTCTGATACATATGAGAGGGATGGAAAATAGATTCATGCTTTTGTTTGTTTTTGTGAGAGAGAGCATGAGTAGGGGAGGGGCAGAGAGAGAGGGAGAGACAGAACCCCAAGGAGACTCCACGCCCAGCAGGGGTGCAAACGTGGGGCTTGATCTTATGACCATGAGATCAGGACCTGAGCCAAAATCAAAAGTCAGACACTTAACCATCTGAGCCACTCAGGGCCTCCAATTCTTGCTTTAGGTAGGCAGTCACCATACAGAGTGAAATATGATAGATTAGAAGTGATATACCATCATAGGAGCCTTATTCACAAAAGCCAAAATGTGGACACAACCCAAATGTCTATTGACAGGTGACTAGATACACAAAAGGTGGCATACACATACAATGAAATATTAACTCAGCTTTTAAAAAGAAAGAAAACTCTGGAGGCACCTGGGTGACTCCATCAGTTAAGCATCTGTCTCTTTATTTCCACTCTCCTTGTGATCTGGCGGTTCATGAGATCAAGCCCCAAATCAAGCCCTGCTTGGGATTCTCTCTCTCTGCCCCTCCCCCACTCACGCTCACTCACACTCTCTCTGCCCCCCCCCCCCAAATAAATAAATAAAGTTTTAAAAATCAACAAAAAGAAAGAAAATCCTGATGGATGAACCTTGAGGACATTATGCTAAGAGAAATAAGTCAGTTATGAAAAGACAAATAGTGTAGAATTCCTAAGGTGCACAGAGTAGTCAGATTCACAGATTTTTTTTTTAAGTGATGAATGCTGTAACCTCCATATGTGTTATAGTGTGAGAATTTTATGAAACTTCTTTCATCTATGTAGTACACATTTATTGAGTACCTGCTGTGAGCTAGGCAGTATCCTAGGTGCTGAGATACAGCCACGGACAAGTGTAGCGAGGTTCCTAGTGTTTGGATCCTCCAATGCGATGGGAGAAACACAGACTATAAACGGGTCAATACATAATTAATTTGAAAAGTTTTGGTAGTGATAAGTTCCACAAAGAAAACAAATCTGGGTGATGTGATACTGAGCTGACTGGGCACCACTTTAAATTAGACACCAAAAGTTATATATTTTTTACAACTTTGGGCACAAAGGCTAGAAAAATCACTGTCGGGCTAGTTGCCAACAAGGTAAGCTGATGCTAATATCAAAGGGACCCAGTTCAGCTCAGGCTGTTTTAATGCTGTTTTACAATAGAGAATGATTATAATTTAATTTTTGATCAGTTATTTTTTATTCTATAACCTACTGAAGTGGATTGGCCATTGAAAGACTAGTGACAGTGTTTAGGGCCTTCGTCTGTGGGAGTAAAGTATAAGGACCTTGTATAGGGACTCTGAGGACACCTCTGGGAACCTCTTGGCCTGCTGAAGTCTGTAACGTGACTTCCAAGATAAGGCACTGCGGAAGACTGGGATTTTGTACTAGGTGTTATCTGTGAGCCACTCTGTGAAGGCCGACAGAACACCTAGCCTTAGTCCCTTTAGAATTAATGGCTGGGAACTCACTATTCATCTGGAAACCTAGGGCACTGTAAATAGAGTCTTGTCTTACCATAGGGCCCGTCTTCAGAAAAGAAAGCTATTATAGGGTCTGGGGATCAGCTTACACTGACAGGTACTAATCTTAGCAATAATTCATTCCATGCCACGATTCGTGCTTTGTGTCTCACTCAGCCTTACGGTGAACTTTGGAGCCCACAGAACAAAGAGCTCAGGTCTATAATCAGATACTACACTAAGTGCTATCATTTCTTTCTCTTATTATCATAGAGAGTTACCCCCACAGGGCTCCACTTCATCGTCCTAAATATCTGGAGCTATCCTATATTTCCTTGTTTTCTATGCTGAGGATTAGTAAGCATTCAAGCAACAAACCAGCAAATTTCTTTACGGAGATGCGTTGACAACCTGTTTTGGCCAGACAGTCATCTGTAAGAGCAGTCTGTGGATACGATGTCTAAGAATGCAGGACAGAAGGAGATACAATTGATTTGTGAAGTGGATACGGTAGCCAGGCTCTAAGATGGATTTCAGGGCAGAACAGAACAAGAGGAAAATAACCCCTGCCCTCAAAGAATTTACAACCTAGCTAGACAACCAGGTGATTCAAGTAATGAGGAATTGTGGCAGGTGCTATAATAGAAAAGGGTGTATGGCAGGACCCAAAAGGAAAAGTTAACTCAATCCAGGAGACTGAGAAGCCCTCCCAGGAAAAATAGCATTTAAGCAAAGGTCTGAAGGGTACCTTGGGGTTGGGAAAGGGCAGGCAGGACTCTAGGAAAAGAAAACAGAAGAGGCAAAGATCTTGGGACAAAAGGGAACACAATGCTTTGGAAAAGAATGGGGTAAAAATCCAGTTTTGGGGGGTAATGGTGTGAGAAGGAGATAGGGAGAAGGGAGATGGGTAGGAGTGGGTAGCTGGGGCTGCATTGTAGATGGCATTAAAAGCGGTTAATTTAGGCACAAGATTCAGCTTTGAAGGCCGGTGTGGCTAAGAGAAAGGGAGAGAGGAAGCACGGGTGTAGGAAACGAGTTAGAAGCCAGTTTAAGGGAAGATGGGAGAACGTCACAGGCTTAGGTAGAGGCAGTGGGGAAGGCGGAGGAATGGAAGGGCAGGAGACAGATATAGGAGGCAGAACATACCGACTCTGGCCCTCCCAGGTCACACAGCCTGGACTTCATTCAATCCACACAGGAATCTACATGAGAAGGTGATTCAGATCCCATAAAGTCTTTATGAAGTCTCTTTGCTGTCCTATACAACAAAAAAGTTAGGTTCCAAGGTAAAGGCAAACTGTGAAATGCATTCAAAAGAAAAAATATCCTCTCAGAGCTGAAAAGGATTTCAATTGTGGTTTTTGTTTTTTGTTTTCTTTTTGGCTGCACTGGCTTTGTGCCCTATACTTCCCTAAGCCTAAGAACTCTGTGGGGCTTGTAAACACAAATGTCATCACATTACCCAGAGGAGTCCCATTCAGTGGGAATCTGTGTTTTCCCTAAGCGATGGCCCCAGGTGATCTTTAGTTCAGACAAATTAGGGAGCTCCTGGGCCACGGGAGACATGCTGATATTCTCTTGTGTGTGGTCTTTATTATTGGACTCCACTTACACAAAACTCTAGAAAATGCAAACCAATCTATAGAGACAGAAAGCAGATCAGTGGTTGCCTGGAAATAGGGGTGGCAGGCGGAGATGCGAGGGAGGAGTACCAAGGGCAGAAAGAAACTTCTGTAGGTAGTGGATAGGTTTGCCATCTTGATTAGGGTGATGGTTTCACAGGTGTGTGTACATGTTGAAATCAAGGCTGGGGCAATATTCTTGCAGGTATTGGGTGTCCTGCTTCCAACACCTGTATCTGGAGGGGCAAGGATGCCTTGTTGGTATATCTAGCCAACCCACAAATCTCAGACAGGAATGATTTTACCAGTGAAAGAGTATTAGTAACAGGAACTATGTTCATCATCAAAGTCTCTGATTGGAGACTGGAGACAAACATAGGTAAATAGCTGAAGACAGCTGAAGTGTGTATATTCTGGAGTGTGACTTTGACTCAAGGGTCTCTAATGTCATCTAATCACCGTTAGAGCAACTTAGAAGGTGGGAGCAATCAAACTGTGCATCAAAGGATGAATGGATAAACCAAATGGGGCATATGGATACAGTGCGATATTATTTAGCCATACAAAGGAAGGAAATTCTGGTACGCGCTACGACATGGATGAATCGTAAGGACATTATCCTAAGTGAAATGGGCCAATCATAAATACTATATGATTTCACTCATATGAAGCGTCTCTCGTACTCAAATTCACAGGGACAGAAAGTGGGATGGTGGTTGCCGGGGCTGGAAGCCTGAGGACCGGTGGTGGGATGGGGAGTTTTCGGCCGATGGGTAGAGTTTCAGTGTGGGAAGATGAAAAAGTTCAAGAGATGGTTGGTGGTGAGAGCAACATAACAGTCTGAATGAGCTTAATGCCGACGGGCCGTGTACTTAAAAATGGTTAAGGTGGTAAATTCCATGCCATGTGTATTTTACCACAACTTAAAAAATACTTTATTTATTTTGAGAGAGAGAGATCAGAGGGGAGCAAAGAGAAAGGGAGAGAGAGAACCCCACGCAGGCTTCTCGCTGTCAGTGCAGAGCCTGACGCGGGGCTCAATCTCATGAACCAGGAGATCACGACCTGAGCCAAACAAGCATCAGCTGCTTAACCGACAGAGCCATCCAGGTGCCCCTAAAAAAAATTTTTAAGACATGAGACGTGATTCCTTTCCCTGGTATTATCCACTCTAGAATGCTCAAAATTGTTTCAAATCAACACTTAACTTTGGTTTTTAGAAGTATGTGGTTTTAATTTTAACCAAGTATAAAGGTAGTGCACTTCCATTGTAAGAAATAGGGGAACTGAGAAAAATATTAAGAAGAATTTTTAGTAAAATGTAAGATCATGACTCTCACACAAATATAAAATGAACAGGTGTCAAAGATGTTGTTTATTATTAGTAAGAGAAGAAGTATGTTACATTGACAGGTAAACAGCTAACATGAATTTACAAATTGGTCAGTATCGACTAGGCAATAATCACTTAGGTTCTACTGACACAAACTTACTTGCATTAGGATCCTGTGGTAGATACAACTGAAAAGTGTGCTAGACAGGACACCCAGTAGCACCCTTCCCTTGTTTGGTCTCTTCAAAATCTTCCACGGGGCTAAAACAACAACAACAACAACAACATCATCATCATCATCATCATCATCGTCATCATCATCATCATCATCATCATCATCCTTTGGAAACCCTCATCCCAGGAAAACACTCCTTTGATTCTTTTGAGTCAAACTTAAACCGGAGCATGAACTCTTACGAAGCACACTGAGCAAGTGTTATTAAGCAAATGAAGTGCCTTCCCGGACGCCCTACTCGACCGGACCCTCCGTGCGCACCTGCCGGCGCATCTCCCGAAAGGCAGGGAGCGATGGCGCCGCCCACTCGGCCTCGAGCGCCCGAAAGGCAACGGCTCAAAACTTGGAGCTGACACCGGACCCCGCCGGGAGCGGAGCGGGGAGAGGCTGGCTGCGCCGGGCCCTCGGGCGGGAACGGGAGAGACTCTGGCGAACCCAGATCGGCCGCGAACGAGGGCAGCGGCGCGGCCACCGAGCCTGGTGGGGCCGTCCGGGCGGCGCCGCCTCTTCCCTCCCCCGCGCTAGGCCGGCGGGGCCGCGGAGCCGCGCGAGGAGCAGGGGCGGGGCGACCTTTGCTCCGTCCCCGGAGACTGCGGGGCGGGGTGTCGGCGCCGCCCGGAGCCGGCCGCGCGCGAGGTTCCCCGCCGCCTCCCGCTCGCACCCCCTCCGCCCCTCCCACAGGGACCTGCTTGGCCGCGGCGGCCGCCTCCGGGCGTCCGCACCTCGGCCCTCGGTTTCGGTCAGACCCGCCCGCCAGCTGGTTTCGATTGGGGACGGGAGGCCGGAGCGGCCGGGACGCGCGGAGGGAAGCAGAAGCGAGCCGCGGAGTGGGAACGGTCCGGCGCCGGAGACAAAGGGCGCACGCGCTCACTTCGGGGGCCGGAGCCGGGGGCGCAGGGGCGGCCAAGGAGGCAGGTGCGGGCCCCGGGATGCGGACGCCGGTGGTGATGACGCTGGGCATGGTGCTTGCGCCCTGCGGGCTGCTGCTCAACCTGACGGCCACTCTGGCGCCCGGCTGGAGGCTGGTGAAGGGCTTCCTCAACCAGCCCGTGGACTTGGAGCTGTACCAGGGCCTGTGGGACATATGCCGCGAGCAGACCAGCCGCGAGCGCCAGTGTGGCCAGCCCGACGTGTGGGGCTACTTCGAGGCCGAGCTCGTGCTCGTGGCGCGGGGACTCATGGTCACGTCGCTGGCCGCCACGGCCCTGGGGCTGCTGCTAGCGTCGCTCGGCGTGCGCTGCTGGCAGGAGCGGCCGCGCTTCGCGCTGGCCGGCCTCTCGGGCGTGGTGCTCTTCGCCGCCGGCCTCCTCAGCCTCATCCCGGTCTCCTGGTACAACCACTTCTTGGAGGACCGCACCGTCCTGCCCGCCGACGCCAGCCCGGTCACGGTGCACGTCAGCTACAGCCTGGTGCTGGGCTACCTGGGCAGCTGCCTGCTGCTGCTGGGCGGCTTCTCGCTGGCGCTCAGCTTCGCGCCCTGGTGCGAGGAGCGCTGCCGCGGCTGCCGCAAGGCGCCCCCTGGCAGCCCGCGCCGCGGCAGCATCAGCACCGTGCACGTCGACTGGCCCGAGCCCGCGCTCGCGCCCGCCATCAAGTACTACAGCGACGGCCAGCACCTGCCGCGGCCCGCCGACCTCGGCGCCGCCCGCAAGCCCAGGGTCGGCTTCCCCATGCCGCGGCCTCGGCCCAGCGCCTACACCAACCCGGCGGACGTGCTCCGCGGGGAGAGGGCCGACACCCCCGACGCCTCCTTGCCGAGCACCGGGTGCTGCCAAGGCTCGCTGCCCTGCGACTCCGACCTGTAGACGGCGGCCCCCCTACCTGCTCTGGCCAGGCTCTGCCCGGACAGAGGACTCGCTCCACCACGTCCAGCCTTGAACTTGTCTGTTACCTTGTAGCCGGAAACACCTGGCTCAGAGTCTGACCCCGGACACGTTCCTGTAATCGGTTTGGAGGGTGATGTTCCTTTCTTGTGGCCAAACTAGACTCCTTGGACAATTAGTTCAGGGTTTGTTTGGTTTTGTTTTTGTAGAGTTTAGTCTTCCTCTCCGAGGGATCAGGGTCCTCATATGGAGTGACGCGTTTTTCATACTTTAAGCTGAAGGAGATACAGAAAGGGTGCTTTTGCCTCGTGTTGACGTGGGACAATAACAAAACGTCAAAATCAGCAAACAGAGGCCCCAAAACCCTGTTTTAACACCTCGAAACAGTATCCGGAAATACCAGTGAACCTTACATCAATATAATTTTTTTTTCTGCTGTATATAATTTATTCTTATGCAAACTCTCAAGAGACCAATAGACTGGCTATGTTTGAATGAAGCTCTTAAAATAAATGTAGAGCCATGCAAATACCAGCAGTTTTTGTGGCTTTCATGGAATAACTTGTTTAACTCATATTTACATTTCTTCAAGTATGCTAGGATTTGTCTTTATTACTTTTTTTTTTTTTTTTTGGTGGTCACTGCAGAGTTTCTGTATTAGAAGCCAGGTGGGATTGAACAGACTAACCTTATATTGCTCTATTCCTTGGCTACCTCACCCTGGACTTAGAGGACCATAAATTAAATATTTGGTACCAAGTGGAACCTGTTAATCACATCGGATTAAGGAACATGGGCATAGGTCTCTTATTTATGAATAAAAGCTGAAAACGAGTTTCAGTATATTCCCTCTAGCTGTTTTGTCTCCAGTACAACCTTTAGGAGTTTAATCATTCATTGCTAACAATTTCCTGGCTGCTTAAGCACTGTTTTTGAAATCTAGCACTCAGATCTTTGCCCCTCTTAGCATAGGATTACTAAAAGGAGCCAACACCCCCCCACCACCACCACCACACACACACTAAATCCCTGATTGCTTTATTTTCAGGTTTGGGCTGGTTTCTGGGCAAAGCCAGGTCTATTGTTGAAAAAACTAGAAGCACCAGTTTCCGACACAAAGTGAGCCTAGAAATCTTTTCCTCTTGTAACAGCGGTGCCTAAAATCACAGGTAGGCTGCTAAGTGTTCCATGAGGGAGACTAAATCTCCAACAGGGCCGGCTCTCATTTCAAGCTGTTGATTTAAGGGTGCCTTTTACTGAGCCGAATCTCATCTTTAAAACTTACCCTTGGCATCCAATTCAGAGGTAGGAATGTTCAGTTCAGTAGTGAACTGGTAACAGAGCTGTACCGTAAGTAACTAAACGGCACCTGCTGCTTATTAGCAGTGGAAAGGATAATATAAATTCGCTTCCTTTGCCATTTTGTACCAGAATCACCTGTTTTTTGAGATCAAACCTTAAAAGTGCAGGCGTATCATTTGGTGACCTCTTTCAAATGCAAATTCTCATTGAGTAGGTCTGGAGTGAGGCCTGGAACTGATTTCCTAAGGAGCTCCCAGGAGGTGCCAGAGCTGATGGGAGGCCCCCACTTGGGGCTGCAAAGGCTTTCGTTGGGACTGTGCCTGGCTCAAATTGCAATCCTTCCCAACTGGCAGCACAGAATCAGACCTTTGAGAGCTTGCCCCCTAGGAGAGCTAGGGCACTTGCTCCAGGGAACGGGGCCCAGATGGAGAAAAGGCAACACTGCTTTCTCAGCTAACACCTCAAAAGGCAGGGATTAAGGGCCTGGGAAATCAGGACCTAGCAGACAACAAACATAAAGATACTGGGTTTCTAGCAAGTATTGAATTCACTGAATCCTGCCTGCATAATAATTCCAAATATTTCTTAGAGAAGCCTAAGTGGAAACAAAACTAGTGTTTTGTATGTTTTCACTTTTCCTCCCTGCCCAATTATTCTCCTGTGGCTTATATTCAAAACAGTTCCCTTCTGGTGATTAAGACTTTGTTTTCAAGAATTAGAGCTCCATTTTTGCCCTAACACAGAAATGAAACCAAAACTGCTTTTAAAAATGCAAACTGGCTTTTGCTATAAAAATATTCAAGAAAGCCTGGAAAGGCACTCCTGCATCAGGCTGGGATCTGTTTGGAGACACACGGGTCATTCTGTGCCACAGCAGCATAAACGGACAATGGCTTTGACACACAAGACGCTGGACCAGGCTAGAGCCTCAGGAGTGGCTGTTGTGGGCCTGAACTTCTCCTGAACTTCCTATGGACTAGCCAGGCGATCTCCCTGCAGGGAAGACACTAATGGGGAACAGCACAGCCGCTCTGCCTCAAGCCTCCCCCTCCCCCACCACCATGTACCAACACAGCTTGTTCTGAATAATCCCAATCACATACAAAGTATGTGTCCCCAGTTACTGGCTGAAGTCTTCTCAAGATTACTCCAATTATGCCTGGAGGGCGGGGAAACACGTGGAAGTGGAGGAGATACTGTGTTAACAGGCTTCCGGCTCTACCTGTTCTGCAGTGAGGCTCTTCTGGGAGCATGCCCTCACTAAGGAGGGGTGAGGTTTTAGCACACAAGCTGTCGAGCCTTTGTGGAGGCTGTAGGAGGGCCGTCAGCGATGCTTTGCAAACCACCCTCCACTGCACAGATCGTCCAACTGATAGTTTTGGGGATGACTGTCATCTCGTCAGCACCTTTGTGGACACTTTGGAAAACCACTGTTCCAGGCTCTGTGTTTGTGGAACTTACACACTCTAGCAGGAGAGCTGTGTATAAGGAAAATGAATAACAGACCAGAGCCAAGGGCTGGGGGAAAAAAAGAGTGGGATTTTAGGAAAGGCAGCCAGGAAGGGGGTGATGGCTTGACTGGAGAATGGAAAGAAGGGAGAGGGGAACGTTGCAGGCCGAGAGAACAGTGATGGCGCAGCAGTCCAGGCACCAGGGTGGTTTGCTTCTGTCTCACTCTAGAACAATCTGCTAAGGACAGGAAGAAGTAGGAGGTACCTTTGAGCAAGCCTTGGGAAATCCTGCCCTCTCCCTGTTGTCAGGTTAACCGCTTCTCTAGGAGGGAATACAGTCTGGAACAAACGCAGTCTTTTACAGAACGTTGTCCAAATCAAGGGGCGCCTGGGAGGCTCCGTCGGTTAAGCGGCTCACTTGGTTTCAGCTCAAATCAAGAACTCATGTTTTGTGAGCTCAAGCCCTACGTCGGGCTCTGCACTCACAGAATGTGTTCAGAATCGAATACGATTCAGTTTGTGACTAACTGGTGAGAAACATCCTGTTCTGTTGATGTATATAGATAGCCCACAATGCAGCAGGCAGAGAAAGACATTTGAATCTCAGGGCCACATCACATCCCCAGGGTTCTGGATCTTACCCCCGTATCTTAAAATGAAGACCTGTCAATCATGTCTTTAAAAGCCTCAGGATGTTCCTTGTGTGTCATCCACTCTTAGCTTAAATGCCATTCATGGCTTGGCCAAGGCCTGTGTTTTTTCATAGTTTTCCCCTGTCCCATCGCACCCTAAATGGCTGCTCTCCCCCATCAGCTTCAAGGTGTCCTATTTGAACACATCATCCACATGTTCAAGTGTGCCGTTTTCTTGGGGTACTTTCTTGGGGTACTTTCCTGTTTCACCTCTAAATTGAAGGTAAGGGCATGGTTTCTATGCATTTTTATAGTCCCAGAATGGGTACTAACTCTTGTTCAGGGCCTGTTAGCAATTTATTAAGTTAGGGGCGCCTGGGTGGCTCAGTTGGTTGAGCGTCTCACTTTAGCTCAGGTCATTATCTTGTGGTGCATGAGTTCGAGCCCTGCATTGGGCTCTGTCCTGACAGCTCAGAGCCTGGAGCCTGCTTTGGATTCTGTGTCTCCCTCTCTGTTCCTCCCCTGCTCACAATCTCGCCATCATTATTCCAAATAAAAGCTTGTGTGAGGGGCCAGGGAGGAAAAAACAAAAACAAAAACACAACGTGTGTGCAATTCTCATCCAGTCTTCCCAATGACCTCCACCCACATTCCTCTCTCCCCACACTGCAAGCTGTGAAATGAGCCCCTCCAGTAAATCTCCATTACACAGGACTGAACACAGGAAAACAAGGGCTTTGGTCCCAATCAAGGAAAATACAGACAAGGCGTTTTGGAGTGGGGGTGGGCGTAGGGCCTGGGAGAGGCAGCGCTGACTAGGGGGTTTATTCTCCCGTGTCGGTGTGTGGAGAGGAGGGCTTAAACCTTGAGGTAGACACAGTTCTACAGCACTCTTGTCCCACCAGCCTGCCCAACACGTCTGACAGGGAGGCGGGCGCCGCTGGGGGGTTTTGGGGTAACGGTGGGGTTTGGAGCTGATGGCCAGGAAAGAATTCTTGAACATGTCTTTGGTGCAAAAAGGTGATTTTATTAAAGCACGGGGACAGGGCCTGTGACAGAGCTACATGGGGGTTGTGAAGAGTGACTGGTTATATGCTATGGAGTTGGGAGGTAAAGTCAAGAGGAAGTTTCTTAGAGGGATTTCCATATGCTAAAGACTCACATTACTGGAGGCCTTGCTATTGTCAAGCTAAGCTCAGTTGTTTTTTTTTTTCCCTCTAGCAAAGCATTATGATTAAGACCTAAGAAATGGTATAGTCTGTAGTTGCCTCAAGTATTTGTCAATGGGCTGCAGGTTATGAGGAAATTTAACTTAACCTTCCAGTTCCTTCTTGCCTTTTTTCCCCCCATCACTATGGAGGGGAGGGTGATGTTGGGGCTCCAGGAAGCTGAGTCTGTAGGTTTCTGAAGATTAGGCTATGGATAAGATTGCCTTTTTCTTATAATTTGCTAAGATATTTGTGAACTGATAGAGACTCAGATCCTGCACGACTGTGATCTCTATCAGGTAACCATTGGCTTTCTTTCCTTTCCTTTGTTCTTGGGCAGGCAGGGGTCCCTGAGGAATATCCCACGTAACCCACCTGGGGGATGGGTGTGCTAGCTTGTGCTTGGCCCTCCGCTTGTCTTATGCTCCCTCATCATAGCCACATTCATAAACCAGCGTGAGGTCCAGGCACAGAGCCAGGCAGGGCAGGCCAACTCACCGGTGAGGAGCACCTCTGCCATTCAACATGGCCACCACCGCTCTCCCCCAACCACCCTGGCTTCCAATCGTGCCAGTGCCCCCCCCCAAAGAGCTGCCACTCATCACAGGGCTGAGGGTCCCCGCAGTTTTACTAGAATTGGGGGGGGGGGGCGGCTGGCATATGCTTCCTAATAACGTAAGGAACCTGCCCTTGCTGGACTTCCTAATAACGTAAGCAACCTGCCCTTGCTGGACTTTGGCTTTCTTGTCTGTACAACGGGGAAGAATGGATTTGATGTGATCAGAGGGCCTTTCTAAATTTAGTATCTTGAGAGTGAAAGGTAAGAGTTAGGTGCAGTGAAGAGGAGAAAAATAAGTGAACAGTGAAGGCTTAGGAAGCTCATGGACCTGTAAATTGCCTGATGGCAACTAACTCCATGTTCTGGCTCTTGGTTTCTCTTGAGTTTCAGAAGGCTTTCAGCAGTTAAAAGAGTAGGAACTTGATGGATCCCTCCCATTATCAATGATCCCCCATTTATTTCCTAAAGAAAGTATACAGTGTTTAACTGCTGGCTATAAACATAAAAGGTCAAGTTTTGCATAGGGCTCCTTGACTCTAAAGCATGAACCAGTTAACTTTGGTAAAGCTCCTTGGTCTCTCCAGAAGAGAACCCAAACCTCCCAACAGATTATAGATGTTGAATTCCTATAAGGAAATTCAAATTTTATATCTGCCACGGGGTTTACTACTCCAGCTCTTTACGTGGAGAAAAAATTAAGAAATTAACACCTAATACAGAGACCATCACAAAAGGCGGCTCTTAGAGTTAATATGCCATTGCTCCAAACAGGTAAGATTATGAAACTGATATAATTAAACCCAATTCTGGGGATAGGGATGGTTAGGAATTGTTCACCTTATGAATGGGTACTTAACATTTATACTTAAGTCTTTCCGGTGAAAAGGACATTCAGATGTGTCTTGTAAACTCTTAACTATAGGGAAAGCGTAACAGGATGTGTTGAACTAGATTCAAGTGGCCTAATACTTAGACACACGTTCATAGGGGAACAAAGAGAAAAGACATAACTGAGCCAGGGCAGAAGGTGGAGGGAAGGGGTGCATCCACGACACACAGATTTGGCTGCAGTCAGCAACCCTTTTCCCCAGGAAGAGGAAACGGAGGTCCTATCTGGGATCTAACCTGGAAGCGAGGCCCGCAGGTTAGAAGGTGCGGCCAGGAGTTTCAATCTAGTGGACAGCTTGCAGAAGTAGGAAGTAGACGGAGCTGGCCAGAACACGAGCCTTGGAAGTCCCATGGAGGCTTGAGGTCCACAGGAGGTGAAGGCGACGGCTGAAGTGTGTCCAGGCAAAGTGTTAATACTGCCACAGGTCATCCGTGCATGGTTTCAAGCCAGATTCTTGTGTGGCATTTTTACTCACTTTTGCACAGAGAGGCAGAGCCTTGCCAATGGCCAACTTGGCAGTGAGATGGTTCTTGGGAGAGGTAGCAAGAGAAATCTAAGATTCCCTCTGTGGATGAGAGAGGTCTTAGGCACTTTGGTGCTGAAATGGTTTTTGCCAAATACAGCTAAGCACCCGATCAACTTAATGCTGCTCTGTGTGTCTCCCAGGATCAGGAAAGGCGGAGCCCACAGTGGTTGTTTATTTGGTCAAGTACTTGGGAATTTTTATACTTGACTGCAAAGCACAGTCTGTTTTACGTACCACACTCACAGTAAGAAGCCCAGGACTTCTCTTTATGCTCGGTGGCCTATACAAACCCATTTTGTAAGAAACTAAACTAAACATGTTCTCAGTCTCTAGTGTGCAGGCATTTTTGTATTTTCATGGGATGTTCGATTGGCCTGAGAGAGGTTCTGTTAACCCCCTTGTTATCACTGGGGAAACAGTTTCATGATTAAGTGATTTGCCCAAGGTTGCTATTTTAGACAATTTTAGACAATACTGCAGTTACCCGTCTCCCATCACTGATACAGTGCCTTTGATTCCTTACATAAGTGTGAAGGAAGATGTCATCTCGAAGGCAAGCGGAAGTATTAGTGGCCAAAGGGACTTTGGGATCTAAGTAGCATCTACATGTTTCCCCGGCAGGCAAGAGCTGTTTGAAATGCATCCTGGTCCACACCTCTAACTCTGTGTTGAGAACCGTGTCCACCCACTTTACTTCAGGAAGCCTTAGACAAATTGTCTGGTCGAGTTTCTACATCTGTGAAGTAGATTCACCTGTACAGTTGATTCTTGAGCAAACAGAGGTTGGGGTGCCCTCCCCCGGCAGTAGAGAATCCACATATAACTGGGCTCCCTCAAGACTTAACAGCCTCTTGTTGACCAGAAGCCTTACCCATAACAGTCAATTAACATATTTTGTACATTGTATGTTTTATATGCTGTAACCTGACAAAATAAGCTAGAAAAAAGAGTTACTAAGAAAATCATAAGAGAAAACACCTTCACAATATTGTACTTATTGGAAAAATCTGCACCTAAGTGGACGCATAAGTGCAGTTCAAACCTGTGTTGTTCAAGAGTCAACTGTACTTGGTTTTAGAATCAAATGAGAGCATTAACGGTTTTTATAAATTTTCAACAAAAGCGAGTGCTAAGTTTGTAGGTATCAGAGAGTGGTAAAGAATTAATACTTGAACGCTTGCTACACTGCAGAAACTTGGCCTTTACCTGAAAGGTAAAGATTCGAGAGAGATCATTCCCGTTTGCAAGACTGAGAAACCGGTTCAGAGCAATTAACTACACCTCAAAGTTAGTGACAGAGAGAAGATTCAAATTCAGAACCTCTGACTAGAACTGGGGCCAGGCACGCGGGGATTACAAAGTTTCTGTGAACAAGCCACGACCTAAATCACTTGGGGCCTGTACTGACGTCCACCCCCACTGGTGATGAGTCTGCCAACACCCACTAACAAAACCAGATGAACTCTCCCAATTTTAAAGAGCAGTTATTTTAATAAATTACCATTTTAGCACATGCAGTTACAGTAAGTTGCAGATGTTAAAACAGCACACAATACAATGTATAAACCATTTTTATTGAGATGTTCCAGCTCCTGTATTCATCAGGTTAGTCAGTTTGTAAAGTTAACAGTTCCTGTTGGAAAAGAGACTTGAGGTTAGAGAATACCCTATAACTATAGTTGTTTTGTGGCAGGGGTTGGGGGGGACGGGGAGTTAAGATTTTATTTGTAAGTAATCTCTGCACCCAACATGGGACTCAAACTCACATCCCCGAGATCAAGAGTCATATGCCCCACTGATTGAGCCAGCCAGGTGTCCCTTAATATATATATATTTTTTTAATTAATTATTTTTAAGTAAGTTCTACACCCAATGTGGGGCTTGAACTCATGACCTTGAGATTAGGAGTCACGTGCTTTACTGACTGAGCCAGCCAGGTGCCCAAGAATACTCACTATGTTAAAACAAAGCAAAACACAGAGGTGGTCAAACAACAAAGATGTTAGCACAGCTCACAGAGGGATGTAAATTGTAGGGGTAACTCCAGCTAACTCTAATGACATCCCACCCCACCATATGACTGAGCTCCTTGTGGAAGTTCACCAAAAGCTGAACGTCTAGGTTACTGTTTCATGCATATTTCACTTCAGTTTGAACTAGAGATTGAACAGAGTCTAAACATAAACAAGGGACTGGACATCCATTTGACACACATAATGGCATCATTCACCAATTACAAAAAGCTCTGTAACTTACCACTGCCTAGTTTTGCCCAGCTCGGATTTTTCAGAAGGGACCTTCTTTCACTGTACCCCCACAATCTGTTTTCCCCAAAGACACTTCCCAGGCATACCTGCTCGTCATAGGCTTCATTGACAAAAGTCTCACTATTCATTAGATTTTCCTCTTCTTGGCCATTTTCATTATGGTGGGTCATATTTCTTGATGCTGCTGTACTATTTCTAAAAATCAAAGAAACAGTCATCAGAGTTGTTCCTGGAGATTGAAGCTGGGATCGGGCTATGATTAGAAAGGGCCAACTCATCCCCTATCAAACAAAGGCTATCATTATGGAAATGATGTTCTATTTTGTCTTTTGAATGAATCAAATGATCTAGAATGGGCAATACTTGAGTCAATTATGATTTGTTACCAGGCATTCACTTAATTTCCAAAATAATACATCTTCTCAACTGGGGGAAACTAGGTAATTGGGGTCAATGAGAGATCTGACATAGGTGACTTAAGAAAGCAGATTAATGGAGCACCTGGGTAGCTCAGTGGGTTAAGCATCCAACTTTGGCTCAGGTCATGATCTCATAGCTTGTGGGTTCAAAGCCTGTGGCCCTGCACTGGGCTCTGTGCTGATGGCTCAGAGCCTGGAGCCTGCTTCAGATTCTGTCTCCCTCTCTCTCTGACCCTCCCCCACTCATGCCCTATCTCTCTCAAAAATAAACATTAAAAAAAATTTTTTTAAGTAAACATTTTTTTAAAAAAGCCAATTAATGTGGTAGAAAGACCTGAGGTGACCATCAGTATCCCAAAGGTAGAATTTCAGTCTGTTTTAACATTAGTAAGCTATTAACCAGTGTTACCTTGGGCAAAGATACACCATTTCTCCTGGCCTTCTCTTCATTGTGTGAACGCTGGACAGAGACATAACTTTTAAAACTTTCCTTCTCTCCATATTTCTTGATACACAGGCTGCTTAATGTCTTGGCCCAGTATGTGTAACCTAATCAGTTTCTTCAGTTTCTATAACTTCCTATACTTAAGCCGATTTCGTCATCCTTTCTACCCTTAGCCAGCAATTTGTTATCCTCATTTGTTTCTTTAATCCTGTGACTCTCTTGCTTTTACGCAAAACTTTTTGTTTGCTTTAAATCTTTCTGGAGTTGATTTCACCTCCTGTTAGGGGCTGAGTTGCATCCTGTCTAAATTCAAATGTTGAAGTCCTAATCCCCAAGCACCCCCAAAGAGGTAATTATGCTAAAGTGAGGTCATTAGTTTCGGCCCCAATGCAATATAATATGACTGGTGTCCTGATAAGAAGAGATTAGGACACAGACATGTAGAGGGAAGACCATGTGAAGACACAGGGAGAAGTCTGCATCCATAATTCAAGGAGAAACCAACTCCACGGACACATGGATCTCACACTTCCAGCCTCCAGAACTGAGAAAGTAAATCTGTTAAGACACCCAGTCTGGCAAACTAACACACCTCTGAATTTGCCTCCAAACAATCATTGGCACTAACTCTGCCTTGTTGGTAAAGAATCTCATCACTTCATCCCTGAGATTATTATGCCACTAATGGCTGTTGAGGGCAGTCTTACCTCCATCAGTGCCTCATACATCCCTTACAATCTCATTTGCCCCAGGTCTGACTCAAAGACGTCGCCTCTGTTGTTTTTCTGTAGGTCATCTAACAGTGAGGGCTGCTTCATCACCCAAATCCTTTCTCAGAGGACAGGCTTCTAGGATGGAGCCATACCTCTGACCCCATTAATCTTATTTTATAAGCCTTCTTGGGAATAAACTCTCCCGTGAGGACATTAATAACTGCTCACCTTTTTAATTTGTGTTCTCTTCTGAAATAGACAAATGCTCCCAGAGCTACCAGGACAACTGATAAGGCAATGGTTACGCCGAGGGCGATGTGGCCAGGGGCGGGTCCACGTGCTGGCTCTTCACAGAACTCTCCACCATATTCCATCAGACAGCTGCACTTTCTCAGCTCTCCTACCACTGTACAGACTCCCCGCCCATTACAGTAGTCGGTGCTACACGGCAGATGTTTTGCCCTCTGTGAGTCCTTGGGATGAACAGGCTCGCCTTTTCCCTTGGTCTCTGAGGTCTTGCTTTCTCTAGCAGAAATTGGAGGGATGGGTGTTTTTCTGAGAGGATAATTCATCCCTTCTGGCCCCGGATATCTAGCCTTGGGAGACTCAGTAGCTTGGAGAGGTAGCTCAGCTTTTAGGGTCCACCTTTTACCGGCCTCTGCATTTTTCGATGTTGGTGCTGAATGGGTTTTATCTGGATAGGTACCTACAAAAACAGGTAGGAGTGTGGGTATATACACATATGTGTCAGTTGAGAACGATTTCAGAAGAGCAAGAATTCCAGAAGACTTAACCAGAGAAGTCTGAACTTATCATTACCATAACCTTTGGACAGAAAATTAAAAACATACAAAAACCTGCATATGGTAAGGCACTTAAAATGTTTGGTTTCAGGAGCAGCCTATCATACCAATCTATTTATAAATGACGGTGTGCCCATTTTTAGCCAATGTAGACCACCTCCATTACCAAAATGTTTTATTCTATAAGGAATAGTGTGGTGGATCTAAATGGTAAATCTCTAGAAAGATTTTTAAGATGTAAGTTTATCTGTAAACATGATTTTTTTTTTTTTGAACCCAAGTAAACTGTTGGCTTAGCGAGATCTACTAGCTGCAAATATTGGACTGGACTTGGTGGCAGTGGTGGGCGCGAGAGGGTGGGCAACAGGGCGCTTCTCACCAACAGTCTGAAAGTTGGGTTTGTGTTGAAGACGTTTCACCATATTCTCCATCCCTGTTGGCACAAGCATTATTCCACACGAAACTGCTAAAGACCAGACTCCTGGGAGGGAAGACAGCAGCACCTGCTGTCTCTGCCTTAGCTGGTGTTACAGGCGTGTTTCCGCTCCTGGGCAGTTTAGGGTCTTTGACAGTTGGGTATATCCAGAGGAAGCCAGTCTAGCTTTATGTGCCTAATACCATCCCCTCCAAAGAAGATTCATGTGAAAGTCAGGGTGAAATACTGATTGAGGAGTAGAGCCAATGCTTTGTCATCAGGACGGGAGACAGGAGAGTGTATGTTAGGTTTCCAGTTTAGTTTTAAACCCAGATGGTGAGGGCGATGCATTTCTCGCTCACTGACATGTGTGCTTGAGTCACTGTAACACAAGACGTTTTGTAAAACCATTCTCATTCACTAGACCATAGAATCAACTCTGGGAGTCAAAACCTATTAACTTTCCAATTTAAGATGAATTGATTAGGGATAACAACTGGTATTCCATCTAGTCAGCTTTCAGGAAGATGAAGGTTTAAATTGAGCAATAAGAACCCTTGGCTATAAGACTCCTTTTCCAGTTTGTTTTCTTACTAGTTATGACGGGTTTCAGTGCTGAGCCCACTGTTTCTTCAATTCTACAGCTCACATGACTTGAATACCATTGGAGCCAAAGCTGTAGATTTGAGGATAGTGACTGCCACAGAATTAGATATCACAGTCACTTAGCTGACTGGCCAGGACAACAACTTTCCATGAAGGCCCTATGTGGCAGCAGCATTTCTGTAACGACCATCTACCAGCTAGCATTTAAGAACTAACATGACAACAGTATGTACTAAGATGGAGGCTTTATTTGCATGCTCTTGTATTCCTTAACTCTTTGACATAGAAAAGTGCTTTTTCCACATTAACAGCGGGGAGCTGAACCAAGACAGGTCAAATCGTTTGCCCAACCTCCTCCTCCTGGGCTATGCTCACTATGTGATCAATTTAAATGCACAGAATCAAATCTAGATTGAATGAATGTTCTTTCAGACAACATACAAACTGTCGGACTCCTTGCAGCTACCATAATGCCTGTTCTAAAACTGAATGGGAGGACACATTAGCTTTCCAGAAGGTGTCTATATAATTTGATATCCAATTTCCCATAGAAGTTTTATGTTGTTGTTCAGTTTAAAAGTGCCTGTAATAACAAGGCTATGGTCTAGAGGATAAAAGCTTGAGGGATACTACAGAATTAGATATTAAGAATTAGATTGAGATATTAAGAATTATTTTATTAAATATTGAAAGTATGTCATGCATGGTGATGAACAGTGGGGTCCTGGATAGGAATTACTCACAGCCCATTTCATCAGATCCATCCAGACAGTCAACATGACCATCACAAACTTGCTTCATGGAAATGCACTTCTGACCATCCTGACAGGATTGTGATGGCCCAGAGCACTGAACAGCTTTAACACATCTGCTTATGTTAGCCAAGTAGTACCCACTGGGACATTTACAAGTCGGTCCTTCAGGGTTTGGCAAA
Source organism: Felis catus (assembly GCF_018350175.1). Classification (NCBI taxonomy): domain Eukaryota; kingdom Metazoa; phylum Chordata; class Mammalia; order Carnivora; family Felidae; genus Felis; species Felis catus. Next base: position 26,246,968 of record NC_058371.1, read on the forward strand.
CAGATATGGCTGCACCCTCCGTTGTCCTTTGAGCAGCTGTTACTACCTGTAGATCCCCCCCCCCCAAAAAAACATTGATTTAGATGGTTTCAGAAGGGTCTTCTGCAAATGTTCTACAAACAGACTATCAGAGTTATGGGACCCAGATGTTTTTTTCCAGAGTAGATAGCTTTTTAGTTTAACTCCTTTTGGTCAACCAGGTGCTGAGTGTTTGGTGATTCTTCTTCATGGATAATGATGACTTCAGAAGGCTAAGAGTTCAGACAAGTGAGAAGCTTAAGAAAAATCGCGCTGAACTCTGGCCCATCCCAGACCCCCTTGTGAGTTCTCCTTTTTCCCTCACATCAAGCACCCAACAATAACACTAGAAGGGCCTTAGAAATAAAGCTGTCTTTAGATGAAAACATGAAGGCTGTGGTGTCTATTCTCCCTCTGTAAGATTCTGAGTAGAAGTCAGCCATTTATAGCTGATCATGGTTTTGCAAGGCTTAGATCTTAAGCTTTAACCTCTAGTAAGGTTTTATTTTGAGATATTCCAGGAATAGTAGACTAGGTATGTATATAGTGCAGATAAAACTTGCCTCAGGAGTGACAGGGACCCTTCTGCTGCTTCTCAGACCTAAGCCACAGATTATTATCACTTGGGTGACCATTAATCCACACTGAAGAATTCTGAAAAGGTTCTCTCTGAAAAGCCTTCAGAAGTTTAAGCATGACTAACACCAGTTTTAGTCATGTTTAGCTTTCCAAAGCAAAGCAATGGGGCAGCAATCACTTAAGACCAAAATAATATACACGGCAGTGGTACATGTGGTTAACTATTCGAGCTCACATTGTTGGTGTTAATCTCAACTAGGAAAAGACTTTTATCTATTACTATTTTAACTAAGCCCATCATCACTCTACCCAAACACTGGAGAAAAGAAAACATCTGGGCGCCCCCAGGTTGGTATTCCGAAGGATTAGTTAACACCACAAGTAGATACAAGTGACAACAAGTAGAATAAAGACCAGTTCCACTGCAGAGATAAAAGACAATTCCCATTATACCACAGATGTAATTCCATCCACAATAGAACCCAAGTATACCAAACCCCAGCCCAATATACTTACCACTGTGTTTTATCTCCTCAATAAGTAACAGGACTAGTTATATACCAGAACTATACTGCATAGAACTTCATAAAGATAAGAGAGTTATGCAGATCCACAAGAATTTGCCAGAGAAGTAATTTAATGGGAAACACAGAGTTATTTCAAGGAGATATTGTGGGATGGAAGGTCCCCTTCATGGGGGAAGCATAGCAGGCTTCAGTGTTGTCATAATTTTTGCTTACCCTGTTGACTAAGTTTGCTGGAAACTTTTAAATCCACAATCTTCTGGTCTGTTTGGAACCACCGGTTTTCAGAAAGTTCTGCCTTGCTGTACCAAACCTTAGTGATTTGGGCTGAAACAAAAGCCAGTGAAATATCATGAAGAAAAGCAAATTTTAAATTTTTTTTTTTAAGAAAAGCACATTCTACTTCTAAGACAACTTCCTGTGCAAAAGAAATTGCTCAGTATGGAAATTGTCACCCATCTGCATCAACTCCAGTTGAGTAACAAGAGTTTTACCAGAGAGACAGGTGTTTTTCTAAATCTTGTTTCTGGGAAGAAATTTAAGATAAATAAAAACAGTTCTATGCCTTCCTCCAAAATAAAGTCAGGTGTAAGTTATGTTGAGCACATTGGTACACATCCTGATATACAAAGACAGAAAATTAGGACATGAGACATTTAAATATAGCCCATGCAAATAATGGGTAATGATTTTAAACATTGTTCTAAAACATTTCTGAAAATGGTTTGTTGCGATAAGCATCACCAGGGGATCTTACAACAGAAAGCAAAGATCTCACTACATACCTAATAAATTAGCATCTCTGGGGTAGGATCTGAAAACTTGTTTTTGCAGTTGTGATGTGGCCAGCCCAAGTGGTCAATGGACCAGCATTTGGAAATTATAAAAGAGACAGCTTTTAAATAGCGTTTTCCAGTTTTACCAAATCTGGATGCTAGCCAGAAACGACATACTAGAACACTGTGGTTTAGGACAATGGCTTTAAATTCTAGAAATTCCTGGGGCGCCTGGGTGGCGCAGTCGGTTAAGCGTCTGACTTCAGCCAGGTCACGATCTCGCGGTCCGTGAGTTCGAGCCCCGCGTCGGGCTCTGGGCTGATGGCTCAGAGCCTGGAGCCTGTTTCCGATTCTGTGTCTCCCTCTCTCTCTGCCCCTCCCCCGTTCATGCTTTGTCTCTCTCTGTCCCAAAAATAAATAAACGTTGAAAAAAAAATTTTTTTTTTAAATAAATTCTAGAAATTCCCTGCAAGTACAGAATGTTCTGTAATTCGCTTAGTACCTCCATGCATATTTAGTCAAGTGAGTCATGTACCGTCCTCATTTTACAGGTAAGGTGTTATAGCTACCAAGCAGCATAGCAGTTATACTACCTGGTTCCAATTCCTGGCCCAGTTCTCTCTGTACCATATCACAATGTCCTCTAAGGCAGAGAGCTTTTAATGAAAGCCAGAAATTTCAGGTAGAACAAGATTAAGCCTGTTTGTATATAAAGAATAATATTTTTTCACATAAAAGCTTCCCCAAGTCATAGAATCTCTGTTACATATACATGTTAGATTAGAGAAGTTGCTTAACTATTCTTCCAGAAGAAAGACCCTACCAAAGATCAATGCTAAGCATTAACAGATTTGCTTTAGAGATCCAGGAGTAAATTCAGATCACAAAGACACCCACCATCATCAACTGTTGTCCAGAACATCATGCCTTGGCCATATGTAAAGAGGTTAAGGCCCTCAATTCCTCTGCGGTCTACTCTGTATCTAGAGCCATCTTGTTGAATACTTTCTATGAGTCCTCTCCCTAGAAAGAGAGGCTTAGTTAATCTCACTTAGCCTAAACAACCATACTCTATCCTGTAGCTCTTTGGGTCTTGTCCTGCCTCCCCTCCAGGAGGATATGATCTACCATGCATTTTCTGAAGGACGGCTCTCCTTCATTCACTCCAACAGAGATACACCACGATTTGCTCGTGCACATTTGTTAAGTTCTTGATTTTATTCCTTCACAAAGGGGCAACTGCATGATTCTGGGGCCTATTACTTTCTACTCAGAATGGGGAATCATTGTGTTTGTTTGGAAGGTGGTACAGAATATATAAACTCAGACCTAAATGCTATTTGAATGTCTTCATGGCTGAAGACCAGAAAGCAGGACATCACTATTTCACTCTGGCTAAAGAGTCCTTCGGACTCACATTTAGGGCATAGGTTATAATTGCTTACCAGTGTCAGCCCAGTACACTCGGGTCCCCGAATCCGAAAAGGTCAGGCCTGCAGGGACCTGGGATTTCTGCCACAGCACCTTCCTCCTGCTGCCGTCCATGGAGGCACATTCAATCCTGGGCCCACGCCCACCATCCTCCTGGGAACCCAGGTCCACAAAGCACATGACTGCAGAGGGTGGGTGGAGCACAACAGAGGCAGGATGGTAGAGGTTTTCACTGAACAGGACAGTGGGACACTGACCTTCTGAGGAAGCTACATTGATGTGGGGATTCTCACTGTCAATCCAATATATGTTTCCACTCAACCAGTCCACAGCAAAGTCGATCACGGTCCCCTCCACGGATAGGATTTTCCTCCAAGAGAGTTTTCCAGATTCTTTGAGCCTCAGTAGCCTGATATCACCATTATCCAACTCTGAAAGGTAGAGAGCCTTTTCTTGGACTAGGTAGTCCAAGGATGCAAGCTGGTTCACAGTGGCAAAGGGAAGTATCCTATGTTCTGGTAAAGTTGGCTGTCCTAGTAACGCTTCTAGATTTTTCAGATAAATCTGTGGGGAAAAAATTAGGTGGATGGCACCAGCTGAATCTAGTGTCATTCTTCACCTTGATTTTGCATTAATGTCACGCTGCTTGGAACATATGAGAGTTTGAACTTATCTTCTAAAAACCGATAGCAGTTATTTTTCTCCCTTCATGGAGCTTTAAGCACTTAAAAGCCCTTGAATCCATGGGTTTTAAAGAGGTACTCCTTCATTAAATGCCCTCCCCTTTATTTTGTAAATTTTTGAACTATAATTGACCTATGACATTTGTGTAACTTTAAGGTGTCCAAGGTGTTGATTTGATACATTTATATATGAAAGGCCCTCTCCGTTAAATGAGACTCCACTATTAATATCTTAATGAAACTGAAGTCAGTCTTTCACCCCAACATTTTTCATTTTCATCAGCTTCTTTGCGAGAGAGACAAAGAGTATGTGTGTGCACACACAAGGGGCAGAGAGAGACAGAGAGAATCCCAAGCAGGCTCCATGCTACCAGTGTAGAGCTTCTTGTGGGGCTCGATCTTGTTAGAAACTGTGAGATCATGACCTGAGCCGAAATCAAGAATCCGATGCTTAACCAACTGAGCCACTCAGGCATCCCTCAACATTTGTCACTTTAAAGTACCAAAGTTGACAAATCGTCTCTATAGGACAGAAGTTAGAAGTGACTTGTTTGTTGGTACCTCCTATGATTTAAGAAAAGTTCCCTCACAAAATGTACTCCCCCACTCACTCACCCTCCCCCACCAGGCTAGAACCCAGCTGAGCTGCTTGTATTTAGAATTATTCCACACCACCAGTGAGATGCCTGGACAACTAAACGAGATTAATCCCACTCTCAGATCCCTCACCTGTGTTCTGATGTGCTATTTCTTAAGAAGTGGTCTTCATTTCGTAGCCTCTTTATTTTGGTCTTTATTTTGGTCATGATAGCTCCCAACACACAGTGAATGCTAGAATTTAAATTGTATTTGAAGAATATCCCAAGGGGGTGGGGGTCGTGCCTGACTGGCTTGGTTGGTAGAGCATGTGACTCTTGATCTCAGGGTTGTGAGTTTGAGCCCCAGATGAAGTGCAGAGACTAAAGAATAAAAAATTTAGGGGAGCCTGGATGACTCAGTCGGTTAAGCATCCAACTTTGGCTCAGGATATGATCTCGCAGTTCATGAGTTCGAGTCCCACAATGGGGCTCTGTGCTGACAGCTCAGAGCCTGGAGCCTGCTTCGATTCTGTGTCTCCCTCTCTCTCTCCCCCTCCCCTGCTTGTACTCTCTCTCTCTCTTGCTCTCTCTCAGAAATAAACAAACACTAAATAAAAAAAGAAAAAATTAGAAAAAAAAAAAGAACATTCCAAGGGCAAGGGCCCCTACTATGTATAACTGTGCATGGGGAATGCAAATTACTCGGTCTGAAATGGACTGTGGCCCAGGCCCAGACACGTAAGGCTGTGGAACAGTACCTGCATGATAACTGTGGGCAACACAAGGAACATAAATGCAGACTCCTCGAGTGGAATGCAGGTGGTGCCATCGTCTGCGAGCAGGAGTCCAACTGGGCAACGACAGCTTCCCTTGGGGCGTGGGCTCAGAAGGCACAAGTGAGAACATCCAGCGTCCAGACAAGGATTGGTAGACTTGGGCTGGAGCACTTCATGCATGATCTGGAAGAAAGCAGCCAGATGTTACTATGCATCACCGAATCCTTACAAATAGCTAATGAGTAAATCTTGCTTTCTAATCATGACAGAAGGATGTCACTAGTTTGCACTTGGGAAGTTCATACATATGGCCTTTTTAGGGAGACTGAGGGGCAAACTTTGAAGAGTACACTGTAGACCTTGAGTCCGTACGGCTGTTCAGAACGCTTGATGAGGACAGCCCTGTCCTTGCCTGTTGTCTTCTTCATGCGTTGTACAGTTCTCGTCTTCATCTCAGACCAGAAGACTTCATCTTCAAACACAGCGACCGAAAAGGGGCTCTTGATTCGAGTTAGCTGCAGCATCTAAAATGGTGGTGATGAGGTTTCTGGGATGAGTTTTACACAAGGCATAAGACATTACATACAGCCTAACACCAAGGGACACTTACAGTAATACCAGTGCCATCTAGATTAGCAGAGCCAATACAGTGAAATTTGTCATCAGACCAGAATATCTTCCAGCTAAACTGGTCAAGCGCTATGCTGGTTGGCGAGCCAAGACCTTGATCGATGAGTACTTTTCTGCTGCTACCATCCATCCCGGCTTGTTCTATTTGAGGTTCTCCTCCAATTTCAGACCAGTACATTAACCTATACAGATGAAAGTCAGCTTTAAAGTATTACCTCACAGAAAATATTGATTCATTCCTTAAAACACTGATCTCTAGCCCAATTATTTTTTTTCCTCAAACTTGGTCTATTCCTTATGTGAAATTGTGAAGTGGTTGGGGCGCCTGGGTGGCTCAGTCGGTTGAGCGTCCGGCTTCGGCTCAGGTCACGATCTCACAGTTTGTGGGTTCGAGCCCGCATAGGGTTCTGTGCTGACAGTTCAGAGCCTGGAGCCTCCTTCGGATTCTGTCTCCCTCTCTCTCTGCCCCTCCCCAGGTCACGCTCTGTCTCTCTCTGTCTCTCAAAAATGAACAAATGTTGGGGCGCCTGGGTGGCTCAGTCGATTAAGTGTCCAACTTCAGCTCAGGTCATGATCTCACAGTTTGTGGGTTCAAGCTCCGCGTCGGGCTCTGTGCTGACAGCTCAGAACCTGGAGCCTGCTTCGGATTCTGTGTCTCCCTCTCTCTCTGCTCCTCCCCCCCTCATGCTCTGTCTCTCCTTCAAAAATAAATAAAAACATTTAAAAAAAATAAAAAAAAATTATGAAGTGGTAAAAGAAAGTTTCCCTTGAAACTTTACAGTGCTTGTTTATTCATTACTTGGAGATAAAATATCATAACAGCTATAGAAACAGCCAAGGAATACCTTGGTTCTGGGCCTGGAAAACAGCCAGGGAACCTGCCGATCTTCTCTGGGCGAGAAAGTAGGCTAGTTCTATGGGAAGATGTGTGCCTTAGACCTTATTCTTAGTCACAATTGAAGCCATTAGATGCATCAGGAACTATTGCCAATTTCCTGAGGACCATGTTAACAGATTCCTGGTTGAAGGTGTTGAAAGGGTGAGAAAAGCAGAGGGTCCCCGATATGGGTCACCTTTGGATCCTAAGTTTTGCTCTATCTTGTTCTTACATTTGATACACACATGGCCATCCCAGTGAAGGTTTGGCTCTGACAGATACAAAACATGGTCTCTAAGTTCTTGGCCCTTTCCACAGAGAAAGGACTCTGGATGGAAGAACTTAGATTCGAGCCCAACACATAATTATTTCCTCCACTAATACCAAGCACATCAGTATAAATTAAACACTATCCCTAGTTCCATTCTCCTTCCTCCTGCCATTTAAAGCCATAAAATAATATACCTCTGAATGGAGCATTATTTTAGCAGAAGAAAGTGTAGGTGGGCCAGCAAGTGAGCATTCCTATATCTCACTTCACTGAAATAAAGGACTTTTACCAGAAACTTTTACGATTACCATGTGTATGGTTGACCCACATCACCGTAAGATCTAAAGTCAACTCAGATAGGTTTTTACTCACTCATTCTGTGTTGGGTGAACACAACCAAGGTAGAACTAAGGAGGAATGACAAACCTAAAGGACCTCACTGGCGTTGTGATCCCCGGACTCACCCGTTTAGGGGATCTAAAGCCAAAGACTGTGGTTGAGTCACGTCATCATCCAGGACAATCGTGTGCTCAGATTTTCCTCTCCAGACGGCAGTCAGCTGAATTGCCAAAATCTGGCCAGCTGTCCCATCCACCCAGTACAGATTCCTTCCGATCCAGTCGACCACTATACAGTCTGACCTTATCCCTGAAGAGAGGAAGCCATTCAACATGTGAATCGAGGTTAAATTACAGCCTTTACTGGGTTTTGGCTCCTAGGCTTCAGGCTTGAATGTCATGTTAATTCATTTTCCTATGAGTACCTGCATCCCCATCAGAGCAATCTTTAAAATACTCCCAAGTTCTACTCCTAGAGGAAGACCGCCATTAGAAATAATAGCCTCTGGCTGACAGTTTGGCCCCCACTGTCTTCTGGGGTGACAACGCATCTTTCCATTTCCAGCCAATTAGCAGGCTTTGATCTCTTTTAGTGAAGAAGATTTAATGAAATCAGTGTTTAGAATGTTAATGGCCACTCATTTTATTGTTCACGCTATATGTAATTCACAAGGGCAGCATGAAGTCTGCGCAAAGGGACATACCTTTCACTATGGTCCCTTTCTTCTTGGTGTCCATACTTATCCACTTAATACTTTCTGTACCGACATCCGTCCAGAAGACCTTCTGCCCCACTAAGTCATAGTCAATAGAGAAAATCATCATGTTCTTGTCTACGGTTGCCAGAATGTCTTCCTTCAAGCTCCTCAAGCCATAGAGGAGTAGGCTGAACTGAATTGCCACAAGCAGGATTGGTTCGGTACCTGCCAAATTAGAACCGCTTTCAGCACGGCCTTAAGGAGTTTGATTGCTGAACCCAGCATGGGCTAAGGAATAAGAGAACAAAGTCGTCTTTGCCTTCTCACTGCCAGGGCTGGGACACCAGCCAGCTGGTATGTAAGTAGTTCTCCCCTCGATGTTATTAAACTTGAGCTAATACCCACAGTTCAAAGATACTCAGAAGAAAGGCATGGCTAGCGTAAACTGAAAACAATATTTCTAACTAAGGATTTGTGCATAGTGGGCAGGAACAAAGTGCCTATTGGAACTTTTGACACTCATTCTAACTTCAGGTAAGGCTGACCGGTGGCGACAGAAGCCGGAGTTGTGGTTCTGTTATAAGGATGCCTTATCTGTAGACACCTTCAGACTCTAACCCAACCTAAATGGCTACATATAAAAAGGGGGCTTGGGGACCGTGCTAGTCCTGCTCTGCAGACAGAAAGCAGGCAGGGGCATTTAGGACTTGAGAAAGGAGATTTGCACTTGTTATTCCTGGAAAATTTAGAAGCTCAAAGCTCCTGATCCGGGGCTGAGGAGACATCCGGGCTCCAGTTTACCTGCTGCTTTACAGGTATGGCCATCAGGCTCCAGGGAGTAGCCAGGGTGACAGGTGCAGCCATAGGAGCCCTCGGTGTTGACACAGGTCTGACTGCAAGGCTGACCACCTGGCTTCTGGCACTCATCCACGTCCTTGCAGACTTGGCCGCTGCTCTCCAGCTCAAAGCCTCGCTCACAAGCACACACCTGAATGAGTTTCAAAAACATGAAGACTTCCTGAAGACATCGATACATAACATTGATGAAAAGGCCTCACCTTGCTATTAAAAGCACATGGTGATACACTCAATTTCAACAGCTGAAAACAAAAAAGTTCTCAGAACCAGCTTCATTTAAAATTTTAATGTTTATGTATTCTTGAGAGAGAGAGAGGGAGGGAGAGGGAGAATATGAGCTGGGGAGGGACAGAGAGTGAGGGAATCTCACGCAGGCTCCACACTATCAGTACAGAGCCCAGAGCAGGGCTCGATCTTACAAACTGTGAGAGCGTGACCAGAGCTGAGATCAAGAGTCCGACGCTTAATTAACTGAGTCACCCAGGTGCCCCAGAACCAACTTCATTTTAAATACAGTCATTCTCGGGGCGCCTGGGTGGCTCAGTTGGTTGAGCATCCGACTTCTGCTCAGGTCATGATCTCACGGTTTGTGAGTTCGAGCCCTGCATCAGGCTCTGTGCTGACAGCTCAGAGCCTGGAGCCTGCTTCGGATTCTGTGTCTCCTTCTCTCTCCTCCCCTCCCCAACTTGTGTTCTGTCTCTCTGTCTCTCAAACAATAAGTGTAAAAAAATTTTTTCTTAATATAGCCATTCTCTGTCTTATCAACCTTGCTGCATACCTCACACCCTTGCCACCACCATGGTTCCTGAATCAACAAAGGGGTCCAAGTTCAGTCCATGACACCCCAGAACCCCAGAAGAATCAGTAAGAGGCATGGAGACTTAACTGGCAGACCGGCAGTCTGCCAACAGAGAGAGACATTACTACGATGGGACATCAGAATACCGTTTTCTTCTACTTGCCCATCAGAGTCAGGCAAGTTCATGATGTTCGGCCAACTACTAATGCCAGACCAATGCACGGGCTGTGGCTCTCCTCAGTTTAAGGGCAGGTCACATCCAAATACACACATGGAAGGGACTTCCTTCAAACCTTCTGGCTCAGTCCCACGTGTCCCCCTGAGCTCACAGCTCGCAGGCAGTGGAGATTCTGCAGGCTGGGTGCTACGGTTCCAGGAGACATGACATGGGGAAGGAGCTCAACGGGATTCCCTAGGAGTTGGCAAGGACTCAGGGGACATCAGAGGATGGGTCGGGGCGGCTCTGCCACATGAGACTTAGAGCCTCCGGAGCAGCCAGGGACAGCCTGAGTGAGGACATAGCCCCCTTTCGCTAAACCAAGTCTATGGCTGCTGGAGAGGAGTAGCTGGACGAACTCACAGGCCCGCGCGGGGACTGGTAGCAGGCGTGGGAACACCGCGCTCGGCTGCATGCTGGCCACGCACACTGTCCACCTTCGTCGGAGCCATCGGGACAGTGCTCCTTCCCGTCACACACCAGGCGGAGGTCGAGGCAGGCATGGGAGCCACACTGGAACTCAGAACTCTGGCACTTCTCGGGGGGGCCTGGAGAGGAGGACTTTCTACTTTTATAGTCCGCCCCTGACCCCCGAACACCCCTCCTGCAGCAACGACGTGCCATCAAGACGCCTCCATTCTGGTAAGGGGGTAGATGTCAGCGCCCGCACCGCTTGCTTGTGGAGCTGGCTTCTCACGCCAAGAGGAGGCCGGCAGCCGGCGCCCCTGAGGCCTCCCCCGCTCAACTGGAGCCCCTGCACTTACACCCGGCCTCGTCACTGCCGTCCCCGCAGTCTCTCTGCCCGTCACAGCGCCACGCGTCAGGCACGCACCGCTCTCCGCTGGCACAGGACCACTGCCTGGAGCCACAGCGAAGCTCCTCGGGGTCACAGTCCTGCGGAGACAGTGGCTCCGTCAGCGACACCTGCATTCAGAGCCCAGGAAGCAGTTCTCGGAGGGAGAACAGGCCTGGGTTACGAGGCAACGCTCAGGTCCCCTCTGCAATGAGGCCAGAGAAAGCCCCAAAACTCAGAGAGAAACACTCTCAGTAGCCAGAGTTTAGGTGAGGAGTTCTAGGTAAACTGAACCTGGGTGGAAGTGGGAAGAAAGGTCTTCGTTTAAGAAACCTAAGAATGGGAACACCTGGGTGGCTCAGCCAGTCAAGTGTCCGACTTCAGCTCAAGTCAAGATCTCTTGGTACATGAATCTGAGCCCCTCGTTGGGCTCTGTGCTGACAGCTTGGAGCCTGGAGCCTGCTTCGGATTCTGTGTCTCCCTCTCTCTCTGCCCCTCCCCCACTCATGTTCTGTCTCTCTCTCAAATATAAACATCAAAAAATTTTTAAGTAAAAGAAAGAAACATAAGAATGTGCTCTAGAAACTTTCTTTAGATTGTTTAACCATATCAAACCCACACCCTAGCATGTTAAAAGTTATAGCACCAATGTGCACCTAATCTGACTTGGACACTCAGATCTGGGACAAGAGGGGAGGGGACATCTGTTCGCCTACTGTAGCCCCGAACCTTCAGATGCATTCTCAGCCCCTCGGGTACCAGCAGCGACATCTTTCACACATTTGACAGATGAGGGAAAAAACACTCAGGAGTAAGTACTTTCTTAAGGTCCAACACAAGCCGTAGGATTCTAGCCAGGCTGCACCTCACATACAACGTGGCAGCCTCAGTGCCCCTCATGGTGACAGGTGAGCGGAGCTTCTGAGTGGGACACTTAAGCCACAGCCATTAAGACCAAACATTTGAAAACCTACAATAAAAACCTCTTAAACATTTTTGTTTCAACAGGAGATCTTCTCACTTTGGACACTTCAATGTAGTTACGAGTAACTTTCTGAGCAGTAAGGAGGAGAGCCTTCTCTGTTCTTGTATTTTCTCAAGCTTTCTAGAGGGAAGCACATATTCCTGTTGTGAGGAGAAATCTGTTCTTCTAAGTTGCTTTTTTTTAAATCTTTTTTAATGTGTATTTATTTTTGAGAGAGAGAAAGACAGAGCATGAGCAGGGGAGGGGCAGTGAGAGAGGGAGACACAGAATGCAAGGCAGGCTCCAGGCTCTGAGCTGTCAGCACAGAGCCCGACGAGGGGCTCAGATTCATGAACCAAGAGATCTTGACTTGAGCCAAAGTCAGACACTTAACCGACTGAGCCACCTAGGCACCCCTAAGTTTTTTTTACTGTTTGTTTATTTGGGGTGGGTGAGGGGCAGACAGAAAGTGGCGGGGGGGGGGGGAGAGAGAGAGAGAGAAAGAGAGAGAGAGAGTCAGTCCAAAGCAGGCTGCATGCTGTCAGCACAGAGCCCAACATGGGGCTCAAACTTACTAATGGTGAGATCATGATCTGAGCCAAAATTAAGAGTCTGGCGCTTAACCGACTGAGCCACACAGGTGCCCCGAGGAGTCTGTTTTTTCTGAAGAAGGGTACACTACCTTCTCGTCGGTTCCATCTTCACAGTCTACGTCACGGTCACATAGCCACTCTGCTGACACACACTCTCCACTCCTCCTGCACCTCACCTCCCCTGACGGGCACTGCGGAGGCAAATCAACAGGACAGCCTTCTTCGTCGGAGTGGTCCAGGCAGTCTTGATTGCCATCACAGCGCAGAAAATTAGATATGCACTGGCCGCTCTTGCATCGAAATTCAGGTGTGCTGCATTTTGCATGAACTGGAAAATAGAACTTTAGGTAAGAACTCAGCCAGAGGTGGAAGCAGTTTGATGGCAAAAGAAATGGTCTGAAGACTCTTCAGCCTCCTGCTGTCACCTTGGGAACTAAACCCTGGCCCTCAAAGGTGGTTCGAGCATTGTTAGGTCAGAAAAGGCCTACTAAGCTTGCCCGGAAAAATCCTGTCTTGGAGAACAAGGGCTGGAGGACAGGAATGGAGACATGTGGAAGGACACTGGGATAGGCTGGGGAGGAAGACTCTTGCAGGACCTTAATGTCATCCATGAAAAGAGAAAGTCTCTCACAACATCCAACATACCCTACATGTTCTGTTCATGGGCTCCATTCCTACAGACAGAAGTTGCTTGGTCCAAGAAAAAAGGTCAGATCCCAGGCAAAACCACAAATACGTATTGAAAAGTAAATGATACCTTAGGTTCTTCCTCCTAATGTTCTTCTCATAAGCACGAATACAGTCATATCATCTGGCTACCCAGTCACCTCCACATTCAAATCCATCATGGTACCTCGACCAGCTCCCTCTTCTGCCCACTTCAATTTCTCCAAAATCTCTCTTCTACCCTATTCCCACAAAATGATCAAGGTCTTTGGAACAAGTCATTGGGAAGACTAAAAAGAAAGATCGTGTATCCCACAAAAAAGAGGGGAAAGTGGTAACACCTATAGATGAGGATAGCCCATCACATGAGAAGACCTAGGATCAAAATTAAAATCTCCCTTCAAGGAGGGAGATTCTAGCTCAAGAAATATGCTGTCAAGTAGACTGGTTTCCCACTAATGGGAATCTTGTCCCTCCAACTTGGAACCTTCCGTCCTAGTCTTGTTAACTTTGTGGTAAGTACAGTCCATCTTTGTTATTTGCAGATTATTTGCACATTCGCCTACTTGCCAAAATTTGTAACACCCTTCCTAAATCTGTGCTCCCACACTTTTTTGGTCATCTGAGGATATACATACACGGGGCACCTGGATGGTTCAGCCGGTTAGATGTCCGACTCTTGGTTTCGGCTCAGGTCATGATCTCACGGTTTCACGGGCTCAAGACCAGCATCGGGCTCTGCACTGACAGCTCAGAGCCTGTTTGGGATTTTCTCTCTCCCTCTTCTCCGCCCCTCCCCCACTCACACGGTCTCTGTTTCTCTCAAAATACGTGAATAAACTTAAAAAAAAAAAAGACACACATATACAGCAGCAAAACATTTGTGTTGTTAACACACATTTCCAGTTGCGATCAAACAAGGTGACGCTCTGCCTTCTTGTTTTGGTCCTTACACTGGAAACAAGTGTCCTTTCTGCAGTCTGTTTAGGGCCATACTTCCCACATTTTTGTATTTTTGGTGATTTTGCTTTTTAAATAGGCCCCCAAGTATAGTGCAGAAAGGCTGTCTAGCATTCATGAGTGCAAGAAGCCTTACAGAGAAAATATATGTATGAGATAAGCTTTGCTCAGGCATGAGTTAAAATGCTGTTGGCTCTGACTTCAGTGTTAATGAGTCAACAATATATTATCTAGTGGTCTCTAAACAGCAATACTCCTAAAACAAGGTTACACATGGATTGGTTGACAAAAATATTATCGCGATAGATTTCTCCGAAACCTCACCCTGCATTTTTTTCTATGAGCAACGATGTGATACCTGCTTATTCAGTGTTTGTGGCAACTTTATAGAATATAACTATCACAGATAAGGAGAATCAACCGTAATGCATTTTCAAACACTCCAAGGGAGCCATATGGCACTTACTACATCCTTGTTCGTCTTTCCTGTCAGAACAGTCTGGGTTGCCATCACACAGCCAGCTCTTAGGGATACAGCGGGTCTTGTTGTCACAACGCAAAGAACAATCTTCAGTGGGCTCCCAGCAGTCCAGCTCATCGGACCCATCAGAGCACTGCTGAGCCCCGTCGCAGTGGTACTTGCCCTCAATGCACTGGTTTCTGTTCAGACACTGGAAGACTCCTAAAATGGAAAGGACCGGAGGCTCTCATCATATACTCAGTCATACTGAAGACTTAAAATTAGATCAACTCGGGGTGCCTGGGTGGCTCAGTCGGTTACGCGCCAGACTCTCAGTTTCGGCTCCTCTCATGATCTCACGGTTTATGGGTTCGAGCCCGGCATCAGTCTCTGCACTGACAGCATGGAGCCTGCTTGCGGTTCTCTCTGTCCTCTCTCTGCCCCCCATCCTTGCTCTTGTTCTTTCTTTCTCTTAAAATAAGTAAACATTTCAAAAAATAAATAATATAAAATTAGATGAACTCCCCCTCATCCTGGAGTTTGCATCCTGTTTGTGTGAGCTTTAGAGCTTATCTAATCCATGAGCAAGCTTTAGTAAAGTACTCAGGCCAATTATATTAACAAGCTGAACTAAGTTGTTTCATAAGCTCTCATATTGGTTTGGTTACTTTAAACACTTGTTGGGACACTCCAAATCTGTTACAAGTGGTCTATTTAGGTCACTTTATGGCTCAGCCTTTCTAAAGGCAAATCCTGGAACACTTATGCAAATATGAGGAAGCAAGGAAGCACCAGTTAAATTACACCCAGTAGAACATTTGCCTTCAATGTGATAAAACAGATACTGGTAGAATCCACATTCTGACAGACTCTGACCTTTATTGATGACAATTTATCTAAGAAAGCAAAGTGTGATTAGAATATAAACATGGTACCTCATAGCATGTGCCCGGCCGGAGTGGCGTCATATGCCTGGCACAAAGGACTAGACAGGAGACCGTGACAAACCTGGTCTGTTGCAGAAGTGGGAACAGTTCCCTTCATCCGAGCCATCCTGACAGTCCCGTTTGCCATCGCAGAGGTACTCCTGAGAGACGCATTCCTCCCCGTTCTGACAGGGGACAGAGGATTGGGGGCAAAGCAGAGGGGGCTCCGGAAGAAGGGCAGGGGGGCCGTTTGTGGCTGCCCCTTCCAACTCAGGATCTAGAATAAACAGTTGCTTCAGGAAATCAGTCCCTAAGGTTTCAGCAACAGAGATGTGCTCCCATTGTCCCCCTCCTCCAAAACCACGTGACAGCGGGGTAGTGCCATTTCTCCACCTCATTGGGACAAGCAGGGAGATGGACTCAAAGCCTAGATCCTTAGATTAGATGTGCTGCGTTGGCCCATCGTCTAATGGCTTCAAATTTCGGCAAACTGTTCTCTCCTTTCAGGCCTACCAACTTTTTTTCACTGCCTGATGCCATACGCTAGGAATAAAAAATAAAGTTTCAGCCAGACTTGTTCTGTCTGGCTCCCTGCTATAGCGTCTTGTGATCTGGGACAGGGACCAGCATAATGTGGACACTCCCTTGTTGTGATGTTTCAGTTTCACTTCTAAAAGTTACCAGTTAGTACGTTCAACAACTAGCACAGCAACCTAACAGATCAGTTTGTAGGATAATCAAAGTTGGATTTTTACCAAAACGTTAACCTTTTCTTGGCACACTTTATTCCCTAAGAGATAGGTTCCTATGCCTCATGTTTCTCAGCCTTGAAAACCAGGCTAAACGAACCAATGAATCAAAAGGTAAGGCAGTTCAGACAGAAGAGGGAGAGGAGAGATCTCTATGGAGCGGGCACATCGAGGACAGAATGAGTCTGCCCTCCTTGTTTCTACCCTTCCTTTGGACTTCTGGCCACTCTTGCTGACAAAGCCCCCTGAATCCTGTGATAGGATTTCTTCTTTTTCTGCCGCAAGATCCAGGATCAGATTTTTGGGCTCCAGGCCAAAGGCATAGGTGAAAAGAGAAAGGTAAGCCAGCCTTAAGCAGGGCAATCTGAACTACAGGTACAGCTTCAACAGCAGGAAAGAACCGCTTCTCCTCGTACCCACAGCCCCAGAGCAGCTTTGCACACGATGCTCCGCAAGATGTTGCTGCCTGGAGGAAGGGGGTTCCTTGGTAAAACCTGTCTGGGAAAGTGGTTTAGAACAAATTAAATGGATCTCTTTATGGCCAGAGGTTTATTATGCATTTGCTCGGGGTCTTGGGTCATTTAGCAAATTTTAAGAAACGTGTCAGCTTCTTACTCTTCCAGGATAGGGAAGTTAGGAGAAGGCCTGCTGACCTGTGGGTCGGGACAACTGCCAATATAAGATTCCTCTGAAAACACACTGACAAGAGGCAGGTAAAGTGGATTTCAGAGAATGACCCCACACAGGAAGACTCGCCTGAAACCTGCTGATTCTCTGCCAGGATGATCATTTTCCTTACGTCTGGCTCTTTTGACACGGAGAAGGGCTCTGGCATCCTCCTGTTCCACAGCAGTAGAGCTCCTCTGTGCACGGTCACCAGGTAGGGCTCGTGGGCCGCTATAATGCCGTCACTCCAGGCCTTGTTCAAGGCGTATGTTCTATTTTTTAGGAGGCTCAGACTTTGCAACCCTAAGGAAGAGTCAAGTTCTTACCAGCTGACGGAGAACATGCAACCTGTGATGGCAGGGGCAAGGGGGGTCATGGGCACCACTCAACTGAGGTTCAATGACCCCAACTGAAAATAAGTCCAAGGAAAGTGTTCAAAGCTCCAGGAAAGTGAGATCTGCCACGTGGAAGCATCAGGTGTGGTTTTACTGCCTCGCATGTGGTCTGTGAACACACTCAGGCACCAGCTGCTGGAGATGGGTTCTGGGTGAGAGGACCATCAACAGCCGCGAGGCAGAGGCTGTATCTGGTGTCAAGTGTAGCTGAAGCATCTCTGCTCCATTTGCAATGGAAGTTGGGTTCTGTTACTTCCACTCACGGGAACAGAAACAGATTCTGGACAAAAAGCTATTAAGCATATTAGCTCTGAAGCTTACTACCTTTCAAGTGAAGAATCCAGACTTACAAATGGAACCAAGTGTGAGGTAAGTGACACGGGTCCCAGCTTTGCCTACGAGAGTCAGAATCTGAGCCTGGGTCTAGCCAGTTCTAAGAATGGCCAGAATCCTTGTGCTGAGACAAGATTCTCCCGCCACCTCCCGTCTCAAGCTTCTTCCAACTGTGCTGCTTGGTGTTGCACTTACCTGACCCTTTGGTAGTCCAGAGGATGCTAGACGAGCCAAGGTCTAAGGCCATATGGGTGTCGGCCGTCCAGGTGCCCATCCAGACTTCCTGTCTGCTTTTGCCATCAAGGGTCATACTTTGCAAATGTTTCCCACTCTCTACCCAGTAGATCACCCTCTTTGGCCAGTTAAGAAGAAGATGCAGTATAATGCTGCGTGTCCTGTAAAGGGTATGTGTGTCTGGGCCAGTAATGTTGGTCTTCTGAATAGCACTTCTGTCACAGGGCAGCCAGTACAAGTCCCCAGTGGATACGTCCACATTTGCTGAGCAGACTGTAAGGAGGAGAAGGAACTTCCATTAGAAAGGACACTCAAATACACTCATGCATGGTCTTAAGTTTTGAGTTAAGGATGGACTCAACCAGAAACAATTAGGATGCAAAGACTGGTTCCTAACAAGCCTACATGGCTCATTCATCTGAGTCCCATCATACCTATCCTGGATCCAGCACCTTGTCTGTAGCACCAGCTCATGTGACCCATACAACCAGCTGCTAAGGGAGAGATGCACCACCTTTCAGGAGTTAGAGATCTACGTGGCAACGCTGACACTTGAATGCAGGTCTGCAAATTTGGATTCACATCCCTCTTCATCGGTTAAGTATGAAAATCAATCGATTACATGTCAAGTGCCTAGGACTGAGATTGCTGCGGGAAAGCAGAGACTGAGTAAAGGGAAACCACAACGGTGGTATCAAAGGTCATTCGTGGGATGGACACATAGGGAGGTGACCCACAGCCAGAAGACACAGACATGATAGGCACCAAGTATATGAAAGCCACAAAGCGTTAGCTTCTAAGCATGACAGCTGGGCACGACCCTACGAAGCACTCCCTGCTCCCATTCCGCTCACCATAGCTGGACAATTGGGTCTAAGCTACATAGTTCCTACTACTGGGCTGCAGTATAGCATAAAAGTTAGGAGCAGTATCAGGCTAGCGAGTCAGATCGCCTTGTTTGAAACACGTTCCAAAATAAGGTGCCCGTTAATTTTTGTGCCTCAGTTTCCACAAATGCATGGTAGGGACACTGCTTCTCTCAGTGTTGAGGATTAGAGTTAGTATGCATAAAGCTTAGGACAGTGTCCAGTATTTTATTATTTTTTTAAGGTATTTATTTTTGGGAGAGGGCAAACAGGTAAGGGGCAGAGAGAGGAAGACAGAGGATCGGAAGCGGGCTCTGCACTGACAGGCTGACAGCAGCAAGACAAATGTGGGGCTCAAACCCAAGAAGTTGAGAGAGATCATGACCTGAGTTGAAGTCAGACACTCAACCAACCGGACCACGCAGGTGCCCCACTGTGTCGGGTATTTTCTAGTGCTGTGCCGGAGCTAGTTTGCACGAGCCTGTAATGGCCAGTTGTTAAATTCAGGGATGCTGCAAATTTGCTGTCCAGTATGGTCATTATTGAAACTAAATTACGTAAGCCTACTTGTATTTGAAACAAAACTAAAACACGCATCACTTACTTTCCCGCGTTTTGTTACTGCACGCCGGCATTAAGGGACATCACGTTGGTAGCTTGAAATCTGGCACCATGGGAGTATTTTCAAGCAGAGAAATTGGCAAACGCTGCACATCAGGGCTTTGTGTTAGGTTTTGTTTTCTAGTCCAGGGACTGACAAACAACGGCCCTTGGGCGGATTCCAGCCTGCAATCTGTTTTCATAAAATTTGGTGGAGCACACCATGGTCATTCTACAGTACGTGTTTTCGGCTGGTTGGGCATTCTACTGTTGTATCTTTTCAGATACAACTGGCCTTTCAGAGGGAGAGGTTGAAAACCCCTGGTCTGGGCTGAAGTAGCGGAGAAAGATGCTAATATTGCAAATTAAACTTACATGTGTCACATCTACAGCCATTACCTTTTAAATACCACAAAAATTGGGAAGATATTTTTCTAGTCCTTGAAAACTATTATCCAATTCCACACATAAGTCCTTTGTGTCAATAAACTAATTCCAATTAGTCTCCATTGCTACACTTTTCACTTGTTTACAGAAACACATAGCAAACAACACTTCAGTAGGACTATATTCACTCAGCGATGGCATCGACATCTTTGCCAAATCAGATAGCAATCAAGCATTTATTCACAGTTGGATTGTGTTAAATCCTGATTGAATTGCAACTATAAACTGCTTTTTTTATTTCTGAGTTCTTGAATCTGTAGCCAATCTGAAAATCGTGTGGCTATATGAAATTTACAGTAAAGAATGTCATCTATTTTATTATTTGTAAATAATGTCACATCCTTTATGCCAGCTTTATTAGAAACGTATATAATGTATATATGAACATATCCCCCAACCTCCAGAAAGCTGGTTCTTAATATAATATCCGGTGGTATGCTGGGATATATTTAAGAACTCAATTGTTAGGACTCCTGGGTGGCTCAGTCAGTTAAGCGTCCAACTTTGGCTCTGGTCATGATCTCAAGGTTCGTGAGTTCAAGCCCCACATCAGGCTCTGTGCTGACAGTTCAGAGCCTGGAACCTGCTTCAGATGCTGTGTCTCCCTCTCTCTCTCCCCCTCCCTGCTCACCCACTGTCTCTCAAAAATGAACAAACGTTAAAAATTTTTTTTTTAAAAGAACTCAAATGTTAACTACCAGGAAGGTTGAGAAACAGACAAGGCATGGAACTGGGGCGTGGTACCAGAATGGTGAAGCCAGTACCCACAGGCTTAACGTGTGTTAGTTTTTCCCACTTCCTGGGTGTTAGGGTAGGAGCATATCTTAATATCCCTCACATTTTCTTTTCTTAAGTTTATTTATTTATATTTAGAGAGGGGAGGGAGAGGGGGCAGAGAGAGAGAGAGAGAGAATATCCCAAGGAGGCTCTGTGCTGTCGGCACAGAGTCTGACTCAGGGCTCCCAGTCACAAACTGTGAGATCATGACCTGAGCCAAAATCAAGAGTTGGACACTGAACTGACTAAGCTACCCAGACACCCTTATTCCTCATGTTTTCATGAGGAGAAACTGGCGTAGAATTGTCCCCATGTTCCTTAAGTCTCACTCTAGGAAAGAAGGGACTTAAGGTTGGCCAGTTAGCAAGAACAGACTGGCCACACCCGGTTCAGCTTCGCTCTTCTCTATCGGGCTCTGACGTCTGCACAGAAGATGCGCTCTCTCTGGCATGAGATTCAAGTGGTGCCGTGCAGATTCAAGGTTGAGTGTCCAGTTGCCAGGACCACGGAATGTTCTTTGAGCGATTCTACATAGGTTCTTAAAGACACACACTCTTTCCTAAAAGAGGATATTGAAGCCCTCCCATTTTTTTATTAGCAATCTCAACTGTATTTACCAGCTTCGCTTCTCAGTAGGACAGGATTAACACATTCAAGAGAAAATA
The DNA here is from genome assembly GCF_018350175.1 of Felis catus. NCBI lineage: Eukaryota > Metazoa > Chordata > Mammalia > Carnivora > Felidae > Felis > Felis catus. The sequence continues at coordinate 26,268,115 of NC_058371.1, forward strand.
CTGATGTTTAGTATACTTTGATGTGAGGATAAGCTGGAAGCTGGGTCGTGAGGAGTCCTGGAGATCTGTAAACAGGCCTTGAGATGTAGTAACCAGCCCTTTCCCTGCTGTGAATGGCCTGCCTGGCTTTGTCAAGCTTTCAGCCATCATACACGAAAAACACACCCCTGTTCTCCAGATACATGTGGGGTTTCCCTACGCCAAGCAATTCTGCAACACAAGAACGTCCTACAATTCAGGGGTGCTTGGGGGTGTCTCAGTCGGTTGAGTGACCGACTCTCGGTTTCGGCTCAGGTCATGATCTCACAGTTTTGTGGATTCGGGTCCCGCGTCGGGCTCTGCGCTGACAGTGTTGAGGAGCCTGCTTGAGATTCTCTTTCTCTCCCTCTTTCTCTGCCTCTCCCCCACCCACATTCTCTCAAAATATAAATAAACTTAAATTGTAGGACATTCTTAAAAAATGTTTTTAATTCAGTTCTGACACCATCTACCTGCAGTTGGCATCAGACCCTGCAGGGTAAGGGTTCCGTCCCAATACTGCCCCCACTTCTGATGCCAACCATAAGTACAGGTTGTCCCGGACTCTGAGCCAATGGCCCTAAATCGGGGTTCCCACAACCCCCTCGAATTTGATCATTTGCCAAATGGCTCACAGAACTGAGGGAAACACACTTACTGGTTTAGCGCATACAGGATACAAATGAACAGCCACGTGAAGAGATTCACAGGGCCACATCTGAAGGGCCCACAAGCAGGAGCTTCTGTTCCCATGGACCTGAGGTTTGCCTCCCTTCCAGCACACAGGTGGAGGCTTCATCACATAGACATGACTGAGCACCGATTCCATTTCCAGCCCCCCCTCCCCTCTCCGGAGAATGGGGAGTAGGGCTGAGAGGTCTAAGCTTCTGGTCATGGCTTGGTCTTTCTGGTTAACAGCCTCCCAGGGTCACTGATAAGGGTTTTAAAGTTTTTCTGGCCCTAAGTCGTGGAAATGGACCTTAAATTCAATTTTGCATTCTTGGCTCATTCAAGCCAAAGCTATTCCTCTCGCCCAGGAAACCCCAAAGGACCTAGGAGCTCTGTGTCAGAGCTATCACTCAGGAAGTTACAAAGCTCTGTGCCAGTAATCAGGGTCAGATATGTGTATTTCTTTCCTATTATTTCAGAGCCACCTACCCAAAGGACTCAGTATTCCACACGAGAACCCAGCTCAAGTGAAACTGCCAGTCTCCTAAAATTCCTTGATATGATCATTGTAACACTGAAACCTATTAGCTAAGATTAGCCAGTGGAGCAAAGGTGGCATTTTTAATTAAATGGGAAGAAATTTAAGGCCACAAGTTTCCTCAGACAGCCATCAGCTGTATTGCAAGATCACTGCCCGCTTCACTTTTTCCTGAAAGTTCTCCAGGGCAGGCACCGGAAGTTGCAAGGCACCAGGCACTGTGCTTGCCCTCAGGACTCAGCAGAGTCCACTGCTCTGAAGGACCTCCCGGGAGCACGTCTTTCAGGACAGCACTGCTTGTAGTAAAGCTTATTGTTGGTACTTACAGTACGCAGGGAACATCCGGAAATCAAATTACTCACCCTAGAGCTCTAGCCTCAGTTCCTTTTTATAAAGTAGATGTTTGCCGTTAGGCAGAGCACAGGGCACTAAGCTTGGGGTATAGCACCCAGGAGTGGGAGAGAAGAGAAAGTATATATTACCACGGTAAGAAAATATCTTGCTAGTTCTCTCAGAAATCTGCATTGCAAATCACTTCTAAATTAGTGCAAGAAAAAAATCTGCATTGCAAAACTGAAGGATTTGAGGTCTATTTCTGTCCTGCCCAAACTTAAGGCCAGGAAAATAGAATCTCAAAAAACTTACCACTGACCCCAGGATTTGCCAAATCATGGTAGCCTTTTAACAGTCTGCACAGCTCTCCTAAGCATAAGAGTAACTCTGATACTTCATATGTAAGTTAGTTTAAAACCATTCTTTCGGAGGTGCCTGGGTGGCTCAGTTGGTTGAGTGTTGACTTGCTCAGGTCATGATCTCACAGTTTGTGGGTTCGAGCCCCGCATCGGGCTCTGTGCTGGCAGCTCAGAGACTGGAGGCTGCTTCAGATTCTGTGTCTCCCTCTCTCTCTCTGCCCCTCCCCTGCTCTCGCTCTGTCTCTCAAAAACAAACACAAAAAATAAAAATAAAAAAATTCTTTGGCATTAAGACGGATTCAGATCAGGAATAGGTACCTTTTTTTTTTTTTTGGCTCTACTTAATTTTAGAGCCAGAAAATAAAGGGAAAAAGCCAAAATAGCCACCCAACTTACCTGTACGCTCTGTCCAAATCTCTCGCTTTTCTCCCGAATAGCCAGTTGAGAAGAACAGACGTCCCTGGGCATTTGTCCAGTAGATGAGGTTTCTTTTCCAGTCAATATCCAGTAAATAGATGTTCCTAGGATGCTCTTGAACCAGGGTTCGCTCTATAGCAGTTCCCATAAAACCAACTTTCAACAAGTAGAGACGTTTGCCAGAAGAAAACACCACCTTTAACTCTACCAAGGGAAAGAGGAGATTTACTGTTTGGCCATTTGCTAGGTAAGCCCAAATGCTCCCTTCTTGAGCAATCCCTCCAGCTGAGGTACACCTAGAAAGGGGTCTTATCAAATTCGCTTCTGAGGCACACATACAACCCAAATGCCCTAGCTTCCTTAGAGAAGGGAGCCATTTGGGCAAATGAAGTGCTGATCAGCTTTCCCAAGGCACAAACCCTTTGGATTTTCTGCTGAAAGGTCCACACAGAAGCAGGAGGATTAGGGCTGGGGTGGTGCCCCATTTCATTCAGTAATGTCCTTGAATCCTTGCTCGTGGCACTCAAGTCTCAGTAGAAAGAATTTTAAATTCAATTGCCCACTTAAAGAAAAGTTACTTGGGAACTTAACTGGATATATAATGTTCAAGGTACGATTTAAGCTCAAGTCCTGAGTGTGGCACAATAGTGTATTATATACACCACGAGTGCATTCAGTGGCTACCCCTGAGAATTGTGTTCTTTAAAGGTAGTTAGAACGTGAACATAGTCATAGCATTTTTTTTAATTTTTTTATTAGTTTTCTTTATTTTTGAGAGGTAGAGAGAGAGAGATCACGAATGGGGGAAGGGCAGGGAGAGAGGGAGACACAGAATCCGAAGCAGGCTCCAGGCTCTGAGCTGTCAGCACAGAGCCCGATGCAGGGCCTGAACTCACGGACCGTGAGATCATAACCTGGAGCTGAAGTCGGATGCTCAACCGATTGAGCCACCCAGGCACCCCCACCATGTGTTCTTAAAGCCTCAATGTTCTTTAGGAAAAAGTAACTTGGATAGAGGGGTTCAATGGAGCATGTAGCCTTAATATTTCAAAGACAAAAACCAGCAGGAAGACTTTGCATTAACAGTATTGACATAGATTCTCTGCTCACAAACAGAAGCCAGAACACATAATAGTTATAAGACTATGGAGGATTACTTTTCTTATACAACTTAAATTTTCTGGTAAAACTGAGTGGTGTAAGCTATGTTTTTCTAGTTTAAAATCAATCAAACCCAAATACCCACGGATGGATGAATGGATAAACCAAATGTAGTACAGATAAAATGGATTGTTATCCAGCCTTAAAAAGAAATTCTGGGGGCACCTGGGTGGCTAAGCGTCCGACTTCGGTTCGGGTCATGATCTCGTGGCTGGTGAGTTCGAGCCCTGCATCAGGCTTTGTGCTAACAGCTCCGAGCCTGGAGCCCGCTTGGGATTTTGTGTCTCCCTCTCTCACGCGCTCTCTCTCTCTATCTCTCTCTCTGCCCCTACCCTGCTTACGCTTTCTCCTTCAAAAATAAACAAACACTAAAAAAAAAATTTTTTTTTAAATTCTAACACCTATTACAACATGTATGAACCTCAAAGGTATTATGCTAAGTGAAATAAGCCAGCAACGAAAGGGAAAATACTGTATGATTCCACTTAATGAGGTTCCTCAAGTAGTCAAATTCATATGGACCGAAAGTAGAATGGTCGTCCAGGGGCAGGCAGAGGAGGAGAGGAAGGGGGAGTTATTGTTAAATGGGTACAAAATTTCAGTGTAGGAAGATGAAGACGTTCTGGAAATGGATGGTGGTGATGGCTGCACAAAAATATGAATGTGCCTAATGCTACTGAACTGTACACTTAGAAGTGGTTAAAATAGGAAGTTCTAGGTTATGGACTTTTAACACAACTGAAAAAACTAATCAAGATCTTTGAGAGCGAAACTTAACCAAAGTAAGGTTGTCAGTGCAAAAGTGATTGATCCCAAAATGGAAGCCACGTTATTTCCAGGCCTACCATGGAATGTGACTCCCAGAGCCAAACCCATTTCACCCAGCAGACTTACCACTACATGTACCAGAAGGTAAAAGAAACATTCCCTCTGGACAAACACACTTATAGCCCTTGGGATGGATGGGGGACAGGAGACATAAGTGGCTACAAGAGCCTGGAGCACATTCTGGGTATCTGCCTGTTGTAAAAGAGAAATAGGTTAGATACAATTTCAGAATTCTCCATATACTAGTTCAAAACTGAAGACTCAAGGGAATTAAATTAGTTTTGCCTTAAGAGGAATCCCAGTATCCTCGTTTCCTTCTAGGTTAGGCCTTTAAACTCCCACGATCCCCTTTCAGATACTGGCAATTACTTATCCATGTTGAGCTCAAGCCAATAAAGCTTCAACCACCAGCATCTTCTCCCCCCAGAGTTAAGGCAAAATGCTGCCTAGTTCGCTTATAGGAAGACCCCTTTAGAAGTAAATAGTAGTCTAACTTCTCTACTTTGCTTAGTCTCTCAGACACAGTAAGAACCATTATCTGAGTTGAATCTGACATATAATTGCTGATTGACAAAAGTTTTTAACTCCTACTCTTCTATAAATGGGATACTGGGCTTTCTTCAACTTTCTATCAAGAGCATAAAACTTTAAGGTCAACGACAATTAACGTGTCTGTGAGTAAGCTATTGTAGCCCTTATGTGAATACCTCATTACCCCGTTTCATGTATTTCAGACTTCAAGAATCTGGTTACTACATTGGACTTGGACAAAGCACAAGGTACATGCTTGGAAGGAGTTTCCCAGAAAAGGATTTTGTTCATTTTCTCTTATTTAGAAGTCCTATAGAATTCTGGAATAATACCCAGAACATTTTCCCTGCCTAAAAAAGTAGTAAGTTCCAAGAGCAGACCAAGGTAGTAATTTAGGCCATTTCTGTTTAGTGTACATTCTGATGCATTAGCATTTCAAAAGCAAGTCCTTGACATACCCTTGGGCTGCTGGGATTTGTGCAGGACACAGAAAGCAGATATGGAAGCATTCAGCAGCACCACTCTCTCCTTTGGGGTGTGGGGTGAAGTGCGAAACAGCCGTATTTTATTTGCCCAGAAGAAAGAGTTCTCAAATACAGCTAGTCCTATTGGATTGTCACCTTCCAAGAAGATCTCAGGAAAAGTGTGCCTCCCACTGCCGTCCACGTTTACCGTCTCTATGGACTAAAGGGTTAGAGTCATGAGAGCAGTGTACCGTTAGCAAGAGATGCCGAGGTCAGTGCACCTCTTTCATGTACACTGATTAACATCTTCATGAGCTATCAACTTGACAGAGATGAAATCATCTTAGGATTCACGGAAGGTAATGCCAAACCCAGTGGTGCAACTGCATCTTGCACAAACCGGGTCACAGATAAGTTACAATAGTTACTTGTACAACACATTGTCTGTATCCAAACGTTGTGCCAAGTTCTTTCCCTACATTTTCCGATTGTCTTTTGAAGAAAAACATTTTAGCTGTTTTCAGAGAGGGCAACAGGAGCCCAAAGAGGTGCCATAAATTGCCAAAATCACAGCTGATGTGATAGGCTTAAAAATATGATTCCCCAGGGCACCTGGCTGGCTCTATTGGTACAGCATGAAACTCTTGATCTCAGGATTGGGCCACACACTGGGTGTTGAGATTACTTTAAAAAAAAAAATTTGATGTCTTTAAAAAAAATGACTCCTAAGCCTATGCTTTTGGCTACTGTGTCATATTGGTCTGTCAGTTTGATGCTTCCAAAAATGAGATTACACAAACTGTAATATTAAGACCTCGAATTAGGAATATAAGTAAGTACTAAGTACTTAACTATGTTATTTCAAGGAGGTGGTCTGCCATCTTAAAAGGTTTTACATCCTAGGCATGACATAGAATATGCCCTATACTACCAGTGCCAGGTTTGACTGTAGTATTTAAGAAAGTCACAATAGGGGCACCTGGGTGGCTCAGTTGGTTAAGTGACTCTTGATTTCAGCTCAGATCGTGATCTCATGGTCATGGGACCAAGCCCTGCATCAGACACCACACTGAGCATGGAGCCTGCTTGGGATTCTCTCCCCCACTCTCTCTGCCCCTCCCCATTCCCTCTCTCTCTTTTCAATAAACCTAAGAAAAAAAAAAAAAAGAAGTCACGCCAAGTCTCCCAACCTATGTTGATATCGTCAGATTCTACCTAAAGACACTGTAATCCTAGCTTGCTTCTCTCCGTTTTCACAGCCAGAAATATTTCACAGTGTTGATGCAAGACCAAAGAGAACTTCGCAGTTACCCACAGTCATACAAAGACCCAGGTTTAACAGTTTATCTTCTCTCTCGGACCCATTTCCAGTACCTCTTTATAGTCACTGATCCAGTAGAGCCTGCCGGTCACATGGTCGAGTGTCAGTCCTACAGGCTCCTCCATGTTTACAGCTGCGAGCACCTTCCTATCTGAGCCATCCATCCCTGCAGTCTCAATAGTTCTCATGCCTTTCTCACCACGATTTACCCAATACAAGGACCTGAGAAAAGTAAAAGGGGCAAGGTGTTAACAGTCCCCTCCACTGAACAGCCAGGTCCCCTTAGCTCTCTTGTACAGGTCCCAGATCACCACACTGCTAAGAATGCAGGAGATTTCTGCCCTCAGACTCAATAGACTGAAAAGTTGGGCCTCATAACATTCGATTTAGGCTTTAAACTCAAGATTTTTTTTTTTTTTTTTGGAGCAAACAGGTTGAAAAAGTTGAAGTGTTCTCTTATCATCTTAAACTTCTAAGATAACCAATGATTTGGGATATAGTCTCAAAGAAACACTACTTACTTCTTTGTGGGAAACACGATGAGCTGCTCTGGCACCAGATCCTTTTCCAAGATTTTGACGTAGCCTCTGCCATCACTTAAACCAGCACAGATGACCCTTGCAAAGCTGCTCGCCCAATACAACTGTCCCGTGAACCAGTCCAAAGAGACACTGTTCACCGTTTTAAGTTCTGGAGATACAGGAGACAGTGTTCTGTTCCCACAGATTTGGACCGAACTTGTCTACATGTTCTGATTTCAAGCTACACAATGAGGCAAATAGGACACAGAGAAGGAGGGCCAGAGATGTGCTATGTCCAATATGCAGTGTGCAGCAGGGAAAGAGAAAGATCTTAGCAGAAACATAACCAAAAAATCGAAGAGAATGCAACCTCAGTTTGGGGCACTATCTATTACGGAAGTCTCAGGTGCATTGTTAGGAACTGTACCTCTTAACCGCTCGCAGAGGATTTCTGGGCACCCGGGACAATGCTAAGCACTTCTGCACATGTACCAACTCTGGTTTAACCCCCACACTTACCCAATGAAGCAAGTGCTATTCCCTTCATCTTACAGACGGTGGTTCAAAGGAGTTAGCAACTTGCTCAAAGTCACATACCTAGTAATAGAGCGGAGACAAACCTTGGCCTGAGCCCACATCCCCAAACTTTCTGCACTACTTAATAGTGACTTCATTCTCCAGGCAGACTCTACCAAAGCTCCCATGGAGCGAAATTAGATAGTCTTATCTCAAACTGGGACTGTACAAACTCTCATGATTCCCAAGGAAGTCACAGAAGATGTCCAGATGAGTAACACAGGCTGCTTATGCTCTGTTGATGTGGCTTTAAGAAGCTATAGGGTTCTTCACGTCAAGAAATATACCTGGATAGAGAAGAACCGAGTTTGGCCTCCCAAGGACAAACACATTTAAGATTCCATCCACCCAAAAGTACATGCTTCTCTCAAGATCATATGCAACGGAAGTAGGCCTCGATTTTATAGGTACAAGAGGTTCGTAGATGCCTGTTCTTCGATCCAGGACACCAAGTTCTCGATCTGCTGCTATAAGAATTTTAACAGCATCATCTGTAATAGAATTGGAAAAGGAGTGGTGACACATTCCTTTGAAACTTTCTTTCATGCCATTCTCTTTAACCAAAGAAGCTGTCCCTGCTGAAATGCACTTACCCTGAAGTCTGGACTCAGGAGTGTCCAGAGGAGATCTAGGGGACCATCTTAAGTCTTAATTCCTCCTCTAAACTCCAACACATTCAAACTAATCTTTGGAATCTCTTGGCCCATTTGATTTCAGATTCAGCCCTTCCCCCAACCCTAAACGGACGTCCTCTCTATGTCTCATACACAGAAGCCAAATAAATGAACTGTCCCATCCTTAAAGAAACACAGGCCCAGTTAAGATTTTATCAGTGGGGTCTCTGGAGCCCCTAGGTGTATAGCCTAGAGAATACGTCATTTTAAAGACACTTAATAGCAACTGAAACTCAAACTGGCCAAGGAATGTTGTCATAGCAGCTTCTTTATGGAAAGAATAAAGTCTTCTCTAATACTAGACCCTAAAGGGAATCACCCATAGTATTTCTATCTATAATTACTGCTAAGGGCACAGCAAGAGCTAGGCTTTACTTAGGGTCTCAGAGCTCACCTGTAACTCGGCAACTGGTACCATTGTAGAGCTGGTGACCTTGAATACATTCACAGGAGTAAGAGCCTGGTGTGTTGTGACACAGCTGGCCACAAGGACTGTAGGCCTTGGAGCACTCATCTAGATCTAATGATAGACAGTCGTAAGTCAGAGATGACCAAGGAGCAATCCCTTGAGTATTTTTGTTCCTTTGAGCTACTTTTCAGATGCTCACTGGACATGTATTATGTGGAAACCACTGCACTGGGTGCTGGGACAGACAGTCCCTGCCTCTGTTGAACTGCCATCCACGTAAGTGTAATTCAGCAGAAACATCAATATAGAGACCCCAGAAGATGGATCTAGGTTGCCCTAACAACATTCTTGGGGGTGTTGCTGATTCAGAATGAATGGTAAGATGTGGAAAAACAAAGACTTGTGCACTGCTGGTGGGAAAAATCAAATGGGCCACCCCTGTGGAAAATAGTTGGATGGTTCCTCAAGTTAAACAGACTTGACCACATGATACAACGATTCCACTTCTGACATATACCCAAGAGTATTGAAAGCAGGGATTCAGATATCTGCACACCAATGTCCGTAGCATTGTCCACAATCGCCAAAAGGTAGAAACCGTGGGAAGTGTCCATCAACAGATGGATAAACAAAATGAGACATATACACACAATGAAATATTATTTGGACTTAAGATTTTGGGGGGCCCGAGTGGCTCAGTTAAGTGCCCGACTCTTGGTTTTAGCTCATGTCATGATCTCACCATTTGTGAGATCAGGCCCCACATCGGGCTCTGCATGGACAGCACAGAGCCTGCTTGGGATTCTCTCTCTCCCTTACTCTCTCTCTCGCTCTCTACCCCTCCCCCACTCATGTTTGCTCTCAAAATAAACTTAAAAAAAAAAGAGAGAGATTCTGACACATGCTAGGACATGGATGAACCTTAACAACATGCTAAGTGAAATAAGCCAGACACACAAGGACATTTACCACATGATCGTATTTAGATGCAGGACTAGAACAGGCCAATTCATAGAGACAGGAAGTCGATAGAGGTTTCCAGGGATTGGGGACAGAGTTATTATGTCACAGGTATGGAGAGTTGCTGTTGGGAGGATGACAAAGTTCTGGAGATGGACAGTGGTGATGTTTGCACATGCTGAGGCCACTGGAGTATATATTTAATGATTAAGATGGTGTATTTTATATCATATCCATCATCCTGCAATAAAAACTTTGAAGATGAGCCAAATGAACGCTGACCTGCACAGCTCTGAGCGTCCGGCTGTAATTGCCACCCGGCTCCACACGAACACTGGACTCCCCAGTATGTGTCCCTGCACTGCCCCTCACAGCCCCCGTTGGCCAGAGAGCAGTTTTTACCTGGTAGAGACAGGGCAGCGGTCAGGACGGCTTCACACGGTACAGATCAAACATTTCATAAACCGTTGTGTTACAAACCCCCACACTGTGTAAGGGCCATATGACTGTTTTGACCCTGCTCCCTGACCTAGGAATGTGGAGGCTTTGGGAAAAGACCAGAAGACAAGGAAAGTTAGGAATCTTGGAGCAGGGGAACAGTCCGGACAATTTCAAATGTTGGCATATTGTTCCGCCCACAGAGCAGCCAGCAACCTCTTCCTTAATTTCTCCAGAAATGTGGGTGGTCAGGACCCTTGCCTCAGGAAGCTTTATACCAATTTATTAATTTCAGTGAATTATCTACACAGACCAGAAGCCTGTGCTTTGTCCCACTGTTTCTGCTTTTACGATCTTACTTGTTCCTTTAGTAGAAAGCTGCTTTCACAGCCTTTAGCAGCACTAAAGAGGTTTCATTATACACATCTAATACCAGATTTGAGGAGGAAATAAGACAGATGACAAAGTGCCTGGGGTCAGGTGCCCCCTCTCCCTCCACAACAACTTGAATCAACAGTGATTTTTATAGTGAGAACTGCAAGGTATTAAAGTTTGAGAGGCGCCTGAATAGCTCAGTCGGTTAAGCATCTGACCTCAGGTCACGATCTCACAGTTCATGAGTCTGAGCCCCACATCAGGTTCTCTGCTGTCCGTGTAGAACCCATTTTGATCCTCTGTCCCCCTCTCCTTGCCCCTGCCCCGCTCTTGCTCTTTCAAAAACAAGTAGACATTCAAAAAAAAAAAAAAAAAAGTTTGAGTTGCTTCCCTCAGTTCTTTCCATCCTCATCAGGAAACAGTCTTCCTAAGTCTTTCTTCAGTTAAATCCTTCGAGAATTCACCATATGGTCCTGAACACGCGATGTGCTTCTCAGTAGCAAAGTATGCGTTACTCCAGAATTTTAGGAGCCATGTGGTTTGGGGTATTTAGCTAGTCTATTTCCCTAAAGCCATAACAGGAGAAGAACTCTCAAAGTTTCATGGCGCAAGTAACATTGGCTCAAACTCGGGAGACCAAAACCAAGGCTTGGAACCTGTCACCTGGGATGGAGCCGTCACTGAAGGATTAATAGGTGTTTTAGTCCACGTGTTCCCAGAGTGTAGACCCTCATGACTACGAAGCAGCACTGGCTTACTTGGTCCAGTTCTCCCCACCCCTGCATCGGGCCAACCCAGCAACGGGGTCCTCACCGCATGTGGCGGGCTCATCGGTACCATCTGCGCAGTCTGCTTCCCCGTCACACATCAGGGATTCCAGGATGCATTTCCCTTCGTCACACCTCACAGTGCCTTCTGGACAGGAAGCTGTGGAGGCAGGAAAGCATTCTTTTCTGACAGCACTTGGGGGGAAGAGGTGATAGAAACACTTATTACAGTAAGGTGGCCGCAGTATTTCTAGAACCCAAAGCAAGTCTAGGTAGGAAAGGACGTTGTGTCATTTGAAGCAGGGTTTTCAGGGAACTGGGACTTAAGACTTGATAACAAGGATGTTATGCCACTTGGGCACTGGACTGAAAGAATATTGAATTTGAATTCAATTAGCATTAAGTAGTTCCAATTGAAATGGTGTTACAGTGAGTTAACACGCACCCTAAAGGAAGACTCTTCTTAAGCCGGTTTAAACATTACAAAAATGTTAGAATCTGAATATGTTCAATACTGCAGATTTAATTCTGGAAAGATTGAAGTAGGATTGGGATTTACTGAGAATTTGGAGTTTCTACCACATTGTTGGGGGCGGTGGGAGGGAGGGTGTAGAGAAAAGGAATGTAATACTCATCAAGTGCTTCTTAAGGCAGGGCGGGGGGCGGGGGCGGGAATCCTCTTTTAATGAGAAATTTTCCTCTCCCGTCTTCACTACACCAGGACGGGAGGCACCTGTTAGGAGACTGCCTTCATAAGCCGGTGCTCGGGTGTTCTGTGCATTGGCCACGCTGAGTAGTGGAAACATTCTAGGCAATGCTCAGAGCATCCACCACAGAGCCATTATTTGAGCACTGCTTTAGGTTTCCATGGATAACTAAATCTCGGTTATTGCTAGGAAACATCCTGTTTTTAGATATAGGATGGAAGTCTCGGTCACAGGAATGAAACGCAGTTTGCAGAAAGCGGCCCACATAGTACAGCCTTCCCCTTTACACGAAAGGCCAAGGCCGGGGAGGTGGGCGGGGCAGGGGACTCACCACAGGCTTCCTCATCGGAGGAGTCACCGCAGTCATTGACGCCGTTGCACTTCCAGCTATCCATGACACACACCTTGTTCCTGCACTGCCACTGCCCGGCCAGGCAACGGTTCCGGGAGCACAGTGCTTCGTCAAGCCCGTCGCCACAGTCCTTATGCACGTCACAGAGCTCCCAAGCATCACGACACCGAGAATTTCCCGGACACTGGATTTTTCGGCCAGGACATGCTGTTGGTATCTCTGTCAAAGGCAGGAGTGGGCTCAGGGGGGCAGGGCCCCTGAACTTGCTTGTTCATTCAGGTTTATTCAGGTATTTATGGTCTGCTTACAGACCATAGGTATTGCTTGTTTATTCAGGTATTTATGGTCTGCTTGTGGATTTGGTTTATAGAAAACCCAGAACTGAAAGGGATGGTAGCGATTAGCGGTGTGGCCCCAACTTTGTATACTCAAGTTCATCCCAGAGGAGCTTAAAAAGGCAACGGAGGCAAGAATCTTCTAGGTAATTTTGCAAAAATGCAGAAGTGGATAAAACGTCCCCTCTAATAACGGAGACCATATCTGGAGTGAGCCCATGTGGCATAAGGCTGTTTAGTGACTTGTGTGTTACGCTCAATTCTGTGGAGGTTCCTCAATGCCGCAGACACAGAGAATACGTGTGAAGATACACGAAGTTGTACGTACCACAGTTAACCTCATCGGAGCCATCCAAGCAGTCTCCGGTACCGTCACAGAGCCAGCTAATAGAAATACATTTCCCGTCATCACACTGCCAGGCCTGAGGATGTCCACCGCATACTTCCTCTGCAGGCCAGGGGCAGTATTCGGGGGGCAGAAAGGAAGAGGGGTTTGTCAGGGCACACGCAGCTTTTAAATTTGGGTTTCATATTAAGTCTTGTTATTGGCAAAAGAATAATTAATTCCTGATTCGCCACTGAGTCAATCCTGAACTTGCCTGTCCTTTTCAGGTTATCCTTAAGAACACATTGTACCCCAGCCTCAGGGATAATCACCTAGGCTGATTATGCTCGATAAAGCTTATGCTCCCCAACATGCTTCTAGAACACAGTTGTCCGGTAAAACCTGTTGTGACTACAGAAGAGTGTTTTGGACCTATGCTGCCCAAAGTGGTAGTCACCAGTCTCCTGTAGCTGTGGAGCAACTGTAATGTGACTTGTATGATAAAAGAACTGTATTTATTTAAATAAATTTAAATCTTCACATGTGGGGGACACCTGGGTGGCTCAGTCAGTTAAGCATCCGACTCTTGATTTTGGCTCAGGTCCTGATCTTGTAGTTCGTGAGTTCAAGCCCTGCATCGGGCTCCACACTGACAGTGTGGAACCTGCTTGGGATTCTCTCTCTCTCTCTCTCTCTCTCTCTCTCTCTCTCTCTCCCTTTTCCCCTCCCGCACTCACTCACTCTCTCATGCTCTCTCTCGCTCTCAAAATAAACTTAAAAAAAATCTTCACGTGTGGCTAATGGCCACTGTAGTGGACAGTACAGTTTTACAAGTTCACTTCTTCAAACCCCTTTGGTGTTTGAGACTGTATCAAGAACTCAGACAACCTGGAGACTGTTAGTTTGGGGTTTAACTAGAACTTCAAATACTTCGAAGTATGCCTTTGGGCAAGTAAACCTGGAGAAGTGGGGTGAAGTATATGGGGGAGCAGAACACAAGGCATTGATGCAAGTATGAAATTTAATTCTAACCTGCCCTATTACAGGTTTTCACACCAAAGGTTTCACATTAAATTAGTTACAGTAAGTGACCAGTCCAGGAATGTGCATGTGGAGTACAGAAAAGGAATACAGCACTCTCCAAGTTCTTTGCGGGGGGGGGGGGGAGTTCCTCTTTTAATGAGGAATTTTTTCCCTCCATATTTACCACACAAGGATGAGAGGCATCTGTTAAGAGCCTCTCCTCATCTATAGGTGTTCAGGTGTCCCTTCTGGGGCTGGGAGGACTCTTAGCACAGAGCCGTTTGAGCTTTTTTTTCAGGAAGACATTTACCAAGGAGCTAACTTGGCTTCTATTGGTTTTGTAGTTTTCTTTATACCCAATTTGTAAAGATATCTTTTAGTTGAACAAAATCCTTAAGCAAAGCTGAACTAACTTACTGTATATATTTACAAGTAATTGTGTGCGCTGAGGTCTGCCAAGGTTTCCTATACAGGAATCTGTATGATTGCAGTTTCAGGAACTGCCACATGCTTCAGCCAGAATTTAAGGCGAGAAGCCAGACTTTTGCTGGTTTTTCTATCCCAACCAGCCCTCCACACTCATTTCGATAATAATGCTACCAACACCTACATCCCTAGGTTTACCGACTGAAAGCCTGCAACAATCCAGAAGGCCCAACATTTCCGGATACCCCCTAAGAGGGAAAACCACCAAACCTGGCACCGTCAGCCAGGCACACAGCCTGAGGGGCCATCTAGGAGTCCAGACACGGGGAGGCCGCTCACCACACTGCTCATCAGTTCCGTCGGGGCACTCTCGCTCTCCATTGCAGAGCCAGGCCACGGGAATGCACCTTTCCCCACAGGCAGCTTGCCTCGTCATGTTGCACCTCACTTGGTCTGCGTTGGATGAAAAAAAGCAAATCCGTGAGAGTTCCTGGCTACGTTGGCTACAAGGGAGCACCTTTTCATGGTAAGCTGCTGTCAAGAGGTCATTCAGAAGGCCTTCCGTCAACTCATACTCAGGAAGACACTTGGGGGGATTCAGTATCATAAAATCGCATATGACTTCTGCAGTCGTTACTATATCGGAAATAGTTCTTCAGGTGGTATAAAGTTGGGAAACTGCCATCGCCTGTCCCCATTAGAATAAGGGGCTGGTGTGCACTCTGCTCAAAGAGACACAGGCACTGCTTTCGCTCTGGTTCTGTCTTAAACATTCAGTATGAATAGTTGCACATTTAGAAGTCCAAGCTCAAAGACGGCACTCTAGTTTACTTTTAAGCATGTGCAGACACGTCTGAAAATTAGATTAGCATTGCGGGTCCCTACATATCATCTTGATAAGAATGCCTCTCATAGGCTGGTTATAAGCATTTGTTAAGTCTTCAGTTATTTGCAGGAGATTGATTTACACTCTCAGTTTTGTTCAAGTTATGAACTTGTGTTTGTCAACCTTGAATGGTCAATGGTCAAAAATCAGCCTGTTATAGAATGTGGTCCCCAGAGGGAGGCTCCAGGAAGGCCTGATTGTACTTAGTTTATTATGCTGTCATAACTTTGAAAAAGAAAGAGCCAGCCTTTGGTTCCTAGAAAAGATGAGCCACATGGCCCATTCTAGAAGCCTCTGCAAGATGCACTGAAAACCCTGTGCAGTCCTACTCCCTGGGACAATTTCAATATAGAATGGAAAGTGGTGCAAAGTTGTGTAATGGAAGTTGACAACAGAAGGTCGTTGTGTAGACCACAGCTTCTTTGTTAAGGGACCATTTCATAGTCTTACTTGTATCCCTCTAACATAGCGATTTTAGCATAGCTACTCAAGGTATGATTTTTTTTTAAAGCTGGCTTGCAAAAAATATTTTAAAGAAATATTTAGAAAGTATTGGTTACTAATGGGTAGCTAACAACTTTGCCGATGACTCACATACCATCCAGGCAATCTTACTTAGCTTAACCCAAACCACTGAGAGCAAGTGAGGTTACCAACCACTAATATGGGAGCACAGACTCAGCTGTCAGACTACACAGGTTGGCATTTCAGTGAAACTGCTTACTAACAATAGGACTTTGGGAGAGTCACTTCCTCTCTTTGGATCTCGGTTTTCGGGTCTATAGAAGGAGACTACTAAATAAGTGATCAGAAGAGGAAGAGTCAGAGATGAAACGACCACAAAGCCACTTGGCACAGTATACCCACCATATAAATCTTCATAAAGTGTTAACTCTTTTGCTGCCTCTTCCAGCAGATCCTTCCAGAAGGATCCCAATTAGGGGTTCAGTCAGCCCTCAGAGACTCATACTGCCAGGTGAGTCACACCTTGAACAATACGGTGCTCTGGTGCTTCTCAGTTTCGAGACCATGTGTGCATCGAGATTCTACACATCTACAGATGCATCTCAAAACATTACTTTTCACTTACGTAGACGCTTGCTGTGAATGAATACGACACTTATTAATATTTTTACTTCTATATTAATTTTAGGGTAGCTTTCTCATAGTCTGTCAATACACAAAGTACAATGATCCCATGCTATTCTAAAACGGACATCCTAAAGAGGTCTTCATGCCAGAGGGCCTTGGTAACCACTGCTTAGTAAAAAACCCAAGTAACTTAAAACGTTCTCGAGGAATGGTACAAAAAGACCACCCAGAGCAAAGCCTTCTCATCCCTGCAGAGATGCTCTGCCAGGTTAGGCAAAAATCTTGTGGGTGAGAATCCCTCCTGGAAGACAGAGAACTCAGTTAAGTGGTACCTCCTCCGAACTAGTTAACAGCACCTTGACCAGGAGTCTGCGCGAGTTAAAATGACCAGCCTTCAATCTATGAGGGCCAGTAACCAGGACCTGTCAAGAGATCAGCATGCCCGCAGGCCGGGTGGTTTGACAAACGCTGGGCACCTCCTACACCTGGCTAAGCCACCAACCAGTCGCCCAGCCAGCCACCATCTGAGAACTGTGGGTGTCTCAGTCACCCTGGGACACGGATTCAGCTCTCCTCTGCCTTGGGGTCTGCCTAAACCCCAGAGGTGTCAACAAGTGATGCAGGAAGTCGCTTCCTAACTGCACCTCCGGCCCAAGCCCCGTCCCCCACTCCACCCCCGCCCCGGGGGGAGGGGGAGGTGATGTTTTCGGAGGGACTTACCTCTTCCTTCCCCAGGCCCCGGGCCTCCACCAGGCTAAATCTGCTGCCTGGGGAACCCTGAGCGAGAGTCCCATCAGAGACCAGGGCTGCAAAGCGGATCCCACTTGGCCACGACACGGAGGGGGGAATTGGAGCAGGGGGAGAAGAAGGTGCGCCCTGCACTCAGTGTGCAGAGAGCTCGCTCCCACACGCTTGGGGTGGGATGAAGGAAAGACGCCGAGTTTGACCCCTGTGCCCACCTCCTCTTCCACCCACTGGGCAGGCGGGGAAGGAGGAAAGGGCAGAGAAGCAGGGGGCCACGCGACTCAGCCGGCGGCCCCTCCAGAAGGCCGGACTTCACCCTCCTCTGTGGAAGGTCACTGCAGAAGGGGGGGGGGGTGCTTCGCGCACACCATCGAGGGTGCCCCAAGCTCTCCTCCCGCCCCTGCAGCGCCTCGCAGCCCGCCACCCCTGCACGCTGCCGTCCCTTCCAGGACGCCCTGCCGCGCGACCCCACTCACCGGTCCCGGAGCCCGCGAGGCCGCCCAGCGCGGCCAGCACCGGCGGCAGGAGCACAAGGAGCGCCCGGAGCCCCATGGCGGGGAGGGGACAGGGCGCCTCGGGGCCGGAGTCGCGCTCGCCGGAGGAGACCGCTGGCGGGAGGAGCGCAGGCTGCGCCCGGGGCGGGCTTTCTTCCGCTCGCGCCGCTCATTGGGGATGACGGCGGCGGGGGCGTGGGGAGCATCGCCGCGGCCGGCCCCCGGGGAGGCGCTGCCCCGGACCGAGCCCGGCTGCGGGCGGGACGGCGCCCGCCTCCCCGCGGGGTCTCCCCTCCGGCAGCGGGACAGCGGCCACTCCGCTACCTCGGGTCCTGGCCTCCGCCACGCTCGGGGGCCAAGTGGGACTGCTCAGCCGCGCTTAACTACGGGGTTCGAGAACTCTTATGGGCACAGGAATCACCTAGAAATCTTACTCGGCAGACTCTGATCCCGGAGGTGTGGGGCGGGGGCCTGAGAGCCTCTAACAGAATGATCGTCAGGTGACGCCTTGGCTGCTGGTCCTCAGACCTCACTTTGAAACAGCAAACTGAGGACAGCACGGCGGCCGCGGGGCTCGGGAGCCCTTCTCTGCGAGGACTCCCTCCTCTCTGCCTCCTGTCTTCCCAGCGCCCCCGGCCAGAGCCGGGCCCTCCTGCGAGGGGTCTGTACTGACAGCGCGGAGGGGTGGGTCGTCTTGGCCGGCGGTCAGAGTCACAGCACAAAAGCCCTGAGAAACATCATACCGCTTTCCGTGTGTGTCCCCCGCAGGAGTGGAATTACTTTCCTAAACAATGGGACGGGGACGTGGATCTGGTGGCTCCAAGCCAGAGTCCAACATAATCTCTGTAGGGTCATAGACTTACAGGACTGGGAGAATTTGGAGGTCGTTTTATCCAAATGCTGCCATCGGGGGTGAGATGATGGTTAAAAAAATAATGAGAGCTGATGACACATTAGCAAAGCCATAGAGCACCCTCCCTTCCCCTTACTAAGCCGTGGCATTCCTTCTTTCCAGTACACCAGGGGATGTGAGTGTCAGATTCTTGGAGAGAACACGCCAGCGGAGTTAGAATTTAGAATGTAAAACCGGCAAGGAACATTTATAGCGTTGGGAAGGGCAAGGCAGCAATAAAACACCAGGAAAAAAAAATAGAAACAGAAAACTGAATTGCAAAGTGCCTTCTTAGATTTTATTTGCAACACAGTACTCCAACAGCTTTCTTTTAAATCATACCTCTCTTCATGTTCACTGCTGGCCCCATCAAATCACACTTGGAAGATATCAGAATGCCATATGCTCTGAAGTTTTCTTTAAATTCGTTGTGTGCTCGGATTGCATAAGCCACTTAAAAGGACCCTTCCGCGCTTAACAAAAACCTCCTAAGATATCATAATGCTTTCTGCTGAAATGTTGTTGCTTTGGAACCAGATTCTATCGGATGCTTAATGGCATTCGGAGACACAATAGAGCAGCTCAGAGTTTTAAGAATATAGACGCGTTTTCCTCCCAGAGAGGCACCGAAGCCGGTGGTCAGAAGCTGGAATTGCAGTGTGGTAGACCTGGGTTCGAATCTCAGCTAAATGAGGCTATACGTGGATGTAAATGGCAGCTGTATTGTTAGGCAACAGTCAGCGTGGGCTCTTAATAACCCATACAGGCTGAGAAAGCCATAGACATGGGTGACAGAAGTAAGAATTTTCGTAGCATTTATATTTGGCTTTAAATCCTTGTATTCTGACTCATTCTTGCTTGGTGACATGTGTGGTCCCACGGTCCTCTGTCTCTCCCCACATTTCACGTCTTCAATCTGTTCTGTCAGCCTGTGGGTGAGCAGAATGATGCCCCCTCCCACACACACACCACCTGAAAAAGGTAAATTCTAATTCCCAGAACCTGTAAATTGTGATTTACTGTTGTTTTGGTTGCAGGATATGAAGAAAATCTGGCCTCACACAGATATGTGTTGCCTGCAAAAGAAGTAACAGTCTTTTCAAAGGATATCTAAATGTAGACGTTCTTCTCTGGGTTGTTTTTTTTTTTAATGTTTATTTTTTATTTTTGAAAGAGAGAAGGAGAGAGAGAATCCCAAGCAGTCTCCACACTGACAGCAGGGAGCTCATTGACGGGGCTTGAACTCATGAATCGCAAGATCATGACCTGAGCTGAAGTCGGACGCTCAACCGAGCCACCCAGGCGCCCCAATATTCTTCTTTGATGTTGTAATTTTCTTCCTCCTACAAAATATAGGTCTTGGCTCCCAGTACCTCAGAATGTGACCTTATTTGGAAATAGGGTCTATGCAGATTTACTCAAGTCCAGGTGAGGGCATTAGAGTGGGCCCTAATCCGATATGACTGGATTCCTCATAAGAGAGAACTGTGGACACAGACATTAGAGAAGAAGACGGTGTGAAGAGACACAGGGAGAAGGCCATGTGATGATGGCAGCAGAAATAGGAATTATGCTACTCAAGCCAAGGAGCACCTGAAGCTACCAGAAGCTGGAAGAGGAATGGACCTTTCTGTTACAGCTTTCGGAGGGAGCATGGACCCCTTGATCGCAAACTCCTGGCCTCCAGAACTGTGAGGCAATAAATCTCTGTTCTTCCAAGCAACCCAGTTGCTGGTAGTTTGCTATGTCAGCCCTAGGAAATTGGTGTAGATACAAAGACCAAAATGGTGGTAAGCATCGTCATTTCTTAAAGGGTAATTGCAGTGTGGAATCTGAAACCATGTGAGTGACTGTTTCATACTGTTCTTATTAAAATCCACCAGCCTATTTTATACTTTGAATGGATCTTTCACCCATGCATGACTTTGTAACACCGTGCACTAATCATTTGGAAAATACGGGCTCGTTAAGTTATGCTGATAGTCCAAGTGTTGACTGTTCCTATCATACAGTAGTTTTTTTTTTTTTAATTATTTTTTCAACGTTTATTTATTTTGGGGACAAAGAGAGACAGAGCATGAACGGGGGAGGGGCAGAGAGAGAGGGAGACACAGAATCGGAAACAGGCTCCAGGCTCCGAGCCATCAGCCCAGAGCCTGACGCGGGGCTCGAACCCACGGACCGCGAGATCGTGACCTGGCTGAAGTCGGACGCTTAACCGACTGCGCCACCCAGGTGCCCCTCATATAGTAGTTTAAAACTCACATTTGTCGTGGCGCCTGGGTGGCTCAG
Source organism: Felis catus (assembly GCF_018350175.1). Classification (NCBI taxonomy): domain Eukaryota; kingdom Metazoa; phylum Chordata; class Mammalia; order Carnivora; family Felidae; genus Felis; species Felis catus. The sequence goes on from NC_058371.1 coordinate 26,289,042, forward strand.
TCGGTTGAGCGTCCGACTTCGGCTCAGGTCATGATCTCGAAGTCCGTGAGTGCAAGCCCCATGTCGGGCTCTGTGCTGACAGCTCAGAGCCTGGAGCCTGTTTTGGATTCTGTGTCTCCCTCTCCCTCTGCCCCTCCCCTGCTCGTGCTCTGTGTCTCTCTCAAAAATAAAATAAACATTAAAAAAATCACATTTGTTAACATCACTACTGATATCATCCGGAAAGATTTTGACTATTGAGAAGATAGTAAGCTCCTGTTGGTGGACTCAGTTTTCAAATATTGTAATTCTCCCTTGAAAGCTCAAATTATATCATTGGCAACAAATACAGTCAGTTGTTTTCCTTGAAGTGACACAAATGCACCATGCGTTTCTGAGGAACATGTTGCCAAGTACCCAAGTCTGAATAAACAGATGTTTATCATCACAAAATGGCGTTTAGCGAGAAGCGTGACTGGTTACCCTTGCAACTCAGGCAACTGCACAGGTGCTTGCCTCTTCTTAGTCGGGTGGGCAGCAGAAGGGCCTCGTGCAAATTTGCCATTTAGTAACAGAATATTTAAAAGCCATAGACTACAAGGCTAAAATAATAAAATTAATAATTTTTACTGCACAAAGTACATTTTTAAGTTTTTTTTTTAAGGCATATTTTTAAACTACAAGTATGTGGCAATGAAGAATAACTGACTACTAGTATGGTTTGGTGCCACCACCCTGATCCATGGTAAGGAGCCAGGGGTTTTACCACCACTGGTTTTTGTTTGTCTATTTACCCTCAGGGCAAATGTCAACAAAACAAAAAAAGCAAATATTCTTTTAAAAATAGTTTTGACCTCGGAGGCCCACTGGTATCCATAGACCATCTTAGGAAAGGTCTCGTATCCACCATATGTAAAGAGCTTTTACAACCCAATAATAAGAAGCAAAATGATCAGATTTTTTAACTGGTCAAATGTTTGAACAGTCACCTCACAAAAGTAGATATATGGCTGGCCGATAATACCTAAGGAGATTTCTCTTTCTTTTTTTTTTTCTTATAGAGATTTGTATACTTGAAATTGTCAGAGGAATACAAATGAGAACAAATTAGGTAGACCCAGCTTTACAAGCTAAAATTTAAAAACAACAACTCAAAAAAAAAACAAGAAAACAAAAAAACAAAAAAACAAAAAAAACCAACAACTCGATAATACCAAGTCAGGATGCAGAGCAACCAGAACTTTCTTTCATTGCTGGGAAGTGTGTAAAATACAACAACCGGTTTAGGAAAACCATTTGGCAGTTTCTTATAAAATTAAACATCTACTTAATATATGATCCAGGGATCCCTCTCCTAGTTGTTTAACAAAGAGAAGTGAAAACGTGTGTTCGTACAAAGACTTTTACGTGAATTTTATAGCAGTTTTATTTCCTCTAGCCCCAAGTTATACTAATGCAGATATTTATCAACAGTACATCGACAGTGTGTGAAGTATGTCCACACAGTGGAAAACCATTCAGCAACAAAAAAGAAAAAACTACTGGTAGGTCCAACAACATGAATAATTCTCAAACCATTGTATTAAGGAAAAAAAGACTAGTGCAGAAGAGTACATATTGTATGATTCCATTTATATGAAGGTCTGGAGCAGGAAAACTAAGCAATAGAATTCAGACCACTGGTTGACTGGGGCTGGTGACAGGGACTGAAAAGGCATAAAAGGAAACTTTTGGAGGTGATTGTGTGTGGGATGGCCATTCTACAGGTGTGTTCATTTGTTAGACCTCATTAGACCGTCCTCTTAAAATGAGGACATTTTATTGTAAACTATAGCTCAGAAGATGCTTTTTTTTTTCTTTTTAAGTGTTAGGCTCAGGCATTTCTTTTTTTTTTTTACTGAGATCTAGTTTGCTTTTAAAGGAAAACTAATTTAGGAGCTATTAAAACTATTACTGATCAAAGAAAAATATGGAAATAGCTCCAATTTATCTTATGAAGTTTGTGTAATTTTAACACTTCACAACAGACATATTGCATATGAAAGTGGAGGTTAAAAGTCTAAACACATTAAGGTAAATTATATCAAGTAGTTCAAAAAACATAATCCTGAATAACAAGTACAGTTTATTTTGGTAAGGCAAAGTTCATGTATCATTAGGAAATCTTTAATATAATTAATTACCTCAACAATTAAAGGATTAATATTATATTATCCATATGATTTGGAAATATATGCTCAAAACCTTCGGTGAAATTCAGCAGCCATTCCTATAAGACAGGAAAGCAATGTACAATAAAATGTATCATAAAAGAAAGAAAAAATTTTGTATACCAATGCTGCTATAGCCAGAAAACTTAATAATCACTAAGTTAAACTAAAATTAGTAAGAAAATTTGCTAACATGGGTGGAAAAATACAACAGTGTCTTCTCTTTAGGAAAGCAAAAAAGCAACTGAAATGTAAATATAAAAAAAAATTTAATAATAAAATCTATAAAATACTTAGAATAAAAAAGGTGTAGGACATATGTTGGATTATACAAACTTACCAGATTTTATTAATATTAAATACAATATATAGTAGGGGTTGCTGGATGGCTCAGTCGGTTAAGCATCTGACTTCGGCTCATGTCACAATCTCAAGGTTCTACGTGTCACATTTGAGATACTAAGAGAAGCCCGGATAGCTGATAAAACAGTATTTCTAGGTGTGTCCGTGAGGATGTTTCTGGAAGAGACTCACATTTGAAACGGTAGACTGAGTAAAGACCACCGTCGTCAATGTGGCCTGACATTGTCCAATCCATGGAGGACTCTGATAAGAACAAAAATATAGAGGAAGTTGTGAATTCTCTTCCTTCCTTCCACATATCTATATCAATATCTCCATTTGTACATCCTATTGGTTCTGTTTCTTTGGAGAACCTTGACTAATCCATCAGTGTCATGAAACGAATGGATGTCATCCTGAAGTTGAACCTTATACATGAAACTGAAATCTGGACTTCAGCTCCTGGGCCTCTAGAGTTCTATCGGGTAATTTTTTGGCATCTTCAAGATTCTGCCTAGAAAAATCTTATATTATTATGCATACCTTACCAGGAGATTTGCATTTATGGTTATACCCCCAAATTTCAACCCATGTAAAGAAAACAAGACAGAAGAATTATGTGATATAATTTGCAATGCTGAACTCTTACAATTGGGATCTATTCTGCAGTCATTCTGAAACTTCATATTTTCACTGGTTTTTTTTTTTTTGAAATTCAACATGTAGTGACAATGAACCAATATCTTAGTAACCAGTGTCTTGCATATAGGAGATACACAATAAATATTGAATCACGTTGAGTAGCTGTTAATGATTGCTCTGCTGTTAAGGTTTTTTTTTCTTATTTTTGACTTTCTAAATTAATGCCTCAGCCTTCTGATCAGATCTAGAAAATAAAGGTTGTTTTATGAAAGGTAACGTGCTTTATGAATTTAGTTGGCTAATATTAATACTGCACTCGTTCTCAGCTCTGATTGATTTGAAGGAAAGAACTGTTAAGAAATGAAACGCAGTTCCCCATGCAGTAACCTCCATAATTTGATGGGGCATCAAGCACTGAAGATTCAAAATAATGTAAGAGGTATGTCCTACAATTTACAGCAGTGGTAACAGACCCGCAAACCAAAGATTATAATACAGTATGATAAATGCAATAGAGGAACACACAGGTATGTCTTAGACACAAAGAGGAGACAGGGGTTGGCCAGGGATAGACACAATCAGGGCAGGCTTCAGAGAGGTCATGATGTTGAGTTAATTTTTTTTAATGTTTATTTATTTTTGAGAGAGAGAGAGAGAGAGAGAGAGAGAGAGCGAGCGAGCAAGGGCGAATGGGGGAGGGGCAGAGAAAGAGGGAGACACAGAATCCGAAGCAGGCTGTAGGCTCTGAGCTGTCAGCACAGAGCCTGATGCAGGGCTCAAACCTATGAGCCATGAGATCATGACCTGAACCAAAGTCAGACGCTTAACTGACTGAGCTACCCGGGCACCATAATATTGACTAATTTTTAAAAGACGTGCTATCTGTGTGTAGGACATTCCAGCCAGACAGAGTAGACCATATGAAGGTGCCGAGGTGTGTTCTAAGAAATTCCCGTTAATCCAGAATTGCTGGAGTGAAGGCTTCTCCCGAGGCAGTGGCTGGCTAGGAAGCTGGACAGATAGGCAGGTCCCAATCATGAGGTGCCTGGTGAGCTACGCTGAAGAAAGTTCTGGGGAACTTTTGGACATCCAAGTAGGCATATGAAGATTCAAACTAGGCCCAGGCTGAGCCATCAAGAGGTAAAGAGGAGATCGGACTGGGTGTAAGGGACCTGTAGGTATGGCCCTTCTAGGAGTTCTAACTAGTTGGAGTGGTGGTTCAGCAATGGGAAGTAAGAAACCAGACACATCCTGCTCCCCTCTCACTAACCCCAGGAGTAGGGTAGAGCCGCCATAAACAGAATCTGCCAGGAAAGGAATGGTCTGGAGGCAAGGATGGGCAACAACCTTTATTTCAAAATCCGTTGGCCATAGGTTCTTCAGTAACATTCATGTTCATAATTAGGATCTCAAAGAACCTTTTGAATTCTCCAAGATATATAGAAATGTAGTGACAAGGCAAAGGACTTGGAGTGAGCAGACCTGAATATTACTATAAAGCAACATTTTGTTGATTTTTTTTTTGTGCCACTTACGACCTGAGCCCCTTCTTAAGAGCACCTGAATCTCCTTGTAGAGAATCACGTCATCCCTGCTGTGGGGGCATCTTGGTAGGAGCCCAGCCCCTGCCTCCCACTAATTCCCGGTGTCAGATTCATTCTCTGTCCTCCCCAGTAAGGGAGCTGGCATGTAACCCAAGCTTGGCTGATTCATCTCCCGTGGGACTTTGAATTTGGAGCCAGCAACATTCCCAATCTCGAGGGAAAGCATTTAGGCTTTCTCCATTATATAAGATGTTCGCTATGGGGTTTTTTTTTTATAGATGCCCTTTAACAGGTTGAGAAAGTTCCTTCTATTCCTGTTTTGTTCAGTACTTTTTTTTATCATGAAAGGGAGTTGAATTTTGTCAAGTGCTTTTTTTTAAGTCTATCGAGATGATCATGTGGTTTTTATCCTATTTTCTACTAATATGATATATCATATTGATCTATTTTTAGATGTTAAACCAATGGTTTGGGTTGATCTCAGCCCATTAGCAGGGATGCTATCAGGTAGGAACGCCTGGGACACTCACCTAGGCCTGTACTATGCCCTGCAGCCCCCCACAGACACTTCCAGATGAATGCTGTGCCTGGATTGGTCCTTGTGGTTCTTATTATGATTACAATGGGGTAAATTGCTACAAGGCTTTATGCCAATGATTGATATTAAAATTTATTTGGTGTCACATGTATTTTATTTTCTAACTGCGAGATTTGCTAATTTACGTATGTTTAAGCCTAGTGAATCGGCATCCGTGAGCTGATTCACCAATACCTTATTTTCTGCCAAGCTGGGTAGCAGAGAACTGTGTGGGTGTCCATGCGTGTCTCAAACACTTAAAAGGAATAAATGTTGAATGATGACGTGCCAAGAGATATTATCCTGGAAAGATTTCATGAAAGAGGTGGAATTTAAGCAGCCATTTGAAAGAAAAAAAGAAACACACTACAGAGGATCATTTATGTAGCAAGTGAGATCTATGTTAATTTCCCTAACTGTTGATTTGGCGCTTTTGCAAGCTGAACCGCTTTGGAAGCACCCATCTGTCTGAGTCTAAATACCAGAGAATCACCTTTCCCGAAGAACCTCCCTCGCTGGTGTCCATCTGGGCCATCTGAGTAACAGATTGCTAATACAACCTGGTTTGACAGGAGCTATTTTGAAAATGGCTGTGCTTGTCTCATCCAAGGTGACGACCTACTTCTCCACCAATGACTGTAACCATGTTTCTTGGGTTCTTCACCCCTTGCCCAAATTTGTGTCATTTATTATTTCAATTTAAAATGTTGCACTTTTCCAGGGCACCTGGGTAGCTCAGTCGGTTGAGCGGCTGACTCTTGATTTCGGCTCAGGCCATGATCCCAGCAGGGTCATGGGACTGAGCCCCACGAGCCTGCTTAAGAGTCTTTCTCACCCCTCCACCCCTCTCCCCCATTCACTTTCTTTCCTTCTGTCTCTAAAAAAGGTAAAAATAAAACAATAAAACGTTGCATTTTCCATTTCTCGAGAGTCATTATAATGTTATCGTCACTGGTAAAAATGAGTCATCTTAACTCCTTTTGCTGTGTCTCTCCAAAGAGCATATCCCGGGGACTCAACCTGGAGACACAGGGTGTCAAAGATCTTGAAGTCAAAGAGAAGGAGAAAATAGTAAGTACCTTACTGGCATTTCATTTATAGCATTATTAGTCTTTATTTTAAAAATAGTGGCAAATGACAGCATGAAATCATCACAAGCAGGGACCACAAAAGGTACAGATATAGCAGGACTTCAGAGCCGCAGTCGAGTATTTGGGGGCAGTGTCTATTCCAGTATGTTCTGTTTACATATTAAGTTTCTAACAAGAAAAGCCTTCGTTAGTGAATTTCCTCTGTACCGTACTAACAGTTTCCTTGTTGGTTCAATCAGGTGTTCACCAGGTCAAGTAAGTCCTCCTATTCTACCTGCTTGTCCCTCTCACATCGCGCCCCCCCCCATATGCCCCCTGTCCGCACCCCGGCTCCAGCCCCTGGCCCTCTCACATGCCCTTCTCAGCGGCTTGTGCTCAATGTCTGTGCTCAGCACCAGAGTGTTGGAAGCCGGTTATGTCTCCGCAGAGGCTGCTCTCCGACGTGGCCATGAGCAGTCTGGTGTTCCACGCAATTACAAACAGATCTTTGTGTATCAGAGATTTTCTTTCTCTGTTTCTTTTTACCAAATATTGCAAGAGCACGACTAAGAGAAAGCTAAAGCGATCTGATTTCGCTAGACTTTTGAAAAGTGTGGCTTGAGATTTCATTCACTGGATTTTTTTTCTTCCCTGCTCCCTCCCTTTCTTTCCTTCTTTCCTTTTTTATCTTTTGTGGCGGTGGTGGTTTTTGTTATCTTGATTTGGTTCTGGTTTAGGTTTGTCCTGGCAACATTTGAAGATCACACTCATTTGTTGATAGAACAACAATAAAATTTACTGCCCAGGAAGATCTGGGCAGTGAACTGGGGAAAGAAAGCAGCGGTCTAGAGATGAAGGGATCGAATTCTTCCCTTGGCCATGCTACGGATTCGCTCTATGACGTGTATTAAGCTTTGGAGCCCCTCTGGACTTCGTGTACAAAATCAGATGGTGGAAACTGATTCTCTTCCAGATCTTTCTTGACTTCAGCATTCTATGAATTTAAAACCAGACTGTCACAAACATCTAAAAACACTCCCGCAAACCTGTAAGAAAGGGATTTTGAGAAAATGGCAGGTTAACTGTACATTTCCAGACCCTCCAATCTCCCACCTCCTCGCTAAGGCCGCCCAACAACTGAGAAAAGCATGACGTGACAGCAGGTGTCCATGGCTGGGGCATCATCTCTTTAATGCTTTAAAATACAGACAGATTGTGCTCACTTCGGCAGCACATATCCTAAAATTGGACCGACACAGAGAAGATTAGAGTGGCCCCTGCACAAGGATGACACACAAGTTTGTGAAGCCTTTCATATTTTTTACGTATATACAATGGAATACTGCTCAGCGATGAAAAATAACGAAATCTTGTCATTTGCAACAACGTGGATGGAACTAGAGTGTATTCTGCTAAGCAGAATAAGTCAGAGGAAGACAGATATCGTATGATTTCATTCCTGTATGGAATTTGAGAAACAAAACAGATGAACATAGGGGAAGGGAAGGAGAAGTAAGATAAACACAGAGAGGAAGGCAAACCATAAGAGACTTAAATACAGAGAACAAACTGAGGGTTGATGGGGGTGGGAGGTGGGTTAAATGGATGATGGGCATTAAGGAGGGCACTTGTTGGGATGAGTACTGGGTGTCATATGTAAGAGATAAATCACTGGGTTCTACTCCTGAAGCCAATACCACACTGTACGTTAACTAACTTGCATATAAAATAAAATAAAATAAAATAAAATAAAATAAAATAAAGACAGGGATCTTCCCACCACAAAAACAGCAAAGTCCCCCCTCCACTGTCAGACTAATTCTCCAACTCATTCACCATTTCCTGCCAGTTCACCACTTGCCATGGTTTTTAACAGCCTGACTTTGGTCCTGCCCACGAGCGGGCAGGAAGTGAGGCAGGGCGGGCAGGCTGCCTAAGAACAGGTGGTTTCTTTTGAAGTAGAACCAGCAGACAAGACCGGGGAAAATTTTAATAAGTACATAAAAATAACTTTGGAGATGTAATTGGAGCCAAAAGAAGACTTTCAGAAGTTCAAATTCTGATTTACAAGTTTAAATGTATTTAAATATATTTTTATTTTGAAGAGAGAGCCAGAGAGGGGCAGAGAGAGAGGGAGACAGAGAATCCCAAGCAGGTTCCCTGCTTTCCATCCAATCTCTGCGCAAAGTGTGAGAGAGGGAGGCAGAGATTGGATGCGGGGCTGGATCGGAAGACCCTGAGGTCATGACCTAAAGTGAAATCAAGAGTCAGACACTCAACCAACTGAGCCACCCGGGTGCCCCTGATTTACAAACTTAGAAATTCAGCAGACATGGGGCATCCAGGTGGCTCAGTTAAGCATCCAACTCCTGATTCAGCTCAGGTCATGATCTCAGGTCCGGGGGTTCGAGCCCCACATGTGGCTCTGAGCTGACAGTGTGGAGCTTGCTTAGGATTTTCTCTCTCTCCCTCTCTCTTTTTCCCTTCCCTACTCATACTCTGTCTGTTTCTCTCTCTCTCTCTCTCTCTCTCTCTCTCAAAATAAATAAATAAACATGAAAAAAGTATATAAACAGCAGACATGAGAAGTACAGTGGTCAATGCTGAGAGCTGAACTGGGATTTGGGGAGAAGAAAGGGAAAAAGTAGCTGAGTACATTGAACAAAATACAAAGTAACAGAAAATATGAATGAAGAGATAAGAATGCACCTGGCCTAGAGATTTATTATGTGAATAATAGAGTTTCCGAGGGAGAAAAAGCACTGGATGGAGAAAAAGTAATGCTTGTATAAGCATATAAGAAAACTTCCCTAAGCCAGAGAGAGACTATTTTCTGTTACAAGGTGCTCGCCAATTCCCAGGCAAAATGAGAACAGACATATATCTGGCCATACATCGTTGAAATTTCTGAACCCTGAGAATGGAGAAAACACATTTCAGACAGACAAAACGGTACTTGCATAAAAAGAGAATCTAGGCTAGCACCAAATGTCTCATTTGCAGGCTTGGGGTAGAAAAGGGCTGTGATCTGGGAACTGTGCACAGAGGCATACATTCAGATGTGAGGGCAAAAGAGGGGTATTTTGGGTTGTTCAAGAATTCAGAAATATATCACCCTCATTCCATTACCAAGGAAACTACACGACACTCCAATAAAAGGAAAAATTAATTCAATTCTAAGACTTCACAACGGGGGGGGGGGGAAGCAAAAATACCAAAAAATTGTGACAAGCATACATATACCTACAAAATGTATAATTTAAATTGATAAGGCATAATGCAAATGAGTACAAACAATATATATTGTTGTGCCCTCTCTCTCTCTTCCTTCCTTTTTTCTTCAAGCATGTATTTATATCAATATGAACTGATAGACTCTTACTTTACCCTTTTTGTTATAATCCAACACTACTTTAAAAAAATCTTCTTGCTCAAATTGTTCTTACGTGTGTACAGGAAGGAAGGAGGGAGGGAGGAAGGGAGAAAGGAAGGAAGGGAGAACCAAGAAAGAATCCAAGTACCTTTCAGTAACACAGTATTTGCCTATATTGCCTCATTTGGGGGCATTGGTGGGGGTCAACAATTGAAAATAAATCTTGAGGGGCACCTGGGTGGCTTAGTCAGTTAAGCCTCCAATTTAGGCTCAGGTCATGATCTCACGGTCTGTGAGTTCCAGCCCCACATCGGGCTCTGTGCCGACAGCTCGGAGCCCGGAGCCTGCTTCGGATTCTGTGTCTCCCTCTCTCTCTGACCCTCCCCCACTCACGCTCTGTCTCTCACTCCTTCACAAATAAATAAACATTAAAAAATAAATTAATTAAAAAAAGAAAAGAAATCCTGAACGCTTTTTAGCGATTTGCTTACTTTAGCAGCATGGACAAAGTAATTCTGAAACTACTGTAGCTGTATGGGAACTGAGGAAATGACCACACCTGCTGATATTGTTGGAAGCCTAGTTCTCACAGTGGAGGAAGGACACACAAATCTGACTCCCGCTGCCAAATCTGAGATGATTCAAGGGTCAAAATAATTAAGTACGGTACTGAATTACAAGCCATTGAAAACCTAGGGATTAATCAGTCTGTGCCTATAGATTAGGTAGATAGATAGATAGATAGATAGATAGATAGATAAGATAGATAGAATTAGGGCTCTCCTTCCAGCTGAATGTCAAGTGCTCACTGGTAAATGTGTAGGGCGTGATAGAGCTGGAAAAATCGCTACTTTGCGAACAGCATGAGGAATGACTGGATCGGGCAAGAATCACTAGTGGATGATAAATCTAGGGGGGAGTTTCGATCGGCAGCAGGAGGGCTGCATGACAATAAGGTATATCACTCCAGACTGCTTATTAGTTGCAAGGGAGAGAAAGGAAAACCATAATGATAGAGTGGAGAATCAGTCAACAGCCTGCGTAGGTGATCAAAATTCACATCAGCAGTGGAGGGCAGGTAGATGTTGTGTGAGGGCACACAAGGTAAACTGAGGAAGACGCAGCTCACTTGTTGGGAATGAGATGAGGGCGCGTGACCTGAATCAATCATGACTGAATAATCAGAAAAGCACAGAACAACATGATAACAATAGAAACAACATCATATATTTTTAAATGTCAGGGGAAACTGTACTCTTATAAAACGTGAATCTCTTCCAAAGAAGACACCCAGATGGCCAACGGACACATGAAAAGATGCTGAACATCACTCGTCGTCAAGAAAATACAAATCAAAACCACAGTGAGGTGTCACCTCACACCTGTCAGAATGGTTAAAACCAAAAACACAAGAAACAAGTGTTGGCTAGGATGTGGAGCAAAGGGAACCTTCATGCCCTGTTGGTGGGAATGCAAACCAGTGCAGCCACTGTGGAAAACAGTATGGAGGATTCCTCAAAAACTTAAAAATAGAATTACAGTATAATCCCATAATCCATTATTGGGTGTTTACCCAAAGAAAATGAAAACACGAATCCCAAAAGACATATGCACCCCTATGTTTACTGCAGAATTATTTACAATAGCCAAGGCATGGAAGCAACCCAAGTGCCCATCTGTAAGTAAATGGATAAGGAAGAGGCTGTGTGTGTATATATATATTTATTATATATATATATATATATATATATATATATATATATATATACACACACACACATATACATACACACACACACGTATATATAGACATACATACATATAGGAATATTACTCAGCCATGAAAAAGAATGACATCTTGCCATTTGCAACAACAGGGATGGACCTAGAAGGTATATAGTTGAGTGAAATAAGTCAGACAGAGAAAGACAAATATCATAAAATTTCACACATGTGTGGAATTTAAGAAGTAAAACAAATGAACAAAGGTAAAACAACATAAACAAAAAAACCCCAGACTCAAATACAAAGAACAAACTGGTCGTTACCAGAGGGGAGGTGGGTGGGGGGATGGATAAAATAGGTGAAGGGAATTAAGAGCACATTTGTCATGATGAGCACTGAGTAATGTATACAATTGTTGAAATTGATATAACCCTGAACATTAATTACCCTTCAATTTAAAAAATGTGAATGCCATAAAATACCAAGTAAGGCTGTAGAGATTTCCAGACCAAAGGAGGCTAAAGAGGCACAACCAAAAGTGACACTTAGCCTCAGACATGGCCTTTCCCTGGAGGGTGGGATGGCCATAAAAAGCATTATTAGGTCAACGGACAAAAATATTAACTCTACATTAAATTAAATTATTATAACAAAATGTCTGAAATTATAATTATACTATGGAAATTGTAAGAGAATATCACTCTTCTTAGGAAGTACACACAAAGTGTTTAGGGGTAAGAGTAGCTATTCGGGGGGGGGGGGCACTGGGTGGCTCAGTCAGTTAAGCGTCTGACTTTGGCTCAGGTCGTGATCTCACAGTTCATGAGTTTGAGCCCCAAATCAGGCTCTGTGCTGACAGCTCGGAGCCTGGAGCCTGCTTTGGATTCTGTGACTCCCTCTCTCTCTGTCCCTCCCACACTTGCACTCTATCTCTCTCTGACTCTCAAAAATAAATAAATGTAAAAATAATTTTTAAGAGTAGATATAAGGGTATATATGTAACTTACCCTGAAAGATATAATTACATCTGTGTGTGTGTGTGTGTGTGTGGGTGTGTGTGTGTATAGAAAGTAAATAGAGGTTAGAGGAAATTGGGGTAAAATGTTAATAGGTAAGTCTGACAAAGAGCATTGTAGATGTCCTCTGTACTAGTTTTGTTTTTCTAATCGTATAATTGTTTTAAAAAAAAGCGTAAAGAATCCACAACGACGAATTCTAATTTTATCAACAAGATATAAGGGTCAGGAATGGGAGAATGAATACATAAGAAAGCAAAAGTATTCCTAATGTCCCAGTTAGGTTGGTAGGGAGGACAAGAATGATGTTAAACCTTTAGAGGGTCAAGGGGACTCTGTGATTCCAGCACACTGATGGAGATTTCCAACTTTAAGGAGGAGGCAAAACATAAGAGCTATATAGTAAAAGTGTATCGCTTGAGACAAAACAGGGCGGGGAAAATAACTTAAAAAATGAATGTCTTGATTAACCCAGATGAAATGTGAAAAGAGGAAAAGCATGAACAACAATATATTTAATAAATGGTTAAATATAAAGTAAGAAGGAAGGTAGGAAATCATACTATCAGAATGGATGTGAAGGGGTTGAAATCCAGTATCAGATGATAGGACTCTCAGACTGGGTTAAGAAATAATATCAAGCCATATGCTCTTTACAAAACACATATTTTAAATTCTTCCTGGAAAATTTGAAAATTAAGGGACAGGTAAATATAAATCAGGCATATGCAAACCAAATAGTATCCAGCGAAAGGAAATTCAAAAGCAATCATTTTGATATTGGCTGTAGGAGAGCCACACGGGTTTGCAAACGATGAGGGATCATTTTAACCCTCTCCATCTTCTGTCTACACTTTGGAAGGATGGCATTGTTTCCTTAGCAACCCACTTGAAAGGGAGAGCTTGCTCCCCCATGAATAACATCAATGATGGCTGTCACAGGCCATAATTTGGAAGCTCTCTCTTTAAATGTCGAACTTAACCTAATGAGGTCCTATTCCTGAAGACATTCGGATTTTTTTTTTTTAACAGAAAGAAATACAAATGCCTGATTTAGGGGGAGTTTGTACTAGTGAACTCATATCTTCATTCACGCTGAAGAACAGATAAGATGGCGTCAAATGATGTTGAATCCACTAACATTACGGATGCTAAAAACTTCCAGGTATTCTTTGTTAAGTCGCTACAAAGTGAGTAGTGGACCCCCTACCGGACAGTCCCAGGAAAGGCTTTGTGGACGAACTTCTTTCTCCACGCCTGAGTTTCTGCTGCCACCTACAGTCCAGTCTGGGCACAGCACTTTGCCCTTCGTGCTATTTTTCACAGTTGCCACAAGATCCCTTAAACATTGTATTTGCTGACTCTTGCACAATGGGTATGGTCTGTATCCAGGCCGGGACCTGCAGACATACATCTACATGTCAGGGAGAAAAATGATACAATTAGTTCGTACCAGGAACAGCTTCCCTTGCGAGGCCCTGAGATGATCTCTGAGTCACACATGCCAGCAGTAACATTCTCACCCAGGAAATTCCATTTCGTCAACGCTCACCCCTGCTTCTCCCCTCCTGGATTAGCCGGAGGTTGAGATGAGGCCCCACCCAGCCCACACTGTCACTCCAGTGCAAATAAGAATGATAATATTCACAAGAAACACCAGCATTTCTTTCACGCTTCCTGTGTGCCAAGGCACCTTGCCTGTGTATGACCCCATTTATTCTTCATGATACGGTAAGAGAGTCATTCTTATCCCCCCCCCCTTTTTCTATGGACGGGGAAACAAATCAAGGCTCAGAAAAATCAAGTTGCTTGTCCAAAAAACTAATAGAACTAACAAGTAGTAAGCCCCAGGTTTAAACCCAAATCTGTGGTTCGAAGTCAACAATTCTCAGGGTTCCTGGGTGGCTCAGTTGGTTAAGCGTCTGACTCTTGATTTTGGCTCAGATTATGATCTCAGGGTCTTGAATTCGAGTCCCACGTTGAGCTCTGTGCTGGCAGCGTGGAGCCTGCTTGGGATTCTCTCTCTCTCCTCTCTCTGCCCCTCCCCACCTCCCTCTCTCTCTCTCAAAATAAATAAACTTTAAAAACAACTCTTTACACTATGACATGCTTGATTTGCTCAAGTATATGGGAAGATCACCCCCACAGGTATCTTTTGGGAGTGTCCCATTCCCAAAAACTCTAGAGCAACTGAGCACATGAAATTGCTAAGTTCTTGAAAAGTCAAATGAGTAAAATGGCCATATTAGGTGAGCACGCTAGCTTCAGTGAGCTGTTCACCTGGTAAAAGAGATTGCCGCACCTCCCTTCCTTCCTCCCTCCCTCCCTTCCTTCCTTCCTTCCTTCCTTCCTTCCTTCCTTCCTTCCTTCCTTCCTTCCTTCCTTCCTCTCCGCATTCATTCATGTCAACAGCTCCCTGGAGCTGTGTGGGCCACATAAACAAACCAAACTACGATACAATGTAGTAGTTTCACCAACAGGGGTGCTCGGGGCACACGGGGCACAGTATGAGGCACCCATCATCTGCCCACATTCATCTCCAGTCAATTACTGCTTTTCCTTCTTCGCATACCTTCTTCATGAAAACTGAGACTTCCTCAAACTACAAACAATGTGTCCAAGGATGAGGCAAACCTTTCTTTTCATTGCTATTGGTTTCAGTTTACATTTTTCTTAACTTTTCCCACCTAAATTCTCTAACTTGAAATGTGTTCATTTGATCACATCACACATCCTCAAGGGAATTTTCAGGGCAGTTTTTCCTTTGCTTGGCTTTACCCTATCTTCTCCCTCCCCTGTGCTCCTCAGGACGGTCCCCATTTGTCAGGGCAACACATATTACAAATATTACATTTTCGCCCCGTGTTTATATATTCATGTGTGGACATATAAATACCTATGCATTGAGGGGGAAGAAAAGCCAAGAAAAAAAAGCTTTTTTCTGTGCATACCTATAACATGTTCAAAGCTATTGTTTGGTTGTTACCTTTCACCCGTTCGGTATCCATACACTCTTTCAGCTGGAAGGTTCCAGAACCCACCTGATTCAACTCCTGCCCGATGAGTGACTCTACCTCAGATTATTCTCCCCTTAAAGATCTTCCAGACCAAAGGCTCAGTTGTGACCCCAGGCAGATGAAAAAATATTTCTGTTTTGTCTTCTGGGGGCAGATACAATGTTCTCTTACATGTAAGTAGCACCTTTCCCCACTTGATTTAAAACCATTTTACAGAGTATGTATTTGTTAGATACTCTGTTTCTCAAATCCTTTAAAGTTATGTGAGAAAACAAAACCTGCCCTAAAGGAGTAAGTACTGATGATACCAGGGGGAATTTAAGGAATGGTAAGAAAACAGACTCTAAAGTCTCACCAAGTGCTCTCAAGCCCCAGTCCGGCAGCCGCAGGCTGTGTGGCATTGGGCAAGCCAGTTCCCCTCTCTGCGCCTCTGTGCAAACGTTACAAACTTTTTGTTTTAATTATTGAGATGATATATGCAAAGCATTTAGCAAAAACCAAGACTTTGGCATTAGTGATAGATTTTATTTATTTATTTATTTATTTATTTATTTATTTATTTATTTATTGGGTGGGGGTTGGTAGAATTGTACTTTAATGTGTCTCTGTTCACTAGCAGAACAGGAATTTTCCAATGGTGCTTATATTTTCCTGAATAAAATGATTTATTTGTTTATTAAAGTTATAATTCTGTAAGCCACATAAGATTCCAAGATTAAAAAGTCCTAAGGATATACCACACATTGATAAACTATAGGTTTATTTAATTTATTTTTTCTAATTTTATTTTTTATTTTTTAAAACTTACATCCCAATTAGTTAGCATATAGTGCAACAATGATTTCAGGAGTAGATTCCTTAGTGCCCCTTACCCATTTGCCCATCGCCCCTCCTACAACCTCTCCAGTAACCCTCTGTTCTCCATATTTATGAGTCTCTTCTGTTTTGTCCCCCTGCCTATTTTTATATTATTTTTGTTTCCTTTCCCTTATGATCATCTGTTTTGTCTCTTAAAGTCCTCATATGAATGAACTCATATGATTTTTGCCTTTCTCTGACTAATTTCACTTAGCATAATACCCTCTAGTTCCATCCACATAGTTGCAAATGGCAAGATTTCATTCTTTTTGATTGCCAAGTAATACTCCATTGTATATATACACCACATCTTCTTTATCCATTCATCCATCGATGGACATTTGGGCTCTTTCCATTCTTTGGCTGTTGTTGATAGTGCTGCTATAAACATGGGGGTGCATATGTCCCTTCAAAACCGCACACCTGTATCCCGTGGATAAATGCTTAGTAGTGCAATTGCTGGGTCGTAGGGCAGTTCTATTTTTAATTTTTTGAGGAACCTCCATACTGTTTTCCAGAGTGGCTGCCCCAGCTTGCATTCCCACCAACAATGCAAAAGAGATCCTCTTTCTCTGCATCCTCACCAACGTCTGTTGTTGCCTGAGTTGTTCATGTTAGCCATTCTGACAGGTGTGAGGCGGTCTCTCATTGTGGTTTTGATTTGTATTTCCCTGATGATGAGTGATGTGGAGCATTTTTTCATGTGTCGCTTGGCCATCTGGATGTCTTCTTTGGAGAAGTGTCTATTCATGTCTTTTGCCCATTTCTTCACTGGATTATTGGTTTTTTAGGTGTTGAGTTTGATGAGTTCTTTATAGATTTTGGATACTAACCCTTTATCTGATATGTCATCTGCAAATATCTCCTCCCATTCTGTCAGTTGCCTTTTAGTTTTGCTGATTGTTTCCTTCGCTCTGCAGAAGCTTTTTATTTTGATGAGGTCCCAGTAGTTCATTTTTGCTTTTGTTTCCCTTGCCTCCAGAGACGTGTTGAGTAAGAAGTTGCTGTGGCCAAGATCAAAGAGGTTTTTGCCTGCTTTCTCCTTGAGGATTTTGATGGCTTCCTGTCTTACATTGAGGTCTTTCATCCATTTTGAGTTTATTTTTGTGTATGGGGTAAGCAAGTGGTCCAGGTTCATTCTTCGGCATGTTGCTGTCCAGTTTTCCCAGAACCACTTGCTGAAGAGACTGTCTTTATTCCATTGGATAGTCTTTCCTGTTTGGTCAAAGATTAGTTGGCCATAGGTTTGTGGGTCCATTTCTGGGTTCTCTATTCTGTTCCATTGATCTGACAGTATGCCAGTACCATACTGTCTTGATGATTCTTTGTAGTATAGCTTGAAGTCCGGGATTGTGATGCCTCCTGCTTCGGTTTTCTTTTTCAAGATTGCTTTGGCTATTTGGGGTCTTTTCTGGTTCCATACGAATTTTAGGATTATTTGTTCTAGCTCTGTCAAGAATGCTGGTGTTATTTTGATAGGGATCACGTTGAATATGTAGATTGCTTTGGGTAGTACCGACATTTTAACAATATTTGTTCTTCCTATGCAGGAGCATGGAATCATTTTCCATTTTTTTGTGTCTTCTTCAATTACTTTCATAAGCTTTCTATAGTTTTCAGTGTATAGATTTTTCACCTCTTTGGTTAGATTTATTCCTAGGTATTTTAAGTTTTTTTTGTGCAACTGTGAATGGGATTGATTCCTTGATTTCTCTTTGTCATTTCATTGTTGGTGTATAGGAATGCAACCGATTTCTGTGCATTGATTTTATATCCTGCAACTTTGCTGAATTCATGAATCTATTCTAGCAGTTTTTTGGTGGAATCTTTTGGGTTTTCCTTATAGAATATCATGTCATCTGTTAAGAGTCAAAGTGTGACCTCCTCCTGGCCAATTTGGATGCCTTTTATTTCTTTGTGTTGTCTGATTGCAGAGGCTAAGACTTCCAATACTGTTGAATAACAGTGGCGAGAGTGGACATCCCTGTCTCGTTCCTGACCTTAGGGGGAAAGCTCTCAGTTTTTCCCCATTGAAGATGATATTAGCGCTGGGTCGTTCATATATGGCTTTTATGATCTCGAGGTATGCTCCTTCTATCCCTACTTTCTTGAGGGTTTTTATCAAGAAAGGATGCTGTATTTTGTCAAATGCTTTCTCTGCATCTATTGAGAGGATCGTATCATTCTTGTCCTTTCTTTTATGATGAATCACGTTAGTTATTTTGCGGATATTGAACCAGCCCTGCATCCCAGGTGTAAATCCCACTTGGTCATGGTGAATAATTTTTTTAATGTATTGTTGGATCCGGTTGGCAAATATCTTGTTGAGGATTTTTGCATCCATGTTCATCAGGGAAATTGGTCTATCGTTCTCCTTTTTAGTGGGGTCTCTGTCTGGTTTTGGAATCAAGGTAATGCTGGCTTCATAGAAAGAATTTGGAAGTTTTCCTTCTGTTTCTATTTTTTGGTACAGTTTCAAGAGAATAGGTGTTAAGTCTTTCTTAAATGTTTGGTAGAATTCCCCTGGAAAGCCATCTGGCCCTGGACTCTAGTTTTTTGGCAGATGTTTGATTACTAATTCGATTTCCTTACTGGTTATGGGTCTGTTCAAATTTTCTATTTCTTCCTGTTTCAGTTTTGGTAGTGTATATGTTTCCAGGAATTTGTCCATTTCTTCCAGATTACCCATTTTATTGGCATATAATTGCTCATAATATTCTCTTAGTATTGTTTTTATTTCTGCTGTGTTGGTTGTGATCTCTCCTCTTTCATTCTTGATTTTATTTCTTTGGGTCCTTTCCTTTTTCTTTTTGATTAAACTGGCTAGTGGTTTATCAATTTTGTTAATTCTTCCAAAGAACCAGCTTCTGGTTTCATTGATCTGTTCTGTTTTTTTGTTTTTTTGTTTTTGTTTTTTGTTTTTTGGTTTTTTTTGTTTGCTTGTTTGTTTGTTTGTTTGTTTTGGTTTCGATAGCATTAATTTCTGCTCTAATCCTTATCATTTCCTGTCTTCTGCTGGTTTGGGGTTTTATTTGCTGTTCTTTTTCCGGCTCCTTAAGGCGTAAGGTTAGGTTGTGTATCCGAGATCTTTCTTCCTTCTTTAGGAAGGCCTGGATTGCTATATATTTTCCTCTTATGACTGCCTTTGCTGCGTCCCAGAGGTTTTGTGTTGTGGTGCTATCATTTTCATTGACTTTCATATACTTTTTATTTTCCTCTTTAATTGCTTGGTTAGCCCATTCATTCTTTAGTAGGATGTGCTTCAGTCTCCAAGTATTTGTTACCTTTCCAAATTTTTTCTTTTGGTTGATTTCGAGTTTCATAGCGTTGTGGTCTGAAAATATGCACGGTATGATCTCAATCTTTTTGAACTTGCTGAGGGCTGATTTGTGTCCCAGTATATGGTCTATTCTGGAGAACGTTCCATGTGCACTGGAGAAGAATGTATATTCTTCTGCTTTAGGATGAAATGTTCTGAATATATCTGTGAAGTCCATCTGGTCCAGTGTGTCATTCAAAGCCATTGTTTCCTTGTTGATTTTTTGATTAGATGATCTGTCCATTGCTGTGAATGGGGTGTTGAAGTCTCCTACTATTATGGTATTACGATTGATGAGTTTCTTTATGTTTGTGATTAATTGATTTATATATTTGGGTGCTTCCACATTTGGCGCATAAATGTTTACAATTGTTAGGTCTTGGTGGATAGACCCTTGATTATGATATAATGCCCTTCTGCATCTCTTGATACAGCCTTTATTTTAAAGTCTAGATTGTCTGATGTAAGTATGGCTACTCCAGCTTTCCTCTGTTGACCATTAGCATGATAGATGGTTCTCCATCCCTTTATTTTCAATCTGAAGGTGTCTTTCGGTCTAAAGTGGGTCTCTTGTAAACAGCATATAGATGCATCTTGTTTTCTTATCCATTCTCTTACCCCATGTCTTTTGATTGTACCATTGAGTCCACTGACGTTTAGAGTGAGTACTGAAAGATATGAATTTATTGCCATTATGATGCTTGTAGAGTTGGAGTTCTGGTGGTGTTCTCTGGTCCTTTCTAATCTTTGTTGTTTTTGGTATTTATATATGTATATTCATCTTTTCTCCCCTCAGAGAGTCCCCCTTAAAATTTCTTGCAGGGCTGGTTTAGTAGTCACAACCTCCTTTAATTTTTGTTTTTCTGGGAAACTTTTTATCTCTCCTATTTTGAATGACAGGCCTGCTGGATAAAGAATTCTTGGCTGCATATTTTTCTGATTCAGCACATTGAATATATCCTGCCACTCCTTTCTGGCCTGCCAAGTTTCTGTGGATAGGTCTGCTGCAAACCTGATGTATCTTCCCTTGTAGGTTAAGGACTTTTTTCCCTTGCTGCTTTCATGATTCTCTCCTTGCCTGAGTATTTTGTGAATTTGACTATGATATGCCTTGTTGATGGTCGGTTTTTGTTGAATCTAATGCGGGTCCTCTGTGCTTCCTGGATTTTGGTGTCTGTGTCTTTCCCCAGGTTAGGAAAGTTTTCTGCTATGATTTGCTCACATAACCCTTCTACCCCTACTTCTCTCTCTTCCTCTTCTGGGACCTCGATGATTCTGATGTTGTTCCTTTTTAGAGTCACTGATTTCTCTTAGTCTTAAATCGTGCTCTTTTGCCTTAATCTTCCTCTTTTTTTCTGCTTCATTATTCTCTATAAGTTTGTCCTCTATTTCACTGATTCTCTGTTCTGCCTCATCCATCCTTGCTGCCGCAGCATCTATCTGTGACTGCAGCTCAGTCATAGCATTTTTTATTTCATTCTGGCTATTTTTTTACTTCTTTTGTCTCTGCAGAAAGGGATTCTAATCTATTTTTGACTCCAGCTAGTATTCTTATTGTCGTCATTTTAAATTCTGGTTCAGACATCTTGCTTGTATCTGTGTTGGTTAAATCCCTGGCTGTCGTTTCTTCATGCTCTTTCTTTTGGGGTGAATTGCTTTGTTTTGTCATTTTGAAGGGAGAAAGGAATTAATGAGGTAGAAAAATTGAAATTAATTTTTTAACATTTATTTATTATTGAGAGACAGAGAGAGACACACAGTGTGAGCAGGGCAGGGGGCAGAGAGAGGAGGAGACACAGAATTGGAAGCAGGCTCCAGGCTCTGAGCTGTCGGCACAGAGCCCGACATGGGGCTTGAACTCACAAACTGTGAGATCATGACCTGAGCTGAAGCTTGTTGCCTAACCAACTGAGCCACCCAGGTGCCCCGAAAAATTGAAATAAAAAAAATTTAAATTAAAAAAATTGAAGTTAAAAATATTAAAATTAAGAATTAAAAACACACCCACACACAAAAACTCAATAGATGATGCTAGGTATGTTTTGGTCTGGGTGTTGAAAGTGGTTTGACAGATTAGAGGGGAAAAAGGGGGGGGGGGAGAAAAAAAAAGGATATTGTTTGAGAATTTGAAAAAATGAATACACTGAAGTAGACTAAAATGAGATGATGGGTAAAATAGAATTTGAAAAAATATACACAAAAGTAAAGAATATAGTAGAGGAAAATTAAAGACAAATATTTTTAATGAAAAGTAAAAACAAATATGATTTTTTTCTTTTTCTGTATTTAAGGAAAAAGAAAAGAAATGAAAAAGAGAAAAAAAGAAATCATTTGAAAATTTGAAAAAGTGAATACACTGTAGTAGACTAAAATAAAATGATGGAAGTAAAATAGAATTTGAAAAAATTTACATAAAAGCAAAAATATAGTAAAAATTAAATAAAAATATTTTAAATAGAAATTGAAATAAAAATGAAGTTTTTCTCTTTCTGCATTCAAGAAAAAGAAAAAAAAGAGAAAAAAAGAAAGAGAAAGAAAAAAGGAAATTGTTTGAAAATTTGAAAAGGTGAATACACTGAAGTAGACTAAAATAAAATGATGGAAGTAAAATAGAATTTGAAAAAATTTACACAAAAGTAAAAAATACAGTGATAAAAATTAAAGAAAACTATTTTTAAATTTTTTTTTCAACGTTTATTTATTTTTGGGACAGAGAGAGACAGAGCATGAACGGGGGAGGGGCAGAGAGAGAGGGAGACACAGAATTGGAAACAGGCTCCAGGCTCTGAGCCATCAGCCCAGAGCCCGACGCGGGGCTCGAACTCACGGATCGCGAGATCGTGACCTGGCTGAAGTCGGATGCTTAACCGACTGCGCCACCCAGGAGCCCCAAAGAAAACTATTTTTAATAAAAATTGAAAATAAAAATGAATTTTTTCTCTTTCTGTATTTAAGAAAAAGAAAAGTGTAAAAGAGAAAAAGAAAAAAAAAGAAAGAAAATTGAATAGATGGACCTGCTAACAGATTGAAGTAGGACTGAAATTGCTTGGTTTTCCCCTAGAAGCAGGTGGGGAGACTTGTGTTCTTGAAGAGGGAAGTTGGCCCAGTTGGGCTGGGCTCAGTGTAATGGCTCCGCTCTCCACTAGATGGCGCTGCTAGCCTAACTGGGCTGGAGTGTTTCCTTGCTCGTAGGTGCGTAGGTGCGTATGCGCGTATGCGCCACCCAGCTACGCAGTGTGTTCTCCCGGATCAGCAGTCGCGCACTGGTCCTCCGTCTTCAGCTCTCGTCCACTCCCTGCTTTTCCACTCTCCGTGACCAGGCCCCAGGCAGTACCTCTCTCCCGAGTTTTGCCTCAGATGCGGCTGTTTTCCCCGGCCCCTTACTTCCGAAGGACTGCGGCTTTGACCCATTCCGCCCCTCTGCGGGAGGGTCTCACTGAGCAATGGCCAAATGAGCAATGCCCAATGTCAGCTGCACCCAGGAACACTTGCTGGACCCTGTTGCTGCTGGTGCCCCGAGACTGGCCAGGTGCCAGCCCGTCCCAGAAAAAGTTCGTGAGACAGTGTAGCTGCAGCGTTTCAGGGATGATGGAAAATCACAACACACACCTGGCACCAGGCTTCACCCTTAAAGACCTTGTTCCAGCACCAGCGAATGTGGCCGCCTTCCGGGGTCTGCTGGGACCCGGTGGCTTCAACGGTCTTTGCCAAGTGTCCTTCCAGCAGTGGAACCGCTTTTCCTCGTGTGGCCCGAGAACCTCCCTGACCCCACTCTGTTCCTGGGGATTCGCCCTTCCCACCAGAGCACCGCCAGGTATGGAGCTGCGGAGTTGCAGCCTTTGCCCTCCCCTTGTTTACAGTCTTAATGGAATTTAAACCCTCTCCTTTCTCCTTTCTCCCTTTTTAGCTTAGTCCCTGCGGCTGTTTCCAATTTTCTATGTTTTCTCCAGCTGCTTTTGGGAAGGGGTGCTTTTCCTGTATTCCCTCCCCGCCCCCCCCCCCCGTCTCTGTCCACTCTCTGCTTGCAAAAGCACCTCCCTTCCTGCTCCTTCTCTCTCCCCAAGTTCACCCCCCTGCGCCGCATACCTGCTGAATTTTGTGGTTCAGGTTGTGCAGATTGTTGTGTTAATCCTCCAATCGGTTTTCTAGGTGTGTCTATAGGTTTATTTTTATTTTCATTTTTTTCTAAATATGGAATACTTTATTTTCTTTAGTTTTTTAGTTTTTAATTTTTTTTTTAATTTAAATCCAAGTCAGTTAACATATGGTGTAATAATAATTTCAGGAATAAAATTTAGTGATGCATCTATTACATATAACATCCAGTGCTCATTCTACAAAGCGCCCTCCTTAATGCCCATCACCCCTTTAGCCCTTCTCCCCCACCCAACACCCCTCCAGCAGCCCTCAGTTTGTTCTCTTGTACTTAAGAGTCTCATATGGTTTGCCTCCCTCTCTGTTTTTATCTTATTTTTCCTTCCCTTCCCTATATTCATCTGTTGAGTTTCTCAAATTCACATACGAGTGAAATCACATGATATTTGTCTTTCTCTGACTGATTTCGCTGAGAACACCCTCTAGTTCCATGCATGTTGTTGCAAATGGCAAGATTTCATTCTTTTTGATCGCCGAATAATACTCCATTGTATATACACACCACATCTTCTTTATCCATTCATCAATGGACATTTGGGCTCTTTCCATACTTGGGCTGTTGTCAGTAGTGCTGCTATAAACATGGGGGTGCATGTGCCCCTTTGAATCAGCATGCCTGTACCCTTTGGATAAATACCTAGTAGTGCAATTTCTGGGTCATAGGGTAGTTCTATTTTTAATTTTTTGAGGAACCTCCATACTGTTTTCCAGAGCGGCTGCACCAGTTTGCTTTCCCACCAGAAGTGAAAAAGGGTCCCCCTTTCTCCGTATCCTTGCCAACATCTGTTGTCGCCTGAGTTGTTCATGTTAGCCATTCTGACGGGTGTGAGGTGGTATCTCATTGTGGTTTTGATTTGTATTTCCCTGATGATGAGTGATGTGGAGCAGTTTTTCATGTGTTGGTTGGCCATATGGATGCCTTCTTTGGAGTAGTGTCTATTCATGTCTTTTGCCCACTTCTTCACTGAATTATTGTTTTTTTGGGTGTGGAGTTTGATAAGTTTTTTATAGATCTTGGATACTAACCCTTTATGCCATTTGCAAATATCTTGTCCCATTCTGTAGTGATAGATTTTAGAAGAATACTGCTGACCCAATTTTCTACCCCAGAAGAGATGATCCCCTTAGCTAGACAGAAGCAGAATGGAGGCAAACATGGAAATGTTGCACCGTGACCCAGAGAATGAGGTTCTAGGTCTGCCTCCCACGTCCCCACCTGACCTGTGGGGCATGGGATAACAAAACCTCCAGAGGAGCTAACAGCAGAAGTTGCCTGTATCTTTCCTCCTGGATGGATCCTGGGAAACAGCAGGACCCCGGGATTCCTTCCCCCAGATGAGGAGAGGCTGCAGCCAGCATGCAGTCACCGTGAGGGCAGCTGAGACAGCTCCCCTGGGGTCCCCCTGCCCCATGGTGGCACTGATGGGCATCACAGTGGCCCAGAGAGGCCTTGAGGCAGAGAAAGGCTGAAGTAAGATCAGCTGCAGATCTTTCCATGGGAAACGAGATGGATATGGCTATGTTCCAGGTGCTGGGAAGCACAGAAGTTCAGAGCCCAGTTGCAATGAGACTCAGCAGAAGGTGCTAATGTGGACACCAGCACTGCCACCTTGACTCTGGTCCCAGAGTCAGGGCCTCTGGTCTGCAGGCTCCCGGCCTGGTCCCCATGCTCCTGGTCTGCCCCTCACAGTGTACCCCCAGTAAATCCCTTGCTCACAGAATTCTATTTTGGTGTCTACTCCTCAGAGGAGCCCAACTAAACAAGAGTCCTGACCCCACCGTCCCCAAGGGCCAAAAAGGACTTAGATAGCTTCGTGAAGAACTCAGTCTTGGGGACCAACAGGAAATAGATGCGGCTGGGCTTAGGGTCAGAGAATGAGCTCTCAGACCCGCATGACCAGCGGAGCAAGTATGGCCTGGGCTCTGATTCGGCTGCTCAAGTCAGGGTCCGACTGCTGACCGGGTTAAAGAGGCCGGGCTTTCTGGAACCATCAGCAGGGAGCTTGTTGAAGGGCTTTTGTCCTGAGGACAGAGGACGAAGGAGCCGACAGCAGCTCAGGAGTTTTGCTCTTCAGGCTTTAGCTGTTATTGTGGGATGCAAAACCTGATCTACCATCAGATGAATTCCACACTTTAGCAAGGACTTGAGGAAAGGTATCTCATCGCCGCACAAGCTAAGGCTGATCCTAGAAACACAAAAGACTTGGTGTAATTGCTGCAGAAATACCCAACTTGAAAAATCATCTGTATTATAAAAAGGATGCAAGGTTTGGGGCACCTGGGTGACTCAGTCGGTTGAGTGTCCGACTTTGGTTCAAGTCATGATTTCACAGTAGCTCATGAGTTCAAGCCCCACGTCGGGCTCTGTGCTGACAGCCCAGAGTCTGGAGCCTGTTTCAGATTCTATGTCTCCCTCTCTCTCTGCCCCTCCCCTGCTCAAGCTCTGTCTCTGTCTCAGAAATAAATAAACATTAAAAATTTTTTTAAACAGGGGAGGTTATCCAGCCATGAGTGGTGGCATCATTGCAAACTTTCATTTCAATAGCCAGGAAACGCTAGGCTAGTTATATCTGCCAGTGCTGGATATTATGTCGCTGAAAAAGATTTCTAAACAAATGTGTCTTTCTTGTGATGTGAGACTTTTCAGTTTCATCCATTACATGAATAATTGCTGTTGACGGTTTATACTGACACGTGTTTGAACACTTGTCGGTCGGTAAGATGTTCATTTATTTTATTGCCTCTTTTTCTTGTATCTCATGACTAAAATATCTGTAGCTCTGAGTGTAAATAGTAATTGAGCAGGAACCGCTTCCTGATGTAGAGCCGCGGAATCAGCAGCTTTCCCTCTGATGCTCACCTGTACTGGAAATAAACAGGATTGAGGAAATAAAGTCCAGCATCACAGTCAGGCTTAGATTGGTATCTGAATAAGTTATCAAGAAACCCTAAGAACAGCTGCGAGGTTTTTTTTAGAGATGATAATCAAGGTCCCTCCAATGGGTGGAATGAGATGCCAGATTAAAACCAGGAGTAAGTGAAAGTCTGCAAGTTGAGCCAGGAGCCACCCCACCTGACCCCTTTCTCTGCCATGCTCCGTAACATCGGCTCCCAGACTTGCACCCTCCTGGCAGGAAATGGGGGACATGCATCCTCCTCGGGGAGGTGTGAACATTGAGATGTCACCCAGTAAAGCAGTACAGCAGTGAGGTCCCTTTCCAGCCAAGCTGCAGTAAAGCCCACCAGACACTAAGCTCAGAAGACACACAACTTCTAATCAGCTCGGACGTATGCCCCTCTCATTAATGGCCAGGTACCACTTGCCAGGTATTTGAGGAAAAGAACTAAAACAAATGTAAAAGTAAAGTGAAAAAGACCAAAACAAACAAATGGAAACCAGAAATTTAGAAGAAACAGAGACAGTGTGTGTGAAATAGGTTCTACTTACATAAATGGGGTAGAAAAAAGCTTAGGGTGGAAAGCCACCACAGCGGGAAGTGCCCGAGGTTAGCGAGATATTGTAATAGGCTCACGAGTGACTTGTTATATCAGCTGCAGGAAATTACTTTCCACTGACGCTGATACCCTATTGAACTCTGATCACAAACTCCACTTGCCCCCTAGACCCTTTGCTTCTTACACATTCAAGTTGATCATTACTGTCTGATTGTTTTCTCCCTGTTCATGTGTGTAGATCTTGTTTTCTTCATGTTCACCACATGGGTAATATCTTGTGAGCTCAATAAATAAGGAGACAAGGGGCGCCTGGGGGCTCAGTTGGTTAAGCGTCTGACTTCCGCTCAGGTCATGATCTTGCGGTTCATGGGTTTGAGCCTTGCGTCCAGCTCTGTGCTGACAGCTCAGAGCCTGGAGTCTGCTTCAGATTCTGTGTCTCCCTCTCTCTCTGCCCTTCCCCTACTCATGCTCTGTCTCTCTCTGTCTCAAAAATAAATATAAATACATACATACATACATACAGAGATGAAACCCCTGTTCAAGGCTCTTTTCTCCTAACAGATATTAGACTCATATTCAATTCTGCATCTGCTCTCTTGCTGGATAAGAGAGAACTCTAGACTCAGAGTCTAAAGAAAATTCCATGGAAATGAATATGCTCAGAGAAATAAGTCAATGTGGCATCTATGAAACAGGGTGAATATAAATCTTTGAGAAGCACAAAGAACAAGAAAAGCCTTGGAGATTAAAAATCTGATAGCCAATATTTTTAAAGAATTGGTAAACGTGTCAAAAATAAATCTCTCAGATGGTTCTTTTAAAAGACAAGAGGAGGTGAGAAGTAAATGAATCAGAGGATCATCACAAGAGGCGCAATGGCCAAATAATCAGAATTCCACGAGGGAAGGGGAGAAAATAGTGCAGAGAGTGTTGTCAAAGACAAACGGAAGAAAACTTCCCCATGCTAAAGACACAGTTCTGCAGATTCTAGACCCATCGAGTGCCTATGACTATAAATAAAGACTCACAACATATGACACATAGTCCATCAACTTCAGAAAGGGAGATGAAAAGAAAAATCTAAACATTTCTAGAACTATATACAATAAAAAACAGGAATCCAGATGGTGTCAGACTTCTGAATGGCAACCCTGACAGTAAGAAAATAATGGAACAAAGACTTTAAAATTCTAAATGAAAGGGGGTGCCTGGGTGGCTCGGTCAGTTAAGTGTCCAACTCTTGATTTTGGCTCAGGTCATGATCTCACGGTTTGAGAGTTCAAGCCCCACGTCGGGCTCTGTACTGATGGTGTGGAGCCGACTTGGGATTCTCTCTCTCTCTCTCTCTCTCTCCCTCTCTCTCTGCCTCCTTCTTTCTCTCTTTCTCTCTCAAAATCAATAACTAAACTTAAAAAAAAATTCTGAATGAAAGTGATTCTTTCAATGCAGAAATCAAGACCCAGCCAAACAATCAAGTTTGAGGCTAAAGGCACCTTCTGTGTTACCTCAGGGAACCTCTTTGAAGGTTGCCACCTACCAAAACAATGGAGAAGTGACATCTGCCTTGCCCAACTCACAGTGTCCTTGTGAAGCCATGAAATCAAAGGAGTTGATTCCATCCATGGGGTACTCATTCTTCTGTAAATCATAAATTCTGGGCCAGTGTCTAATCATGTTTGGATCCTCTAAATTACCCAGGCTGGTGACTTATACATAGTAGATATCAGTAAAGAACAAATGAATGAGATCTGTAGAAATACTTTCTAAATGTTGAAACATGGGGCACTATATAATAATAATAATAATAATAATAATAATAATAATAACAACAACAAGATAGAAACTTATATATAATACTATATTGGAGAAAGGATGGCATAACCATGAAATAGAATATTGTGTATTCATGTGACCTGGGAGAGTGTTCATGCTATAATGCTGTAGTGTTAGAGGACAGTTACAGGTCTGTAGGATGTGACATCTTATACACACACATACACACACACATGTACACAGCCATACACCTGCTGTATGTCCCAATTTAATTAACCCAAAAGAAAGAAATTAGCAGAAATGTGGTTACTCCCCGAGGGAGCAGGTAAGAGGTCTTGAGAGGTTTGTCCTGGCCCTTGACTTCCAGCTGAAAGGACTGGCATCACTCTGTCCAGGCGACTCTGTGAGGGTTGAGAAGATAACTAAGTCTTTGCAGAATCCCTTCCATCTCACACAGAGGTTAGCATCACCCATCTGTCATAAATACGCACTGGTAATCTATGTGCTTCCATTTGAAGAAATGCGTATCAACATTGATCTTCCCTTGTTCCTACCCTGGCTCCATAGCCACAAGGCTGCATCCCCTTCCAGGCCGCAGGTAGAGGCCGTCCCTAGAGGGCCCTCGGTAACGGCTCCGCCTGCTTCTCTCCGTTGCCCCAGGAGGCCTATCTGCCCACCATCTGCCCCTGCTCTGATTCCATCCGTTCCCTGGCTGGTTCTCAAACGGTGTGGACTTGAGACCACCATCACACATCCGTATAGTCCACAGTCTCAGATAGTCAGTCAAAACTGTGGAAGAATAGACTAGAAGAAAATAGGATAAAGTTTTCACGGGGACTGCCTTTGAGTCGTGGAAATTCCAGATAAGTTTTTCTTGTGGTTCCTTCATTTTGTGCTCTTCTGATTTGGCTCTATTGCTTTTTCAGTACTGGCTGAAGGCTCTGCAGCCCACAGGCATCAGGCAGAGCAGAGGAAGCCCTTGGCACTGTGGCTCTCGCACACTGCTGGGCACAATCAGAAATCATTTGTCCTGTAATCATGACTTTCACTGTCCATAAAGCAAGCTATTTTTTTTTTTAATGTGCTATGCAAAGATGTTGAATATCTTACCAAATACAACGGGGCATAATTGTTTCTATGAAGTTTTGGTCAGTTAGGACTTTAAGTCCCCGCGAGATAATAGAAAACATATATTGGTCTCTGCCCCTGGTTTCTGGGACAAAGGTCCTGAAACCCTCGTGACTTCCCGGATGAAGGGAGTGTCTTTGTTCTAATGGCTCCTGGCTGGGGGCTGGTCACCAGAAAGAGGGAGCCCTGATTAGATGCTTGGGATTGTCAGCCCCGCCCCCCATTCTCTTGAGGAAGGAGAGCTCAGTGAGTGATTAATTATGCTTGTGCGATGAAGTTTCCGTAAACATCCCAAAAGTATGAGTTGCAAGGAGCTTCCAGGTCGGTAAACACATCCACCTACTGGGAGGGTGACCCCAACTCCATGGAGACAGGGGTTCTTGCGCCCGGGACCCTTCCAGACGCCATTCTATGTATCTCTTCATTTGGGCGTCCGTCTGTGTCCTTAATCATATCCTTCAATAACCTGGTGAGCAGAAGCAAGCGTTTCCCTGAGTTCTGGGCGCTGCTTTGGCAAATTAATCGGACCTGAGAAGGGGGTCATGGGAACCTCCAATTTGTAGCTAAGTTAGACAGAAGTTGCGAGTATGGGGGCCTGCTCCCCGTGATTGGCGTCTGACGGAGGAGGCAGTCAGCATTAGCCTGTGGGGTCTGACACTGTTTCCTGGCAGATGGTGTTAGAACTGAGTTAAATCGTCGGGTGCCCAGCTGGTGTGTGCTTCGTGTGGGGGGAAAGGACCCACACATTTGGTGACCAGAAGTGAAGCGCTCCATGTGGGAAGTAAAGGAGGCACACTGGGGTGCGGGGGGAGAACCAGAGGCTTTTTTTTAAAGCGTTCAGCTTCTATTACGGTACCGGTTAATACCATTTTCCAGTAAAATCCGATGTGCCTCACATCTTTTCAGCTTATGGTGAGGCATAATTCTGAGAAACGGTGGGGCAGTACGATCCCATCTGCTAGCACGTACTGCCCTCTTGGGTGCATGTTTCAAACCAAAAGGAGTTCAGAAATTGAAAAAATGACATGGCCTTCACAAAGCGGAGGAAGGAGTGTGACAAGAATTGAAAACCTAACAAACAATTTAAAATCAGCATTTTTAGGGGCACCTGGGTGGCTCAGTCGGTTAAGCGTCCGACTTCGGCACAGGTCATGACCTCACAGTCCGTGGGTTCGAGCCCGCCTCGGGCTCTGTGCTGACAGCTCAGAGCCTGGAGCCTGTTTCAGATTCTGTGTCTCCCTCTTTCTCTGACCCTCCCCTGTTCATGCTGTCTCTGTCTCAAAAATAAATAAATGTTAAAAAATTAAAAATAAATAAATAAAATCAGAATTTTTTAAAGTTTATTTACTTAGAGAGCATGAGCAGGGGAGAGGGAGGGAGGGAGGGAGGGAGGGAGGGGGAGAGAGAGAGAGAGAGAGAGAGAGAGAGAGAGAGAGAGAGAGAGAGAGAGAATCCCAAGCAGGCTCCTGGATATAGTGAGAAGGCTTTGAGCCCCATCAAGCATATGTTCACTTGCTGGAATAAGTCCAAAGAAGCTTCATGAGAAAAATTCCCATAGCACCATAGCACCGCTCCTCAATTTCCAGTGCCCGCAAATCCACAATAAAAACATGAATGCTATTCTCAGGATATGGACAATTGATGCTTTTTCAACCATTTGTTTATGACGTGAATGAGAATAAAAGCAGCTAGGGGTGCCTGGGTGGCTCAGTCTGTTAAGTGTTCGACTTCAGCTCAGGTTCATCTCACAGTTTGTGGGTTCGAGCCCCACATCGGGCTCTGTGCTGACAGCTCGGAGCCTGGAGCCTGCTTCAGATTCTGTGTCTCCCTCTCTCTCCACCCCTCCCCTGCCCACACTCTGTCTCTCTCTCTCTCTCTCTCTCAAAAATAAACATTAAAAAACTTTTTTTTAAAAGAATAAAAGCAGCTATTAGAAAGCTTTGCTATTTTTTGATGATCTGTACTATGCAGTATAAAAACAAAATGCTTATGCAAATAAATGCAGCTTTTCAACACATGCCCCACTCACTCTCAGGCTGTAGCCAAGCCCCCTCACATAGAGAGACTCTATGGCAGCGTGCATCATTCAAAGAGTGACCTCAAGGGGTGCCTGGGTGGGTCAGTCAGTCAAGTGTCTGACTTTTGATTTCTGCTTAGTTCATGATCCCAGGGTTGTGAGATCAGGCCCCACATCAGGCTCTGTGCTGGGTGGGGAACTTTCTCTCTCTCCTTCTCTCTGCCCCTACCCTGCTCGCTCTCTCTCTCTCAAAAATGAAGAATGACGTCAAACTTTTACTTGTAAAACAGAATTGGTAAAAAAAAAAACTACACACCTTGCACATGGTTAAGCTGATATAGAGACTTCTTCACACTTAAATCACTACAAAAGATGTCATTTCTGATGTATTTGTAAATGCTGACATTTAGAAACAAAACTGTTAGTCCTAATATATTCAACAGAATCCAAACAGTCTAGAGATTTAATAAGCACCACGATCCATTTTAAATATGCATGAGCTCCTTTCACAGTAAGACATTTGACATTATTTCTTTTCCTCCTTGTCTCCATTTCATTTCTACCAGAATCGTCTCCTCTGGCAACACTTTTTTAAGCTCGGAACTCTTTTTTTTCAGCCATGCTTCATATTTCTTGGCCACAAAGACATATGTATCTCAATAGAAATTTGAATTTTTTTTGTTTGTTTCCAATCATCATAGAACTCTGTTACAATTTTCTTCCTTTGGATTGATTACCTTTACAACTAGTGGTACATAATTTTAATCAAAGCAACATCTTTCAGGATCTTTCAAATTGTGATAAATATTCAGCATAAGAAGTGAAGACGCATTAGAAGTACATCATTTCATTACCTGAATGGGGCTCTTTTATTGCTAACTTCCTGTAAAAAAAAAAAAAAAGACTGAAACGAAGAGAAAGGTCATTGACATAAGTAAATAAGTGGAAATGGTAGCTGTGTTGTTACATCCACCTCTTAAAATTCCTCTGCAACGATACACCAGTAACTGCACCCTGATCAATCATATCTTCATTTCCAATCTTCTGTCAGCTGACAAATCAGCTCTTTCATTCTGCTCCTGACTTGCAAAAGCACTTGTTACCCTGACATTACAGTCCAGCAGACACCAATATATAAAACTGTTCTTTTGCTAGTTACCGCAGAGGCTTTTGCGCTGCAGGGCAGAATGGGCTTGGGGGTGGGCGGGGTGTGGAAGCAGAGCGGGTGGGAAGGGCAGGGCGTGTTGGGAAGAGGCGCCCCCTGGTGGCGTCACACCTTTAATTTTAGACAAAGGGAAGGATTTTAGCACAAAGGGAAGCGACTTATCTGTAAACAAGTGTCTGAAGATGTCTTGCAAGAAACTCTTGTAAAGTTCCCGTGCAAGCTCAGAGCTATCTATACCTCTGAAGACTACTGATTCGGAACCCTGGTGCTAGAGGATCTTGCTAAGAGTACAGGCTGCTAAGAGAAGCGCTAGTTAGGCAAGGTGCAGAAAGGGCTTGGCAACAGTCCCCTTCCCTCCCTAGGGTCTATTCGTCTCCAAATAAGCTTCCTGGATCACCTGCCTCCGATATGGCCTGGGCGTTTATTTATTATGTTTAATGTAAGGATTTCTAGACTCCGCTCCAGGTCAACTTAACTGGAGTCTTTAGGAAGAGAGACCTAGGAAGCTGTTTTTATTTAAGGAGCGAGCCCTGTGTTTCTTAAGCACAGTAAAGTGGGAGAAATATTCTCTCGGCAGTCTATTATTTCGCATCTTGCTGAAGCATCAGAGGGTATATCCTTAGCTATATCATTTGCCTACGGCCGCCTTTACTGAATTTCATCCTATGTCTTAGGATTTGCATAAGTCACACTATTACGTCAGTTTATTACATTGTCATAGTGCACATTGAAGTCTCTATCACCCAGTCTCCTACATTATAAGCCTCATTAAGGAATGTAATTTAGAAAGCAGTGCTTAGAAATATAGTTATTTCCCTTGCTGGTCTGGTATGAGATGCAACACATTGCAATGAAAATGTGCTGACCCTGTTTTTTTCTTTTTGCCCTAACTACCTGAAGCTCATAAGTTAATTTAAAGTTTAATCACACCAACTCCGTTGAACTTCATAATTAAAAAAAGGGATATTCTTTTTTTATTGATCCTGAATTTTTACATCATTTTTTTTTTCTAAGTCAGTGTCTGGGGGCATCTGGGTGGCTCAGTCCATTGAGTGACTGACTCTTGATTTTGGCTCAGGTCATGATCTCACAGTTTGTGGGATTGAGCCCCAAGTCGGGCTCTGCACTGCTAGTATGGA
Organism: Felis catus; assembly: GCF_018350175.1. Taxonomy (NCBI): domain Eukaryota; kingdom Metazoa; phylum Chordata; class Mammalia; order Carnivora; family Felidae; genus Felis; species Felis catus. The sequence continues at coordinate 26,323,547 of NC_058371.1, forward strand.
GCCTGCTTAGGATTCTCTGTCGCCCTCTCTCTCTCTGTGCCTCTACTGCTCACACACTCTCTCTCTCAAAATAAATAAATAATAAAACTTTGAAAAAGTCATTGTATATGTTTTTGTAATAAACTATATTCAAACCTAAATCTAAGTATTTTTTAAGGGACGCTTGGGTGGCTTAGTTGAGCATCTGACTTCAGCTCAGGTCATGATCTCACAGTTGCTGGGTCCAAGCACCCCCTCCATTGGGCTCTGTGCTGACAGTGCAGAACCTACGTGGGATTCCCTCCCTCTGCTCTTCTGCTGCTGTCTCTCTCTCAAAAGTAAATAAATAAACATTAAAAAAATAAATATTTTTAAGCACTATTTATTTAAGTAATCTCTACACCCCACATGAGGCTCGAACTCACAACCCTGAGATCAAGAATCGCACGCTTTTCCAACTGAGCCAGCCAGACGCCCCTCAAATGTAAATATTTGACAAGACTTTCTGCAAGTAACTTAGGCCAAAGGTTTGATTATTTCCTTTCTATATTTTATTACTTTATTTATATTTATTACTTTATTTTATATTTTATTTTATTTTAAAGTTATTACTTTTTTGTTTATTAGAATAATATAGGTTAATTGTACATAATTTTGGAAAGCCCAGTCAAAGTATAAAGAAGAATCAATCCACAATCTTATCATTTGGAAATAGTCACAGTTAATATTTTCTTGCTTTTCTTTCTCTCTTTTTTTTCTGTACATATAGACAGGTTTTTTTGGGGGGTGGGGGGTTGGTTTTGTTTTTACAAAATTGGAATCATACCATACGCTGTGAAGCCTGATTTTTTTTTAACATGATTGTATCTATCAAAAAGCACTTAACCGTGTCATTAAGTATTCTTGAGAAACATAACCTGATATTTATCTCTTTTTCCGGATCTATCAAAATACATATATATCCTCTGGTTTCTTCTGCTCTATCAATACTGTGATAAGCATATGATAACGCACATCTGATGCTCACCTGTGATTACTTTGAGATAAACTCCTAGAAGTAAAATTACTAGATTAATAGGTAGGAACATTTAAGTCTTTTGTGATGTTGCACCAATTCACTTCCTAGAAATGCTCCCTGAAATTTGTTTAATTCCCCAAACTCCACAGCAATAAAACCCGTCAATTCTCCTTCAGCAAACTTCCTTTATCCACTCCTACTGCCCTAGCTCAGGTCCTGCCATCTCTCACCGGGGCTGTCAGGAGCCCCTCCTGCCCATGGGTCCATCTCTGATTCTTCTCTTCCCATCTCCCCTCTCCTCTCCTCTGCCTCCTCCTCGTCCTCCTTTTTTAATTGGGAAGCTTTTTCTTTTTTAGTATCTTGTTTCCCTTTTGCCCAAATTAGCTTTTCCCCCTCTTTTATGAGTGAAAAGGTGTTCATTCCATGAAACAGAGCTTTCCAGAAGTGGCAAGACTAGTGAGCAACATTCTTCATCTCTTGTTAAAAACGTCCAAGTCCTTCTCTTTATCAGGTGAGGAGCTGGGATGCCCTGTATGCGTAGGTGGAGAAGAAGCCCACATTTGGCACCCAAAGCCCACACAGCTTGGACAGATAACTCTTGAATCGTGGATCTGACTCTTACTTCTTTGCTTAAAAACATTGAAAGGTTACCTAATGTTTGATTACCACCTGGATGAAGTCCACGTTTCCCGCACAGCAATCAAGACCATCAAGATCTGTCCCCCCGCCTACTTTCTAGCGTCATCGCTCATTACTTGTGCCTCATGAACATGCTGTTCTGACTCCAGCCAACATGCGCTGTGGGTCTGCTGAAAATTCCCCCAGTCTGTGATCTCATCCCTCCGTTCGCCTTTCCCTATGTTCTCTGTCGGGATTTGACACAGACTTCAACGTCAGTTTTCACGCTCCTCCGGGAAGCCTGCCCCAACCCTCTGCTTCGAACCTTCTGCTCTTGTCGTTAACAACCACAGATCCTGCTTTGCCCAGTGCTCCCACGTCCTTGCTTTGCCTCCACCACAAGCCTGGTGAGTCTTCAGGGCAGGGTCTGTGTCTTCTCTATATCCACCTCTCCCAGCCGAGGGGCTGGCACATGTTTATGCTCAAGAGATGTTTGCTGTATTAATGAATTAATACTAAGTGGAAAATGCAAACATGAAGAAGATGGAAAGAATGGTTGGGACACCCCTTCCCCAAATAAGGTTGGTGCTTAACTGCATACACTAAAGAGATCCACGATGGGATGGTCACGACCAAAAGGTAGCCTCCGATCATCTCTATCTGATGACATATGTTTTCTATTATATTAAAATCATGGGACACCTGGGTGACTCAGGCAGCTAAGCATCTGATTTTGGCTCAGGTCATGATCTCACAGTCTGTGGGTTCAAGCCCCACATGGGGCTCTGTGCTGACAGCTCAGAGCCTAGAGCCTGCTTCAGATTCTGTGTGTGTGTGTGTGTGTGTGTGTGTGTGTGTGTCTCTCTCTCTCTGCCCCTCTCCCGCTCACACTCTGTCTCTCTCCAAAATAAATAAATAAAAATTTAAAATAAAATAAAATAATGTACTGAGACAAGGTCCTTGATGGAAATAGCAGGATAATGGGATGAAGGATAGGGCCGTGCCTTTAGTTTTTGGAACTGTGAGCTATCAAAATGGAATGCGTGAACACCTATTTGCTGAGGACCCTGTAATCCTTCTAGAAAATAGTGACAAGAACTTTGGGGTATTTGTCAAAACATTAACTATTCTGATTAATATTTCTAAGCCAAGCCTGGCGATACTCTCCACTACTCCACCGGCAATCTCAGTGAAGGACAAAAAACCTGGTAATTTATTAGTCAAGTGCCCTTCAGCCCAACGTCTGAGAATTTATCTTAAAGGTCTTCATGTAGGATATTGTAAGCTAAGAGAGTCAAGTTACCCATTGGAAGTCTAATTAATGGCTGAAAATGCTGGTGGGTAAGGAAAGTCAGTCAGGAAGAGTCCAGAGTGTAGAGTGCAAGACAGCACGGGGAAAATAGCAATTGCGCATTGTAACCACCAGGTGGCGGAGCAGAACTCCAAAAATCTCAGCGGTAGAACGCAAACCCATTCTTTGGCTGTTCTCCCCAAAGAAAAGAAAGTCTTGGAAACGGAAATTTGTCTGGGGGAGTGCTCAGAGTCAGACACCATTGAGACTGTAACCCAATACCTTACTTTCATCTTTCTTCCAATTTTACACTAAAAAGGAGTTCCATAAAATATATTATCTGATAGAACAGATTCTTGAAAGCCAATTGCTAAATTCTAAAATGAGAATTAGATTTTATAAATTTACAATTAACTACATTGTATTTAAGCTAAGGTAATAAACACTCAACATTTTTACTGTTTCCTAATTCTTTTATTACATGTTACTATTTTCTGTGCCCTTGAGGTTATATACATCTATTGTAGCTCTAGGATACAAACACTCTCTAATGGGGTGCACGTCTACATGATATAAATACTATAGAATGGGTGCTACTTCATGTCTTTTCCCAACTCCATGTTCAGTGACATCAGGCTGGTCATTGGAAATTGGCCACTTGGAAATTGGCCCAGGAAATTGGCAAATGCTACAGACCAGCTCTTCAGAGGGCCGGTTGTTAAACATTAGCCAGATACCAGTGTGCAAGTAAAAGGGGAAATGACACATAAATTGTGCCTGGAGGCAGAGGGAAAGGAATTTGGCATTCCAATTTGCCTCTGATAATAATTCAGACACAGCAAAATGCAGTAGCTAAAAACTTGTATTCTGTAGTCAGGATTCAGGCTTTGAATCTGTTCTCTGCCACTTATTAGCAGTATACCTTCAGCTCTCGACTCTCAGTGTCTCTTTATGTATAATAGTACCTACTTCATAAGGTCATTGTAAGGATTCATGAATTCGTATGTATAGAAGCCACCTTAATTAGCTGCATGTACTGACTGGCTCTTGCTATTGCTAAAAGGTGATGATGAATTAACACCCACGACAAAATTAATGACCCAAGCAACAGAAACACACTTGAATTGTAAAATCCTAAGGCTTGCTACATTTTTACATTTTATTTCCCATCATGATTTAAATTCATTTTCTGGAAAGAGACTAAACACAATGCCAAATTTCAGTACAGAATAATACATGTGTCCTATCATACCTTCCCTTATTTCAGAAGTAAAATTTAAACGTCCAGGGTTTAGTTGTACAGGCTTTTATCCTGATTTCTTAAATATTTTGTAAATATCAGAAACTCAGTTGGGTTTTCCCAGAGAGCATGCCATTTAACCCAAGAGTGTATTTTAAATTGTTGGAGTCAAACAGAGAGGTTACTCAGAAATTGGGGTCATAGAAACTCCATGTCAAATTCCTCTAACGAGGGGTTAAGAATTTTTCTCCATGTTTGAATGGCCGCAGCCTCTGAGAACAAATTTAGGGAATACTCTCTCCTAATGACAGAAAGGAATGAGAAGAATTTAGAACAATTAGACATGTGATTCTCTTTCCAAAATTACAAACTAAATAAAAGACCCAGCTTTGCGATATGAAGAGCTTGATCAGTTAGGACTGGATTTTTGAGTGATATAAAATTTAGGATGTCTGCTTGCATATTAGCTGTGAAAGCCCTTTCCAGAAGTTCTGGCGAATGTGGGAGTGCCACCTGCCCTCTGAGATCCTGCAGTCTTAACACTTTGCTGCAGAGGAAAACTCAGTGACCCACCAGAGTCACCTCCCAGTTGCAGACACCAGAAAGCTGTTACGTAAATGGGTCAGAAACGGTCAAATCGGTTGCATAATCCAGACTTTAAAACCCGGATTGCAGAGCCCTCTACTCACGCCAGTCCCTCACACCTGACACTTAGCTAACACTAGTTAGCTAATCAAACTAGTATTTACTGGCTCTCTGTTAGTTATGCCCAACGTTGTGAGAAACGCTGCTTTGAGGTTTATTTTTAAAACTGTAACTAAAGGAAAAAGAATACTTTTCCAAGACACACAAAAATTAAGAGGGCATGTTCTGCAAATCTGTAATAAATAACAATTCGTGCTAAAAAAAAAATCAATGACACTTTAACCATGTGGACATAGTCCAAGTTCATCACTCTGGGACCCGTAGGCCACCAGAAAATGACAGGGTGTTTCTGCACCAGAGTATGCGCGTTGCCATTCTCGGAATTCCTTCTGTTACATGATATACTCGTGGCCTCAGGGGACAAACATGTGACATTCTAAGTCATTTGAGACTACAGCTGTCTTACTGTCACAGTCCCATTCAGAACTATTTTGGCATGACCACAGCTGCTGGGAGGGCCCAGATGGGTGTCACCATGTACGAGGAGAGTAGCGATCTGGCCAAGACAGCTGAACTGACAAGGTGCCATCATGACATCAACAGTCACAGCCCTTGATCGCGCTTTTTAAATTTTCAAATATACATTATGTTCCAAAAATAGATACATGCCCATGATTGAATATGTTCAAAATATAAAAGCATAAAGGAGATTGCTTTTCTTTTCTTTCCCCCAGCTTTATTGAGATATAGTTGACATACAACATCATGTAAGTTTAAGGTGTACAACATGATGATCTGACACAAGTATAGACTGTAAAATGTTTACCACACTTAGGTTTGTTAGCACACCATTCATCTCACACAATTGCCTTTGTTGTTGTTGTTATGGTGAGAACATACAAGATCTACTGTCTTAGCAATTTTCAAGTGTCCCGTGGACTATCGCTAAGTATAGTAACCATGCTCTACATTCCACGGCCAGAACTTACTTACCTTATAAGCAGAGGTTTGTAAGCTCTGACCAAGATGTTCCCATTTCACCCACCCCCTGGCAACCACTATTTTGCTCTCTGTTTCTATAGGTTCAGTTCTTTTCAAATTCCACATGTAAGTGAAAACATATAGTATTTTTCTTTCTCTGACTTATTTCACTTAGTATGATGCCCTCAAGGTCCATCCATGAATAGCAGGTTTTCCTTCCCCTTTAAGGTGAAATAATATTTGTGTGTGTGTGTGTGTGTGTGTATAATATTCTATTGTGGTGTGTATATATATACATATACATATATACATATATATGTATATATATATATACATATACATATATATATACACACACAAATACACATATATACCATATATACACACATACACACATACACCATATTTTATTTATCCACTCGTCTATCAGTGGATGCTTAGGTTGCTTCTGTGTCTTGACTATTATAAATAATACTGCAATGAACATGGGCAGATACCATTTTGAGTTAGTGTTTTCATTCCCTTTGGATAAATACCCGGAAGTAGAATGGCTAGATCATATGTCAGTTCTATTTTTCATGTTTTGAGGAAACTCCATACTGTTTTCTTACAGTGGCTGCACCAATTCACATTCCCACCAACAGTGCACAAGAGTTGCCTGTTCTCCACATCTTCGCCACTATTTGTCCTTTCTTGTCTTTTTGGTAATAGCCATTCTACCAGGTGTGAGGTGATCTCTCGCTGTGTTTGGATTTGCATTTCCCTGATGATGAATGATGTTGGTTATCTTTTCGTGTATGTGTTGGCCAGGCATGTGTCTTCTTTGGGAAGATGTCTGTTCGGGTCCTCTGCCCATTTTTAAACCAGTCTGCTTGCTTTTCACTATTGACTTGTATGAATTCTTCATATATTTTGGAGTATTAACCCCTTATCAGATATATAATTTGCGAATATTTTCTCCCATTCAGTAGGTTGTCTTTTCATTTTGTTGATGGTCTCTTCTGGTCAGAAGTTTTTTAGATCGATGTAGTCCCGTTTGTTTATTTTCACTTTTGTTTTCTCTGCAAGAAGATTAATTTTTTTTTTCAACGTTTATTTATTTTTGGGACAGAGAGAGACAGAGCATGAACGGGAAAGGGGCAGAGAGAGAGGGAGACACAGAATCGGAAACAGGCTCCAGGCTCCGAGCCATCAGCCCAGAGCCTGACGCGGGGCTCGAACTCACGGACCGCGAGATCGTGACCTGGCTGAAGTCGGACGCTTAACCGACTGCGCCACCCAGGCGCCCCAAGAAGATTAATTTTAAATGTAATATCCAACCATCTAGATATAAACACTCTTACAACATTTTTTGCAGACATGTTCCTATGTGTTTGTGTGGGGAGAGAGAGACAGAAAGAGAAGGTAGGTGGGAGGCAGGGAAGAAGGTGAGGGAGGGAGGGAGGGAGGAAAGGAGAAAGATATATTTTCCCCCCTTACTATCTCTACCACTTATTTTGAAATGGTTTCAGGCTTACAGAAATTTTGCAAAAGTAGTATAAAAATTCCAATATGCTTTTCACCCAGAATCGCCAAATATTAACATTTTATTATATCTGTCTTCTGTGTCCACCCCCCTTTTGTGTTGCATTTTTCTGAACCATCAGATGGAAAATTGCAAACTGATGTCCCCTGTCCTCTCAATACTTAGGCCATATTTCCTAAAAACAAGACCAGTCTTATATATACCCATACAGTCTTAACAAAATCAGAAAATTAACAGTGATGCTCTCATATTATTTAATCTACAGAATTCACCATTGAATTTCACTAATTGCTTCCTTATTGCTCTTTTAGCAGAAGGGGGAAAAATACAGTCCAGTCCAACATGACTAATAGAATTTAGTCTCTCTGGGGTCTAATCTGGACAATTCTTCAGCCTTTCTTGCTGGCTCTTCAAGATTTTCTTCCTGGACATTTTTGAGGAGTACAGGCCAGTTAGCTCATAAGAGAGTTTGGAGTTTATCGATGTTTCTTCATAATTAGATCCACACTTACTTCAGCAGGAATGCCACAGAAGCGAGACAGTGTTTGTTCTCAGGACATCAGATCGGAGGCACGTGTGCAGGGTTAGCATATTACTGGAGATGTCAATTTTGATATGCCGGTTAAGGATGGGGTCTGCCAACATGTTACTGTAAAGGGTACTATTTTACCCTTTGTAATTAAAAACTGTCTTGTGGAGAGATGACTTTTAATACCATGTAAATATCCTGCTAACCTTGCATTTCTTTTACTCGCTATTGTTACCATCCTGGCCGATTGTTGCCGGAATCGCTTATCATTATGGTGCTTATAAATGTTGATAATTCTCTAATTCCGTCGCTCTTCACTTATTAATTTACATTCTACTCTAAGGAAATGCTTTTCCTCCTCCTCCTTTATTCACTTATTTATTCAGGATCAGTACTCATGGATTCTCATTTTAATCTTTATTTATTTTGATGCTTATATTGTCTCAGACTTGGTCATTGGGAGCCCCTCAGTCTGGCTGCCATGTCTTCTTGACATGTGCCCAACATCCTTTGAGTATGTCCTCGCTTATCTGCACAGTAAGAAGGTCCAGCCCTAGAATCAGCCAGTTTGCGAAGTATTCTAGGTCCTGTTAGTGGAGAATGACATTTAAAACCCAGATACGGGCACTGAATGTGTTTGTTGCTCCTAAGGTGTCATTGTTGACAGACATCTTGGCAAACGGGAATATGTTTGGGTCCTGAGATTCATGTTCATTTCCAAATCTGTATATTTAATAACCGTGTTTATGTTAACACCTCCAAATCCAATACAACTTTACAGGGTACATTCTAGCCTTCTCCCTTCATGTATTTGTAACTTTATTCCCTGATGGTGAAAAACCTGGATCCCATTATTTGTTCAACCTAAGAGCCTCCATAACATAGTTTCAGAATTGCTAACATATACCACTCTGGGCAGGGGAGGGGGATGGTGGCGGGGACTCCTAACTAGTCAGTAGTTTTTGTCTTTAGCCTGCGGGTATAAAATCAAATCACTGTCTTTAAAAATTACTTAATTGATTTCCTATGCTCCCTTTTTGTAGGGTTGTTATTTATTTTATTTTATTTTTAATGTTTCATTTATTTATTTTGAGAGAGAGGGAGAGAGAATGAGTGGGGGAGGATCAGAGTGAGAGAGAGAGAGAGAGAGAGAGGATCCCAAGCAGGCCCTGTGCTGTCAGCGCGGAGCCAGATGTGGGGCTCAAACTCACGAACTGTAAGATCATGACCTGAACTGATATCAAGAGACAGACGTTTAATGGACTCAGCCACCCAGGTGCCCCGGGTTATCACTTATTTCAAATAGCATTAGGATTATTTATGTCTGCTCACGTTCTATTTGCAACTTTTATCCCATAGCCAAATTGACTTATTTATCAATGTGCTTATTTATTTCCTCTTTAAGTATGTGAAGAATAAACATGGTTCTAAAAGTCAAAACTATACAAAAAGCTTACTCAAAAGTGTCACTCTCCTCATCCGTTCTACCCTATTTCACCCATCTACCCTGAAAGGTAACCAATCTCATTTATTTCCGGTCTATCCTTCCATTGAATCATAGGATTTTTTAATCTTTTTATTATTTTTAAAATTATTTTTCTTATTTATTTATCTTTGCACCAATAAACAGATAAAATGAATATTTTCTTATTTCTGCACGTCTTTGTTACACAAAAGGTAGTGAAATATAGATACTCCTTTGCGCACAGCTTTTTCATTTAATAGCATATTCCGAAAATTACTCCGCAATCAGTCCATTGTGAGATCTTCATTTTTTTTTCCTTTTCTTTTCTTTTTTACAGCTCTATTGTGTGCATATATCATGGTATATTCAACCCCTCTTGTATGCAGGCACTTGGGTCGTTTCTAATATTTTAAACAATGCTGTAGTGCCTAACCTTGTGCATATGTATTTTAATTTTGCTGGAGTTCATCTGGAGGATAAATTCTTTTTAAGTGTATTTTACTTTATTTTTAAAATTTGTTTTAAGTTTATTTATTTTGAGAAAGAAAGAGAGAGAGTGGGGCGGGGGGGGGGGGCAAGCAGAGAGAGGGAGGGAGAGAGAGAAACCCAAGCAGGCTGTGAGCTGTCAGCACAGAGCACGACAGGGGGCTGGAACCCACAAACCGTATAAAGTCATGACCTAAGCAGAAACCAAGAGTCTGTGGCTTAACTGACTGAGGCACCCAGGCACCACTGCAGGATAAATTCTTAGAAATGGAATTGCTAGGTCAAAAGGTAGTTTTAAATAGATAATGTAGTTACTAGATATTGCCAGAAACCCTTCCAAGACACTGTATGGGTTTCCTATTCCCACCTGCAGTGCATGAGCTTGCCTATTTCCCACAGCGTCTTGAATTGAGTTTGTTGTCATACTTCTTAATTTTCGCCAATCCGCTAGGTGAGAAATGGCATTTCAGTGAAGTTGTAATTTGAATTTCCCTAATTACGAGTGGAGTTGAATATTTTTCACGTGTTTAGGCTGTTTGGGATTTTTTTTAAATTAATGATCTTTTGCCTTTTTTCCTATCTAGTTTTTGGTCTTCTTTCCCATAATTTTAAACAGTTCTTAATATATTGGGGGACATTATTCCTTAATCTGTGATAAATGCCGCAAATATTTTCTCCCAGTTTATCGGGTATATTTTGATTTTGTTCATTGTTTTTGGCAAAAGATTTTATTTTTATCAAAAGATTTTTTTCATATTTTTAAATTTTTTTCCTTTGAGTCTTAGAAAAACCTTTCCTTATATACATAGTATAATAGATTTCACTCCTGCTTTCTTCTAAATTTTTTATTTAAGGTTTATTTATTTTTGAGAGAGAAAGAGAGAGACAGAGTGCGAGTGGGGAAGTGGCAGAGAGAAAGGGAGACACAGAATCTGAAACAGGCTCCAGGCCCTGAGCTGTCAGCACAGAGCCCGACGCAGAGTTTGAACCCATGATCAGTAAGGTCATGACCTGAGCCAAAGTCAAAGGCATAACCAACTGAGCCACCCAGGCACCCCTCTCCTTCTTTCTTCTAGTACTTCATATGGTTTGATTTTTTAAAAATTCAGATAATAGATTTTGTGCCCTTTTAAAAAAGCTAACATTATATATGAAGACTTTCTTGTGTTGATAAAAATTATTTGAAAATCTAGATTTAAAATGCTGCACTTTCTTTGAGGGATTGATTATAATTGCTTGATTCATCTTTTATTGTTGGACAGATAGGTAGCTTCTACTTTTTTGATAATCTAAGTAATGCTATAATATACTATATATATACAATATATAATATACAATATATATATAAAATATATAATAAAAATAATTTTTATCTTTATATATATCCTTATATATAAATCTTTGAACATGTCTATGATTATTTCCTTAGAATAAATGTCTAGAAAAATATAATGGACGATGTTATGTCAGTTGGCAGGTGACTCAATAAATAAATGATGGTAAACCCACCCCATGGAATCCTACTCAGCAATTAAAAGGAACAAGTTACATGCATGCAACAACATGGATAAATCTCACCATCGTTATGTTGAATGAAAAAATAGAGACCAAAAGAAAAAAAAAGATGATGTAATGTATTATGTAATTTATATAAAATTCTTGAAAATGTAATTAATCTATAGTGACAGCAAGCACAGCAATGGTTCCTTGTGGATGGAAGTGAAAAGCGCACTAGGCTATAAAGAAATAGATTATAACAGGTGATAAGGGGAATAGATATTACATAGAAACATTTGGGGGACATTTTCTCAAATGATGATAGTTTCATGAGTGTTTGTGTATGTCAAACTTATCAAATTATATCCTTTAAATATGTGCAGTTTATTGTATGCTAATTATACCTCCTTAAAATTGTAAACACGAAAGATATCAGGTCAAGTAGACCAGAAGAAAAAAGATAGCAGGTACTTCAAAGGCCCTTAATACTTACTTAACTGCCAATTCCCTGCCACCTTCTGCTTTACAGAGTAGATGTGTATAACCACCTCTCCATAGTCATTAACAGCAACTTTGCGCCTTTAAAAATCTTTGTTTTTTACAAATACCAAAACAATCTAAGTTTGTTCTAAAGTGCATTGCATTAATAATGCAGTTCAACATTTTCACATGTATGCCTGTGACTTGTATTTCTTCTTTTATGAATTGTATAGATTCTTGACCATTTTGTTAAATTTTAATTTTTAAGTAGGCACACATGAGCGGGGGAGGGGCAGAGAGAGGGAAAGAGGGAATTTCAAGCTGACAGTGCAAAGCCCAACATGGGGCTCGATCTCACAAACTGTGAGGTTATGACCTGAACCGAAATCAAGAGTCAGACGTTCAACTGACTGAGCCACCCAGATGCCCCAAGATTTCTTTTCATAATATGCCATATCTTCATTCATGTATGTTGCAAATATTTCTTTAAATTTGTCTTTTACTTTCTTATTTTGTCTAAGATATTTTTAGATGGAAAGAGTCTTTAAAAGATGCATGTAATCAAATGTGGTGATTTCCTTCATGGCCCTTATTAGAAAATCGAACCATATTCTGAAGTCAATTCACTCTATTTTCCTAAAGTGTTTAATTTCAATTTTTACACCTAATCTCCTCATTTCCCTCTGGAATTTACTCAGGTGTATGCTAAGAAAAAAAAATATCTAGCTCTTTTCCCCCCCTCACGAGTAGTATAACATATTTCTTAAGATCATTTTGGTGATATTTCTAAAGAATAAATGGCCATTAAAAAAACCACGATTTCTATTCATACTGTCCCAGTTGTCCTATCGGTAAAATAGGTTTAGTAATTTTCACCTCATCATTGTTTTACATATTGAGAACATTAGCTTATGTCTTACTTATGGAGCTGGTTAGTTCTTACATACATGATAAGCATTTTGATTTTTTTTAATGTTTTATTTATTTTTGAGAGACAGAGCACGAGCAGGGAAGGGGCAGAGAGAGAGGGAGACACAGAATCTGAAGCAGGCTTCAGGCTCTGAGCTGTCAGCACAGAGCCTGATGCGGGGCTCAAACCCACAAGCTGTGAGATCATGACCTAAGCCAAAGTCAGACACTTAACCAACTGAGCCACCCAGGTGCCCCTCTATGAATCCTTTTAATGAGATAGTTGTCCTGGTACATTTAAACTCTGACACAGCTGAACAAATACAATATTCGTGGGTGGAAACAATTAAGCTTATGCCATTTCTGTTTGGCTTTTAGTCTGTATATAGCTGAACTTCTATCCAGGGAACAGTGATCTTTTTGACTTTCATCCAGAAAGTGCTTTGTAAGTAGACTACTATTTTAATACTGTAGGAAATCTTTATAACACTTTATGATCACAGGCATAGATAAACCGTTGGCTACATTATGCACTTATAAAGCAGTCACAAAATAGAGACATTGCATCCTTAGCAAGGATTCCACTTAACGTGGCCAGCTTTATTAGCATTTCCAGCCTTGTGGATATTGTTGTTTTTTCTTCCCTCCCAGGAAAACATACACAAACATTTGGAAGAGTCTCTGCAGAGCCTCACCATGCTAATATCACCAGTGAAGCCTTCTTGAAGGGCTTGTATTTTGGTGGTCTGTCTCACCAGGGGTGCAGTCAGTTTCCTTGTGTGTCTACCGGTATGTCTAACTCTGTTGGATCTGCTATAACAAAATAGCACAGACTGGAGGCTTAGACGTCCCAGATAAAAGTGCTGGTAGATTCGTTGTCTGATAAAAGCCTTGTTATGCCCAGAATTCGTGATCCCCAAAGACCACCAGGGAGCCGAGTCCAATGCAACAGCAAAGAGCCTTTATTCGAGCTAGCTCGAGCTCAATCCCCTACCTGCACCTAGGCAGCGGTGAGATACTGGAGAGAGAGAGAGTGAGTTTCAAAAGCACAAAGATTTTATAGGGGTCTAGGGGCAGTTGGTAAGGTAATGACTGTGGCCTCAGCCGATTGGCTGGGGAAGGGTCAGAGTCCTGTTACGCAGGTCAGGTCGCAGGGCATGTTTTGATCAGGAAGTTTGAACAGGTGAGCGGGAGGTTACTCAAGGGGAGGAGGCGTGGTCTGAGGTTTCTGCGATTTTCCCGGAAAGGGTCCATGTCGGGGACATAGTCACTCAAGGTGGAGGACACAGAACAAGATGGAATCGGCCCGCGTAGGTCCACTCTTTTAGCCTGCTTCCTAAGGGCCTTCCCTTAGATGGCCATCTTGCTGAGCCTTCGCAGGGCAGAGGGGCAAGGGAACTCTCTGAGGACTTTTTTATAAGGGCACAGTCCCATACAGGAGGGCTCTACCCTCATAGCCTAATCACCTCTCTAAGACCCCACCACCTAATACTATCACAAAGGGGGTTAGATTTCAACACATGAATTTTGGGGGAGAACAAACATTCAGTCTGTAGCATGGCCTCGGAAACGTTTTAACACTATGGATTCCTTTTTATTTTAAGGCCAATTGGTAGCCACCTCCAGGGTGGGGGCCCGTCCATTTGGGAGAGGGTGGGACTTCAGATTTCTTTGGTGTGTACAGAAAGTTTTAAGAGGAGGCAGAAGAGAAGTGGAGTTGGGAGAATTCTGTCCCAGAAAGGAGCAGGGAAAGAGTTGATGGCTGTCGCGGGGCCTCAAAGAGGAGGAAGGTGACCAAGAGACCTACCTCTTAAGGCTTCAGGGATCCTGTGGACTGATGGCAAATCCTGCCTTGTGGGCCAATCCTCCCCCCACCTCCTCCCCCACTTTCACACCATTCAGCAGAAACACACCATCTGATGGAGACAACTGGGGGTGGGGGGTAGGCTCCAATCTCTCTCTCCATCAGTTATAATACAATGGTTCTCCAAAGATGGGACCCAGGCCAGCAGCACCAGCCTAAGTTGGGACATGCCGACTGAATCAGAAAGCCTTCCGGTGGAGCCCAGCAGTCTAGGTAGAAGAAGCCCTCCAGGTGATTCTGAGCTTACTAAATTTGAAGGACCGGCTTGCTCTTCTGTAATTGTATGTTAACTCATCTCTATTCTCAAGACAGAAAGTGCTTTAGGGGCAGAGACAAATGTTTTTACCAATGCCTTTAAAGTACAGAATAGCAAATATGTTTGTTGAAAGAATGAATAAAGCAAAGGGTCTCCTGCACAGTCTTATCTATTTAATAACTGCTTGGTAAATACTTTTGACAGCATCAGACTCAAGGTGGATCTCTAAAGAAGCACAGCCCGTGAATGGCTGAGAAAAATCCCTCCCCTACTGGAGAAATAAAAGACATCTAGCTGTGAAAATAAACATTTCTCTAGAAGCCATCTAGGACTCATTTAAGTAAATGTCCTTTTTTTTTTTCTAATGGGAAATGGAATGCAGTTTCATTGCCAAACAATTAGAAAATGCAAAGAAAGGGGCGCCTGGGTGGCGCAGTCGGTTAAGCGTCCGACTTCAGCCAGGTCACAATCTCGCGGTCCGTGAGTTCGAGCCCCGCGTCAGGCTCCGGGCTGATGGCTCAGAGCCTGGAGTCTGGTTCCGATTCTGTGTCTCCCTCTCTCTCTGCCCCTCCCCCGTTCATGCTCTGTCTCTCTCTGTCCCAAAAATAAAATAAAAAAACGTTGAAAAAAAAAAAAAAGAAAATGCAAAGAAAGTATAAAAAAGAAAATATGAATGTATCTCTTACTCCACCTCCTTCTGAGTCTTTTCTATGTACCATTATACTTGTCCCCCAATTATAATATTAAAAATAAAAATAAAAATAAATCTTTTCTTTATACTGGAATGCAACACATGCTCACTCAGAAATATTGGAAAATACAGAACAGCATCACAGAGAAAATCACGTCACCAATAATTCCATCATTCAAAAATGTGAATACCCTGGGGGATCTCCCTCCAGACTCTGTGTGTGTCTTTATGTATGAATTTCAAAACCTGTATATGTTCTATAACCTTCTCCTCTGTGATTAGCACCAGCTTTTCATATGTGATTACCTCCTGTGGCATGTAGTGTACAAAGCACATCCAGGATTAGACGACCTTCCGGGAAAGCCCCTGTGCTAGATGTGGCCCAAAGGCCCAAGGCTTGAATCTGCTCTCTGATTTTCCTTAGCACCACTCTGACTTTTTTTTTTTTTTTAACGTTTATTTATTTTTGGGACAGAGAGAGACAGAGCATGAACGGGGGAGGGGCAGAGAGAGAGGGAGACACAGAATCGGAAACAGGCTCCAGGCTCTGAGCCATCAGCCCGGAGCCTGACGCGGGGCTCGAACTCACGGACCGTGAGATCGTGACCTGGCTGAAGTCGGACGCTTAACTGACTGCGCCACCCAGGCGCCCCAGCACCACTCTGACTTTTTAAAGGATGAGTTAATGTAATGGGCAAAATGCTGGAAGCTTCTTAGAGTCCCAGGCTTTCACCAAATGAGAAGTCTGTTCCAAGAAAAAGTGTGATCACCTGGGCTTTCCTGGACGATGGGGTTGTGTTGGCATCATTCAGCTCTCTTCTGGCGCTTGGGTAACGCTTAGGATTTCAGAACCAAGCAGTCATCCATAAATGCTCATCTTGCTGTGTTTCTTCCTTTTGTCTTCAAGATAATCATTTGAAAATAGGTAGTTGCCCCCACCCACCCATCCTGGAACTCTCCACTAAACCCATCTATATGGGCTGGGACCCTTGGGATCCTCACCAACAGAAATGAGTTCTGTGGCTTTGATCTTCTCATTATCAGTGTATCTGTGGGGGGAAAAGTGTGGTGGTGATGAATGGGGAGACAAGGCAATCTCAGATAAGGGTGGTGGTCATCTAAGGGACACTCACTGATGTTTTGTAATACTGTAATTTCAATGCAAAGGTATTGTGGGTAACTTGCAAAGCAAAGTGTAAAAGAGGAAAGACAATCACCTGTCCTCCCAAATCTCATGTAATCCCTCTTGGCATTTTATCTTTCCGCTTTTTGTCTGTGCCTTTATCTTAATGAGCATTGAAAAACTATTTTCTGTAAAACTTGCAACCTCATTTTTTTTTCACTGAAAATTATAGCAAAAATTTTTGTATGTTATTATAAAACATTCAGAACATATTTTTAATGCCATTTCCCATCATATACTCTCCTGAATCCTTTCCCCATGGTTACTTTAAAATTTTCAAGTTTATTTTAAAGTTTGTTTGTTTATTTTGAGGAGTGAGAAAGCTCATGTGAGTGGAGGAGGGGCAGAGGCAGAGGGAGAGAGAGACTCTCAAGCAGCCTCCACACTGTCAGCCTGGAGCCCAACTCTGGGCTTGATCCCATGAACCATGAGATCATGACTGAGCTGAAACCAAGAATCGGACGCTTAACTGATTGAGCCAGTCAGATGCCCCTTAAATTGTCATTAAAAAAAAAATCACCTGGTGCTCATCATACAAGTGTACCCCTTAACCCCCATCACCTATTTCATCAATCCTTCCACCCACCTCCCCTCTGGCAACCACCATTTTGTTCTCTGTAGTTAAGAGTCTGTTTCTTGATTTGTCTTTCTTTTTTCCCCTTTGCTCATTTGTTTGTTTCTTAAATTCCACATATGAGTGAAATCATATGGTATTTGTCTTTCTCTGACTTACTTATTTCACTTACCATTATTATATTCTTGAGCTCCATCCATGTCTTTGCAAATGACAAGATTTCATTCATTTGATGGCTGAATAATATTCCTGTGTGTGTGTGTGTGTGTGTGTGTGTGTGTGTGTGTGTGTATGGGTGGTGTGTATAAAACATCTACTTTATCTGTTCATCAGTCAATGGAGACTTGGGCTGCTTCCATAATTTGGCTGTTGTAAATAATGCTGCTTCAAACATAGGGGTACATGTTACCCTTTGGATTAGTGTTTTTGTTTCTTTGGGTGAATATCCAGTAGTCTGATTGCTGGATCATGGTGCAGTTCTATTTTTTTCTTTTTGAGGAACTTCCACACTGTTTTTCACAGTGGCTACACCAGTTTGCATTTTTACCAACAGTGCAAGAGGGTTCCTGTTTCTCTATATCCTTGCCAACGCTTGTTGTTTCTTGTGTTGCTGATGTTAGCCATTCTGACAGGTGTGAAATGATATCTCATTGTGGTTTTGATTTGCATTTCCCTGTTGAGCATCTTTTCATGTGTCTGTTGCCCATATGCATGTCTTATTTGGAGAAATGTCTGTTCATGTCTTCTTCCCATTTTTAATTGGGTTACTTGTTTTTTGGGTGTTGAGTTTTATAAGTTCTTTATATGTTTTGGATACTAACTCTTTATTGGATATGCTGTTTGCAAATATCTTCTTCCATTCCATAGATTACCTTTCAGTTTTGTTTCCTTTGCTGTACAGATACTTTTTATTTTGATGTAGTCTCAGTAGTTTATATTTGCTTTTGTTACCCTTGCCTCAGGGGACCCATCTAGAAAAAAGTTGCTATGGTCAATGTCAGAGAAGTTACTGATGGTACTCTCTTCTAGAATTTTTATGGTTTCATGTCTCACGTTTAGGTCTTTAATCCATGTTGAATTTATTTTTGTATATGGCATAAGAAAGTGGTCCAGTTTCATTCTTTTGCATGTTGCCGTTCAGTTTTCCTAACATGTTTTGTTGAAGAGATTATCTTTTTCCCATTACATATTCTTTCCTGCTTTGTCAAAGATTAATTGGCCATATAATCGTGGGTTTATTTATGGATTTTCTATTCTGTTCTATTGGTCTATGTGTCTATTTTTTGTGACAGTACCATACTGTTTTGAGCACTATAGCTTTGTAATATAACTTGAAGTCTGAAATTGTGATACCTTCGGCTTCGTTTTTCGTTTTCAAAATTGCTTTGGCTATTCAGGGTCTTTCGTGGTTCATCTACTTTTTTGGACTATTTGTTTTAGCTTTATGGAAAATGCTGTTGGTATTTTGAAAGGAATTGCATTAAATCTGTAAACTGCATTGGGTAGTACAGACATTTTAACAACATTTGTTCTTCCAACCCATGAACATGGAATGTCTTCCCATTTTTTGTGTCTTACTCAATTTCTCTCATCAGTGCTTCCTAGTTTTCAGAGTACATCTTTCACCACTTTGGTTCAGTGTATTCCTAGGTTTCTTATTATTTTGGGTGCAGTTGTAAATGGGATTGTTTTTGTAATTTCCTTTTCTGCTGCTTCCTTATTGGTGTAATGAAATACAACAGAAGTCTGTCAATTGATTTTGTATGCTTCAACCTTACTGAATTCGCTTACCAGTTCTAGCAGTTTTTGGGTGGAGTCTTTCAGGCTTTCCTATATAGAGCATTATGTCACCTGAAAACCGTGAAAATTTTACTTCTTCTTTACTGATTTGGATGACTGTTGCTTTAAATTTTTGCTAAACATTCTTATATATGTAGCTTTGTCCATATTTCTGTGAAGTTGGGATAGATTCCTGAGAGTGGGATGAAATTTAGACATTGATGGCTTTGATAGCTATTCCTCATTGTTTTCCAGAATGGTCCAACTTCCACTGTCATGGCCTCAGTGTATGAGCACAAAAGAGGCAAACACGAAAGGTGCACTGTGTGGGAATGTTCACAGCACCAGGTGGCACAAGATGTCAAATCTAAGGTGGATTTACTGACATGGTCCCTCTTAGCATCTTCATCTTACAATCCTAACAATGCAACACAAGTCTGTTTTATTTTTATTTATTTGTTTGTTTTTTAATGTTTATTTTTGAGAGAGAGAAAGAGCACGAGTGGAGGAAGGGCAAAGAGAGAGAGGGAGGCACAAAATCTGAAGCAGGATCCAGGCTCTGAGCTGTCAGCACAGAGCCCGATGTGGGGCCTGAACCCTCAAGCTGTGAGATCATGACCTGAGCCAAAGTCAGATGCTTAACTAAGCCACACAGGCACTCCTGTTTTATTTTTTTTTTAAGTTTGTTTATTAATTTTGAGAGAGAGAGTCAGAGAGAGAGGGAGGGAGGGGCAAAGAGAGAAGGAGAGAGAGAATCCCAAGCAGGCTCTGTTCACACTGTCAGCACAGAGCCTCATGTGGGGCTTGATCTCACGACCCTAAGATCATAACCTGAGCCATAATCAAGATTCAGAAGCATAACCAACTGAGCTACCCAGGCACCCTGACACAAGTCTGTTTTAGATTTCATCTGGGGAGTTTGGCCTCAGAAATGCCTCACATTATAGCCTGGTCAGTCCCTTTTCAAAAACATGGGTTTCAAGAACAACATGCTAGAGGTGTCCCTGGGTCTAAACATTTCTAGTGCAGCTAGATGTACTGTTTTTCTTTAACTGTGTTGAATTTTTACAAGAGATCACCCTTGCCCAGAAAACGTATCACTCATCCAACCTCTCCACTTAAGAACTTGAACATTTAGTTCTTTTCACTTGAATTTAAAAATAACACTATGATAAATTCCTCAAAGGCCAGTGACCACATGAATTGGTTCAGTAACTGTTAGACCCTGCTGCTGAGGAGACAGAAGTCCTAGAGGCTGGTTCTTTAATATCATGCATGGGTAAGAGGAAACGTGTCACAGCCCAGCCAAATCCCACTGTAGGACAGACGCAGACTTAGTCACAAGGAGAACCAGGTCAGGACATGTGTGTGGTTCAGTATAATTAGAACAATGACCCAAATGTTGGTGAGTCAAGGTCATCATGTGGGACAATAGTGTAATGACCTGGTATAGATATAACTCAAACTGTGAAAGGGACCTTAAGCAATTATTGAGTATACTGATGAGCAATCTCATGAAGTCAGAGACGTGTCCAAGATCCCATGGCTAGTTAGTGGCTCTCTGGGTCTTTAACTAGGTCTTCTGACTGCAAGCTAAGTGCACTTTCTGGCACTACATTGGCTGCATCTCTGGCCCATGTCCATTGTGTCTTGGCAATGTCAGTGGGGCCTGGCAGAACCGATTGAGAGAGGAGCCCGGACTCGTGAGAAGACATCCCTTATTATTTGTGTTGCTGCCACCCGCAAATAGTTAGTGAAATTTTCTGGTGCAGCCCGGAAGCTGACAGTCATCCACTTATCTTCATCTGTGTCTCTCAGGATGAAATAAAATGCACTTAAGAATTCATTCCTCTAGCCCCTTGTTTATAGCAAGCCCCCTATGCATGAAGGAATAGCTCCAACTCGAGATTCTTTTCCGATGAGATACAAACCAATCTGCAGTGAGACATGTAGTCAGGGGACTGTAATTTCCTGACCTCAACATCATTAAACCTCAGCAAGGCCATCACATTAGCTCGTTTTCGTGTAATTGTATAAACACGGGTTTGCCAGTTCAGAGCACTCGGAAATATTTCACCATGCCTTCTTCAGAGCTAGGCGATAGTGACCACGTGCCAAAACTAAAAAAAAAAAAAATAACAAGCTTGTCTGAGCTAGTGATGATTTGGATTTGTAGGAAGGCAGCTGGACAAGTCTCCAGATACATGCCACCATTTTGTGACCATATGCTTGGATGTAGAAGCTGGGAATGAGGGACAAGGGTGAATGCCCTCCTCACTTTCTCCCTCCTTAGTTCCTCGTAGGTTGAATTTGATTCAGTTGAACTAATATGCATTGAAGGGATCTCGTGTGGAAGGTTCCGTCATAGGCCCTAGGGGAGGAGGACTCTGGCCTATTTCCTGATCTCAAGGAGTTCAAGTTCCTGAAGATGAGATGGGCATATAAACAACTTTAACTCCAGGCAGAATGGCAGGAGTGCCATGATGGCTACAGAAGCGCTACGTAGTACCAGAAAGGAGGAGATGAATTTCGCTTGAGAGATGCCAGAAGGCTACAAGCAAAGGGTAGCATTTAGCAGGTGAAGGGAATTCTGTGACGAGAACCCACTCTGAACACGGGTAGTCCAAGCACATGGCCAGGGGAGTGCAAGTGCAGGGCATGGGGTTGGGGGTAAGGAATTCAGTGTGAGTCGTGAACGTTACTCTGACCACAAGAAAAACGGGTCTCTGCAGAGGCCCAGTCTGCCTCAAGTGGTGCTGAATCTCCAGCGTGCCAAACGGCGCTTAGTGTGTAATGAGTGGCTGGTAACGGAAAGAGGTCCTGCTCCAGCCGGGTATTTTTGGTGCACACGCAGAGATCCATTCAAGTTACCTCTAGCAATGGGTGGTTCATTTTGATAACATAGTTGGACTGGAACGATGGAGGCAACTCTAGGGACCAGGGACTGGCTGCAGACTCACTCACAGCAGGTGTGGTCTCTGGAATGCTTTCCTGCATTGGTCAGCTCTCCTCTCTCCCAGCCAGCTTCTTCTGCTTCAGCCAAGTCTCTGCTCCATCTTTACTGCGGTGTGGAAGTGGTCACAATCGCCACTCTGATCCCTCTTTCCACGTCATGACATTCCCCCTGCTCCTGTTGTTGGTTGGCTTGGTCCCTGCGTGTCTAATGCTAAGAGCAGGAAACGTGCTGGCCCGGACGATTTTTGCATACATGGCCACCGGATGCCCATGCCTACTTCAACCAGCCATGCTGGACTGGCAGAGGGCTAGCACGAGCTGTGGGCAAAGTGTCTCCCTTAGAATTGGGTGCGGTTGCTCTGATAGTCTTAAGCACACCTGTGGCAGAAATAGAGCTGAGTTAGGTTTATGCCAATTGACCAAGGAATCTGAACTGTATTCAGTAGGTGCCATGTTGTGGAAGGCTTTTATTGGGGCATAGCCTGCTGGCTCCCTATCTTTTCACATCCTCAGACTCTACCCTGATGCTGGCCAGCAGTCTAACAACTCCTTGCCCTAAAATATTTTCCTTTATTTCACTTGAAAACCTCATCACTCCATTCTCAATTTGGCTCCATCACTCCCTTTGTTCTCTAAATCGTTCTCATGGAATCCTTGGCCCTCAGCAGATTGCCCCCTATGAGTGGGCCCCAGCTAATCAGTTGAAGGTCAGAGGAGAACAAAAGGTCCACCCTCCCCTGAGTAAGAGAATTCTCCTGCCAGATGGCCTTCACACGGAGACATCAGTTCTACAGATTTTGGACTTGGCAGCCTCCAGAATCGTGGGAGCCTATTTCGTATCATTTATCCCTTTCCAATACATGTTATCGGCTCTGTTTCTCTGGATACCCTGACTGCTACAATGCCCTGAGAGAAACCCATTACCCTATTAGTAGTCATTCCCTACTCTCCTCCATCCAGCCCCAAGCAACCACAATATACGCCTGTACTGGATATTTCGTATAAATGGAATCATACAATGTGTGATCTCCTAGGATTGGCTTTTTTAACATTCCTCCAAGTGATAGCATGCATTGGCACTTAATTTCCTTGTATTGCCAAATAGTGTTTCAATTCTGTGGGTAAACCACATTTTAGTCATCCATTCATCAGTAGATGTCTATTTGGATTGTTTCTACTTTTTGGCTCTGATGAATTGTTCTGCCATAAACATTTGTTGACAAGTTTTTGGATGGAGGTGTGCTTTTATTTCTCTTTGGTATAAACTTGGAGCACGGGAGTGGAATTGCCCAGTCATAGGTAACTGTATGTTTGAAATTCTGAAACACTGCCAAACCATTTGCCTAAGTGTCTTCACCATTTTACCAGCAATGTAGAGAGTTCCAATTTCTCCACATCCTTGTCGACACTTATTACTTTCTTTTTTTGTAGCCATCACAGTGGGAGCAAAGTGGTATCTCACCCAGGTTTGGCTTTGCATTTCCCTCAGAGCTGATGACTTTGAGTATCTTATGTGCTTATTGACCACTTGTATATATTCTTTGGAGAAAGGTCCATTCAAATCCTCTGCCCATTTTAAAATTGGGTTATCGTTTTCCTTTGTCTTTGAAAGAATTTTTTTTAAACATCTATTTATTGTTGAGAGAGAGTACAAGCAGGGGAGGGGCAGAGAGAGAGGGAGACACTGAATCGGAAGCAGGTCCCAGGCTCTGAGCTGTCAGCACGGAGCCCCACGCGGGTGTCGAACTCACAAACCATGAGATCGTGACCGGAGCTGAAGTCAGACACTTAACTGACTGAGCCGCCCAGGCACACCTGCTTTATATAATATTTTTAAAGAAGCTGAGGGAAGAAAGAAGAGGAAGTATATACCATAACATTTGTTATAATAACTTTATTTACCTTTTGGTAAATTTCATTCCTTTCTTCCTTTCGATTTCAATTACCATGTGATGTCAATTCCTTACTCCATTGCAGTTTAGTTCCGCTTGCTTCCTTTGTGCTTATATTGTTGAATATATTACATTCGTGTACATTCTCTTATATACATATTGTTCTGTCCGATTGTTTTAAATCAGTTAAGAGAAGAAAGAAGGCATACGCAATCACACAGTTTTTACCATCACCTACGTAGTTTCCTTTACCGGGGCTCTTTGATATCCCTGCTCAGATTTCCTCCTTAGTTTTTATCTTTTAGCCCAGCAACATAGGGGCTGCCCCTGGTTCTGCATAAGTCCCTTGCTGGTCAAAAGTTGTGCTTTAGCCCCCTCCAGCCATTAGATGTCCACCCTGTACTTTTGGACGTGTGTGCGTAGCTTGTAGGTTGCTATCACACTTCAGGGAATTTACATTTTGGGCTCCACGTTCAGCCAGGGACTAGTAGCAAGGAGTTCCTCTCTGATCACTCCTGAGAGAGCTCAGTCTTGGACTTGCACAGTCTTCTCGGTTCCCAGGAATAAGTGTGGTTTTAGTTGCAAGCCTGCCTTTGTAGGAGTAGCCCCTTAGCCAGAGTAGCTCATTGAGTCGGTGTTTGCTCAGAGGTTATGTTGGAGCCCCTTGAGCCGGTGAGGCTTCTGCCCTGTGGTGATGGGGCTGTGAGTGCCTGGAGGATGCTTTGGAGTCTGCCCCATGTCCTGATCTGATGACTCCTGAGTGGGTGCAGCCTAGAGCACCCCCAGAATTGACTGTGATCCCAGGAGTTCTCTTCTTGGCTCTTTCCCTGGTTCCATTAGCTGCTCTGTTTCCCTTGGATCCTGGAGCTACTGGCCTCCAAAATATCCCCTGGTTTTGCCAACATCCTGAGACATGCCTTTCCCTGGGCCCTGTCCCAAATAAAGTCGGTCTTCTTGGGCAGAGCTGTGGGGGCCTTCATCCTTATGGCCTGCCTTTACTCTGGACAAACCCCTGCGAGTCTGCACTGAGGGTGGGATCCACTTTTTCTGACCATGTCACCCCTGCTCTTCAAGTCGGCACTGAGGGAGGAGGAAGCAGTCTTCCTCGCTTGCCTCTCCTGGGGGTGAGGAGGGGCAGGGCCACTGAGGCCTCAGGATCCTTTTCTGCCCTGCCTGCGGTAGAGCTTCGCCTGCAAGCAGGAGGTGGCCCTCGTCCTCCCGGCTCCTCTTGCCTGGAACAGAGCTTCTGGAACAGAGGGCTGAGGAGGATGAGGAATGCAGGTAGCCTGCCTCTCCCAAGGAGAAATCGCAGTCCCCAATGGGGAGTTGAGGGGAGAGAGAATCTCCATCTTCTGGGCCACATCTGCCCAAAGTAGAGGGCCTAGGGTACCACTTCTGGAACATGGAGCTATGGGGGTGGGGGGGTGGTCAGGAAGGTCATGGCTTAAAGGTCACAGACCCTGGCTGATTTTGTATTTAGTAGATTTTCTTGAATGGATATTTCTCCATTTGCTGTATGTCCTTAGGATGATTTCTGGGGATTTTAAATGACTGTGTTTTTTTGTTTGTTTTTGTTTGCTTTGTTTTGTTTTTTAAACAATTCTCTCTATTTTGTTTTGCTGGGGAGAATTTACACTGAGCTCCTTACCCTGTCATTCTGGAAGTCTTGCTCATCCACCTTCCTGGCATACTCTCTGGAGTAGGAAAGAAAAGAGTGAACAGATCACTGGTTTGCCAGGCATTAATTACACGTATCCCTCAGCACACACTGGGCATGTGGCCTGTACCCAACTTAATTTCATGCCATGATTTGGTTCCTCAAGTACTGACTATAATATAAATCCAAGGGATGTGTTCTGTTCTACGGATCCCAGATCGGTTATGGAGATTCTGCTTTTGTTTCTGATGAGTGAAAACGGGATTCCTTTTTCGGTCTGGCTTCAGTAAAATATCCAGAGAGAAAAAATGTTATATCTATAAGGGTCTTCTGCAAAAACTAATTCAAGTTTTCACACGTCTAACCAACTTTCTCATTCAAATTTCAGTTGTGTTCCTATGAAAACTCTAGCTGCACTGAAACATTCCAGATGCAGCAAAACTTACTTTCAACTTCAAACTGAAGAAATACCAGTTTTCTAGCAAAACGCTACCCTGCCTCCTACGAACATAAAAGGCAGCAAAGAAGCAATCACACCTGCGCCCGATAGCACTGGCACCACACGCCCCATACCCTGAAAACCCGGTCCCCAAGGGCATCTGCAGACGACTCGGGAAGGGCCTCCTTCCACACTCACACCCGGAGAAACGCTGCATGGAGGTCCGTTCCCCTCTGGGCCACTCACAGATTGCAGTAGCATCCAAGAGCTTCTCAGAGGCCTGCGGCAAAAACTGTGCTGCTTTATTTAATGCGGCATTTCTCACACTTACTAAAAGCTCAGGACTCCTTTACAGAGGAGCACGAGTTAGCATCTCAGGAGATACAACAGTTTCATGGAGCCGTTTGAGAAAACTCTCAATTAATCTCAGAGTCAGAATGGAATCATTTCATTCAAAGATATTTCTCATATATGCACATGAAAAAGGCACTGCTTCCCTTGAGCTGAAATATTCAAATAGGGTTTCTGCTGCCAGGTGAATTTTCTTATGCCTTCTAACCCAGGTAACTTCCAAGGCTCCTCTGCTCAATAAAACCTCTTCCAGCAACTCTGTGTCCCCTCCCTACTCGGTGCAAGAGAGTCAAGTTCTAGGAGGTGAGGCCCTTCCGTGTTGCCAGGACCACTGGGCGCCAGAGGCGTGGACAAGGGAAACCCTGGGCTTTTGGATCCAACGCTCGAGCAACCGCACCGTGTAGTCAAAGCAAACCTGGAATCGACTTCAAAAAGCTCACAAACAGCCTTGAGAGGTTATGAGCTGGGCGATAAATCATGTGCAGTAGCTGTCACCACTGACACCTGCTGATCGGTGACCTGCTCAGCAAGTTTAAAGAACTCTGAGTTTCTTGGTTAAAAAAAAACAATCTAAAACTAGGCTCCAAATGAGGACTTCTGCTCCTTGTACGCTCTTCAACAGGAGAGGGAGCACTAGGGAGGACTCCACGGGCCTGGACACACTGCCGGGGCAGGCCTATCTGCAGGGAGCACACGGCCTGCTTCGCTATCCTTTAGAAAATTCTGGGGGTGCCTGGGTGGCTCGGTTAAGCATCCGATCTTGGCACAGGTCATGACCTCGCGGTCAGTGGGTTCGAGCCCTGAGTCAGGCTCTGTGCGGACAGCTCGGAGCCTGGAGCCTTCTTCGGATTCTGTGTCTCCCTGTCTCTGCTCCTCCCCTGCTCGTGCTCTGTTTCTCTCTCTCTCTCTCTCTCTCTCTCAAAAACAAATCAACATTAAAAAAAAATTCTGATAGCCACAGCATGGTTTCAGCTCTTCCGCAGAGGCACTTGGAGCCCGGGGCCCCTAGAGGCGTCACCTGCTTTCTCAGGAAGCACCGGGTCAAGGGGCCTTTCTGCCCTGGGCCTCAGGGAGGGTTTTCCTGCTCCCGGTCCCTCCCGGAGGGTGTTGCTTTTACGAGTAGCACCCACATTCTTTTTTCCCCTTATCAACTTTTTTTTTTTTTTTTCCATAGGGAGAATAGAGCCTCGGACCCAGTACCTGCAGGTCCTGTGAGTACAGACCCCTCTTGGCGCCCGGGCCAATATTTACAAGGTGGTGGCAAAGACTTCTGCTAAGAACCCTTGAAAAAAAAGCTCAGGGAAAGGGGATTTGCCAACCGTGTCACAGACTCAGAAATTTAAGAGTATCGCAGATCACTGAAAAAGGGTCTGATTGAAGTGAGAGCTGGTATTCAAGAATTGAATCTCTAGTCTGAAGAGAGGCAGGGTTTTAACCAGGGACCCTTCAGTCTTCCTTGTGGGGACTCCGCCCCCCACCCCAGGGCTGGCATCATCCATCTCCCACAGCTCAGAAGTGACCTACGAACTAAAACTACGAATCGTATTTCTATAATTGAAAGTAAAGAAATCAAAAACAAAAATAACTAAACTCCGGAAATATAATTGCTTAACCATTTCTTTGTATTTTTATTGAACTTTCTTGAATTTTTTTTTTTTTTTAAATTTCTGCCCAGTCACGACAATTAAGTGGGAAACCACAATGACAATTTACAAACTGTGGCATGAAAAAGAACACACACCCCATCGGGAGTTATACCAAACCCTTTCCTTTTTATTCATTCAAAAGAGTCCAACGCACAAATGTCAAATATGAGCACTGTCATTTTTTTTCTTGGAAGGGGGAAAAACATTTATTCTGGCAGCACTTTTACAATTCCAGGAAGCGGTTTTGATACCATTGGTTGCAAGAATAGAAACCATAACAGACTTGAAGGGCGTTTGTTTGCCAGGCGAGGGCTACTTGGTCTGGAAAGACTCCCCCTTGTGCTTTGTGAACTGCCCGTCCACCTCGGCTGGCCGAGCCTTCCCAGGTATGGAAAGAGAAAACGGAATTTCCTGCACAGGCACTGAAAATTCCAGTAGAGCAGAGTGTTTTCTGTATCTCCAACCCTCCCCCCCACCCTGAAGCAAGTTCTCAAGCTTTTCTGGAGCTTCTTTTGGTCACATGACCCTCAATCATGACGACCTTTTTGCCGAAACACATGTGACACCAAGATTTCTTCTTACACTGCTTCTCTAGGGTTCAGATGACAGCACAAAACATCACTTGTCAAAAAATAGCAGATATTAAGAATGTGGGCATTTATGTTCATAATTATGATAAACACCTTGCAGGGTATGTCACCCAAAGGAGCATTTTTTTTTTTTTTCACTTAATATGGTCCCCTGGGGAGTTAGCCCGAAGTCACATCCTTAAGTGTCCTTGCAAAAAAAGACTGGTCAAAGTCAGTTAATTTGACAGTTTAGGAACTGTCTCGTGCCAATTACAAAACTCCTATGCCCAACAATTCGATGGTCCATAAAGCAATTAAATGTTACCATTCAGTTTACACACACGCACGCACGCACACAGAGAACTGTGACCAAAGGATTAAGCAGGTAATCTCGTGACTGTGTTCTAAAAGAAAACAAAATCTCAAGATTGAGGTGTCGTATTCAAGTATCAAAAAATGCAGAAATAGTCTGATCCCATTTGATTTTATGATCATGACAAATCATACTTGTTTCACTGAGGTTCTGGAGTTAGTGAAGTCAACTCCTGGGGCACAAAATCTACAAAACTCAACTTAAGATTTTCCACAATGCAGCTGCTTTGCTTGTTTCTTTTAAAAAATATGTTGAGACTTTGTATAGTGGCATTCCAAGAGTCAATACTTTATAAAAGAAGTAAAAGAATAATACCAGCTGACTCACTTTTCATGCCTTACACTGGTGAGGAAACAGTTTGTCTTACACATTTTTCCATCAACACACAGAGGAGGCAGCTGTAAACAGAGTCCTTTATACTCTTCAAAGAACGTGTTACTATTGCAGCAGATACTGTTTGGCCCCAATTAGGAGTAGACGAGAGCAATTTGCTTTGCTTTTCACGTTTTACTTGGTGGAGATTTTAAAACAATGGTTTTACTAGTTCTTGGCAGCAGACCATCCAATCAGAGGCTCTGTATTTATAAATAACCAATGCGGGACTATGCTCTCCAGTTAGGGAGCTCACTATCTCAAGGTCTGACCGCCAGATGTGAAGGGCTTTCAAAGTGCTCTGCTAAATTTCACAGACTCTGTTCTAGAGAGAGAGAGAGAGAGAAGTACTCATTAGCAAAGCTCTTTGCACCATTCACAACTGACTCCTGATTATCTTAAGCTATTGAAAGACTCAGATTTTCCATGGACTCCTTGACCCCTCTGCCCCCCTCCCCTGAAGAATCCTACCACCAGGCTTCCACGACCCCTCTGTCCTCTGCCCCTGAAGAATCCATTAGCATATCATCTAGTGACAACGTAATGTCAACAGGAAGCTGGGAGCAAGGAACATTCTGCCCAGCACCACTGGAAATGTGGGCAAAGAAAAACAAGAATCCCACCAGCCTGCCCAAGGAACAGGCTTGCAGGCAGGGACCTTTATTTAAAAGAAGGGGAGGAGACACTGCCTGAAATACAGGTAAGGTTCTTGCTGATTATCACAACCTCTGCGAACCAGCACTTAATCCATGGGCAGACAGATGGGTTTTTTAAAATCTCAGAAGGACTAAAGATGAAAGAATGAACAGAAAGGCCTTTTGCTAAAATAAGAAACCAGCCCCATCTTGGCACAGTCCTCATGCAGAATATTGCACCCAGTGTTAACTAACGCTAGAAGCTTCGAACTGTATAAATTTAAATGTATTTGCATATTATAAAAATAAAGATAAACATATACATATTTTACACTAGTTACGGAACAGCAATGAACGGTCAGTCGATCCTTCTTTCACATTTAACAGAACTGAAATCTGAGTGCTCAAAACACGGCCACCTGTACTGCAACTATGGCTTATATGTGCACAGAAAACAAAATCCCTGAGAAGCCATTCGACTTTTTTTTTTTTTTCTTTTCTTCAAGTAGCGCTCTCCTTGGAGGATCACAGTTCTGAGGTTCAGGTTGTAAAACATTTGCTCCATGTTCTTCCCCCCCCACCCCCGTCCTCCCCCGCCCCTCCCCCACCTCATCTACAGGCCAGGTGCGCTCCCTCCTCTGCAAGCACCCTGGACAGTTATTACTCAAGTTCACGGAACGCGTGTGGGAGTGTGGAGGGTTTGCCGGTACGAATGATGGTCCAGGTGAGTTCTGATGCTCTCTTTTCTCCACGGAAATTCCATAGCCATAGAAGTCATTGGTTTCTGTGCTTTTCACCAACGTTCTTCCTATACGGGTAGAGGAGAAGAAAGCACAGACATGACAAAAGGTGACAGAGAAGGATATTCTCAATTCTAAGAACAGGAAGCAAAACTATGAATCGGGGTTTTTTTTTTGCACCAATTTTAATTTTTACTTCTAGAATTCCTTATAAAAATGTGAGTGTCAGGCAATTAAGGATCCTACAAAGAAAAGCGTCTTTTCACTAGAAAGCTGGTCGAACACTTCTGGTTGTGACATTAAGTTTAGGCATAATGAGGAACTATACGAATTAGTAATAACCACCTAAGCCATTGTAATTTCACAGCCGAATGAGATTTATAATCAAGAACCCCAAACACTAACCACAGCACTGAGTCCTTTCAGGAAACCCGCACACACGCGCACACACACGCACGCGCTAAATAGCCCTCTAGGACTAGGAATATATACTGAAAAGTGAGAACTTTTAGGATGTCTAACTGGCCTTAAAAGGCATGATTTCACTTGCAATGTTACATACAGGCAAGGCTGTCAAACTAAAAGCTGGAGTTGGATGAATATAAAATAAACTCCTGTATCGCCACCTAATTAAACAGAGTGGCATTCAATTCAGACAAAATGATTAGAGAGAAAGAGGTCAAAGGTCCTCATCCCTTATGTCACCCTTCCTATAATGACATGCAGTCCCTCCATCCCCCCCCCATCTCTCAATGGTGCTTGATTTCACAGACACTTTGTAAAATATTAGTTAACATTACCAAAAAAACGCACCTTCCGTTTACTAACAACTTACTACACATCAGGAATCACACCCACTCACTGCAGTGCATTACTGGATTAATCCTCAACTCATAACACGCCTATGGGGTAAGCTCCATCGTACTCTACATTCACCAAGAAGGAAACGAAGGTTCCCAGAGGTTAAATAACTTCTGGAGGGAACACACCAGGGTGCGAGAGAGCCAGTCTTTAGCAAGGGTTACTTGACTCCACAGCGTGCTTGACAGCCAAAAGCCAGGTTGGGATGTTCGGAGCCCTGGGGATAGGTTTCTATGGCACTCAGCCACGAAGACTTTTTGAAGGCCTATTAATATATAGCAAACTTCCCAGTAGAGAAAGTTTTGACAACTGCCTCAAATTCGAGTAATAAGAAAAGAAATCTAACGTAAAGAGGATGGCAGTGTGAAAACTCTCATCTCCACCACGCAGTTAACTTTGGTGGTTCGAGTTCTGGGTTTGTGAGAGGGATGCAAGTGTTTTCCTCACGGAACCCAACAAGCCTTCGGAAATGCAGACAGTTGTGTCTGGCTGTCTGTTCCCCGGAGCCACACGTAAGACAGAAGCACAAGGATGTCGAAGCAAGGGCACCCAGAGCCTATAATCAACAGGAAGCCACTTGAGGCTTTTAAACACAGAAGTGGCGAGGGTCCGGCGTTGAAAGATAATATTGGTTCGTAGGGGAAAAAAAAGACATTAGAGGGACGGAGGCCAGTTGAGACTCAGTCACAGGTATCTTGGCAGGGACAGGTGCATCTAGAGGAAAGGAAGGGCCAAAGAGACGGTTGTGTGGCCAAATTTACTCGTGTCAAGATACACGGATAAGACGGGAGAACAGGTCTCGGGAAGGCTGTGTGTCTGCAGCCGCAGCCCCTGGCTCGGCGGACGGGAGCGAAGCAACGCCACTCCCCGAGGCGGGAAGCAGACCCACGAGGAGCGTTGAGGGGCAAGCCAGTAACTCACACCACTGAAGCCTAGAGCCCGCGGGCCACCCAAGGGAGCTGCCGTGGGGCGCTGGGGAAAGGACAGCATGGGGGCTCAGACCCAGAATCCTCTCGGGGTTCTGCACCTGCTCTTCCTGGAACACAGCACACACGGTCCAGGTATTTAGAAGCTCAGGCTGAAACTGAGGCTCTACCATGTTGTATTAATCAATTAATCAGGTCTTTTATTTTCTGTATTGGGATTCTTCGACATCCGGGCCCTCGCTGCCCCTGGAGGCCTCCCCTCCCCCCGCACTAGCAGGTTCCTACAGACCCTAAACAACACCGACGTGAGCGCGCTTCTCGGTACCCACCCGCTACGCTATCCGGAGCCCACACCTCTCAGCCACCGCCTTTATCAGGCTCCGACACTGCGGGCCACCCTCACTCCAGGGCCACGTGCCAGGCAACCAGGGACCCTCCCTGTGCCCCGAGGCCCGCCCGAGCCGCTCAGGCCCGCGGAGCCCAGCCAGCACCCGCCCTCGGCAAACTCGCACTCTTGGGCACAGTCCCCTCTCTGTGCCTCGTTTCCGTCCCCCCCCCACCCCCCATGGCACAGCATACACCCTCCTCTAGGGCCCTGTGAGTCCTAAGCTGTCTTTTTCAGTGGCAGTCACTTCCTGATCTGTTGGCCTTACCGTATGTGCAAGGCTCTGTTACGATACTACAATCTAAGACAAATGCGTAAGAGCTTGTGTGAAAACAGCACTCAACTGGGACCCACGGTGTGGGTTTCAGGCCGAGGCGCGTCACTCGGTGACTGTGACTGTCGGCACGCGGCCTGGTCTGGAGTCCAGAGACCCCTGGCCTATGTGACTTACAGGGCGGTGAGGGGCCAGTGAGCCAGTGCGTTGGGGGGTTTTGTTCATCTGGCACTGCAGGCGTTTGTGATTATAATATGAAAGAAATGATACCGCTCATCCTCACTTTCCCCCCTGAGGATGGGGCCAGGACACTCCAGGTGGCCTTGTAAAGGGATCTTCCCCGGTTACTTGGCAAGGCAGGCCAGCCCCCCTGCCACCACCTGTCCAGCACAAACGTGCACCCTCCCTGGGCAGGCACCTCAGTTAATCAACTAAATGTTGGGGCGCCTGGGTGGCTCAGTCGGTTGAGCGCCCCACTTCGGCTCAGGTCATGATCTCACCGTTCGTGGGTTCGGGCCCCGCGTCGGGCTCTGTGCGGACAGCTCGGAGCCCGGAGCCTGCTTCGGATTCTGTGTCTCCCTCGCTCTCTGCCCCTCCCCCACTTGCACTTTCTCTCTCTCAAAAATAAACAATTTTTTTTTTAAATAAGTAAATGTTGCTAGGCAAGTCGGTGAGCACATTTTATTCTAGTATCTATATCTGCCTTTGAAGTTTTTTTATGATTACCTTGATATGCCACCCATGGTGCACACCATTAATATTCCTAGTGGAAAAGGCAGCAACTGAGTTTATTGAGCGCTGTTTGCTCTGTGGAAGGAATAATGCTATCTGGCCTCCCCAGCAATGGCCTCTCTAAATGCTCACGACAACCCCACAAGACAACCGCTTCTGGGATCCGCTTCTGACAGAGCTCTACAGCCACGGCACCAACAGATGGCAAAGATTCACACTCGGGCGGTGTAACTCCAGCGCCCAAACTGCCTTGAGAAAATAAAGGCAAACACTACTTTTAAGAAGCGATTTGCTGTGTCCATCCGCTCGAGCTTTTCGTGATGTTACATTCGTGCATATTACATTTTTTTAAACGACTTTTTTTGGGGCGCCTGGGTGGCTGAGGCAGCTGAGCACCCAACTCTTGATTTCGGTTCAGGTGATGATCCCAGGGTCATGGGATCGAGCCCCGCATCAGGCTCCCCAAGAGCCTGGAACCTCCTTAGGATTCTCTCTCTCTCTCTCCCTCTGCCCCTACCCTGCTCATGCATGCGTGCTCTTTCTCTGTCTCTAAAAATAAAAATAATAAAGGTAATCTTAAAAACAAAATGCCTTCTTTCTTCCAGCAAGGAACTGAGATTACTAACGTATGCAATATCATAAGTTAGGCCAAAGAATCAAGCAGTTTCCTGATTCTTAATTCTCAATGTTGTCTTGATTCTGAATAAGCAAAAGATTTGTAACCTTAAAATGCCCTGCTCTATATATGAAGAGATCTCTTCATCCCAAAGCCCACCCCACCCCCGTTTTCCCCTAAACTCTCAGGTCCTTAGGAAGTCCCTAATTCAAGAAACCCTCTCTGCTTCCCGGAGACTTACCCTTAAAACTTGGTGCTCCTAAAGTCACAGATTGGGTACAGTAAAAATGATGACATAAGGGAAAGAAGCACTATCTTTTCCACTTAATTTTCCAAGAAAGTATGGAGATACCTAAGCAGAGAGGGAACAAATTCTAGTATCAGTGTGGCTGATGGGGCACTAAATAATCAAGAGACACTATTCCCCCTCGCCTGTGAAAGGAGAGAGGCAATGAGCGGTCTCACTCCTTGCAAAAAACACAGCAAATCAACACAAATCAATCAGCATGATCCACCCCACAGGCCACCTCCACATTCCGCTTCCTTTCCTTCTGAAATACCACACCATCCCCACCCTCCGTGTTTCACAATCCTGTGGTCACTGAAAAATCCCCCATCGTTCTAAAGCCAAGTTTGTGCTGCTCCGTGGCTCTTGTAAAAAGAAATGATCAGGTCCATATTAACGAACCTGAGCGTAATTAAACCTACTTTGCCCGTTTATCTGATAAGATAAAGGCGACAGTGTCTTCATGCTACTTTTTATAAAGGGCTATTTCAATTGGTCGTAAATATCCCTGTGTGGTAACAATGTAACTGCCAAATTCTCACGCGAAGCAATCACTGTATCCTTGGGACTACTTACAAACGTATATATACAATAACCCAAGTGTAAGAGGTAGTTCTGAGATGCAGTGTCTCGGCCCTTTTTATCATTAGTCGCACTTTCTGGAAAAGGAGAAAGCTTAGCTTGACAACTTTCAAACCGGCCCATATTTTCCAATTCTGTAACACATGACCTGCCCAAATCAGAATCTGCTTCCCTTTTCATTGCCACCCTTCCACATGGAGTGCAGACAGACACGGAACCACCACAAGAGAAACGGCAACTGTCAGGAAATAAAAATGATATATTCCCATGTCCTGTATGTTCCAGGGTCTGTCCATTAGGAAACCACATGGAAGAATGTGGGTTGCGTTTCAGTATGCCTTCAGGTAACACATTTCTAGATGCTAACCTATTGGATCCTGTCTTTTATTTTAAATTTTTTTTTTCAACGTTTATTTATTTTTGGGACAGAGAGAGAGCATGAACGGGCGAGGGGCAGAGAGAGAGGGAGACACAGAATCGGAAACAGGCTCCAGGCTCTGAGCCATCAGCCCAGAGCCCGACGCAGGGCTCGAACTCACGGACCGCGAGATCGTGACCTGGCTGAAGTCGGACGCTTAACCGACTGCGCCACCCAGGCGCCCCGGATCCTGTCTTTTAAATGAAAATCAGTAGAGGGGCGGCTGGGCAGCTCAGTTGGTTAAGCACCCGACTTTGGCTCAGGTCATGATCTCGCGGTTTGTGAGTTCGAGCCCATGTCGGGCTCTGTGCTGACAGCTCAGAGCCTGGATCCTGCTTGGGATTCTGTGTCTCCCCCTCTCTCTGCCCCTCCCCTGCTCATGTCCTGTCTGTCTCTCTCTCTCTCTTTCTCAAAAATAAATAAACATTAGGGGCGCCTGGGTGGCTTGGTCAGTTAAGCATCCGACTTCGGCTCAGGTCATGATCTCACAATCCGTGAGTTTGAGCCCCGCGTTGGGCTCTGTGCTGACAGCTCAGAGCCTGGAGCCTGCTTTGGATTGTGTCTCCCTCTCTCTCTGCCCCTCCTCTGTTCATGCTCTGTCTCTGTCTCAAAAATAAATAAACGTTAAAAAAAGTAAAAAAAAAAAAAAAAAAAGAACTTATTTAATGAAAAGCAGTAGATAAATTGGGTTATCTAGCAGTTTATCTGAGTATATACTTGGTGGGGGCTGGGTTCCTCTAAACCTCTTTGGAAATGAGAAAGAGGAACATCGTACAGGGTACCTAAAATTAAAAGCAAACAGTGAGCTGCCATTCGCTTCAAGAAGTTCACACTTCCCTTCTGAACTGGAATTTTAAGTGTCTCAATGTACAGAGCAGCAGGACAAAGACAGGAATTCACAGATAAAGTTTTCAAAAATAAATTAAAACAATGAATCTACTTTCTCCTTACTTTTCCCACTGAAAGTAGGACTCTGCCTTTAACGACTCATAATGTCCAAGACTCAGTATCCCTTTAATGCCTAGGGGTCAGTCCGGCCGACCAGAATTTCTGGCGGAAAGGGATGGGAAGTGACGGACGGGGTGATTAGCGAGGTGGTGAGAAGCTCTCACAATGCATCATATATCACATCACCACGATGAACACTTTAGCCATCGTACGATTTTATTTGTCGCTTATACTTCACTGAGGCTGAAGAGAAAAGGTCAACGGTTGCCGGGGGTTAAGGAGGAGGCGGGGACCGAGGAATAAATAAAGAGAAGGAGGAAGAGGACCTTTAGGGCAAGCAATGGAAATACTGCCTTTCATACTACAATGGCAGACATAGAAACCCATGGAACGTGCAGCACCAAGAGTGGACCCTGAAGTAAACTGTGGACCTTGAGTGACGATGAAGTAAACTGTGGGACCTTGGGCCCATCTAGTACCACAAATGTGCCACTCTGGTGGAGGGAAGCTGTGCAGAGTGGGGCAGGAGGGATGTGGGATCTCTCTGTACCTTCTGCTCAATTTTGTCGTGAACCCAAAGCTTCTCTACAAAATAAGTTTGTGTTTTAAAACATTGCCTCCTATGCTAAAAGAAGGAAGGAAGGAAGGAAGGAAGGAAGGAAGGAAGGAAGGAAGGAAGAAAAAGAAAAAGAAAGAAAGAGAAAAAAGGTCTGAAGGAGGCAGGTCTCCCTGCAAGCAGCCCCACTTCTCTACTGTCCAATAAATGGGGGGCTGGCATTGGGGGTGGGGGTGCTAGTCAATTCACTGCCTTTAGACTGAACGAGGCCAAGAATAACACGTGATGAGAATTTCTTTGAAACTCACAAGTCTGCTTAATACCAACACACTAAGCAGCAAAGCCATTCTGAAAGCGGTACGAAAAAATTTCTTGCCTGCCCGGAACTATATGTGTTGTATTAGACACAAGAGGGCACAGGTTTCTTTAGGAGTGATGAACATGTTCTAAAATTCGATAGTGGTGATGGCTGTGAACCACATAATAAATGTCAATAATCACTGAATTATTTAAAAAGTGTATCAGACAGAATCCACATCCTTAAGGAGGTAAGAAGTTTTCAGAGCGACCTAGCAAATGTGTCATTAGGTGAGTCTTCACCTCATCTCAAAAGCAAATATCCTTGAAAATCAGCCCAGAAGAGCCTGAGTATGGAGAGGACTCATATTTCTATCTGATAATTAGCAAAGACAAGAAGCCACTCAGCTCCTCAGTATCCCCCTGGAGGGAGAGGTACAGTAGAGGCATTTCTTTCATGCGACCTTTTCCCAATGGAAAGCTGGTAGGGACCCCAACCACCAATCACCAAAACAATGGATGAAAGTAAATCGTCTTAAAAAAAAAAATCACTACTTACTCTTTATTCTCTGTCTCTCCCCATAGGGAAATAAAACACAGAAAAATTTTTAAATGAGAAATAGAAAAACTTGGAATTTATAAGGAAGATCCAGTTAAATAACAGTCATCGATGGTTTTTCTTTATAAAGCGCATGGCAGCACCATTATTTTACACATGGTCAAAGGCAGGCAGTTAAATGACAAGTCTCTGATTTGACCTGTAAAGGAGAGGAGTAAGCTGGTTAAAGAGCTTGGACTGTCTTTTCAAAAAACCACCATGAGATCTAGATCAATGACACAGGAGTAGGGTGACAATTCTTGTACGCCTTGAAGAGTTTACTGGCTGGCCTGCTGTCCTGGAATAATTATTAAGAGCCCTCCTGTCAACCTCAATCCTTTCCTGATTTGAACAATAAGTTACTGATCCATGTAGCACACGGATCAGCTTTGCCTTGGTGCTGACAATCGGTTGCTGACCAGAGACAGGCTCTATAGACAAAGATAAAAGCCCACTGGCCAGGGAGCCCACGCTTAGAGGCATGGAGGGAGGCCCGGAGATCATAAAGTCCAGCATACACACATTAGAATCATCAGGGGGACTATCGTTTTTTCCAAAGACTAGTGCCTGGCCCTTCCCTCTGGAAATTCACATACATATGCCCGATGAAGAAAGATGGATGTCAACCACCCACCTGCATTTTAATGGGATGATAGAGAAGTAAAAGATCACTCTACTATGCCTTGCTAAAAAGTTAACCGGCCTAGAGTTGCAAAGCCAGTGCAGTGGTCCAGACTCCTAATTTCTACTGCCTGTTGGCACCCCCAAGTTTAATCGTCAGGTTCAGACCCAAGCTGTGACTACATAATAACCACCACCTGTGACGGCTTTCCTCCTCAGTCCCCCAAATCTCCTGCTTTCAATACACAGTCATCGACATAAATCAGACCTCCACTGGGCAGGGCCAGACCTGAGTGTCTGTCTGTTTTCATGGATATTCCTTCATTTAGAATGGAGACTTACACTCCAAACCCGCTGTCCATTGTATGAGGCTTTAAAACAAAACAAAACAAAACAAAAAAATCCATTTTGAAATAAAACTATTCACATAGCTAGGTCAAAACCAGTTCAGTCCCTAAAGGTATTCTCTCCAGCATCTAGATGTCTGAGGCTACGCGGCTCTGATTACCCAAGACCTTAAAGCTGCTTATTCAATTTAAGTATAATAACGTGTGAGAGACAGAGGAGGTGATAGCGTTTTTTGTTTTGTTTTTTTTTTTTTCCAGGCTGGTATAAATGTCTTTCTGTGGCAGCACAACGAGAAGCCCATGGGAAAGCACCGATAAAGCTGGCTGGCTGCCACTGTGGTTTCTTATGCAAACTGATACTTTAACTTCTACCTCTATCTCGCCTATTAAACGCCACGCGGCTATGGCGAAACAAGAGGTTAACGTCTGTGCTTGCTCAGGAAAACCTACGCCAGTGCAACGGTTTCCCTCACCCCCTGCTACTTCTGTAAGCCCCCCTCATCCTCTCCCCACTGTGTTTCTGAAAGAAAGGGGCCAACGTCCACCAAAGAACAATCACATTTGTGTTTGATATATTCATACAACAGACAGGGACAAGGGGTGCTCTGGTTAGTATGAAGCTACTATGTAATCGTAAGAAGTGCTTCACAATTTCCCAATGTCCTATGGGCCCCGTGCGTGAGGAGTTAGTCCATGTGTGTGTTAGCTAAAATAGCATTCTGAATACACAGCATTAGATAAGAGTTTCCCGTGGGTGTTTGGTGACATCTTCCAGCAGAGATGAATTAGGGATGTTCTAATGAGTCACTTGGTTTGGACAAAGCACCCTTCTACTGCAGCCGCTAAGGAATGAGCACCCACTGAACACCTCGCTCTGCAGACAACACTCGAAAGTCAGGCAAACGGGTACTTCCGGGCTGAGGCCTGGGCTCTTGTGGAACCCACCCCATAACGAGTCTCTCAAGGTGAGGTGGACAGGCCACCATTTTCAGATGCAAACTGCAGAACCTCCCTATAAAAAGCTCGTCTGTGAAAACAAAATTCTATGGGGTCAGCTCGGAAGAAAAACTCAAGCTTGCCGCATGAATGCTTTGCCCTACAAGCCACGTCGCTGCTGTCTCCCGGAGCATCTCCAAGAAGACTGTGCCCTACTCCTTTGCAAGATTTGCAGCGGAAAGGGATTTTATCACACTTTAAAAGTGGCCTGTGGTTCTTAACACTACAAAAAGAACTAAACAAAATCCCAAAACAGGAGGAGTTCGATCTGTAATACCAAGTAAACACTGTAACTAAAAGTTCACACGTGTACATTCTCTGTGTTTCAGGCCGTTTGGGGGACGGTGGGGGCAATCTGCACAGCCATGATTATCAAGGGCTGAGAATCAGAGACCTACAGAAACAAATTGTCTACCACGGATTTGCTGTAGGCTTTTCTTACTTAGTGGGCGCTCACTTTCCATAAAAAAAAATGTTCTTTTTGGATGATTATACCTGCAAATCTACTAAAAACCAGCTACACACCTTAAATGAGTGAACCGTATTGCCTATGAAATGACAGCTCGATAAAGCTGTTAAAAAATGCTTTTTTTTCAAATGCTCTCACTTTTAATCAGCAAAAGTAAAAAAAAAAAAAAAAAAAGAAATCATAAACAATGAAAAATAAAAATTCCTAGTTTGCTACATAAGCCATGGTGCCTGTGTCACCCAGATACCTAGGTCTGCCTTGGGAGAGCATCCAAAGTTTGCTGGAAGGCACTTTCACTCGGCCTTTTGTATCACACCTACCAGAGCAGGATGGGGAGTGAGCGACCGGGGCTACCGTGTTTGGAACTCACTTGGAACAGGGGCTGATCACAGTCGGTGTAGGTGGGTAAACCAAGGCAACATTCACTCGCTCGCTGCCGTTCTTCGGGCAAATGATCTCGGCCACTCCTTCTGGTCTGGGCTGACTCAGCAACTCCCCTGCAGGAGGAGAGAGAAAATGCGTTAATGAGGTGTGCCTTCATAATGGGACCATTCCATAGAGGAATGCAGCACCCGGGGACTGGGGAAGCCGGGAGGAGGGCAGGTAGTGAGTTGTCTACAGACAACGGACTCAAGAGAACAGATATGCGCCCAGAATCGCAAACCGGCCCTGCTCCCTGCCCGCCGCCTACATTCTCATCTGCATCACCATGGAGAACGTTCTAATGGCTGTGGCGAAGAGGCCATCCTTCCAGACAAAGACAGCATCTGCCGCTATTTTCCTCACCTTCCTTTTCGACTGACTCCGGAGGTCTTTATCTAGATGTTGTGGCAAATTGAGCGCGGATCCCTAGGGCCCGGAGAAGCTGCCAAGGAGGTGTTCATAATTAGCATTTGGGGCAGATGGGATTCGGACAGACTGTAGCAGCCCTTCAACGAAGCCCTGCACAAATGATCTCGACACGCAGCCGACCAAAGGTGTTATCTAGGTAAACAGCCCAGCTTCACACTGGCAAGAGGATATCCTGGGTAGGTCTGTGTGGGGATTTGAAAGCACCAGCATAAGACTATGTTATGACTAATGGGGTCTAGTAAAAACAGACAGTTAACTTAATGCATTACCACAACACCCAGAGGAAATCTGTGTCCTCTGCACGCCCGGATCTCATCTCTCTCCAACTAGACCGTTAAATCCCAAAGAGCAGTAAGGACTTCCATTCCTTACTTTCCCCTCCACCTCGTCTACTTACCGGCAGCACCCTGCCCTCTCTCTGTTCTCACGGCTGGCACTGTGCTGTCGCTCAGAGAAAATTCAGTAACTAGCTTCTAGCTGAGGACAGCACTTGCTACTGCCTAAATCCCCCTACGTAAACCTAGAAAGTAAACGGACCAAACCAAGGACACAAAACGTTTGCCGACTGGGGAAAGATGCTACTGAAAATAAACATCAGCCCTTTGGCAGCCATCACTTAGTAGAACTGATTTGAAAATTCTCAGGGCCCCAGGGGCGCCTGGATGGCTCTGTCAGTTAAGCCTCCCACTTCAGCTCATGTCGTGATCTCACAGTTCGTGAGTTCGAGCCCCGCGTCAGGCTCTGTGCTGACGGCTCAGAGCCCGGAGCCTGCTTCAGATTCTGTGTCTCCCCCTCTCTCTGCCCCTCCCCTGCTCACGCTCTCTCTCTGTCCCTCAAAAATAAACAAAGTGTTAAAAAAAAATTATCTCCCTCCTTCTCCCCCTGCCGCTCCCCTGCTTGCATGCACTCTCCCTCCACCTCTCTCGAGAAATAAAAATAAATTTAAAATTTAAAAAAATTCTTTTTTTTTTTAAATTTTTTCAACGTTTTTTATTTATTTTTGGGACAGAGAGAGACAGAGCATGAACGGGGGAGGGGCAGAGAGAGAGGGAGACACAGAATCGGAAACAGGCTCCAGGCTCCGAGCCATCAGCCCAGAGCCTGACGCGGGGCTCGAACTCACGGACCGCGAGATCGTAACCTGGCTGAAGTTGGACGCTCAACCGACTGCGCCACCCAGGCGCCCCAAAATTAAAAAAAAT
Organism: Felis catus; assembly: GCF_018350175.1. NCBI lineage: Eukaryota > Metazoa > Chordata > Mammalia > Carnivora > Felidae > Felis > Felis catus. The sequence goes on from NC_058371.1 coordinate 26,366,152, forward strand.
TCTAATGAACCCAAAGTTAAGCCAACAAGGGATGATTAGAAAGTCCTTGGCGTCAAAATACCGTATTTTGAAATGCCTCACCTTCAGCGGAACTCTCACACTGGTGAGGCACGCCCACGTGCCAGCAGTGACCTTTAAATGTACCTCTCATTTCGTCTGTGCGATGTCTCTAGGAGGGTCATCCTCACTTTACAAATGAGGTCAGGGAGGTTATGTGGCGTACCCCGAGTTGAGGGCAGGCGAGTGGCAGGCTTGGAATGTGACCTTGGGAAGCCATCTCTGGGATGCTTACTCTTTGCCACGACCGTCCAAGACCTCCCAAAGCGGGAACTGCTTCTTTACGCCAGAACACGTCTCTTCTAAAGGAGCAATCTAAAAACACTCTTCTTACATAATGAACTAAGCGTTGACATATTTGCAGTTTTGCGATAAGACATTCGTTTCCTGCTTTGAGCATTTTTCCGTGGCTTTGGACAATATGAACTGAATGTAATTTGAAGTTCCTTAGCCAAACTACTATAAACACCCAACGACTGCAAAAGGTAATTTCACATGATTAGCTTGTACCACGGATACATGGGTATCAGAGCCATACTCTGACACCAACTAAGGAAAGGTTCCAAAACATAAAAATGCAAGTTAAAAATGTAAACACTAAAATGCTACCAAGGCCATAACACGAACCAAAGTGGTGTAGCACGTTAGAGCTGGACGGAAAGTTGGAAGTCATTTGGTCCAAACGCGACCTTCTAAGTCAGAAACCCTCTGAGTCTGGCGGGTCTGTTCCAAGTGTCATGGAGAGCTGTGCATCCCCGGGGAGACGGGACGAGGTCTGCGACCCTGGTTCTAAGCCCCCTGTCGCTTGCTTCCTTACCTGACATTTCTACTCTGCGCTTTCTGTCCCCAGGATCACCCCCAAGGCCTGGACACACTCAGCTTCCGTGGTTTCCCCTGGGAACGCTCTCCTGGTGGGCAGAATGCCCACAGGCCTCCTGCAGCCGCCCGAGCGCGCGGGATCGCAGCTGGTTTTGGGGGAGTGGACCCATTTGCCAGGGTTGCAATTATTTGCAGTAGACCGTTAAGCGCCCGTTATGAATTTTTATTAAACTGACAGCTTTAGTGCCCCCTACCCCAGATTCCCAGTATCCTACCGAGACAGGTAACCGGTTTCGTGGAGGCCCTACCCCCAGCAGCACTGCCAGCCGCAGGGGGGGCATGAAAGCTGCAGGCGAGGAGAAGCCTCCCAGGTGTGAAAACTCCACTCGAGGCTGCAGAAAACCGAGCAGCCAAGCTAAACCGTTCACAATCTCCCGCAGGTCCCCGCCCTCCAACAGGCTCCTGCGAGGTGCCGGGATTCTTAGGACAGAAAGAATGTGCCCTGTCGTTAGATTCAGAAAATGAGGAAAACAGCCTTTTCCTCTCAAAAAACATGATCACAAATACAAAAGTGGTTCATAATATGTGTTATCTACTAAAACAGAAGCTGGTCATCTCAAGTTTCTTGCACACAAACTTGATTTTCAAGCTAAAATATTAGCCAGCGCGCCTGCGTGGCTCAGTCAGTTAAGCGTCCGGCTTCGGCTCAGGTCATGATCTCGCAGTTCGTGAGTTCGAGCCCCGCGTCGGGCTCTATGCTGACAGCTCGGAACCTGGAGCCTGCTTTGGATTTGTGTCTCTCCCTCTCTCTCTCTCTCTGCCTGTCCCCCGTTCATGTATAGTCCCTGTCTCACAAAAAATAAATAAACATTAGAAAAAGCAACAGCCACTCAGTATCTAAATAGGGAGATCTTACTGTGTGTGAGGAGACACAGGGGATACCGGAGTCTAAGTCAAGGCCTTTCATATGGAGGGTCCCAGCATCTGAGAAAGTCACATGTGCATAAAAGGAACTGTAGTCCTGTATGTTAGGGCCCCCTGAGGAAAGTTTTGAAATGTTAGAAGGACAACGAGAAGGACAGAAGAATACTGATTTGCAGGACTCCAAAAGACCTCCAAGAGCAGAGAACACGGTCTCAGAAGACCCATCACATCGATTATCCAGGACTCCACGTTACCAGCATGCTGTTATATACGTCAAGGTAAATGACATACAGCAACCACAGAAGAAAAAATGGTGATCGCAGTAGCAGCTAACATTTATCGAGCACTTATTATGCACTTAGGCTGTCATTGTATCGTGTCACTTAGTCCTCATGACAACACTATGACGTACCTACAATCCTGTCCTCATTATATACAGAGGTGGCGAGGGAGGCTCAGAGCGGTTAGGTATTCACCAACAAGGAGGAAGTGGCAAAGCGGAAATTTGGACCCAGGACTATCTGACTTCACTCTTAACCACCACATAATACTGTCCCGAGGCAAGGACATCGTGATGATTAAATTAGATAACACAGAAAGTGTTAAATGTTGTGTCCGGCATCCGGTAAGTTCTTGACACTATGACATACTGATGAGATTTTTTTGAAAAGCTTAATTTTCCAACTATATAAAGAATTCATGCGAATATGTGATCGTACCCACATTCTCTACAGTAAAGCCGTACGCCAGGATTAGACCGTAAATGATTTACCTGCAAAATACCGCGTCACCAGAAATTTGAAAACTTCAAATGAAAAAATGTTAGATCTATGACACGTCTGTCATCACTAGCAAAAGCCAGTAAAAAAGATAAATCCCAAAGCTGGTGGAAGCTGGGGAAAAAAAAAAAAAAGCTACATTTACAGAAAATGTGCCAGTGGTGAAGTAAGGATAAATACACACGTGACCTGTTATATTTCCATTTTCAGGAACTTGCTTCCAGGAAGTAGGCCTTTCTCTCTGACAAAAATTATACAATGATTGCTCATAGCAACACTATTTATAAAACAGTGAAAACCTGGTAACCCTCTCAAAAGTCCAACACTGGGGAAATGATTAAAAACTCCGACACACCAGTAAGACGGGATTCTCTGTAGTCGTTACAAATTATGAGACTGACATTTCTGTGCGTCAGTGTCCACTTAGAGCTACATTCTAATTAGAAACATCAACTGACCAAGAACACAGATGAATTCAGAGGGAAAGCGGTCCCTCGAGATTTAAATGGTCCTGGGGTTACTTATTTATTTATTTTATGTTTGAGTCAGTAAGAAAACGAGGCGAAAGCATGCCGGCCGCACACCGAAGGGGAATGCGTTTCGAATGCTAGTGCTTTCTCTACGGTTGGAGATGGTCTGTTCACGTGCGGCACACAATGCAGTCAGTCTTCCTGAAAAAGCAGAACTTTGGCCCGAAGAACAGAACACTGCATTCACCGAAGCTGTTTTAGGCCACTGCCCAGTCTCCTTGTGCCCGTTAAAGTTATGAAAAACCGTCCTTAATTACTCCGGCTCAAGATTTCCGGCATTAAAAGGCTGCCACATCAACCGTTTTCCCCCCTGTGGAAGAACAGAACGCTAAGTTTTATTATGTTTTTTTTTTTTTAAAAAGAAAATCAACAGAAGTGGAAGGAACTTTTTCATCTTTTTCTGCAAAGCATCAGAATTCTCAAGCATTGAGCACTTTACACAGAATACAACAAATGTGTCATACTGATGAGTCAAATCGCAATATTAAAAGCCCCTTACCATTTCTTTTTAGTGCAAATAAAAGCCACTTCCCTGATCCAGAATGAAGATCTAAATTACGAACATCCCTCAAAACAGCCAAAGTGGTCTAGACAGTAAAAGAAACAAGTATATAGGTTCTATTAGGTAAGGAACTATCTAGATGTCTTCGGGACCTCTTCCACTCTAATATTCTAAAATTCACCCCCTTGCTCTCCCCACCCCAAAGTCTACTGTTGTACTTCAATTAAATATGACTCTGGATGTAGCTATGTTGAGATCCGTGAATACTGTTTGCCACATCTCCCCTGGGCAAAGGCAGCGTCCTCTGAAACCAGTGAGCAGGAAGTCCCCCACTTTCCAAGCCCATCGAGGTATCAGGCAGCAAAGACCAGAGAACTACACCCTGGTTACTTCATGTGGAAGAGGAAGGCCGGATAGAGATAACAGGACACACTGTCTTAAGACAAAATAAAGCCCAGAAAGTATATACACGGCAGAAGTAAACATCCGACGTTAAAACGCTCAATTTAAAAACACGCCACCGTACACACCTAAGGGTGTGAGAAAAGGCAGAAGAGACCCCCCCGATATCTGCTGGTTCCAACATAACCATCTGTACACTTGGCTGCCATTTCAGAGGAGGACCCCCCCATGCCCGCACCCCCCCCCCTCCCCCACAGGACCATGGCTGGGTGGCTCCTGGTTGGCCACCGCTCAGAGGAAATGAAATAAAGAGATCAGGTTGTACGTTTTGGTAATCTCAACTTTAAAAGAAATTCCCTTTTGTTAAGTAGCTTTGGTCTCAGCCCTTTGATTGTGAATTATAACTTTTTAGGGGGAGAGAAAGTGACATGCAGGAGGGAGTGGGGCACGCCTTTGTAAAGAGCAGAGACAGAGCTGGGCCAGAAGTGTGCCCATCACTGGGAATCACCTTTCTCAGGATAGGGAATAGTGCAGACCCCCGGAGGGGTTGCCCCAGGCCAGACCCGCCCACTCTTAGCTGAAGCCAGCCTGCAGGGACCTATCCTCCGGTCGAGGACAAAATTGCCTGGGAAGCTGTCTGGAGGTGGGCGGAGCATGCTGTCAAACTCACTCGGGTACCCGGAGACTGGGCAGGAATCTTCCCGCTGGGTCACTGGAAGTCAGCTGGGATGCCTACAGATACTGTCCAGCACTCGGCCACACGTACTTGTAGAGAGTTCTGGGACTCAGACTGGTCCCCTAAACTGCAGGGATGCTGCTTTCTTCCTGTGAGCAGAGTCTGCTTTTGGCTCAATTAGTTCCTCTTGGAAATGAGTCCACGATAGGACCGCTTAATAGCCGGATGCATCCTAAGGCACGCATTCCAAAGGCAGCTGCAAAAACTCACACCATCAGAAATTATGAACTTCTTGTAGAACTGTATTTTCATTTGCACTATACAGCCCTTCAATTCTTCAAATTGTAGGCATCTACTGAGTTCTGGGCGATTTAGCAACGTAAAGACATTGCCGTCTCCAGCCATTTGTTGCATTCCCAAGACCAGTTTTGACTCTGAAAGCTGAGACTTCTTCAAAAAAAGAAAAAAGAAAACCGCCCACATGCCCTTCTGTGCCGTGAGGCTTTGGGGACAGTTTACAAAGTCTTATCCGTAAGAGTACACTCTCTAAGCCAAACAGAAGCAGGCCAACTGGGGTCATGGAGATGCCCTTGAACTAGAGGTGCGACTCAGGACCTATCGCCAGTGAGTCGTCATGGCCTGCTCTCAGGCTGCACTAGACAAATTCAGTGTCAACATTTGGCTTCAACTTCCTCCCAGCGTCCTCCAAGGTGGTGGCCGGCGGTGGTGACAGTTACAGGCAAGAGGAAAAACAAAGGTCACGCGCTTGATTCCTTCTATGACTCACACAACGATTCTCACCTGTGAAGTCCTCAGACTCTCCTGATGAGTAGTGGAAGCCAAGCCAAGGGGGACCCGCCCCACTGGGCACAGATGACGGACACCTTTCATATTCCTTTTATGGAAGACGCTCCACCTGGAGTGAACAAGCTCGGCTTCTCCTTGTTTAGCCCAGTTCCTAAGAGAGGATGACTGTCCTCATAGTAATGTCTGCTTACTAATCACATAAAGCTTTGTTTGCTTAGTTGGTTGAGGGACACACGGAAGTGACTGAATACCTCAGGCGTGCTAGGCCGAGAAGAGCTGCATCCCGCCCCTCCCTGGTGGGTAATGACTCAGGTCTCTTCTAGATCAGAAGAGTTGTGACCTAAGAGCACAGCGCCCCTTTCCAGAGCATTCGACCAGAGTTCAACCGAGGGAAAACTGCCAACACAATTTCTTTTCAAAGCGCCACCTGAGTTTTGTCACTTCCTTCACATTACAATTCCTACTTCCTTTTCTTCATGTCTGTTTACCTTTTTTGGTTTTTTATTCGCACACATCCAATCCTTGGTACCATACTCTCTTACCACTGCCTCACGCTTGGCTCGCTCAAGTCCCCTTTCCTACAGCACCCTATCTCCATCACCGCCAGTGGAGTAAGAGCCCCATCCCCTCCCCACTCAGGCCGCTCCTCTATCTAGACTCCCCACCTGCTGAAAAGCTTCAGGGTCTCTGAATCACCAGAGTTGCCTTCCCCGGGCGTTCGTCACAGCACTGGGACAAGATACCAGGCTGAAACTTCATGAGACTTCCACCTTTAAGTGTGAGGTTCCAACAGACACCACATAAATATTCCTGGGAGCCGCACTAAACATCCAGGATAACAGGTGAACCTGGCTGGGGCGGCATTTATTAACACGGACGAGAAATGATTCCAGGGAAGGTGCAGTAAGTTCAGGAGCCTACCAGGAAGGCCTTTGTATCTAAAAGAGTGAACACTAGCAACAGAAATGATTATATCAAAGTTCTTCACCCTTTCTGGTCTCAAAGTCTCCGTCAGTCCCACATTAGCCCAGATAACACACAAATTGCAATGACACCAAAACAAGGTCTCTTACCTTCAGATTATATACAAGATTTCTCTTGAATGTCTAAAAATAAACCACCGTTCATCCTAGAAACATAGAACTATGAGGCACTACTTGAACCTTAGATGAGGTGGTTTTCTGACAGGAAAGCATTTCGTACCAATGGCAAGCACATTTTATTTTATTATTTGTTGTAAAGTTTATTTATTTATTTTGAGAGAGAGAGAGAGAGAGAGAGAGTTCACACGCACGCATGAGTGTAAGCTGGCAAGGGGCAGGGAGAAAGGGAGAGAGAGAATCCCAAGCAGGCTCCCTGCTGTCAGCACAGAGCCTGATGCAAGGCTCTATCTCACAAAGCGTGAGATCATGACTTGAGCCAGAACCAAGAGTTGGATGCTCGACCGAATGAGCTACCCAGGCGCCCCAACGTCAGCACATTTTAAAAACTCGCCACCCATAAGAAGTACCAAGGGCTGGTCCAATGAGTGCCAACAAATTCGTGCAAGTAAATCAATAATGTGAGAAGGTAAAGCTTCCAGAGTTGAAGTGACTCACAGAGGCCAGCTAAGGCCCTCCACAACACTACTCTCGTAGCAGCAACAACAAACGCGAAGCAAATGAACCCACTACATACGTAACGAATATCCCACCAGAGTTATGATCTGAAGTTAACTGGTTGGCTTCTGGCTCGGCAGAAACGGCCCCCGGAAAATGCTCATGTGGACTTAACACTATCCTGTCCTCAGTGACCCTTAGAAGGTCGGCCAGGGTCTAACCCAAACCAAAGCTGGCCGGGGGCAGAAAGATGCACTGCCCCTTCCCCTTCTGTCACTGACTCAACAACTTGCCTCTCAGACGCACGGGCCTGTCACTTGGCTCCATTTTCATTGCTAAGGGTTTATAGAAATACAAATCCACCCAAGAAAGGAAAAATATTTCCCTTTTTCCTGCTCTGGATAAAGTTCCAACAGACTTGGCTAAGGATTAGACATCCTTCACAGATCAAAGTGTGTGGGGGGGAAGGCGGTGGGGGAAGAAGCTGAGCCCGAACCCAGCTCGGCCTTCCCACTCTCAAAATGCAAGTGAGGATTATAAAAAGCCCCCGCCGCTGGACTGAAGTGCTTTCAAAAGGTTACTCTTTATTTGGAGAGCCTGTCACCTACTTCTTACTGGAAACGGTTCCAGGCTCGGAGAAGTTCACGCAGACACATGGAAGCGTTCTGACTAAAACTCTCTCTCCAACCGTAGCTTTCCATCCAACTGAAAATGGGAGGAACTTTTATGGCCTGACCTGAACTTTAATTTTTTTTTAATGCTTATTTATGTTTTGAGAGAGAAAGAGAGACAGAGTGTGAGCGGGGGAGGGGCAGAGAGAGAGGGAGACACAGAATCCGAAGCAGGCTCCAGGCACAGAGCCTGATGTGGGGGCTCGAACTCATGAACCACGAGATCATGATCTGAGCTGAAGCCGGACGCTTGACCGACTGAGTGGCCCAGGCGCCCCTACCTGGCCAGAAATTTAAAACACTGGCCCAACAGCCTTATCAAAATCGACCTGATTCGGAAATACTAGGCTGATCAGAAGTCGTACATTTGCCGGTCTCCTAACAGGGAAGATGAGAAGATTTCTGCAAATATGTTTTTCTCGGAGGGAAAAGGAGTGACTGTCAGGCTAGGTGCGGGGAGCCGAGGAGCCCCTGCAGGGGCCTGGGAGACCAGAGAAGCCCACAAACTTAAGGCTGGAAGGAGCCCTGAGACGGTCCAGCTTGTTTCTTCTGCACACGGTGGGGATCTCCCACCCGCATAAACAAACACCATAGGAGAGCCTACTGTAGCTGGGGTCCTCATTCAACATGAGCTTCGCTTTACCTACTCCCCCTGCCCGAGTCTCATTCCCAGGAGATGCAGACTGGACCTGGGGCCACTGTAAACAAGCAACGAGCATCCATGATGATCTGGGAAGTATGGCACCAACAATGGAAACCCAGAACTCGTTGGCCTAGCCTCTCAAAAGGGGTCATTAAGAACAAGAATGAACTCCTTATATTTCAATGGCATCTCGTTTTGAAACAGATGTAGCTGGCTTCCAAACTGAAGCCTAAATACAGTTAGACAAAGAAAAGAATGCAATCCTGACGCCATTAAAGCCCATTAGAAAGTGTCGCATCGCCAAACAGGACTAGCTTCACCTGGGGAAAGGGTAGCGCCTCGAAGGAACCAATTCTCGGAGCAGCTCGATCTGTGCGGAGCCCATCACTTGACGAGGCCCCTTGCCTTGCCATGGCCTCCATTTCCCCTGTCTTGAGTTTTCACTGATACATCGGAGCAAGATGCAACTACCTATGAAGCACTGTCACCTGGATGCTGACATGTCCACAATCAAACTCTTGACTCCACTGGCCCCATGTAAGCACCACAAGTGCGAGGACTCCCCTTGCTCACTGTTGGATCCCAAGCAACAGAACAGTGCCCGGCACACAGCAGACCCTCGGTACATGGTGAACAACTGAATCAGCCAATTGCTGAATCCACAGATTGAGGGCATATCCAAGGCAGCCTCTCCAGGTCCCTCAGGTCTGTGGTTCCAAATCTGACACTGGTCAGCACACAGTCAGGCCGTTAGGGCTAAAGTCTGCACCCTCTTCTTCCAAAGGGTGCCCAGATGCCCAGCGAGGGCAGGTTTCCTAACCTCCCGCACGATGCTGCCGGGTGCGGGAAGTCGGCCTGCTTCTCCGTCGTACTCGGTCCTGTCGTCTTTTTCAGACTGAAGAGAAAGCCATCACAAAGTCAAAATCCATTTGGGGAGATCCTAATGCCAACGTCTTAAAATATTTTCTAAACTTTAAGGATTGCATCGTTCAGAGACTCTTTAGGGAAACCTGTAAGTGTAGCTAAAAATGCCCTCTGCTGAACTGTAGCTGAAAATGGGTTATTTTAAGAGTAGTAGGGGTGAGGGGGGGGGGCAGGGGGAAGCAGAGGTACCACAAATTATTTAATGCTCCGGATGTGGGGAAGGGGAGACTACAGCTGCAGTAATATCTCAGCGCCTCCCCCTGGGTGGTTCAGTCGGTTAAGTGTCCGGCTTCGGCCCAGGTCATGATCTCACAGTTCGTGAGTTTGAGCCCCACGTTGGGCTCTGTGCTGACAGCTCGGAGCCTGGAGCCTGCTTTGGACTCTATATCTCCCTCTCTCTAATGTTCCTCCCACACTCGCTCGCTCTCTCTCTCTCTCTCTCTCTCAAAAATAAAGATTTAAAAAAAATAAAATTTAACTTAAAGATCTCAGCGCCTCCCTTCTGTCCCTGGGCTTGTGGTTTCCTCACACCTGTGCGCTGATCAGCACCCCGCCGGGTTCTCCACATCGCTGGAGTTCTCCCTCTTCTCCAGTCTTCTAGCCTGCAAACTCTAGTTACCTCGGTCTCCTTAACGCAGGGAATCTGCCAGGCCACCTCAGTGTCGCTCCCTGCATGGCAGCTGAGGGTACTCAGCTGGGGCAGCTATGGGGCTCACTTCCTTGGTTTCCCATCTCTCAGGATCCTTGTCCTTTGTTGCCTAATACTCAGGGTCTTGAAAGTCACCATTTTATATATTTTGTTGGTTTGTTTTGTTTTGTTTTCGGGTGCGAGGGTCAATACAGTCTCTGTCACTGCGGTGAACAGATAAGACCTCATGGTGTATCCACAGGATGGAATACTAGTCAGCAAGAAAAAGGAAGGAACCCATGGACGTATGCCACATGGATGAATCCACAAGTACCTGCTGAGTCAGTGAAGCCAGAGCAAACGCGAGCACATATTGTACGACTCCGCGAAATAAAACTCTAGAAAATGCAAGCTAAACTATAGTGACAGAGATCGTGGTTGCCTGGGGTGAGGTGGGGGACAGTAAGAGACTGGGTGAGAAGAGGAAAGAGGAAATGTTTGAGGGAAACAGATTTGCTTGTTATCTTGATTGTGGTGATGATTTTATGGGTATGTACATATCAAAACTTATTGAACTATATGCTTTCAAATTATGCATTTTACTCTATGCCAGTTATATCCCAACTATATCTCAACTAAAAACAAACAAAATTAGGGGCGCCTGGGTGGCTCAGTCAGGTAAGTGTTCGACTTCAGCTCAAGTCATGATCTCACGGTTCCTGGGTTTGAGCCCCGTGTCAGGTTCTGTGCTGACAGCTTGGGTTCTGTGTGTCCCCCTCTCTCTGTCCCTCCCCCACTCATGCTCTGTCTCTCTCTCTCTCTTAAAAACATTATAAAATGTCTTTAGCGGTGCCTGGGTAGCTCAGTCAGTTAAGCGTCTGACTTTGGCTCAGGTCATGATTTCACAGCTTGTGAGTTTGAGCCCCACATTGGGCTCTGAGATGACAGCTTGGAGCCTGGAGCCTGCTTCGGATTCTCTCTCTGCCCCTTTCCCAGCTCACACTCTGTCTCTCTGTCTCAAAAATAAATAAACATTAAAAAAAAGTCTTTCAAACAAACAAACAAAGCCAAACCCTACAATTAATCAAAAACCTAAGCTATCACCAAGAAACTCCAATTGGTGTGAGGGCATGAGTATCCTACCCAAGAAAATGAAGTGCTTGACAGAGTCTGGGGAGGACAAATTTCATTCACCATACCCCATTAGTTTCATGCTGAAGAATCAAGGATCTCAGATCAAATGCACAGAAGGCAGAAATGCCATATACGCATGTATCTTTTGGCCAAGATTCTTTTTCCAGCTTGTATTTACGATTATTTCCCTGGTGCCTCACTGTACTATTTGTAAGAGAAAAAAGTACATTGTTAGATGAATTCAAGCTGAAGCTCTACTCAATCCTGTAGGAAGTTCTAATATTAAAAATACTAGATACTAGGGGCACTTGGGTGGCTCAGTTGGTTAAGCATCCGACTTAGGCTCAGATCATGATCTTGCGGTCTGTGAGTTCGAGTCCCGCGTCAGGCTCTGTGCTGACAGCTCAGAGCCTGAAGCCTGCTTCAGAATCCCTGTTTCCCTCTCTCTCTCTGCCTTTCCCCTGCTTGCACTCTGTCTCTCTCTCTCTCTCTCAAAAATAAATAAAAAACATGGGGCACTTGGGTGGCTCAGTTGGTTGAGGGACCGACTTTGGCTCAGGTCACGATCTCACAGCTTGTGGGTTTGAGCCCTGCGTTGGGCTCTGTGCTAACGGCTTGGAGCCTGGGGGCTGCTTCAGATTCTGTGTCTCTCTCTCTGCCCCTACCCCACCCACATTCTCTCAAAAATCAATAAACATTTAAAAAAATTTTAATAAATAAAAAACATTAAAAATTAAAAAAAAAACTAGATACTATTTAATATCTAATAATAATTGGTAGGTGATGTTACCTACAAATGACCATTAAATTAGTAGGACAAAGTAGTTAAAGATCATTGATAGTTTTAAACTTCCAAGAAGTAGCAATAATATGGAAAGCACCGAGGACGGCTTCTACAGGACACACGTGCTAGAGCTGGAATATAAAGTAAGTCAAGGGGTAATATACCCACACACCTCTAATCACCTAGAGACATGGAAACTTGCTTTCTTTCTTCTCCTCTTCCTCTTCTGGAAATTACTCTCTGCCTATTGCAAGGTTAAGAGTACTGGGGTGCAGGCATGGCTCAGTCGGCTGAGCATCCGACTCTTGATTTTGGCTCAAGTCACGATCTCACGATTTGTGAGTCTGAGCCCTGCATCAGGCCCTGCGCTCATAGTGTGGAGCCTGCTTGGGATTCTCTCTCCCTCCCTCTGCCCCTCTCTTGCTCATGCTCTCTCCCTCTCTCTCAAATTAAATGAAGAAACTTAAAGTATTATTACATACAAGTGAGACATACACTTTAGTTCCTCCAACACTATTCCACCAAACTTCTAGAAGAAGACAAGGCTAAGGGGGAGGACACTGGCTCCTTTCAGTCTTGAAGCACAGAGTAATCCAGGGACGGACTCACAAAATTAGCTCAAAAGAGCACCACCTTCTCTCCACTTAGACTGGAAATTACACCTGGAAAAGTGACCATAATAATCTCTATCATCTATGATAAAATTTGTCCTGCTTTTTATGGGAGGAAAAATCTCCTTTATTTCTTGGGCTGAGAAATTATACCAAATTATACCCAAACTCTTTAATTGAAGCTAAATTTGTATCAGAGGTTACCAGTCTAATAAAGCCATTTGAAACAAAAAAGCATAGGCAGTTGACAACCTACAAACATTTGACTTTCAAAAACACATGGGCCCATGCCTCTTAGCAGTGATGCTTTTAACAATTCCACCTAAGCAAGCCTCCTCTCGACCTGTGTCCTTGGCCCCAGGCTCTCAGCCTCCTTGCAGCCATGATCCTGAAGCCCATCCCAGTCCACAGATGTGGGAGGTCTTACCTTTTCCTATCTTTGTCCTCACTGTGGCTCTAGCCCATATCTATCCATACAGCCTCACCCATACTTTCCACTATGGACCCAGAGTGCCAAGACCTATGGCCACCAATGCTCTTCCATAACTTTGTAGGTTAGATGGGCTTTGTGGTCTAGCCAAAGCCAAACCAGTATTCGGAGTATCGCCCCTTCAGGGCCATGCCTTTCCCTTTAGAGTCAACAGACAAAAAAGAATTTTTGGAACACAGCCCTTAGTAGGTTAAGGACAATCCACATAATCCAACAGCAAACTCTGTCCTCTCCCCCCACAGACCCCTATTAAAAGGGATTCCTGAGGCACAAGCAGTATCACACATTCACAGGTCAACCACAGGTGACATCAGTGTTCTATACCTAGTTCATTGCTTAATGCATCCCCAGATTTTCTCCAACACAAGAGCGACAGAGATTGCTAATTTTTCCAAGAGAGAGGGGAGAAGGATCAAAATGGGATGAATACTCTGGCAAAGTCTGAAGGCCACTTATCCACCATGTGACCCTGGGGAAGTTATCTAGCCTCTCTGAGCCTCATCGTATCATCTGTGAACTATGGATAATAAATGCCAAACATACACCTCAAGAATTAAATTGACCTAACCCTATTCTCGGCACACCGTAGTAGCTCACTAAATGTTCATTTCTTCCTCGTATCCTTGCCAGTCTGAAACATAAAAACCAAGGCTGATGCAAAAATAACTTCTGAAAAGAGATGTGTTTACTGATGAGCAATTGAAAAGGCCTGACTTTTCTATCCCTGTCCCTGAAGTCCCTGTTGCTACCATTATCTTATATCCCGCCTCCCAGGCAGCACATGTCTGCTAAAGAGCATCTAGCGCTTTTGCACATTTCTAAAAGGAGAGTAAATTTGTGCCTCTTCTTTGGAAAGAAATCTCCAGAGTACCCCCCCAGGTACTTTTTCTGTGGCTATCATTTGACAAATGTCAAAGGACAGAGTCGCAAGGACTTCTTCGGTATCGTTCCTAATGTAAAAGACTGAAACAACTCAAATGGTTGTTGAAGCCTGGTTAGATAAATGCAGCTTACATCAGTAATATAAAAAAGAGAACCAGACAGCTCCTGACATATCAATACATCCAGAGAGAATTTTTAACTTAAAAAAAAACCAAAAAGACCCAAAGCAGTGCTTCTATTCTGCTACCATTGAGGGGGACGGGTAGACTTGTCCCTTCTCCTGTTTATACATGCAAACATATATTGGTAAAAACACAGAGCATCTCTGCAATGATACCCAGAAATCCTGCTTGTCTCCAGCGGGGGCAATGGATGGCCACGGACAAGAGAGAGGACTTTCTTTTCCCCATACAGTCTTTGGCACCTTTTGAAAGGTGCCTACCACTCACATAGACTATCTGTTAAACATAAAACTTAAGTGGCGCCTGACTGGCTCAGTTGGTACAAGCTGATCGACTTGATCTCCGGGTTGTGAGTTTGAGCCCGTGTTGGGCGTAGATATTACTCTAAAATATATTTAATTTTTTTTTAATGTTTATTTATTTTTGAGACAGAGAGAGACAGAGCATGAATGGGGGAGGGGCAGAGAGAGAGAGGGAGACACAGAATCGGAAGCAGGCTCCAGGCTCTGAGCCATCAGCCCAGAGCCCGACGCGGGGCTCGAACTCACGAACCGTGAGATCGTGACCTGGCTGAAGTCGGACGCTCAACCAACTCAGCCACCCAGGCACCCCTCTAAAATATATTTAAAGTGATATTTATATTAAATATTTAAAATAAAAAAAATAAACTTAAAACAATCTATACCAGTATAATTGTTTCCCCTTTTCTCTCTAGAATGGCTTTCTTGTTTTTTAAAAAAGATTTCTTTTTTTTATTTTTATTTTTTTAACATTTATTTATTTTGAGACAGAGAGAGACAGAACATGAGCAGGGGAGGGTCAGAGAGAGAGGGAGACACAGAATCCGAAACAGGCTCCAGGCTCTGAGCTGTCAGCCCAGAGCCTGACGCGGGGCTCGAATTCACGGACCGCGAGATCGTGACCTGAGCCGAAGTCGGACGCCCAACCGACTGAGCCACCCAGGCGCCCCTAAAAAAGATTTCTTTACATTTATGTTTTAATTATAAAAAAGTTAACATGTGCTGGTTTTAATAATTAACATAAAATGTGTAAAGGAAAGGTTATAATCACTTTCCTCCCTTTACTCCTTCCCAAGTATCCAGGCTGCCTTCCTTACCTCTCTCCCTGCTCGGCTCGAACGTAGCGATAATGCATATTTACACACCCGGGATGTTTTGGTTGATTTCTATCAGGCAGAATCTTACCATATGTACAAGTGCAACATTCTTTTCTTTCATCCGACTGCATATTATCTGACAGTTGTGCCAGGATGGGAACTATATTTGCTCCCAGTTTCTTGATTCATCTAGTGTCAATGTCTTTCTCTTCCTCGGCCCTCGGCCCTCTCCTGCCCACACTCATACAATTTTATATAAATGGACTCAGGTCACAAAATAATTTTTAATGGGGTCTCTTTGTTTAGTTGCTTTCTGCCACCGCTCCCCCCCCCAACCCATTTCCTAGACAGTCTCCTGCGCCCTTGGAGGGTGAGTCTGCGTGCCCACATTGCCACCCTGAAGTCCCCCCCCAAGCCCTCTCCCTCTCTTTCTGGGACCGGCTCCTGCTCTCGGGGCATCTCAGAGTCAGGCGTGCCCTGCGGCCAACTGCAGCCAGCTGGCCAGTCCGCGAAACGTGGGCTCTGGCCAAGTATGAAGTGTGCCACTTCCCTGGAGGTGCCATGTGCATCATGCTATTAAATGATCTAAAAGGAGAAGCCACTGGAAGCTTTTCACAAACCCAAATCACACATTTAAGAGAAAATAGCACAAGTGACAGCGAAGAGCTCTCCAGCAAGCAGAGGCTTCCCTACCCCTCTTCCTTTAAAAGCCAGCAGAGACGAGGGAGCAGAGAGCGGGAAGGGAAGGGTATCTGGGTCTCCCCGCTGAGGTCTGAGCGGCTCCCTGCCTGGCCTGGCCCGGCCGCGGGGTGACGGGCAGCAGCTGCGGGCTGGAGCCAGAACGAAAGGCTGGGGATTAGCGGCTTCTGTGCGGAGTTTACAGGGCCTCAGAGGCCCTGTGGCAGGAGGTCCGAGAACGAGGAGGGAGTGGAAACGCAGGGTCACTTGCCACTAGGCCCATTTCCACCCTCCATTTCTCGGTTCTTAGGTTTCATCGCGGCAAATTTCACGGAGCGCAAGGCAGTGCTCACGATCTTTGTTCAGCTAGGAGGATGGTGCCCAGATGATCCCCTCCCTCCCAGCTATGCTCCAGGTCTTCTGTACGTAGCCGATCTTTACTGACGCCAGGGGCTATGAAAACACCAGCCGGTCTCCACTGATGAATCAAAGTCCGATCTCTGCCAGCGTTTCACAGGTTCTTTAAGGGAGGTGGGGAGTGCTTTTTAAAATCCCTACAACCAGCTCGTGGTGTTAAAATCTCACTCTGGTGTTTCTACAAGGACTTGACCTGGATCAAAGAAATCATCCTCGGACCCCAAGCGTGTGACGATGTTAGTAGGTACCATGCAGGGTCTCCAGCAAGGTTTTCCTAAAATCCTATTGATGCCAAGTCTACTAACAGACCCAGGAGGCTTAATAGTGACTTCTAAATGTGTGCAAAAGCCAGCTGGGTCTACTTGGCATCAGAGCACGTTGACTTATCGGGAATGCGCGGGTTAGCTCCAGAAGAGCCCAGGAGGAGGACGAGGAGGAGGGTGGTGGGGCGCCGACCATGGAGGCCGGCTCCCAGCCGGACTACCCCCTAGCAGTGGGTCCCTTGGAAATGCCTTTGAGGGCACTGGGCCTGAGTTTCCACATGCCCCTGCGAGACAACACAGCATGCCTCATAAGGCTGCTGTGAGGACTGAATGAGATCATACCCATGGGTGTCTAGCACGGGGCTGGCTGCATTTCCTGGGGGCTCCTGAGGCCCCCCAGACCCCTGGCCCCAGACCAGGGCTGGCCACAGGCAGCCAGTCCTGAAGTATGGTAGCAACTCGCAGCCTGGTGAGCAACGCTGAAGTAGGTAGATCGGATGGCTCCGTGGGGAACTGGGAATTGGGGTGACAGAATTAGGGACTAAAGTGGAGCGAGGCTGGGGCAATCATCTCCATCTGGGCAAGCTGCAGAGGAAGCTGGTCTGAGGGGAGAAAAAAATGGGGCAAGTCCTTATGGAGACAGAGGGACAGAAGATGGGACGGAAACCGAGCTGGGAGACGGGGGGCCAAGGTGGGGCCAGGGGACCAAGTCAGGGCAATGGAGATGGGAGCCAGTGATGGACAAACAGGACATGGGTGTCATGAGACAGAGGATGTGGGACTCAGAGAGAGACGGGGGCAAAGGGACAGAGTGACACGGACCGGTCCCAAGCTCCAAATCACGTAAGGAAAGCCTGGACTCTGTTTCCTTTCTTTGGATTGTGAGGATGGTTCTATTCTTCACATAATCATATTCTTCTTCCCTTAAGTTAACTCATGAGCTCTGACTAGAACATAATAATTAATAAACGGCTTTTACTGAGCATAACCATTTCTTTAGTAACTATAAGCTATTATTTGCAACTCATTACATAGCTCTAATAAGTTACTGTAAGAACAGCTTTCGAAGCCTCGGCTTTACGAGCAATGAGGTATTTCTCTGTGTCTAGGAAAATGCTTTGCAAAAGCCCAGGGAGCATTGCAGCTGGAAAGGAAAGGGTGAGGGCTGGACACGGAGACGTGGGTTCTAATCCCAGGGCTGCACTAACTCCCTGCAAGTTCCTGACAATCCCTGACTCTTCGGGGGCCCCAGTCCTTTAGCTGCAAAAGGAAGAGGCTGAACTGGTTTATCCCCAGGGTCTGTTCGGCTTAAAATAGTGTGTTCCAGCTTAAAAATACTGTGAAAATATATTTTCTACTGAATTTTCTAGGTTTCTCAAGTTAGACTCCTCGCAAATTGAGCATGAAGTAGAACAATCTGTTAAATAGGCCAAATAAACACGGCCTGGGCTCCCCCAGCCACCCTCTCACTGCTTCCCTACTCTGTGCCCGTCATGCTTGGTTACAAGGTACTGCATCCCACCGGTAGCAAGAAGGGTGCTGTCTGCGAGCTCAGTCTCACGCTCAGCACGGGGAGCAGCCAGGGCTCCGAGAAAGAGAAATGATATGGCCAGGAAAGCCCTCTACTCCGAGATGCATCTGTCTCCCTGGACTTCAAAGGACTCAGCCACCCTGTGTATAATGCACGAGTTCAAGTGCTCATATGAAAGGTCTGTTACTCTTCTCTATCATGGCAAATCTCCCTGGTGTGAAAAAAACCAATGGTAAACCGCACAAAAAAGAGTGAAATATAGTTTTCTATAGAAAGAAAAGTGCTTCTCATTCCCCATTTAGCAGGAAACAACAGTACCTTCCAGGAGCTTGCAGTTCCGTGCATTTAGCCAGACCTAAATACTTCCATCTGTACAGCTCTCTGCTCGGACACCAGCCCATCCGCGATGTCCACCTGCTGAGCAGTGAGGCCGCCCCCTCCCACGCATGCTGTATACTTCCTCAGAAGAAACAGGTAAGCAGACAGGCAAACCTCACAAACGAGGGCTCCCTCTCCAGGGGCTCAGCAGGCTCCAGAACACAGAGGCCAATCTCTGCGCCCCTCAGTCAACCGATGTCTGTGGGAAATGCAGGCCTGGCTCCCTCCTAACCAGGGGCAGGAGTGTCCCTGCAGTCATCGCCCACTGGGACGGGCAAAATGGGCCCCAGAAAAGTTCAAGCCTCCCATAAACTGGACCACTGCAGGCCATTTCAGAGCCCTGGCCGAGGCCGAGCTCTGGCTTGGACAGAGTGCTAAGCTGGAGTCGCGTAAACCCCAAAAGCAGCGGGCTTCAAGTACAAAGGATCCCCCCTACCACCACACACACACACACACACACACACACACACACACACACACACACACCTTTCCTGCTCCATCAGAAGGGGAATATAATTCTTGCCGATATGTATTTTAAGGCAACTCATAGAATACAGGATCCCACTCCCAAGTCTCACCAGCTGCCCAGATGCAGATCGTCTCTAAGAGGCAAGCCTGTTTGTGGTCCAGATGGATTTAGCAATCAGAGGCCAGATCATCCATCAGTCCTGACTTTCAAGGAAAGAAAACAGATCAGAGAATGGGCAAGCAAGCCAGAGACAGGGCTCCAAGGAGCCTGGGAATGAGGCGTTCGCAGCAAAGACGTCCTGGAGGAAGGCCCGTCAGGGATCTGCCCTAGCCCACATTCAGTATTTCCACGTTCCCAGGCTAGACTCTCTGGGGACCAGCTTTCACCGGGGAAAGGAAGGCAGGGGGTAGCCGAGCCTAGTGCCATCTCAACTATCCTGGAGATTCTGCAAAACACAGAAGTCGATCTCCGTGAAAGTTTGAAGGGATAGAATAATGTGTAAGTTTGCCAGCCTGCCAGAACAAAGTATCACAGGCTTGGCAGCTTGAAGAGCAGAAACATATTTTCTCACAATGCTGGAGGCTGAAGTCTGACGCGAAGACTCATCGGGACTGGTTTCTTCTGAGGCTTCTCTCCTGGGCTTGCAGATGGCCCTCTCCTCCCTGCGTCCTCACGGGGTCTTCCCTCTCAGTGTGTCTGGGTCCTAATCTCCTCTCCTCGTGAGGACACCAGTCACATTGGGTTAGGGCCCTCCCTCATGACCTCATTTAATTTTAATCCCTCTTTAAAGACCCTATCTCTAAAGGGTGCTGTGGTGCTGGCAGCTAGGACTTCCACATGGTGGGGGGGGGGGGGTCACATTCAGCCCATAACACAGACTAAATAAGAACCTCTTCAAAATGCCAGGTTTCTTTTGTGACCAAAGAGGTGGACTCTTAATCCCCTTCTTCAGTTCCTGGAGACTGTATAAATTATAACCTGTACATGACTTGAGGAGGCTCCAACCTAGAGAGAGTCCAAGATACCAACTGACTGGACAGCTGTCCCCAAGGGGTTCTGATAATGGACTGATGTCAACTTCCTATCGACTTCCTTCCTTTACATTTAGCACATATTCATTGTTAAAAACAAACAAACAAACAAAAGAAAGAAAAGTCCTGGGCCTTGACCCTGACCCAGGCACCTGCTGGGGATGCCACCAGCTCCCAGAGTCCCAGCCGGAAGGAAGCCGCTGGCGGCAGGAGCGCATGGAGTTTGTGACGTTTGTGCCAGTTCCCCCCCCCACCCCCGAGCCCAGCTGTCTGAAGAGGCCCTGGGAGCCCCTGCCATGCGGTCCATCCTGGTGGCAGGCGAGGACGACATCCACTGGGTAAGTGAGGACATGGGACTGAAAGACCCCAAGAGCTGCACAGCTATATGGAGAGGATCCAGGCCAGCTCCTGACCCCTCCCCAGCCCGCCCGGCCCAGCATCATCGGCCACCAGCCCTGGGCAGCCTCCTGCTCACACTCTGGTGCCCATGGATCCAAGTCCCCTGCCCATGGTCTCTTGAAAGGATGCCTATTCAGGCCCCCTCTGTCCTCCCCCCTATTATAGACCAGGCTCATGAAGAAGGGCTTATGCCCCTTATTTATGGGAACCGTTTCATCCTAATGTTGGGTACAGAATAAATTCAAGGAAACCCCCCCCCTCAAAAAAAATCCCCAGTGGGAAATAACAATATAAAGTGAAAAATGTCCCTCTTCCTCCCGATTGCCGGTCGGTTCCACAGAGGTAAGTGCAGACGACCCCACACTTCCAGTGGTGTGAAAGTGATATGCATCTGGTTGGAGACCATACTTGGAAGCTTGAATTTGGAACTTTCCCCAGACTGGTGGCATGCAGTGTGACCCTTTCTGGGGACGCTGGGCCATGGCAGTGAGCGGCAGCTCCCTCAGCCGTGCGATCACAGAGTAAAAAACCGATACGCTTGAACAACCATTCTGTACCCACACATCCACTGTTTTTCGCTTTTAGTAGTCAACTACATGAGGTATCCAGCACCTGATTATAAAACAGGCATTGGGTTAGATGATTCTGCCCCACGGGAGGCTAATGTAAGTGTTCTGAGCACGTTTAAGCTGTCATGTTCGGTAGGTTAACGTATTAAATGCATTTTCAGCTTATGATATGGTTTATCGGGACACACGATGGGTCTGTCAGGACATAACCCCACTGTAAGTCGAGGAAGGCTGCACTGTTATCCACTTCTCAAGTGCCTTCCAGCTATCTACCTGATATTCCTTCCCTTCTTCTTCCATATTCACAGAATCCTGCATTACACGGGAGGAGAAAACGCACACCCCGCTAAAATTCGTGCCTTCACAGATTCCCTTAAAGGTCTAGGGAGCCAGGGGACACTTCTAACCAGCGAAACGTAAGCAGAAGTCTGCTGAGTATTTCTGGAAACACTCTGGCTTTTAACAGGGGCAATCCCTTCCTCCTACTTTTCTCCCGATGCCTTTTTCCTACCTGGAAATCCAGATGCGAGGCTTGGTAGGGCACAGCCATCTTGCTAGGACTAAGGGGAAGGAAAATATGAGGACAGAGGCCCACACAATTAGGAACACAGCGAAGAATGACAGAGCATGCCTAAGGCACGGGTAGTGTAGTTGGGACCCTGTACAACTGCCGACATTTGCAGGCTTCTTGTTGTGCGAGAGAAACACGCCCACTGGGGCTTTTTATTATTTGTAGCTAATACCTTCCTGACCGACATACATCTTTTCTAGAAAGCATTTATGATATCAGACTATACACGCTGATTTTTTTTTTTTCACTTAATATCTGGACTCTTTCACAATCAAGACATTGAGCGGTGCAACATTTTTAATCACTGCATAGCACTCCACTGCATGGCTCCTGACGGACACACAATTTGCTTTCATTTTTTTCCTATTCCACACACTGTTACAACAAATATCTATGTAGCTATTTCTGCACACTCGCTGGAAAATATTTACAGGGTCAGAAGCAGAATTCCTGAGTCTAAGGATGATGACCTTTTAAATTCTGACAGGTATTGTACAAATGATCTTTAAAAATACTCATCAACGATATGTCTGCCTGTTTCCCTGTATCATCGCTGTAATGAGTATTACTAAACTTCCTCATGGGCATCTGATAGGTAGAAACATGAGATCTCGTGATTTTAAACTGAGCTTCTAAACAGAGTAAGGATTAGTACATTTTAATATGCTCACTTCTGTCGATTTCAGTTCAACCTCCTCATTGTCCATCTTTTCGTTATTGATTTTTAAGAATTCTTTCCATGTGAAAAGAATTAGCTCTCTGACATACATGCCAGTTATTTTCCCAAGGACATTATTTGTCATTTGACTTCATTTATGGAATTCTTGCCAAACAGAACCTTTTAACGTTCACATGAAATTTTCCTTTTTGGAAAGTCGGTCTTTTCCTTTATAGCTTCTGTGTTCTGTGACCTGCTCAGTGGGGGGAAAAGTCTTCAGTCTCTACTCCAAGATATATTGAATATGTAGTCATGTTTCTGTTTCTTTTTTTTTTTTTAATGTTTATTTATTTTGAGAGAGAAAGAGAGAGCAAGCAGGGGAGGGGCAGGAAGAGGGAGAGACAGAATTCCAAGCAGGCTCTGCACTGTCAGCCCAGAGCCTGACATGGGGCTCAAACTCCCAAACCATGAGATCACGACCTGAGCTGAAGTTGGACGCTTAACCAACTGAGCCACCCAGGCGCCCCTCATGTTCCTTCTAATGGCCTTTATGACTTTGTTACTAAAGTGTAAATCTTTGAGCTATCTGTAACGTATGTTTACATGTTTTATCTAAAGAATGAGGCAGGACGCCAGCTTTCTCTTTTTGCAATAGGTATCCAGCTGTCCTTAACACCATGCAGTGATAGTTTGCTTCCCCCACTGATCAGAAATGCCACCTTGCTCACACCTAGAGGCACAGTGCAAAGCAGGCGACGGCTGATAGGACTCAGACACAGGTCCTGCCCTCATGGGCCTCTCAATAATGCTCGTGAAAATATACTACCAGGGAGCGCATACATCATTCAGTTAGCTAATAACCAAAAGAATGAATCAACAGGATGAAACCAGAGATTTAAAAAAACAAACAAACTCAAAAGGCTAGACCAACAGGATACATATAGTAAGATAAGGGCTATTAGGAATACAGTTAGAGCCTATAATTAGATGCATGAAATTAAAAGCATCAAATACAGAATGGGAAGCAAACACGGAAGCAAAGACATGTCGAGTCCCCTTTGGAATTTTGTGAGTAGCTTTGATTCATGGTTGTTAAAAAATTAAAGTGATTGCAGGTGACCTTCAAAGAAGCAGGTCTGTATCTTAGGCCATCTTAATAGAAAGAAGGTAATGGCCTAGGCCCCATTCTATATTGCTCAGGTATTCTACATTAATTGAAGCACTTAATTCTGTTCTGGACACTACCCTTCCAGGAGAATATTGACTAGATCATTTCTATGAGGAAGAAAGCAAACAGTAGAGAAAGACATTTAAAACAGTATCACATGAAGAAGGAACTACTTAAGATGTCCACTGCCCACTAAACCGTGAAACTCTGGGCTGGGAGGCAAGGCCCATGCCTTCTTTATCTGTACCCTCAAAGCTGAGCAAAGTCTCTAGAAATAATTGGCCTGTAATAATCAGCTGTTGAACAAAAGCGAAGAATGTAGGGGAAAGAATTTGTTCTTTGGCTTTCTGAGGCAGATCCATCATGGCCCCAGGGGCCAAGACCTAGCTGCTTGCCCCTAGTTCAGTCCTTCCTCATCTTTCCTTTGGACTGTCAAAGACAGGTTGAGAGTGCTCCCTGCCCCCATGTCAATGGGTTCTCCCATTTTTCAGCTAGCATTTCTTTTCCATGGCCTCTGCAAAGCTCCTCTGTCTGGCTGAAATATCGCACCTCTGTCCCTCCAGAACCCCTTCCCCATGTTTAGCTCACTCCAACTCAACCCACACAACTGTCTGCACCTTCACCCCGAGTCCTTGCCCGACACCCTGATCCTGACAGAATCAACCACTCCCTCCTTTGTGCGACTTCAGCACCGTATCCATGATCTTCACTGAGTCTATCACACTGGACTACTGGCCATTCATGGACATTCTCATTTCTACAGTAGAAGGGAGCTCTTTGAAAAAGGAGACCGTGTCTTTTTATCTCTGTATTTGCAGTGCCTGGCACATTGGCAGTACCTACGAATGACTTCGAGGTACACCAGGAGGTATAGGAAGACAGATTTCAGATCAATATATACATATATTATTGTACATATTATATATGTATATTATATACATATTATATATATATATATATATATTTCAACGTTTATTTATTTTGGGGACAGAGAGAGACAGAGCATGAACGGGGGAGGGGCAGAAAGAGAGGGAGACACAGAATTGGAAACAGGCTCCAGGCTCTGAGCCATCAGCCCAGAGGCTGGCGCGGGGCTTGAACTCATGGACCGCGAGATCGCGACCTGGCTGAAGTCGGACGCTTAACCGACTGCGCCACCCAGGCGCCCCTACATATATTGATGAGATATATATAAGATGAGAACATATGGCCTACACAAGGACTTACACTTGAATGCTTATATGGCCTTTTCATAACAGCCAAATATATAGATATAGAAACTGGAACAGAATTATCCACAAAGGGAACAGACTGCCTCTGTGAGGTTACTCTCACAGGTGTCTAGAGGCCAGATGGTCTGGTGGCAAGGCCATGGAGAAGATTCTTACTGTCCAACTTGAGCAGAGCTCCTCGACTTTTAGTACACACATTTGTGCATGCCGGATTCAGTAGGTTTGGGATACAGCCTGAGATTCTGCATTTCTAATGAGTTCCCAGGTGACCAAAGCTGCTGGTCCAAGGACCATGCTCTGAAGAACAGGGAGCTATGTGACCTCTACTTCTCTCCAATCCTGAGATGTGTTCATGGACTCTGATATGAGAGGCAGACCCACAGCCTCTGGCCCGTGGAGCCATTAACTAAGTTAATAACTTATAGTTACATGGTAGAAACACCAAGCTAAAGTTTAGGCCGAAGCAGGGAAAAATCATAAAAGCTCCTAAAATAGAGTCCAGTTGTGCATCAAGATTTTCCTGACGCATTTCCACGAAAAGGGCAAAAAGTTATTATTAAGTGTCAGGTACTGTTTTCATTAAGCCCTTTGGTTTTCAGTATTATTTCTGCTTGGCTATTTTAAAACTTGAATCACAGCACAGTGTACAAGTTAAAGAGAAAATGGCTTATGGTCCGTGTAAAATTATAGGTTATTAGATTCAAATGGGACATTGGTGAGGACTATCCTCACCAATCTTCTCATTTGACAGGCAAGGAAACTGAGTCCCAAGGTCATCAAAGCTGGCACTGAAACAAGATCACTTGTCCTTTATGATCAGTACTTTCTGATAAAAAGTATCCTTTCTTTGTTTTTAAAGTCAGCCTAGGGGGCACCTGGGCGGCTCAGTCTGTTAGGCATTTGACCTCAGCTCTGGTCATGATCTCACGGTTTATGAGTTTGAGCCCTGCGCTGGGCTCGCTGCTATCAGCACAGAGCCCACTTTGGATCCTCTGTTCCTCTCCGTCTGCCCCTCCCCAATTCATGCTCTCTCTCTCTCAAAAATAAATAAGACACTAAAAAAAAAAAAAAAAAAGTCAGCCTAATACCCAAATATTCAGTTTTTAGTAGTTACTGAAAATACATTTGAGAAAAAATGGTTGGATAAAAGAAATCGAACTTAAAAACACAACCTTCTCCATCACAGTGCCTGATTT
The DNA here is from genome assembly GCF_018350175.1 of Felis catus. Lineage (NCBI taxonomy): Eukaryota > Metazoa > Chordata > Mammalia > Carnivora > Felidae > Felis > Felis catus. The sequence goes on from NC_058371.1 coordinate 26,391,872, forward strand.
CAAAATTTATCATAAAGCTACAATGGTCAAGATAATGTGAACAGATATACCAATGGGACAGAACAAGAGTTCAGAAACAGACATTCATAGTCAACCGATTTTTGACAAAGGGTCTAGTTAATTCAAAAGGGAAAGCACAGTTTTTCCAACAAATTATGCTGAAACAACTGGGTATCTGTATGGAAAAAAACCTCAACCCTGATCTCATGGCATGCACGAAACATAACCTGAAATGGAACATACGCTCACATGTGAAAGTCAATGCTATAACATTAAAATATTTTATTTCTTTCTAGTGGAAAATTTAGGTGAAAATTTTCTTAATCCTGAGCAAGCAAAACGAAAAAAAAATTACTCATCAGAAAAAAAAATTGATAAGGTGAAATTTTATAATATTGCTCTTCAAAGGACACAAGGGTAAGGAAATGAAAAGGCAAGCCACCAACTGTGGCAAAAGACTTGCCTCCACACTATATTAGAACTCTTGTCACTCAATAATAAGACAAGCAACCCAATGAAAACATAGGCAAAGATGTGAACAGATCCTTCACACACACACACACACACCTGCAAATAAGCATATGCAAAGATATGCACCATTAGTCATCAGGGAAATAAATGCAAGTTGAAGTCATACTAAGATACACAACATAGCCGGTAGTAGAATGGCTAAAATTTAAAAAATTCACAATACCAAGTATTGATGAGAACGGAAGCAAATGTACTTTTCATGCACTGTTAGTAGGAGTATAATGGTAAGATCACTTTGGAAAAGTTTGACAGTTTCTGATAAAGTCAGACACGGGTTATTATGTGACCCAATACTTCTAATCTTAGAAAGATGAGAGCATATGGCCTACACAAGGACTTACACTTGAATACTTATATGGCCTTTTCATAACAGCCAAAAAATGGAAAAACCCAAATGCCCTCCGCCCCCCACCCCCATCAAGTGAATGGATATACTGTGGTAGTTCCTAAAGTGGAACAGCACTCAGAAAGATAAAATAAAGAAGGGACAAACTACTAACACATCTAACAACACGAATAAATCCCAAAAACTGAGTAAAAGAAGCTAGATCTGTGGTTCTCAAACGGTGTGCTAAGTCAACCCAGGGCACCACAGTGAACTCACAGTTGGCCACTGGATGTTTCAAATTTATGACAGAAGCAGTGCAACAACTGAATACCATGCAATTCCATCCTACTGAGTTCTCTCGACTTAATGGAACTGTCAGTTACTCCTTTTGGCTCACCATGAAAAAAATTATCCTCAAAGGGTCTTATGAACCAAGAAAGTCTAGTAATCTCTGAGCCACACACAAGAGAGTACATTCCATTTATACGAATTCTAGAACAGGCAATCCTAATACAGGGACAGAAAGCAGATCAATGGTTGTCTGGGGTGTGGTGAGGGAGAGGGTTGAGGCACCTTTTGGGGAGGTGGAAATGTTCCCTATCTTGATGGAGACGATGCTTGCATATCAAAACTCATGGAATTTGTCATGTACTTAAAAGAGGTATATTTTTACTGTATGCAAATTATACTGCAAAAAAGTTCATTTTAAAATAAAATGCCCTCAAAAAGTTAAAAACACACATTCACAAAAATAACCTCTCTCAGGGGCCTTGATTGCCTTCCCAGGATGGTAAGTGCTCAGCGCAGGGGCTGTGACGTCACCCTGGCAGCCAGTCACCCTCAGAACCTGGCCAAGCACCACCTCACGCTTGGGAAACATTTGTTCATTAATCTCTTGATTTTCCTCACAATGAAGATGTTTCCACAAGGAAATCAAACCGAAACTGAAACTTGCTGTGCAATTATCTTTTTATGAGAATCAATTTTTATTTCAGCAATTTAATTTTTAGCATTTATAAATATTTATAAAGCTTTTCTCTCTTACTCCCTCTGGATTCTAGTCACTGAGTAAGGCTTCAAATTAAAATTAAAATCTCTAAGAATTCCTGGGGCCCCAGTAATATCGTATAGAGGGTCAACATGTGGAGACGGCTCTCATTAACCACGTGTTCAGATTAAACTTTGCATGGCCCCCTGAGAGAACAGGTATCACCAGAAGAGGGCCCGCTGCCTGCTCTTATAAATAAAGTTTTATCGCCAGTCCTTTACATATTATCCATGGCTTCTTTCCAAGATGGTAAGCTGCTTTCCGACCGCTACAAGAGCAGAATTGGGTAGTTGCCAGAGACTGTATGGCTTACAAAGCTAAAAATATTCTACTTACCCTTTACATAAAAGTTTGCTGAACCCTGATCTAGAATGTATCTGACCTAAAACATCATATACCAGGCAAGACAGGAGAAAACCAAACACGGAAAGCAAAGATTTCTTTGTAAACACAACCAAGCAATGACATACAGGCTGTGATCGAGGAGAGAAGTTTCTTATTTTAAATGCAAATTTCGGGCTCTACACTTTTTAGAAAAAGTACCTAGCTCTCCATTTTAAGCACTTTCTGGGTGATGGATCCATATATCCATGAACTTGAGGTCTTAAGGGCCTTTTTTTTTTAATATTTAACATTTTTCAGTGTTTTTTATTTTATTACACAAAAATAGCCATTTACAGTTAGTTAATCCAGAAAATTCAGTCACACACAGTGTCTTGAATTCAAACAGAGGTCTAGTGGGTTGGCATTTCCATTAAGTACAATCCTGGAAAATGTCAAGTCAAACAACAGAATATTGAAGCATATTGATGACTGTATTCTGAATTATTTAGTGTGATCTGATGTAATACTTAGTATATTTCATTTTGATTCTTTAGATACTCTTTATTTTTGTTTTGGGTAACATCTCTGTCCTGGGGACATTATTCATTACCAATCACTGGCAAGGTGTCATAAAAACAAACAAACAAAAAAACCCATTAATTTAGGAGACAGCAATGAAGTGGAGATAGCTCTCTTTTGCCCCCCCTCTGCCTTACATGGGTCTGAAAAATCTGATTCCTTCTTCCTCTCTGAATTTCATCATTTTTCTGTAAGTGAACCAACCTTTCTTCTTTCCTCTTTTCTGTCCACAGTAATAGTCATCTCATTGTTTATTTTAAACTGGCTCTTTACATGTGTGTGAACCTCACTTTCTCTTTTAATACAGAAACCAAAACATAGTTCCATGGAAAAACATTTTAGGTATTTTTGTAAAAGTTTAATTGTGTTAGGGAAAGTAATGGGGAAATAGTGATCCTGTGACTGTGACAAAACATAACTAAGTTCCATGTCTACAAATACTTAGCAATATGAACTATGGTCATATGTAATCAGCAACTAGATGTTCATGTCCGTGTAGTTTTTAAATGATGATATAAATGTTCTGCCAAGGTGGACAAGCTCTTCTTGAAACAGACGGCCAAATACATTATCCTACTAGGCTTTTAGGACAAAAGGTTTTTAAAAGCAATGAGGCAATGCTTGATTTTCTCCAAAGAAGATATATAAATAGCCAATAAGCACATGAAAAGACGCTCAAATCACTAATCATTAGAGATACGCAAATCAAAAAACCACATTGAGATACCACCTCGTACCCATTGTGATGGCTACTATCAAAAAACCCCCCAGAAAATAATAAGTGTTAAGGAGGATATACACTGTTCATGGGAATGTAAGTACAGTATAGCTGCTATGGAAAATGGTACGGCGGTTCCTTTAATAATTAAACACAGAATTAATAGATGGTCTGGCAATATACCCCAAATACCCAAAAGAATTGAAAGCAAGGTCTCCAAGTGATATTTCTATACCCACAGTCATAGCAGCATTATTCACAATAGCTAAAACAGAGAAGCAACTCAAGCGTCCACCGAGAGTAACGATAAGCAAAATGAGGTGTTCACATACACTGGAATACTATGCAGTCTTACAGAGAAAGGAAAATCTGATACATGCTGCAACAGGCATGAACCTCGAGGACGTTATACGAAATGAAATAAATTTGCTGGGTAAATACTGTATGGTTCCCTTTATATGAGGTACCTAGAGAAATCAAATTCATACAGACAGGGAGTTGAATGGTGGTTGCCTGGGGGCTGGAGAGCAGGGAGAATAGGGAGTTGTTATTTAATGGGTACAGTTTTGCAAGATGAAGAAGTTCCGCAGATGCATGGTAGTGATGGCTGTACCATAATACGAATGTGCACTTAAAAATGGCTAAGTTTATAAATATTATGTTATGTGTATTTCACCACAACAAAAAATGGGGAAAAAAACTAATGCGGAAATGGACTTGCCTCCATAATATATAAAGAACCCTTAGAATTCAATAAGAACACAAACAACAATAGAAAATATGCAAAGAGGTTTTTTTTTTAATGTTTATTTATTTTTGAGAGAGAGAGAGAGAGAGAGACAGAGCATGAGGGGGAGAGGGGCAGAGAGAGAGGGAGACACAGAATCTGAAGCAGGCTCCAGGCTCTGAGTTGTCAGCCCAGAGCCCGACACGGGGCTCGAACTCACGGACCGTGAGATCATGACCTGAGCTGAAGTCGGATGCTCAACCGACTGAGCTACCCAGGTGCCCCCAAAAATATGCAAAAGGTTTTAGTGGATCTTCACAAGAGAAGACATGTGAATAGCCAATAACATAAAAAGATGCTCAACACTAGTCATCAGGAAAATGCAAATTAAAATCACATGGGGGCGCCTGGGTGGCTCAGTCGGTTGAGCGTCCGACTTCAGCTCAGGTCATGATCTCACAGTCTGTGAGTTCGAGCCTCGCGTCGGGCTCTGTGCTGACAGCTCAGAGCCCGGGGCCTGTTCCAGATTCTGTGTCTCCCTCTCTCTCTAACCCTCCCCTGTTCATGCTCTGTCTCTCTCTGTCTCAAAAATAAATAAACGTAAAAAAATAAAATTAAAAAAAAATAAAATCACATGTCCACTAGAATGGCTAAAAATAAAGATAATACCCCAATGTAGCTGGCACGCTCATATATTACTTGTAGGGAAATAAAACTGTGCAACCACTTTGGAAACAAGTTTGACAATTTCTTATAATAAGGTAAACACATACTATGTGACCTAGCGATTCCACTCCTAGGTGCTTACCCAACAGAAATGAAAACCTATGTCCAGGGTGCCTGGGTGGCTCAGTCGGTTGAGCCTCTGGCTTCGGCTCAGGTCATGATCTCGCAGTCTGTGAGTTCGAGCCCCCTATCGGGCTCTGTGCTGACAACTCAGAGCCTGGAGCCTGCCTCGGATTCTGTGTCTCTGCCTCTTTCTGCCCCTCCCATGCTCATGCTCTGTCTCTCTCTGTCTCTCGCTAATAAATAAATGTTAAAAAAACAAAAACAAAACACGTCCACAGCACACAGACTTGTATATGAATGTTCACAACAGCTTTACTCATAATAACCCAAACGTGAGAACGTCAATGTCTATCAGCAGGTGACTGAATAAACTCACCGTAGTAGAGTCCTAAATGGAATGCACTCAGCACTGAAAGGACAAACTGCTGACATATGCCACAACATGGATGAAGCTCAGAAACATTACACTGAGTAAAAAGGCCAGGTAAAAGACAATCCTTTGTGATTCCATTTATATGAAACTTTAGAAAATGCAAACCTACTGTGTAAGTAACAGAGAGCACACTGGTGGTAGGTGAGACTAACAAGAAAGAAATGACTGGAAAGGGGCAGAAAGGAATGTTTAGGAGTCTGTATAATCTTGCGTGTAGCAGTGATGATACATGTGTATGCATTTGCCACAATTCATCGAACAGTAAGTTAATTAATTAATATATTTTAATGGTTACTTATTTTTGAGAGAGAGAGAAAGAGAGAGCGTGAGCAAGGGAGGGCCAGAGAGAGGGAGACACAGAATCTAAAGCAGGCTCCAGGCTCTGAGCTGTCAGCACAGAGCCCGACGCCAGGGTTCAACCTCACGAACCGTGAGATCATGATTTGAGCCAAAGTCGGACGCTTAACTGACAGAGCCACCCAGGTGCCCCGCGAACAGTAAATTTAAAATGATGCATTTTATTTTATGTAAGTTACACATAAAGAAATTGTTTGTTTAGTTATCTTATTGGACTTTCAAATAAAAATAAATTTAAAAACCAAAGCAAAACAAAAAACAAAAACAAAAACAAAAACAAAGCAAAAAGTCTGTCTTTATTCCCTCCATACCCTACTCTTTCTGACAAACCTCACACACAAAATTCCGTATAATATCCTCAACGTTCTCTTTTCCCTTCCTGAGTATCCATCATTTCATCATTTTAGGGATCTTCTCTTTCTGTGGTTTAACACAACAAAAGTTAAGCAAAGAAATACATTACGATACACACAGGACTTGTTTGAGGCTTAACTGCATGCATGTTAAAGAGAGACGTTAACTTAGTTACACGCTGCTACTTTAAAAGATAAATGCTACTAAGAAATGAGAATAATATTGACAAAGTAAAGCATGGAATTTTATGAGATCAATAAACTCATTTCCTACAGGAGCTACTTGTTCTGGACAGTAATTACTGTTCCAGTTTTTCTTTTCAAGAAAATCAAGCCCGGAGAAAGAGAAAATAAAATGAAATAAGGATTTTAAGTTTAGAAGATTTGATGCAAAAGTTAACCGAGAAAGAGAAAAGTAAATACAATTATTTCTTCTCATGCCTCATTCGACATGAGTAATCTAAAGATAACATTATCATTCAGCTTGTGAAGAAAAGGTGGTATCTATGTAAAAGCCCTGTCAAACTGTAAAGTGCTGTACATTTAAAAGCTATTATCATAAAGAGCGAGACTGTCCCTTTTTAAAAAAAATTTTATTAAAAAAATTTTTTTAATGTTTATTTATTTTTGAGAGACAGACAGAGACAGAGCATGAGCAGAGGAGGAAGAGACAGAGAGGGAGACACAGAATCCAAAGCATACTCCGGGCTCTGAGCTGTCAGCACAGAGCCCGAAAGGGGGGCTTGAACCCACGAACTGTGAGATCATGACCTGAGCCAAAGTCAGATGTTTAACAGACTGAGCCACCCAGCCGACCCTTTGTTTTTGATTTTTTAAAGTCTATTTCTTCTGAGAGAGAGAGGGAGCATGAGTGGGGGAGGGGCAAAGAGAGAGAAAGAGAGAGAAAATCCCAAGCAGGCTCCACACTGCCAGTGTGGAGCCCAACGTGGGGCTCGAACTCACGAAACCGTGAGATCATGACCTGAGCTGAAACCAAGAGTCGGACACTTAACTGACTGAGCCACCCAGGTGCCCTCAGACTGTCCCTTTTAATATGGTGTGGTAGTCAGGGTTCTCCACAGAAACAGGGCCAATAATGGGGACGGGGAAGAGGAGGTTATATATAAAAAATGAGATTTTAATTATGGAGGCTGAGAATTCTCATGATCTGCTGTCTGCAAGATGGAGACCCCAGGAAAGCTGGTGGTGCAGCTCAAAGGCCTGAGAGCTGAGAGCCAATGGTATGGGTTCTAATCCACCTCTGAAGGTCTGAGGATGAGGATCACCCAGGGCAGGAGAAGACTGATGTCCTAGAGCTCAACAGTCAGGCAGAGAGCAAATACCCACTTTCTCCACCTTTTTGTTCTATGCAGGATGTGGATGGAAGGGGTTATGTCTACCCACATTAGGGAAGGCCACCTGCTTTACTCAGTTCACCAAGTCAAATGCTAAGCTCTTCTAGAAACCCCCTCAAGAACACACCCAGAGGTTATGTTTAATCTGATATCCGGACATCCCTTGGCCCAGTCAAGTAGACACATAAAATTAGCCGTCACACATGGCACATGGTATCAGAGAGAACACCGAACTAGAAATCACATATCCTAGTTCTGGTCCCACCTCTCCAGATTATGAGCTAAGGGACCTTGGGCAAGTAATCCCTTGCGTTGAGCCTCAGTTTCCTTATGCTGACCCAATCTATGCCCTCCTCATGTGACAAGCTTGTTCTGCAAATCTGATGACTGCATATGAACAAACTCTTAAGACCATTGAGACTTTCTCAATCTGAGGTAATATTATTTTTTCTTATCAGTTTGGTTCAGACAATTTAACACATTATTGATTACACATATTGATGGAATAGTCTCAAGATACACTTGTAACATGAGCCCACAGAATAACTATCACCTCATTGAATCCAACTGTTTCTAAGAAATAAATGACAGTAGAAGATCCAGGGTCTTCAATGTCTTGACCTGATCTGTCCCAGATGAGTATTTCCAGAGTTTTGATATCGACTCAAAATGAGCATAATAATTGGAGGGGGAAAAAGATTTGGCAGAGACCCATCAGCGTCTGGATGCATTCTAGTATATGATTCGTTCTAGTACACGGAAAAGAGAACTTACAAATTTGGACACCGTAACTCAATGTTTGCAAAAGATTGTTATCCATCAAAACTGTCCCAATGCCCCTGTTATCAGGGAAACTCCAGGGATGTAACAAGATGGCTTATTACCATCTGCACTACCCTGTCCAAATCTCAAGGACTAGGCAGCCACGAAATCACCGGTCACAACACCACCACTGAACATATCACACTCCACACGAGAGCAGTGTCCTCCAGCTGCTTTAAGGCATAATCTTTTTGAGCGGATGATCATTTCTCCTCGAGGGACAATTCCATGAGTTGGATGCTACTGGTACTTAGAACCCCTGCTTCCGAAATCCCACATCGCTGCCTTTCTACCGTAATTCTATCTGCCCGGAAGTCTACCTTAGTGATACGCCTTCCTTTGTGTTACAAGTGTGTTCCTAAAAAGATGGTATAAAAGGTAACACTTAAAAAATTCCTAAAGGAACTTATTGTTTATACATATCCTGTTATAAATCCTTTTGTGAAATAATCCTTTTTTTTTTTTTTAATTCAAGTTAGTTATCATACAGTGTAATTTTGGCTTCAGGAATAGAACCCAGTGATTCATCTCTTACATATGACACCCAGTGCTCATCTTGAAAAGTGCCCTCCTTAAAGCCCATCACCCATTTAACACATCCCCCCTCCTCCAGTAACCCTCAGTTTTTTCTTTGTATAAAATAATCCACTTCTTACACAAAAGTACATTCTCCCATTGGGTTGGTTTTAATCAAGATTACATTGTGTGTAACCTAGACATTAACAGCTTAATTATATGTAATATTTTAAATATCTTCATTTAATCCTAAATAACTAAAAAAATAATAACAAAATGAAGGACAATTACAAAGCAAAGCTCTCCAATAAACATCAAACTATATATGCAATATCTCTTTTTAAAAAAATTTTTTTTAATGTTTATTTATTTTTGAGAGGGACAGAGACAGAATGCAAGTGGGTTAGGAGCAGAGAAAGAGGGAGACACAGAATCTGAAACAGGCTCTAGGCTCCGAGTTGTCAGCACAGAGCCTGACGCGGGGCTCGAACTCGTGAGCCGTGAGATCGTGACCTGTGCCGAAGTTGGCCGCTCAACCGACTGAGCCACCCAGGCGCCCTATATGCAATCTCCTTAAGGATACTTGCTAAAAATACTGATGGGAGACCATATGAATAAATTTCTTTCTGTTGTTTTACGGGAATGAAACCAGCACATATAAAACACTACCTCCCCTGGGGCACCTGGGTGGCTCAGTTGGTTAAGCATCTGACTTCAGCTCAGGTCATGATCTCACCGTTCCTGAAACCAAGCCCCGCACCAGGCTCAGCACTGACAGTGCGGAGCCTGCTTGGGATTCTCTCTCCCTCTCCCTCTGCCCCTTCCCCACTTGTGCGCACTCTCTCAAAATAAGTAAACTTAAAAAATAAAACAAAAAACCCCGACTCCCTTCCCACAGGCAAGCCCACTTAATGCGAGAAGCATTGTGAGCTGGAGGAGACCTCATCCACAGTCAACCAGAGGACCCTGATTTTAGAAATGACAACACTAAGGCCCAAACGGTTTGAGGACCTCACTCTAAGCTACAGAGACTGAACAAGAATACGAAGCCCCCTATTCCCTGTTCTTCGCTGCGCCACAAAGTCTCCCTGACCTCAATTATACCACACCACCCTGTATTTGCTATGTGTTGAACATACCAAAAAAAAAAAAAAAAAAAAAAGGCTCTGATCTTACTACTCGAATCCCAGAATATGTCACCCCTTATGTTGCTGCATAATTTTGGGAAATACGCCATCCCATTTTGGCAACTTTATGTAAGATTTCCTGAGTTTAAAGAAAGGGGGGTATGTGTTCCGTCTTGGTACTAGAAATAAAAATGCCTCCTCAGTCTCAGCAAGGCAGGCAGTTAAAAATAATCAGGGCCTGATTCTACGGTGAAAGAAAGCAACGTGAGAGGTTGAGTGTAAACAGGCTTTTCCTTTTTAATAACCTGATCTAAGTAATGGACTGGAGGTTGGTTATCTTTTTTTAAAATTTTTTTTAACGTTTATTTATTTTTGAGAGACAAAGCATGAGCACAGAAGCGGCAGAGCGAGAGGGAGACACAGAATCGGAAGCAGGTTCCAGGCTCTGAGCCATCAGCACAGAGCCCGACGCGGGGCTCGAACTCAGGAACCACGAGATGGTGACCTGAGCCGAAGTCGCCCAGGCGCCTGCCCCATCGACTGGAGGTTTTAAAGGGAAGCCCTGGGAAGAACCAGCCCTCTGTACTGTGTGGAGAGACTGGAATTTCAGAGAACTGATTTAGATGCTACACTACCTCATGACACAGTATGTCATTCACCTTTAAAACGACTTGCGAAGACCGGACAAACCCTTACCATACAGCACGCCCACAAGTGTGGTCTGGACCAGCGGTACCTGGAGTAGCTGGGGGCTGGGGATGAATGCGGCGCCTCGGGCCTCGCCCCAGACCTCCTGGATCAGCATCACGCATTTGAACGCGATGCCCACCTGATGTGTATCATGTTCAAGGCGGAGGGGCACCGCCTAACTCCTGGTCACCACCTGCACTGTCTCAGAGAAATCCCGCGATGCTGCCTCGAATCTCTTCCCAACTGGCACTTCGAGACACACGGATACACATGACATTCCATATTGTCTCTCAGTTTTCTCTCGTGTTCTGGCAACCTTCACTCACAGACTGGTATGGCTTTAACCAATATGAAAACAAGGAAGCAGGCATCTGGTGTGCATGCAAGAAAGTGAGAAAGAGAGGGTTCCGTGAGAGAGAGAGAGAGAGAGAGAGAGAGAGAGAGAGAGAGAGAGAGGTGGATGCCCAAGGCCAGGAACAGGAAGGGCGGGGAGGAGAGGGCACAGCACAGTCACTTCTCCCCCACACTTCACCCTGTGCCCGCATCCCCACAAACACTAGGAAATTCAGCCACATCCTACAGGCTGGAAGACAAAAGACTGGCACTAATCTTAAATTTAGCTTTTACACTAATGTCAGTGATAACAAACCAAAAATGGAAAGACGGAAACTGGAGAATTATCTTTTTTATCATTTTCTGGGGGCGGAGTTATTTGCTTAAAAAGACAACATATAAATAGCAGAAACAAATTTTATAAACGACAGCAGGGTCAATTTAATAGAATTAAATGTCGACTCTTCTCTGAGACTCTGACCGTATGGGTGTCACGTTGAAAGACATGGAGTCACAGATGCTCATCATTTAGAAGAGTGTGAGAGAGGGGCGCCTGGGTGGCTCAGTCAGTTGAGAGTCCGACTTCGGCTCAGGTCATGATCTTGCCATTCCCGAGTTCGAGCCTCGCATTGGGCTCTATGCTGACATCTCAGAGCCTGGAGCCTATTTCAGGCTCTGTGTCTCCTTCGCTCTCTCTCTACCCCTCCCCTGCTCATGCTCTGTCTCTCTCCCTCTCTCTCAAAAATAAACATTAAAAAAAAATTTTTTTTTTTTTAAAAAAGAAGAGTGTGAGAGATGGGAGGAGGAGGATCCCGATTACAGTGTCGGCCCTTCCACGATCGAAGGGGAGAGAGTCGGGCAGAGCGCCGGTCTGCCATCAGGGTAGTCATTCAGGGAAATGAGAGAAATCAAACTAGACAGGCCCCGAAAGTGCCTCCATTTCAGCCCTAAAACTGATAAGATTCTAAGTCATCTAATCACAGTCCCAACGTTCCTACTTTTTGTAAAAATGGAAACAATAACCCACAGATGTGCTTACCAGATGCAGACTTCAAATGTGTTATTTGTTCACTTTGGGAAACAGTTAAGCCTTCTTCAAAATGTGACTCTATTCACGCTTAACCAGGTTTCTTTACAAAAATACAAATAAAATATGCATGGGCATATACATCACTCCTGTCATTGTTTAAAATTAGCATGACTCTTACACCAGCTTCTTATCTGAAAAGATCTAAAACTATACAATTAAGATGCTTGCATTTTGCAGAGGCAGGGCTGGTTTCTGTCCACCATGTGGCCATAAGCCAGGGGCTACGCGAGGTCAGGTCTTGGTTGCAGAGGCCCCTTCTCGGATAATCCCATGCACTGCCATCACTCTCTATGCCGTGGCTCTCTACGTAGTCAAGACAAAGTCATATATTTGCAACCTGGACTACTGCCCCCTACACACACACTCCCAACTAGATTTTCAACTCCCAGGCTGCAGGGATATTGACGGTCACTGCTGCGTCCCCAGCCCTTCAAACAGTGCCTGGCACATAGGAGTGCTCCATAAACGTTGCAAAATTAACAAATTTAAGTTCTAATACTGGCCACTTAGGTCGTTGCTTTATTTTTAAAAGAAGGCCCAAATATTATCAGTAGAACAAAGCAACTCTTGGATGACGTTATGAACAAAAGATGAAAAAGGAAGGAAATGAGAACCCGTTTCAGTTAAAAGAGGAGGAATAAGAGGGCATTAAAAATGGACTAAGGTCTAACCTCCTTCCGTGTGTTGGATGCGGATATGTTCTTTTTCCCTTAAAGCTACGGATAGAGATTTAAACTGGCCGGCTTTTATCTGCATGCAAAGACAATAAAATGGATGTTTCCTTTTTTCCTTACTTCTTATTTTTTATTCATTTATTTTTTGAGAGACAGCAAGAGAGAGTGAGCGCAGGGGAAGGAAAGGGGGAGAAGGAGAGAGAGTCCCAAGCAGGTTCCATTCCCAGCACAAAGCCCCACACAGGACTAGGTTCCCAGGCCTGGGAGATCATGACCTACGCTGAAATCAAGAGTTAGACGCTTAACCGACTGAACCTCCCTGGTGTTCCTGGATTTTTTTTTTACACTCTGCTTCAAAACTGTGCAGATGCAATCAGCTGAACAAATAATGGAAGTTTCTACGCTAGTCTGCATAAAAGTTGGAAACAGTTTGGGAAGGAAGGAAGGAAGGAAGGAAGGGAGGAAGGAAGGAAGGGAGGGAGGGGAAGAAAGGAAGGGGAAGGAAGGAAGGAGGAAGGAAGGTAGGAAGGAGGAAGGAAGGAAGGAAGGAAGGAAGGAAGGAAGGAAGGAAGGAAGGAAGGAAGGAGAAGGAAGGAAGGAGAAGGACAGAGGGATGGAAGGAAGGAGCAGAGCCACTTTCACAGTGAAAATCAATATCAATCAACACTGACAAGACTGCAATTGACCTATCTATGATGTATCAGAAAATCCATATTCCTCTTTAGGAGTATCAGCTCCATCACACGGCACATCAGGTGGCAAAGTCCAAACCTGGTGCACATGCAGTTAGAGCCAGATGCAGGAACCAAAGATCATAAATATCATCTGTGAGGCTGTCTGCGAAAAGGTTCTCAATTAGAAGCCTATAGTTTCATTAAATTGCCTTTTATAAGACCCTCTTGCTGGGGTTCATGTCACGCTCCTGGGGATGCTTTCTCCTAACTGGCCTTTTCTGATCTTTACCCCCAATTTTTCCTTCCTTTTTTTTTTTCATTAAAAAAATTTTTTTAGTGTTTATTTATTTTTGAGAGAGAGAGAGACCGTGCACACAAGCAGGGGAGGGGCAGAGAGAGAGGGAGATACAGAATCTGAAAAGCAGGCTCCAGGCGCTGAACCATCAGCACAGAGCCCGATGCGGGGCCCGAACCCATAAACTGTGAGACCATGACCTGAGCCAAAGTCGGACACTTAACAACTGAGCCACCCAGGTGCCATATTCCTTGACTTAATGTTATCATAGCTTAAGCTTAGTGTTGCCCCAAGACTTATTAATAAAAGCACAGTTATGGCTATGGAAAGGCTTTGGGAAGATTCAATGAGACAATAACAGCTTTTCATAACGATCATAGTAAAAATAAAAAATAGGTTCCATACTTAACTTTCTATTTTTTCCCCTCAGGATTTCTCCTTCTCCCCATCTTTCCCACCTTGATGAATGGCAACTCCATCATCCTGGTTGTTCAGGCCCAAAACCTTGGTCTCTCTATACTTCTTTCTCTCATAACCCAAAGCCAACCCATCAGCAAACCCTTTTGCTCTATCTTCCAAACAGAGCCAGAATGTGACCGTATGTCTCCAGTGACTCTGCCAGTACCCAGTCTAAGGTACCATCGTTTCTTGCCTGGACTCCTGCAAGGGTCCTAAGTCATCTCCCTGTACCCACCCTAACCTATCCCCATACATCATCCGGGGTCTTTTAAAAATATTTCATTTAAAATTTCCTTGGCTCAAAACCTACCACTGGCCCTTCAACTCTCATGGAGTTGGTGAGATTACAAGCGATTGTTATCTTGTTTCACTTTCATGCATTGACAATAAACGTATTTTATTGTCCCTGGAAGGGACAGACACAGGGTTGGGGGTTTCTGTTTCCAATAAACTGGTTAGCAATGTGTTGAGAGATAAAGATTCTCAGAAGTAGAAAGGATTTTCTTAAAAGGTAGAAATAGGAAATAGAATATAAATTCATTGTTGGTAAGAAAGCTAATGGCTATATACTAAGAAATGAAAACAATCCATATTTGCAATTGTCGTGAACTAACTCCCTGAATGAAGACTCCCCACTGCATGCGTATGAAACAATTTTACGGCAAATTCCCTGCACATTCTAGACCTTCAGAGTACATGGATCGACTAAAATTCTGCCTTATCGTAAATGGCGAATGGGATGTTTTCATTCTCAACCACTTCAAATAGCAGTCATCTAAAGTCAAATTATTCTGCTCAGTATAGTCAATACGTGGTGTCACCCATAGAGCTGAATGGCCTCGATTTCCTGCCACATTCATGCTTAAGAAAAGAATCTCCAAGACACCGAGAGGGGAGCATGTTTGGTATGACGTAAGCAGGCACAAACAGATACACAAATACCCTCCCTGTGTTGGCATGTTTTCCTCCGTCCCGCTTATAAAAGGGGAAAGAAGACGCCTGTATACCTGGACCGCTCGGAAACACCCCCTGGGTCTGCTGTTTCGCAGAAGGGAGGCCCAGGTGGCCGTGGCTAATCCCTTTGCTTGTCTGTCTTTCACCTGGGCCCACCGTCCTCTCATCCTTAATGATTTCCAGCACATTTATCGTAACAGCATCCTTCCTGTTCTTCAAAGAGCGGATGATGACGCCAATTTACACGCAGCTCAACCTGTTAGCCGTTTTGAGGGAGTGAGTCCCCTCTCCATTTTCTCAAGAGCCAGTCAGGCTTAAAAGTAAGTCATCCAGTTTCATTTCCTTCTCTAGCTCAAGCAAAGGATAAAAGGGAAAGCCGTTAACATAAAGAGACACGAGTATATCGGCAAACAGAACCCACGGGGAACTCGAAACCCCCTCATCATTAAACTCGGAACTGAAATATTAAAATACTGGAGGAGATCAAGGCGAGCCCTCTGACCAGTAACAGAGCTGGATAGTCATTTTTAAAACAGTAAGTAAAACATCCCAGACAAAACTGAAAAAGCCTTTTGTCCTCATGTTAGGAGTACTTTCAATAAAAAAAAAGAAAAACACTAAACAATAGAAAAACAGAGTACTACAGCAAGCCACCAGCCCACAGGCCACTTACCACAAAGAATTAAATGCCCACAGAACTACTTTTGTCCAACACAGGGTGATGTCGGCTTCCACACACAAAAGTGGCTTGGAAAAGAGTGGTTAAATACAACAACTTTTTTTTGTTTTTCCTGAAAGTGGGAAGGCGATTTACCCATGATTCCAAACATCCATTAAACTTACTTCCCTCTAAATTGCTGACTGAGTACACTCACCATTTCCCCCCACATATCAAGGGTAAAGGTACACAGTAAAGGATAGTAGTACTGCGGTGACAGAGTTAACAGGTCACGGACTTTCAAGCCTTCACTCACGCAGCCATGTATGTACGTGTGTAGGTGTGTATATACACACATCTGTGTGTATATCTTCTATATCCGTAATATATAGAACTATAAATGACCAAGTGATATAAAAATAGTAAGATATATAGCAATATAACATATAATAACATATATTAACTATATATGACAAAGTATATATACATGTATATATACTATACATCTATAACTATAATGACCAAGTAACATAAAAATAGTAAGATATATTACTATATAGCGATATAATATATAGTAACATATATATAACATATATATAATGGTTACACTATATATTGTTATATATCAGCAATATATATATACACACACACACACGTGTGTGTGTGTGTGTATATACAGTATATATATATATATATATATGTGTGTGTATACATATACATATACTTACTCATGTTAGTGAGAAGAATGTACCATTAATATAAAGGCATTTACTCAGTCACCCATTTCTACCTTCCCTTAGAACTCAGTCTGAATCTGGCACCAAAAGAGCCTCCTGTAGCCTGAAAATACATTCTGTGTCTCCCGGACACAAAACGTGTGGCCTAAGTGGCTGCTTTATTGTGGTCAAGGGACCTATGCTTTTGCATAAATGAATTACTCCTTTCTTTAAACTGCAAACAGGTAGGAGTAGATAAGCTTTACTTTCTAGCAAGAGCAAAAGTTACCTCCTTTTCCTTTCTCTCAAAGGGAACCAAACCCTGGGAGATAATTTATGGCTCAAAGCCTAGTTGCCTGGTATGACCCAGGGAAAATTCCATTTTAAGAAAATGTACTTTCCTTAAATACTCTGAGACAGAAAGCAGTCAGGTCTTGGAAGAAGCCAGTAGACTTTCTCAGGATTAGGTAGAAACTTTTAGAAAATCAAAGGAAAGTCAAATACTTGAACCTAACACCTTGAAATCTTTACCCTGACCAACACTGATGGCTAATACTGTGCCTGTTCTAAGGAAAATAATTTTATATGAACCATCCACTTTTGACTAGGTTTGAGGCTACAAAAATGAAAAACCAAATTGTAAACTTTTCAACCCAGTGGCAATTACACTAGTGTGCACTTATAAACTCTCAACTACGCCCCTTGGTAAATGTCACTTAAAGTTCTCTTTCATTAACTGAAACACAAACAACATGGGTGTGATAACACACGTTAATAATTTCCCACTTTTTATAAAACGTTAAAAGCAAAAGTAACAGTTAAGGATACAGAACCTGAAAACACTTCCCTTATTAGAGAGGCAGGCTTTGGCACTGATGTTTTCTTGACAGTGTATTTCGAAATGATAACAGAATTTTTAAACTGGAAGAGACTTTAAAGGTCACTTAATCCAGCACCTCATTTTAAAGACGAGACGGCAGGACCAGAGAGCTGAAATGTCCAAAGACACAGAGCTTACACACAGAAATGATATCCGAGGGCTCTGAATTCCCAGGCCATCACACCGTACAACCACCCACCTAACCCTTCAGCACCGGTGTAAGGTCAACAGAACTTGCCTTTGCTCCTTCTCCAAATCAGCCACCCCTTCTAGCAAGTCCCAAATATACTCCAACAAGTCCATGGATGGTTTTACTGCTCTGGCAATGAATCGCCTACAGCCCATCAGCTTTTCTTTAGAATAACCTTCTTGGGGCGCCTGGGCGGTGCAGTCGGTTAAGCGTCCGACTTCAGCCAGGTCACGATCTCGCGGTCCGGGAGTTCGAGCCCCGCGTCAGGCTCTGGGCTGATGGCTCAGAGCCTGGAGCCTGTTTCCGACTCTGTGTCTCCCTCTCTCTCTGCCCCTCCCCCGTTCATGCTCTGTCTCTCTCTGTCCTATAAATAAATAAACGTAGAATAACCTTCTTGGCTTCATGATCCAGAATCTTACCTAAGGCCATGAACGGAAATTTGCCTCAAGGGCTTGGGAGAAAATTCCAGAGCCAGATGAATTACAAAAATGACAAGAACGTTTTTCTTTCCCTTTTTATTAAGCTTTGCTTATTTTTAGGATTCCCAACTCTCTCAAAAAGAAGCTGCCCTTTTCATTTGTGCTACGACTTAGACTTGGGTGTCTGATGAATAGGAATTAGATTTTGTTGTCTGATCCCAAACACTGAGGGTTAGTATCCTTCCGGTCCTCAATATTTGCAACGTTTCTGCCATTTAAATGAGAAGTACACTGGCAGGTGGAAAGGACACCAGGCTTCGGACATATATGAACACAACTGCTTTAAGAATACACGGATCAGTGCAGACCGCTCTGAAAAGTGAGGTCTGGATGCCCCCAAACAGCCTCTCCAACTCTGCGAGTGGAACTGCGGTGTAGACAAGATGACAGATCTGCCTGGCAGTTTAACCAAATGCATTACACCATGTAGTGGCATGACATGGAGTTTCAGCGTCTTGTTCACCAACCAGGGAAGAGCAAGTTTAAAGTGCTTAATCTACTGTTGCAAAACAGGACTGGAAACAAAACCCTATTCTTCCACGATATACCCCTGCCCCTGGCTTTTATTTTTTCTCTTTCCATTCACGAAGTAACACTTTAACTAAAGAATGCACTGCAAATAAAAACAAATACAGGAAGTTAACCTGAGCATAACACCAGCAGTAATGTTAAACTAAGGTGAATGGAAAATAGGAAGCTTCGATGCCTCCCATAACACAAGGTTTTCTGGCATTTGAGCCTTCAAGAACAATCACCTAGTCCTCTGTTCTCGGTAAGGCCTCAGTGACAGAGAAAAACTATTCTTCTCTGGGCACAGTTGAAGCTGAAGTGTAAACTCCCAGTCACCAAGTACATCCCCGGGAAGAACTGAACGCTCCTCAAAAACACTTCCGCAGAGCCCAGTTTCAGGGGCACAGAAAGTGGGGGTGGGACGCCAGCGTCCTCTCAAGGGAAGCACCAAGCGAGCCACCCCACCAGACACCCTTTTCTCCAGAGTCAGGGTTGCAGGAGTGCCTGGCACATTGCACATGTTGTTAGCGTGGCCACTTACAAATCACCACACGAGGCTTTAGGTCTAGCATCTGCTGTTTCGATGGCTTCAGGAGCAACGGGAGCACTCCGTTTCCTTGCAAATTCTGTGTTCTCGGGACACCGGCACCCCTCGGTAAAGCTGCGATTCCAACTTCCGTGGCCATGTGCCACCGATGCTCTTAATGAGCATACATTGATTGCGTTCTCAAGTCTAGAGAAAAAGCTTTCTATTTTTGCTTTCCCTAATAGAGCACAGCCAACAGAGTGTGCCCCACCACGCAAAGCTCTAATTTGGCTGACATCTGAACAAAGTCTGCTGAACAGTTTCTTACATTAGGCTGTAATTGTTTTTAGCCCTACCGAGTCAAATTTATATTCTGGGAGAAGGGCATGAGTCCTCACTTCCAAATACTTAAGGTCAGAACTATTTACATTTCCACAAAAAACAGTTATACGCAGACCTACTTCAGAGTCATACTCTGTGGATGGGAGGACGGCCTAAAAAAAATGATACTACCCAAAGGAAGCAGGAGCCCCTCATTCTATTCCCAGTAGCAACCACTACCTAAATCAGCCTGTGCCTCTGCTCTGCAGCCCCTGACTTCATCCCTACATGCTCCACTTCCTCCTACCATAAAAACGGAGAGATCACCATTCGCTCATGCTTAGTTATACTGTGTATATACACCGACCCACACATACATACTCACACACCCTGCAAACATCTGGAGGCTTAAAATACCCGAGGTTGTCATAACCCGCTCTGATCCCCTCTAGCTGAACAGATGACAATCTCTGGTCCTGCCTGTCCCCGCTCACCTCTCAGGAAGGAAGCAGGGCACTGGCGAGCTGCAACGAGAGGAACACAAAAGCAGAGAGGGAGAAGGGGCTCCATAATCCCAGACAACTCTTTCATTTGGCAACAGGCATGACCTCCCCGAATGGCTGTTTATGGACATAAAAAACCTGGATTAGGAGGCCTGGCTCACAGAAGGCAAGAGGCACTGGGAAACCCATTAATTCAGGTCCTCGCTACATATTTCTATAATCAATGCTACCTGGTTGTTGGTGGTGAAATGGTCCATCCTCACTAATACTACTTGTGAAGGAATACTACGCTGTGGTCACACGGTAGAATTATACCTGTTCTGGTTCAAAAAGATAGTTTCTTTCTTTTTTTTTAATGTTTATTTTTGAGAGAGAGAGAGAGAGAGAGAGACAGAATGTGAGCGGGGGAGGGGCAGAGACACAGAATCCGAAGCAGGCTCCAGGCTCTGAGCTGTCAGCACAGAGCCCAACATGGGGCTCGAACTCACAAACCGTGAGATCATGACCTGAGCCAAAGCCGGACGCTTAACTGACTGACCCACCCAGGCGCCCCCACAAAAAATAGTTTCTAAGTAATGGACATTATATAGGGTTGCCAGATTGAGCAAACAAAAATATAGGATTACCAATTAAATCTGATATGGCATGGGACATATTTATACTATAAAATTATTTGTTGTTTACATAAAATTCAAATTTACTAATACATGCATACATGGGACATACTTAAAATAAAAATTAGTTGTTATTTACCTGAAATTCAAATCTGAGCACTCTGTACTCTATCTGGCAACCCTAACATTGCACTAGATCCTGGGAGAACAAAGATGGGTGAGACATGGCATCTGACCCCCAGGAGTGCACTGTCTGGTGAGAACCAGATCTGAACAAGAACCACACAGGCTACAATGGAGGATGAGAGGAGCTTACCAGGTTATTTGAGAAACACAGGCAAAGGAGCCATTCAATCCTAATTTAGCACACCCATAAATTCTCTACCCTTCATAATAAAAAGAAGTATTATGGACTTTTTTATTCTAGAATGTTCCACATTCTACAGATTATATACTACTGATTCATGAACTTGCTAAGTGTTCCAAGTGTTCTTCCCTACCTGGACATCACCCCCATTCCCCCCTAGGAGTATTATTAACAGCATAAGACGCAATCCCCAAGCTGGCTGAAGTTTTTGAAACTTCTAGGAATTGCTCAACTCAGAGGGCTGTGTTGATAACATCCAAGGAACCCACATAAAATCACAGAGTGATGCGGCTTGCACGCAGGAGGTGCTCAGTAAGAGTCATCTGGATAAGGAAACTGAACTTGACCAACGCCACGCCATGTTCTTGTGTAAACCCCAAACCTCAACAACTGTGAAGAACATTCAGTATGCTTACTGCTGTTACTTGCATCTGAAGCAAGCCAATGTCGAGGTAATCTAATAGGAGTTCAAGAATACTGTCCATAAAACAGATTTGAAAAGACAGAGGAGAAAACAAACTGAGCTGTTTACAACGTCAAATAATCTTCATGACTTTGTGTGCTTTGAGAGCTAGCATGGTTTGAGAGTTTGCCTGTTTCAGATACAATTTAGAGGTCGGTCTTCACCATCTCTGTTGAAACGAGGGATTCCCCACATGCTACTCATGTACACAGCTCTGAAAGTAAGATTTGGGGCCCATATTTGGAAAACTAACTCTCCTTTCATATCTTGAGCTTTTTTTTTTTTTTTTTTTTTTTTTTTTTTGGCTCCCAGCAGGCAAGGGAGTTGGGCAAGGCACAGAGTGGACGGGTCAGGTCGGGTCCAGCAAGGACAGTACCGCAGTGACCTGCCTCAGTCCCACATGATTCTCCCTTTATGGTGATCTGGCAGGCGTCATCTGCAAGCCTGGCACAGAAATGCTTCAAGCCTAAAAGTTATCTGAACCTTCTTATGAAGGGCTACTTCACTTCCCCTTGATTTCCAGATCAAAGGAGAAAAAGCAAAAGAAAGGTAGAAAGAAAAAGAAGCGGAAAATGCTAAGAAATAGGTGGTACGTACTTATTTCCTGCTGGAATTGCCTCAGACCTTGGAAAAGAGGCCATGACGACTGCTGAATGCATTAGGTAAGGTTTGGGGTCGGTTGGTGGAAAACCCAGATCATATCTCACATCAAAGACCGTAGTTCAAAACATTAAAACTGGGTAATTAGCTTCATATTATTTTCCTTGCAAGGTCTCATGTCTCAGCATTAAAAATACCAACACTTCAAAAAATAAAATTGGCCTTTTGTTCCCACCCCACTCATCTGTGCGTCCTCAGCACTTACAAACTGTCACGACACACAGCGCATACGCCATGATGTTTGATAAACTGCCGAGTTAATGGATGGGGCCCATGAGTTTCAACCCTATGAGCCAGGTTCCCTACCATGGGCGCTCCTGGGTCTATTAGTGCACACAGGACACTCTGCAGCTACATAGTTCTATTTATACATTTTCCCAACTGCCAACATCATTCTCTAGCTGATGAAGCGATAAAAGTATATTCATGTTCTCATCTTTCAAGGCCCAGCATTAGAACTTACTCAAACCCACACACTTTCCCAAGTCAGAAAAGTAAAAACACTATTTCATAATGCATTAAAAAAAAAAAAAAGTCAACCTGTTTATAATTTTGTTTTGGAGGCAGTGCAGAAGGAAACATTTTGGAAAGCACTGCCAAATTCTAAAAAAAAAAAAAAGAAAGGAAGAAAGAAAGAAAGAAAGAAGAAAGAAAAGAAAAAAGAATTGTAAAAAGCCAAAAACAAATTCAGGCCATTGAACAAATGGGGGGAAAACCGTACCAATTCAAGGCAACAAAGGTTTAAACAAAGTTTGTGAAAGATTTAATTCCAGACGTGGCCCCAGTACTTAACTATTAAACAGTCAATCTAACTTTCATTGGTTAACCAGTACAGGGCAGGTTTGCTTCTAATTTAATATCCCTTTCAGATCGCTGCCTCCATAATGAGATACATGGCAAGCCAAAATATGCCAACTTTTTCCGCCTTGAAGTAAACATATTAACTTTCCGGGCTTAGGTGCTTTCTTCTTCCTCTTATTCAGACACAAATAATCTAGTCATCCCAACCACATTTAATAAGTAATGTACAAATATAAACATATATATTTATATATAATATATATACATAAGTAGCATATATATACATATAAGTAATATACATATAAAATTACAAACAAAAGTGAGTAAAAATAACTGCCAAGTTAAATAAATTAATGAAATTAATTCTAAGAATAATTTTAATTAAAAATCAGTTCAGGGACACCTGGCTGGCTCAGTCAGTGGAGTGTGGGATTCTCGATGTCAGGGTCGTGGGTTCAAGTCCCACACTAGGTGTAGAGATTACTCAAAAATAAAATCTTCACACAAATGAGTTCAAATTTAATCAGTCTTCTGTTTTGTGAATTCAATAAACATATATGACTTTTAACTCTCTGTTAACATAACAAAAGGTGACATTTACAAATGAATTTTAAAAACTGCCTAAAACGTAAAGCAAGTTTTCCTCTACAGCTAACCAGTTCCCTCTGCTCACCTGCCCCACTTACTGATATGTACACATTGCTGCCCAACAATCTACCAACACCAACTTTTAGTAAAGCCGTTTTTTTAATTCATTTATTTGAGAGAGGGGGGGCATGTGCACGCTTGCAGGGGATGGGCGGAGAGGGAGAGGGAGAATCCCAAGCAGGCTCTGCATTGTCAGCACGGAGCCCTTCGCTGAGCTCAAACTCACAAACCATGAGATCATGACCTGAGCCAAAATCAAGAGTTGGATGCCCAACCGAGACACCCAGGCGCCCCTTGGTAAAACATTTTTTAAACAGACCTAGAAAAAGATGGTTCAAATACCTGACCTTCACCAAGCAAAAATGCTCTAACACAACGACCAATGTACACTACTCTGGCTCATTTCTCTGTCTCCACGCCCAATAACCTTGGATCCAAATCAGAGCAACAGCCATCTGTCTGACACCTGGATGCAAACTGGAAGGGGGTAAGGTGGTGGCTAAGAAACCAGGAAGGGAAGGAAGAAAATTGTTTAGTTAGTGCCTACAATGTGCTAGGCATTGTTGTGCATTTTCATGCATGTTATCTTATTTACTCTTTGCAATAGCTCTATGAAAGAGATACAGCTTTTTTATAGTGAAGGAAACAGACACAGATGGTCCCAAGTCATTTAAATATAAATAAATCAAAGTATTCTTCTTCATATCTCTTTTTATTACCCTTTGCTATATAGGACAATTCCAAATGGCCAACCAGTTTTGGAGGCTAAGAGGGTTCAATATTAAACTGTTTATTTTATTGGGACCTAAAGCTACAGACTAGGTCTATGCTAGTTAAAATGATCATGTGAGGGGCACCTGGGTGGCTCGGTCGGTTAAGCGTCCAACTTTGGCCCAGGTCATGATCTCGTGGTTTGTAGGTTTGAGCCCCGCATTGGGCTCTACGCTGACAGCTCAGAGCCTGGAGCCTGCTTCAGATTCTGTGTCTCCCCCTCTCTCCACCCCTCTCCTGCTTGTGCTCTCTCTCTCTCCATCTCTCAAAAATGAGTAAATGTTAAAAAAAATTTTTTTAAAGATTATGTGATACCATGATCACTATATTAAAAATGATTATGCCTTTTGGGGCGATACATACATTACCTTGATTGTGGTGGTGATCTCATAGGTATACATGTACATCAAAACTTACCAAATTGTACACTTGAAATATATGCAGTTTATTGTATGTCAGTTGCACTTCAATAAAACTGAGAAAAAGTTTATGCCATGGATGAGACCCAAATAGGTATAAGAAAAGTGAAAATATCCATAACTGATAAAGTATTCTGAGTCAAAAAAGCTATATGACGAATATAACCAAGATTTATCTATCAGCATTTCTCAGAGTATATCCCACATAACACCAGCTCTCAGGGATGTTAACAAATGTTTTACACACACACTACATGCACATACAGGTTCTGCGGTCACCTAAGTTTGAGAACTGCTTCATTAAACAAGGCTCTGAGAACTTCTCAGAGGCTTTCTCTGATTCTTGGTGCTTTTCAAAAACAGCTCTATAAAAACACAATTTTCTGAAACGAATTTGACCAGAAACCCTTTCCCAGAGGGTCTCCTGGGATCGCTAATCCGCACAACACACTGTGGGTAATGCTGCTCTAATTCACAGGCTCACGGGCTCTGGATCAGCTGATCGCTTAGAGACCAGGGAGGCCAGGGTTCTCAGAATGCGGCCCCAGGTGTAACTGTGGCTCTCACTCATGAACCCCCTCTTCCTTCCCAGTGACAGGGGGAAGTGGGCACGACTCAGAGGCATTAGAGAACACGGCGGGGTGTGAGCAGAGATCCCTGAGTCAGGTCCTGCTGCAGAAATCCTCCTGACCCCTTCTATATGAGCCCTATACCAGGGCTGCTGTACCAAAGGACCATAAATTTAAACAGGAATGTACCATCCCCCAGTTCTGAAAGCCAGAAGTCCAAAATCAAGGCGTCTGCAAGGTTCGTTCCCCCTGAGGGCTGTCAGGGCAAACCTGTCCCAAGCCTCTCCCCTTGGCTTATAGGTGGCTGTGTTCTCCACGTGTGCTTGTCTGTCTCCGAGTTCCCACTTTGTAAGAGGACAGCAGCCATGTTGGATTAGAGTCTATCTAATGAATTCATTTGAACTTGAGCACCTCTTTAAAGGCTGTCTCCAAATAAGGTCACTTTCTGAGGTACCAGAACTTAGGACTTCAACATAGGACTCTGAGGGGGACAAAATTCAATCCGTAACACTTCTCAACATAGTGCTAAACTGGCAAGAGATTTGTAAGACGTCCAGTTGACAGACTCACCCTACCTATGGAAGTTGTAACTTGACAGATTTTGCTACCTATCTGAATATCCTTCTGAATTCTCTGCTGCTCTAATTTATACTCCAGTTTGGTAAGCTATCTTTATTCTGTTATACAAATAGATTGATTATAGAAAATGTTTCCTTCATCTGACAATCTACGCATAGGTAGCTTTTTACTATGGTTTCTGTTAATGACCTGCTGAGCCCACCCTATGTCAGGCACACTTATTCATCATCCTCACATCCCTTTAAAGTTAGTATTTTTCATATTTAAAGAGAGGGGGCGGGTGGGTCAGGTAACTTTCCCAAGGTCACAGTTAGCAAGGAGCCGAAAGTTGGGATCTGAATCCAAGTCTGGCCCCCGAGTCCTCATCCGTCCTCTTCATCACACGGTGGTTCTAAATCTGGAATGGCTGCATTATCCTTCTACTTTTACTGAGGTTTAGTCCACTCAGCAGCCAAAGAAGCAGTCTTGAGAGGGAAAAAAATCAAGAGCTCTATTTTAGACATGAGATGCCTGTTAGATATCCAAGTGGAGGTACAGGCTCGCTAAATGTGTGAGCCTGAAACTCAAGGTGGGTAGGTGGTGCTGGAGATACAAGTTTTTCATTCACCTGCATATGTGTGGTATACTAACACCAAGGAACAGATGACATTGCTTCATGATACAGGGTGCTTGTCAGCAATGTGGCCAAACAGGACATAGCCTCTCTTGTATGATATGTGAGTTAAGAATGGTTTTTACGTTTTTGAAATGGTTAGAAAAATTAAAACTATTTCAACATGTAAAAACCGCATGAAATTAAAACAGTATAGTCCAAAATAGTTTTCTTGGAACACAGCTACACTGGCTCAAATGTAGGCGATGATAATGGCTGCTTTTTTTTTTTTTTAATGTTTATTATTTTTGAGAGAGAGACAGAGAGAGAGAGGAAGGGAGGGAGGGAGGGAAGGAGGGAGAAAGAGTGCACAAGCAGGGGAGGGGCAGAGAGAGAGGGAGACGCGGAATCTGAAGCTGTGCTGACAGCTCAGAGCCAGACACGGGCTCGAACTCACGAATTGCGAGATCATGACCAGAGCCGAAGTCGGACGCTCAACAGACTGAGCCACGTGGGCACCCCGCCAATGGCTACTTTTGTGCCACAGCATCTGGGTTTGAGTAGCTGTGCCAGACTGTACGGCCCACAAGGCCCAGATTTCCCAGAGAGAGAAGAGACGTGTCAGGAGAGGCATGTCCCTAGCGGCCTGGGACACTGGGATGAGAAAGCCCGTCCGGCAAAGGGGACTGAGCAGAGCATCCGGTGAGGCAAGACAGCTGGGTGCATGATGTTCCTCAAAGCAGCAAAGAAACAGGAGGCCAGGGGAAGGCAGTGGCCCCAGAAAGATGGCGGGGACAACAGCGGGGTCCGGTGGGAGGAGGACTGGGCCACTGACCACACGGTCACCACTGAAGACCAAGACAAGAGCAGCTCTGGACGAAGTCTGACTGAAAGAGCTTCGAGAAAGAACGAGAAGCAGTCAATACAGAGGATGAACAGCGTTTCTGAGGAACTTCACTCTAAACAGGGGGGGAGACGGCAGCAAGAGAAGACCATCAGGGAAAAACCAGGCTTCGGTTGTTTGTTTTAAGGAAGGAGATGTTACGGGCTAATGACACGCTGCCAGGAACACACAGGTAGGGGGGGAAGTGAACCACGAGAGCGCGGGGAGCACTCACCCTAAGAACGCAGCGCTTCGGAAGAGACAGGAGTACAAGTGGCTAGGACAGGGCTGGCTCGTCCACGGGACAGGCAAGGCGAAGACACCATATGGGCACGGATACAAGTATGCTGGCAAATGTGGTGTCAGGACAATGGGGACGTTCTCGTCCTACTCCTTGTTTCTCAGTAAAATCAGAAACGAAGACGTTAGCTGACAGGGCAACAAAGGTCGCTGAACACTAACAGAGAGGAGAAAGTAAGAAATGTCAGGCCGCCGGAGCGTAAGAAGGTAAACGAGGGCGGTGTAGCAGGACATTCTCGGGGGACACTTGAGCGACGTGATGTCATACATCTAAGGGGAAACGATGCAACGTGGTTGTCCGTCTTCAGCTACGTTCAAACACTTCACACTAGAAGGATCATGTGGCAGGGAAGCAGGGCTGAGCCAACAGAGGTGAACGTGTGGTGATGGTCCACACAGTCTAAGTGGGGTGAGGAAGAGAAAGACAGGGTACAGGTGGTAAGGTCCACACCCTCTGGAAGTCCCAGGGGGATCAAAGAATTTTTAGTGGATTCTGTAAATAATTAACCAAATGTACCCCCTCAATTTAGGTCTTCAAATAGTGCGATTTAAAAAACCCAAAGTAGTGGGGCGCCTGGGTGGCTCAGTCTGTTGAGCCTCTGACTTTGGCTCAGGTCATGATCTCGCGGTTCGGAAGTTCGAGCCCCACATCGGGCTCTGTGCTGACAGCTCAGAGCCTGGAGCCTGCTTCGGATTCTGTGTCTCCCTCTCTCTCTGCGCCTCCCTTGCTTATGCTCTCTCTCTGCCTCAAAAATAAATACATTAAAAAAAATTTTTTTTAACCCAAAGTGGAGACTTGTCTAGAATTCAAGAAAATCAAGGGGATTTTCTAGGAAAATAAAAACAAAAACTTAGGAAGCAGTCACCCCAAAGCACCTAGCAATCAATAATTTCCTCCTGTCCGGGGACAGGACTCCATGAAGGTACAATATCACTCGCTTTACTTCTTCTCTGTGCAACCACGAGTGATAAGACAGGTGAGCCAAGCCAAGTGGGAGGAAGGAAGCAGGCTCTGGGGAGGAAGCAGATTAGGCACGCATGGGAGAAAAAGAAGAATCTGGAGGAGGAAGAGAGTAAGATGGGGTGAGAAAGAAGGAGGGAAGGAGACAGTAATGGTTCAAATCAGTCTAAACAAAAAAAGAGTGAAATAAGTGCTGGCTTCTGCACACGGTGGCGTCAACAGCAGGAAACTCAACGCCCACAAGCCATAGACCAGCAACCAACACCAGGGCTCCAAATTCCTCAACCACCACTTGCCCTTTCTTCCAACACACAAACTCTCATTTAAAAAAGTCATTTTTTGGGGCGCCTGGGTGGCGCAGTCGGTTAAGCGTCCGACTTCAGCCAGGTCACGATCGCGCGGTCCGTGAGTTCGAGCCCCGCGTCAGGCTCTGGGCTGATGGCTCAGAGCCTGGAGCCTGTTTCCGATCCCGTGTCTCCCTCTCTCTCTGCCCCTCCCCCGTTCATGCTCTGTCTCTCTCTGTCCCAAAAATAAATAAACATTGAAAAAAAAAAATTAAAATAAATAAATAAATAAATAAGTCATTTTTATTAGGGGTGCCTCAGTGGCTCAGTCGGCTAAGCGTCCTATTCCTAATGTCGGCTCAGGCCACGACCTCACGGTTCGGGAGTTCGAGTCCCGCATCAGGCTCCCCGTTGACGATGCAGACCCCGCTTGGGATTCTCTCTCTCCCTTTCTCTCTGTTCCTCCTCCCGCTTGTATTCTCTCACTCTCTCTCAAAATAAATAAATTAAAAAAATAATAATTTTTATTAAAGACAGCCCGTCAGCTTCCTAAGGCTGCCATATAAAATACCACAAACTGGGTGGCTTAAACACCACAAATGGATTGCCTCAGAGTTCTGGGGACTGGAAGTCGAGATCTAGGTGCAGGTAGGGTGGTTACAACCCTGAGGGCCATGACAGAGAATCTGACCCAGGCCTCGCCGAGCTTCTGTGGTTGCTGGCAATCCTTGGTCTGCGTTGGCTTCTCCTGCGACTCCCTGGTCTCTGCCTTCACCTCCACGTGGCATTCTCCCCGGGTGATGACTGTCTTGTCCAAATTCCCCCTTTTCATCAGGACACTAGTCATACTGGACAAAGACCCACCATAATGTTCCCATTTTGACTTGTTTCCCTCTGTGACGACCCTCTCTCCAAATAAGGTCCCATTCTGAGGTACTGGGGGTTAACGCCAACATATCATGGGGAGAAGGGGCACAACTTAAGCCATAACAGACAGCCAGGCTTGTCTTAGTTTAGTCTCTTCAATTAGAAGGCAGGGAACCTAAGGGCAGATACCTGCTTTCAAAGAACTCTGACTGCCTCAAAAGATGGAGGGATTTGACAGACAAAGTACATATTTTACAACTTTGGTGGGGACTGATGTTAAATGTGGTACAAAACACAGTTTCGTTAAATTTCATGTCAGCGTATGACTGCATTAGAAAGAATCTCAAAGCAGATGCAGTAGTTTTGGAATTAGATTTTCTGCAGCTTAGCGTTTCCAATGTGCAGGATTATAAGTATTTCCAGAGAAAGGAAGAAAGGGAGAAGAAAAAAAGGAAAAAAATGACATATTGCCCCACATACACACTGCTGCCACAACCCAGAAAAGTAATTCCTAACATAATATGTATTTTTTTTATCATAAACTGAAGATTTTCCTAAATTTGGGATGATCTCAAATGTAAACTAAGCATAATTTGTACCCCAAGACCCTTTGCAAAAAGAAGCTTTTGTGACAGAGGGAGGGCATGATTATAAAGGGGCAGCAGGGGAAGTTTACTAGAGCATAATAGAATTTTTCTGTACCCTGATTGTGGTGGTGATTATACAAATCTATCTACGAGTTAAAGTTCATGGAACTGTATTCCTAGAAGGGTCAATTTCACTGCATGATAATTTTACAAAGAATAAAAAAGAATATTAGCAGTAACTTAGTGTCTATTTTTCAACAATGTTTAAGGGACACCTGGTATTAATCCCATTTTCCAGGTAAGGAAAATGGCAGCTTGGAATTAAATAATTTGCCCAGGATTGTAACATCTTACAAGGAGGCTGTAGGATTTGAAACCACATTTGGCTGACTCCAAAGCCTGTCCTCTCTTCTACTGTTCCCCAATACCACCAAAAAAAAAAAAAAAAAAAAAAAACCACTGAAGTACTTCATTTGGGTTTGCCTACTCCTTCTCCAAGCTGCAAATCCTTGATCAAAAGCAAAGGCTATTGTCAGAGGGAACACACACACACACACACACACAGACCTGAGACTCCATAAAGAGAGTGCAGAACAAAGCATGGAAACCCATCCCACTTACATAACATCGTTTGGTGGGTACACTCCCTTCTGGGGCAGATGTCCAAAAACAACAGCCTATGTGCTATGTGTCAACAACCTCATCTCTAACTGTTTAGGACAACTGCATTCCACACGAAAAGAATAACCACCTGCCCCCTCTCAGTCCCCTTGAGTCCCCCTAATAATACTTGATTATTAGAAGGCGAAGAAAGTACACCATAATTAGGAAACACAAAGCATACGTTCTGCTCCTTCTTTTCCATTTTGCTTGGACGGGTCTCCACTTAGAAACCTAAGAAAACAGGGCATTAAGCTTACCAGACTGGACACACTGCTATATCGAATTCTCTAGAATATGTCTTGAGGCGTTTCCCAGGGTTGTTCTTGGATGCTGAGTGTGGCCCCTGTCGCCACCTTAGTCAACAATGAAGTTTAGTCTTAGGATGAAGTGACAGCCACTTGCCCAACATCTGCACTCCAAACGAAAGACCACAAAGACACCCAGAAACACGCTTCCTTAGGCACTCATTATCTGAGGTGAGATGATGACTCCATACATTCAACCAAGAACTAAAGAGTCAGCATGAGGTATTCCACTAAGTAATGGCAAACCTTACCGACTCCTCTTGAGAAAGGTGAAGAGAGGCTTGCTCTTGGCAGAATGCTCTAATTTTCACACAGACTGAATGGTTGGCCTCGTTTCCATTTTTTCTTCAGGTTCATATATATATGTGTGTGTGTGTGTGTGTGTGTGTGTGTGTGTGTGTGTGTGTGTGTGTGTGTATGTACATATACAAATCTACAACCCCTTATTTCTTGAGCAAGGAAACCCAAATACCTTCTTCTGCTTACTACAATGGAGACATGGACGACCAAGAGCTGTATTTCAGTCTCTTATCTGTGATTATGACAAAGTCTACACTTGTCTTCTAATTTCATCACCTAAATTCCTTTGGGCAGGAGCAACAAATTCATCTTTATAGCCATCCCTTACTAATTCCAAGTAAAAGGACCTGAAAGCGGTAGAGATACATAAAGCATCTACTGAACTGAACTGAAGCACGAGATAAAATGCATACTCAGAACGAAAAATTGAGGCTCCTTGTCTTAGAAAACTCTTGGAATATAACCACTGCACGTAGCCTTGAACTGTAACCACTGCCACAAGTCTTTCCAGCGTATCAGAAAGCAAACAAAATGTCTTCTTTAGTTGAACCATATGAAATTTCTGCTTTTGAAGGTCAAAAATTACTAGATATTAACAATTTCCTATGGTTCAATTTAATATAATTAATCCCACAAGCGAAGGTGGGAAATCTGGATATATCTTCAGTAACACGTTTCACTTACCAAAACATTCACGTACAAAGGATGTGATCACGAGGCGTATACCATGTTCACGTGAAAAACAAAAGGTGTGTTTCTGGGTATCTAAGGAGATCATTTTAACCAGAACTTATTTTTTTAATTAGTTTTAATGATGTATAATTTACATACAATAAAACTCATTAATTTTAAGTGTAGAATTTGATGGTTTTTGGCAAATGTATCCATTTTTGTTATCTCCACCACAATCATGGTGTGGAATATTTCTATCACCCAAAACAGGTCCCTGGAAGCACATCCCCTCCCCCACCACTAGCTCTCTGTCACTGCAGCCTTCTGCCTTTTCTACTGTTTCCTACAAATGGACTCATACAGTATATACTCTTTTGTGTTTGGCTCCCTTCACTTAGCACAATGGCTTTGAGATTCACCTAGATTGTTTTATTAATAGTTCATTTCTTTTTATTGCTAAGTAATACCCCAGAATTTGTTTACTCGTTCAGCAAACAAGCTGTTTCCAGTATCTGACCATAATGAAAAAAAGCTGTAAATCTTTTTTTTCTTTTTAAATCTTTTTGCACGTAATCTTTCTTTAAATATTTTCATTTCCCTTGAGTGAATACTCAGTTATGAAGTTGCTGCGTTATATGGTAAATGGATGTTTAGCTTTTTAAGACACAACCACAGTTTCATACAGTGATTATGCCATTTTGCCTTCCCATCAGCCACAGGGGAGGGCCTGAGCTATTAAACATCCTTACCAACACTCGGTATAGTTAGTCTTTTAAATATTAGCCATTCCAGGGGGTATGTAGCAGTATTTCCCAGTGGTTTTAATTTTCCTTTCCCTAATGATTAATGATATTGCTATCTCTTAATATGCATATTTGCCATTCACACATCCTATTTTGGAGAGTGTCTATTCAAATCTATTGCCCAGTTTGTTTGTGTTTTTTAATTTTAGCGAAAGAGCATGAGCAAGGGAGAGAGGCAGAGGGAGAGAGAGAGAATCTTAAGCAGACTCTGTGCCCAGCATGGAGCCTGACACCGGGTTCGTTCCCAACACTCTGGGTTCATGACCTAAGCCAAAATCAAGAATTGGATGCTCAACCTGACCAAGCCACCTAGGTGCCCTTACCCAGTTTTTAATTGGATTTTATTACTAGCATTGGGTTGTAAGAGGCTTTTCTTTTTATATCAGATATGTTTTGCAAATGTTTTCTCCTGAACTATGGATCGCCTGTTCATTTTCTTACTAGTTCCTCTGAAGACCTAAAGTTTTTCATTTTAAGTCCGATACATCAAATTTTTTCTTATATAGTTTTTGTGCTAAAAATCAAACCAAACCAAACCAAAGAAAACCTTTGCCTATTCAAAGGTTACAAAGAGTTTCTCCTATGTTTTCCTCAGAAGATTTTACAGTTTTAGCCCTTACATTTGGATTTTTGATTTATTTCAAGTTGATTTGTGTATATGGCGTGAGGTATGGGTCGAGGTTCATTTTTATGAATATGAAATTATCTCAGCACCATCTGTTGAATATATTATTTTTCCCTCCTGAATTACTTTTGCACTTTTGTCAAGCAAACATCAATTAACCATATATATCAGTCTACTGTGTTCCAGTGCTTTGTCCATCCCTACACTGATACCATACTGTCTTGATTATATACTGTCCTGATTACCTTGATAACAGGTAGTAAAACTCCTTCAACTTAGAATGCCTATTTGCCAATAATTGAAAAACTTGTGAATGATTCCCCATGGGATAGTTCACTCCCAATGGACCTATCGTAAGACCTCTAGCTGATGCCATTGCCTTCTGCATCACCACCACCCCTGTGTCTGTTTTGTTTTGTTTTGTTTTGAACTAACAGTGGCTCCTTCCATTTGTAGCAGTGAGGCATCACAGCCCTTCATCTCCTCCCTGCTTAGATGGGGCATAAAGAATTCCTACCCAGTTGACCTTACCGAGATCGGGCTCTCACCTATACTGTTACCACTGACACCTCCTGGACTCTGGTCTCTACTCCTTAGATTGTTCCAGACCACCTTACCAAAAAGTACCTAACCTCTCTTTGGATCATCTGATTCCTATACCTTTGGCTTGTCTCAGAGACTAATTTCCCTGAGTGCTGGTTCACTCTCAATTTGGACTTTACCCCTACCCAGCCAGAAGCGCAGAAGAATAAATCAATGAACAAAGTACTTCCACTTGTATTCCCAACAGGCCTGCTGCTAATGGCCCTGAGGGCTGTCCACTGCCCAACTCCAGGAGCACGTTTTCCACCGACACAATGGAACTGTGCAACAAAATGGCCCTGACCCCACTTCTCCACCTCTGCTCCCCATCCCCACTCACACGTTGGTAGATACGATGTCTTCTTATTAACAATTGCTAAGTAAAAATATATTTAATGTTCCTCGGGCCAAATGCATACCCTAAATACTCTCATGTTAACTTTGATGTGTTTCTGGCAGGTCAAAGTACAGAAGAGTTCAAATAACTGGTTTTGTAAATCATTTTCAAATTTATTTTTCTTAAAATACTCAAACATATATTTACATCATCTTATAAGAATCATATTATGCATGAAATTAGCTATTCCCTTCCTGTAATTTGTACCAGTTCTCTACTAGATGGTTTTGAAATTTATTTTCTCTATGACATAAAATGAATTTTCCTGGCTACATCCCAGAATAAAAGCCTTAGGACCTGGAGTCACTTGACAGTCATTTTCCCTTTAAATTCCCCCATGGTCTCTAGCTTTTAAAAAAGAAAGACAGTCAGAAAGACAGACAGAATGAAGGAAAAAAGGAAAAGAAGTAGGAAGTGAGATATAAATTATGTAACAGGGGCACCTGGGTGGCTCAGTCCATTAAGCAACCAACTTCCACTCTGGTCATGATCTCACAGTTTGGCAGTTCGAGCCCCCTCATCGAGCTCTCTGCTGTCAGCGCAGAACCTGCTTCAGATCCTCTCTGTCCCCTTCTCTCTCTGCCCCTTCCCCATGCGTGCACACACACTCTCTCTCTCAAAAATAAACATTATAAATAAATATATAAATTTAAAAAATAAATAAATAAAGTTATATACATAGCACTGACATTTTCTCATCCCAAAGATTACTTGAGATTTCCTTTGGCTTATGTATGAATCACAGTTTAGCTACTAAAAAAAAAATCACAGTTTAGCTACTAGTCTCCAAATTAATCAATTAGGGGTCCACCAAGGTTTAAAATAAAAAAAAGTTTCATCCTCCAAATGAGAAAATTAGGAAAACTGTTTCCTCATAAAAACCTATCTCCACTTAGTTTAAGAAACAAGTTCAAAGGGCAAAAACTGGAAATTCCCGGATACAATGGTTAACAAAGGGGAAGGGAGGTGGAGAGGGAGATTAGGAGTTATCCTAACTCACCAGACGCAGCCCAGAAAGTCCTATAGGAGGGGAGTCACGCTGAAAAGCAGCACATGACACATGACATTCACTCCTCTCTGGATGACTTCTCTTCATTTCAGAAAGTGGCTGAGGAGTACAGTTTTATATCATTCACTGTCCACTCTTAGGCTACTCAAGGTGAGTGGTCTACAACTTCTACGAAGTTGCTAGTATTGTAAAAACTGAGTTACCGATTTTAAGCCATTCAGCCCCTTGGCCCCACTACTTTGTGTTCCCAAATTTGACATTCAGGATCTCAGAAGAATTTAATTCAGGAGCTCAGAAGAATGGACTCCGAAGCCTGGTCCATCTAAAACAGTGCCCTATGATTTCACTGGGGAAGACAGAACAATCAGGACAGGGATTATTCCTGCTACAGAACGGGGTCCTCCTTCTGCACCACTGCTCGCTCTCGCAGGCACACAGGAGCACCAAACTGTCCAGTCTCAAAAGGGGGCGATGACAAGGATGTTCAAATGCTGGGGCTCTCCGGACTCGGCCGGGCAATTTCGGGAAAGCTTGGCCACTGAGTCCCCACCTCTCTACCAACACTTCCCTTGCCACCTCACCTGCCCCAAGTGTTCTCCCTAACTGACCACTGCATTTGCGGAAGATACAACTCTGGCGTTTAAACGGGGACTTACGAGAGGAATCGATGTACAGTTACAGAGTAAGATTGACTCTCAAGAGCCGGTAAGAAGGATCAGTGATACAAAGGGGCCACTAATCCTCCTCTTTCTCCAATCTCCTACACGGTCTCGTCACACACACTGACTGCTTCCCGTATCTTCTGCAGAAGACAGAACTGCATAAATGTGATGGAGAATGTTCATGTGACTACTTGGATCTCTCTGGCCTTGTGAACTATCCCACTAGGCAACTGCCTCGAGGAATCCTAAAATAAAATCATGATATGATATTGGATATGAGTTTACTTGCATCATTAGCCTTCTGAAGTGAATGGGGAGGTAGAGACCCGACACAAGACCCTTTTTAAGGTATAATCCCATCATTTGCAAACAACTAAAAATTTAGAAGGTGACACTGAGCCCAAAGAGAGAGAGGTGACTTGGTATGATCTATTTTTAGCATCCGGTTCAGCTACACATAACACACACTATTTCCCATATTGCTAACATGCGCTAATATAACAGAGAAGGGGAAACAACACAGGACTTCAGATTGAAGGAAACGAGGTAATAAAGCAGATGAATTGAGCTCTTGAAGTCTGTGATAGCAGAGAATGCAATTAAACAAAGACTATGGTTTTATTAAAATCACAATGGTTAATAGTGCAGGTAGACACCTAAATTCTTCACCGTATA
Organism: Felis catus; assembly: GCF_018350175.1. NCBI lineage: Eukaryota > Metazoa > Chordata > Mammalia > Carnivora > Felidae > Felis > Felis catus. Next base: position 26,428,889 of record NC_058371.1, read on the forward strand.
AACTTTCTGTTACATTTTTACGGCACAGGTGGGGCACCTGCGTGGCTCAATCGGTTGGGCGTCCAACTTTGGCTCAGGTCATAAGCTCATGGTTCCTGAGTTTCAGCCCTGAAGCGGGCTCTCCGATCTCAGTGCAGAGCCCTTTTAGCATCCTCTGTCTCCCTTCCTCTTTGCCCCTCCCTCACCTCCCCCTCCCCCCCCCCCACTGTCCCCTGTATACACACATGCTCTTTCTCTCTCTCTCAAAAATAAACATTAAAAAAAACCAACAGAAAAAACCCACATTTTTATGGCACAAATTAAAAATTAATCTCACGCTGCTGAAAGTATGCCTTTAGCTGTTCCTAAGAGAGCAAAAAAAACAAGCAAAAACGAAAACATCAAAAAACACAGAGGTTCCTAAAATGGCATAAAAATAAAAGGAGGTCCAGGGGCGCCTGGGTGGCACAGTCGGTTAAGCGTCCGACTTCAGCCAGGTCACGATCTCGCGGTCCGTGAGTTCGAGCCCCGCATCGGGCTCTGGGCTGATGGCTCAGAGCCTGGAGCCTGTGTCCGATTCTGTGTCTCCCTCTCTCTCTGCCCCTCCCCCGTTCATGCTCTGTCTCTCTCTGTCCCAAAAATAAATAAATGTTGAAAAAAAAATTTTTTTTAAAAATAAAAAATAAATAAAAAAAAATAAAAAAAATAAAAAAAATAAAAAATAAATAAAAGGAGGTCTATATGTACTTTACACATATCACATAGAAAAAAAAATTTAAATAACTAATGTCTCTCCTCTTTTATTACTAATTTAACCCCAGGATTTTATTTTTTAAATTTTCAAAAAAGTTTATTGACTTAGAGTGCATACAACAAGCACGTGTATAAGTGTGGGAGGGTCAGAGAAAGAGGGAGAGAGAGAGAACCCCAGGCAGGCTCCACACTGTCAGTAGAGAGCCCAATGTGGGGCCTGAACTCACAAACCATGGGATCAAGACCTGAAGTGAAATCAGATGCTTAACCGACTGAGCCACCCAGGCACCCCTAACCCCAGGATTTTAAAAGCAATGCAAACAATTATTACATGAGAATGAGCTAACAGTAATTCAAAAATTATGAGTTACTGTACTTTTTTAGTTAATAGGTTTAAAGGCCAACTCTGATGATCTCTCTAGAAGAAAAAAGACCATTTGCAACTTCCTGTATTCCCAACATGCCTCTCTCACCACTAAGTGGATTTCTCCATGACCCGCTCAGCTGGACTCTCTTTCTCCTCGGAACTCCCATGGCTCTTTGTCTAGATTCGCTTTAGATCTATTGCCATTGGACATAAGCCTCATCTTCCTTTCCAGACCAAGGTCCTAAAGGACGTCTCTTAGGACGTCCTGCTGGATTTTCCGGGTGCCCTTACATTGCTGGAAGGACACCGTGAATTTCTGCTGAGTGAATACAGGATTCAGTGAACGAACAAATATCCTGACAAACGTCTCCCTACGTGTTATCTCATCTCTATATTGCATGAGCGCTGGGTTGTATCTTTTAGTTAATAACGTAGACAAATAGAGCTCCATCATTTCTCTGGCAAGGATTTGTTTTTTTAACTTAGTATAAGCTAAAACCATAATTAACCACTGGGAAGACCAGCCCCAACATTTTTCAACTGACCATGAAATGGAACTGACTGATACATCGGAACCAGCCCTCCATAGATGTGAACTTCAAGGGGTGACCAGAGGCCTCGGGCTTTGCCTCAATGCGGAGCCGCTCCCAACCATTCAGATGTTTGCTTCGAATCGTCCCCACAAGTGATCTTCTTAGGGGAGAGGAGACAGCTCCCCAACCCTCAATGAAATACACGGGTAGGCCCTTCCTAAATAATTCCAGGTGGGCCAGGCATGACACCTGTGTCTGGGAGGTTCCGCCCTCATGAAGTAGAGAGCCACTTTCGCTCCAGAAAGAGGTGATAAATGACTAAAATAAACAATGTTACAACTGGCTTCCACTTTTAGTTATCATTACTTCATGAGTGAAACTTAAACAGTACCTTGGATACCTTCTCAGTTCCTAAAGAAATCTTTGCTGGGGGGGGGGGGGGGGGGGGGGGGAGAGGGGGAAGGGGAGAAAAAGCACAGTCTAACTCTCTGCTGTGTTTCACGGTTTTTCATCCTCTCTAATGGCATCTACAGTCGAGAGAAAATTAGTGGGAGAACAGACCATGGGCGTGTTAATAATTTATTCCATTTTATTGTATTTATTATTAGGTTAAAAAGCAGTTAAGGCCCAACCTGCTTTACACAGAGCATTAAGATCTTGGTGGGGTCCAGTGCCCTGATGAATTTAAAAGAGGGCACAGAGAGGGGTGCCTGGGTGGCTTGGTTGTTAAGCATCTGACTCTTGATTTCGGGTCAGGTCACAGTCTCCCAGTTTGTGGGTTCGAGCCCCGCATGGGTTCTGCACGGACAGTGCGGACCCTGCTCGGGATTCTCTCTCCACCCCTCCCATGTGCGCTCACTCGCTTGCTCTCTCTCTCTCTCTCAAAATAAATAAATATACCATATTTTATTAAAAAAATAAAAACTGAATAAAAGAGGGCACGGCGAGGAGGAAGAAGGGGGCAAGAAGAGAGCCACGTTAGAAGTGCAGCGAACCCAGAAGGGGTGTGCCTGCTCTGTGCTCTGCCATTAGCCCGACCCGACCCGCAGCTGTCAACACCGGGGCCTTCTTCTCCTCCCACTCTCCCCAGACCCCACCCTACTGCAGACCTATTCGATAAAGAGTAAACAAAGCACCGACAAAAGCAGGAACAGAAGAGGATGGCAAAAGACGATCATCCCGGACCAAACAGATCTTGGTAATATGTTTGCTTTGACCTCCTCTTTGACAAGCACCACCACTAAAAATAAGCTAGAACAAAAGGTGATTCGTTATGCACGGCCATAAAGAACCCTGGGGCACGCTGCATACATAATTCATGATGCGAAGCAAGCTGCCATCAGCTCCATTTATCCTTTCAATATTTTAAGGTGGCAAAAGGTTCCCAGATATTTATAAAGTCTCTTATTCCTACACAACCCGTCCAAGTTCAAGAACAAATGGGAAACTTTAGTTTTCTGCAAATGACATTACTCATGATCCAAAGACCATAAATCTTCTAGGATTCACTCAGTATCCATCACAGGAGGGTGGCTAAACAACCCTAATAAACCAATTAAGTAAGCAAGCAACACGTAAGAGTCCTGTTGAAATTAATCTTATCAAATCACTTCTGCTTTCTGTTTTAAGAACAAATGCCCCAGTGTGGTTCAAATTTATTCCATCCCATTCATCCAAATCATGGAGATACGCTTTCCACCTGACACACAGGAAACAGAAGCCCAGGAGGGTTACTTGGCGTATCTCAAGATCTCAGGGCCAGGCAGAGAGGCCCAAGACCTCCTCATTAACATCCTGGACTGTTCCCTTCCTTCCCAAGGGCCTACATCACTTCCTGTTATTAGATTTACCTCAGAGTGCCCCCCCCCCAACTCCTTTCTTACTCCATTCAAGCCCATCTTCCATGCTGCCCTGAGTGGTCTTACAAAAGGTGAACCTGACACACCCCCGTTTAGCCCTTGAATATTTCCCTCTCCCCCCAGGGAGGGGAAAAATGATCAAATCAAATAAAAATAGCTTTATATAGAGCTGCCCAGAATTCTGTCATGAATTTTAGCTAATCGGGTATACAGGCTAAAAAATATTTACATGGCAGGCGCCTGGGTGGCTCAGGCAGTTAAGCATCTGACTTCGGCTCAGGTCATGATCTCACGGTTTGTGAGTCAGAGTCCCAATTGGGTGAGCTTGAGCCCTGCTTCCAGTGAGCCCTGCTTGTCCCCCCTCCCCTCTGCCCTTCACTCACTTGCGCCCTGTCTCTCCCTCTAAAAAAAAAAGAAAGATTAAAAAAATATTTACATGTCACGTGCACTCTTAAGTAAAAGAGCAGACTCCAATAATTTGTCCGACCTTCTTCCCCCCACCCCTATTCTATGACACTCCAGTGGCCTTGGTGGTTGTAGGAAAGTCCCCTAGCACCACCTCTGCCCTGCTGGAGACCTGTCCTCAGGCATCCAGCCCCACCCACCTGGCTCCAGGGAGCTCCCCCATCTCAGCCCTCCTCTGGCTCCTGGGGCCTGTTCGTCATATGTATACTGCTTGTCTGCTTTGCCCAGACCGCAGATGCCTGGGATCAGGGCCTCCATCACCTCTGACTCCCCATCACCTGCCCAAAGCCGCATCATTACAGAGCATCAGGTGATGTTCATCGTCCAGCACTATGGAATTGAACGCTCACGCGTTTGCACGTTATTCCATTGGTCATTCAACCAACCACCCATTTTTGGCAGGTGGAAAGCTAGCATTTTCCTGAAAGGCAGTACAGGGTGGTGACAAATGGCATATTTTCTGGAGGAGGAGAGCCTGGGCCCTGGCACATACTGTGTACGTCTGGCTAAGTCACTCGGCTGCCCTACGCCTCGGTGCTCCTCACCGTGAACGGGGATCATGGGCTAACATTTATCAAGCACTGACTATCTGTCAAAACTACCCTGGATACTTGGCGTCCATGAATCCATTCAACCCTCACATCTAAGGAGGCTGTGAGAGGAGGAACAAATGCTAAGGGAAGGTGAGGATGATTTCTCCTCGTGTACCCACGAAGAAACTGAGGCTCAGGGCAGCTCCCCAGGGGTGCAGGCTTCTTTACTCCCTAATCTGCTGGCTTTGAAAGATGAAAGATGCAAGGCCTCTCTCTCTGATGCTGCCGTGGCATAATGCAAGAAAGCTGCCTGGCAGGATTCATCTCTAGCTATAGCTAATGGGACACTTGTCCTACGTCACCCTCCACAGGATGCCATGTAGGCTCCTTGGGGTGAAGATCTGTCCCGTTACAGAAAGGAGCTAAGGGGGGTGGGGGGAGGAGACAGAGGTGGGAGGCTATTCGTATTTTAAGTAGCGCACACCCAGATTCCAAGCATTGTATTATCCGGGTGACGCGTGTGTCTGCATCCTTGGGAGGCGACAGAGCGTGTGTTTACGCGTGGATGTGAACAAAGCCACCGACGTGCACCAGATTCTTCGAAAGCAAATATCTGTCTACAACTGAAGAACCAGGATGCTTTTCTAACAAAGAACAATGTGTCCCATTCTAATTCCTGATTCTTCCTCCTGGTCTACAGCGGGCTCTGTGTTCAAGGGAAATCCCCCCACGAACGAATGTGTCTCAGGTCACAAAGGGCACAATAAATCAGAAGATTCGCGGACTGCGCATAGGGACAGCCTACACGGGGGGGGGGGGGGGGGGGGGGGGAACACCTGGGGCCAGGTACACGGCAGCCTAGCAGGTCGAAAAGGTCACCCGGTTGTTGTTTTGGTTTTTGTTTACTTATCTCAGCAAGAGACTTTTAACAGCCCTGGTAATCAACAAGACGCAGTCACCCCTGCCATTGGGGTAAGCTTTAAATGCTGCACCATTGTCACACAGACAAGGCTTGGAAACATGAACAGTTTTCAAAAAGTAGCTGAGAGGCTAACACAGATCTGATCAACTGTCTGCCTGCAGTAAAGCCTAGCCCGACAGCCTCCAAGGCAAATTCCTACAAGGACCAAACAGAAAATAAGTGAATTTTCCTTTTCTCTGTGCCAAAGGAAAAAAAAAAAAAAGGTGGAAACAATGTAGTAATCAGGGAGAATGCACATTATATTACATGGTAACCAGAGGGCACGCATATGTTTTTCTTGGGGAAGGGAAAAGGCATACGTAGTCACAGAGGCTTTAATAAAAGAAATAAACTCAAAAGAACACCTGCCCCTATCTAGAGAGGGTTGGGCCACTCATCAGCCATCTGGGGGTGAGCAATCTTAGCGACAGGGACAGATGCATCCTAAGGGGGCTTTGCATCCCATTTTTGTGTTACTGTGCCCTGGGCACAGAATGGCCCAGCTCTCAGCAGACCGCTGAGCTGTTTGGGCATTACAGTGGTCTTCTGGAAAATTCGTATCTCTCTTTTCCATTCTTCCCCATGCAATTCATGAACAACAAGCCCACAGCCATGCCAGGCCAATGTGCAGCCAAGGTAGGTCAAGAGCATCCCAGCAAATACATATTTTTTTAACAAGATGCTCAGAAAAATGTGGTAGGCATACTCTTCTCCACACCGTCTGCATGGATTGGGACAGTTAGTATGAGATGGAGAATTTTAAAGACCAAACCCTTCAATGAGCCCTGTTAAAAATTTTCTAAGAAAATGATTGCCAGTTTTGTTAGCTTGAAGCAACACAGACAACTAAGTATCTTTTAAATGCAAAAGCAACCCTAACAGGATTGAATTCTTTACTGCTTTTACAGTTTAAACACATTTTATTGTGCTGGGCTTGTCCTTTTTTTTTTTTTTTTTTTTTTTTTGAGACAGAGAGAGAGTGTGTGTGTGTGTGTGTGTGTGTGTGTGTGTGTGTGTGTGTGACCAGGGGGAGAGGGACAGAGGAGGAGGAGAGAGAGTGAGAGAGAGAGGGAGAGAATCTTAAGCAGGCTCCATACTGAGCGGGAAGCCTGACGCAGGGCTTGATCCCATGACCCCGGGATCCTGTGCCAAAATCCAGAGTCAGATGCTCAACCAACTGAGCTACCCAGTCACCCCAACCATTCTTTACTCATTACACACACAGAAGAGTGAACAATTCAGATCATCTCTTAAAAGTTTGAACCCCGGGGTGCCGGGGTGGCTTAGTTGGTTAAGCGTCCAACTTCGGCTCAGGTCATGATCTCACGGCTCACGAGTTCAAGCCCCGCATCAGGCTCTGTGCTGACAGCTCAGAGCCTGGAGCCTGCTTCGGATTCTGTGTCTCCTCCCATCTCTGCCCCTCGCCCACTTGTGCTCTGTCTCTCAAAAATAAATAAACGAAAAAAAAAAAAAAGAAAAAGAAAGTTTGAACCCCTACTTGTACCAGGATAAAACATCCAGGGTACACTTGCTATGCATAACAACCAAGCTGAGGTCTAGAAAATACAATGTTCTGGAACTCTAGGACTAGTTATAGGACAGAAATGAAAACTGTCCCACTGGCACAGGCAGATTTTTCTTTAGGTGACAGTGGAGGTAGAAAGGAGAAGCAATGTTTTTTGAGGCACCAGGGTGGCTTAGTTGGTTAAGCATCGGACTCTTGACCTAGGCTCAGGTCACGATCTCACAGTTTGTGAGTTCGAGTCCTGCATCAGGCTCTGCGCTGACAGCACGGAGCCTACTTGGGATTCTCTCTCTCCCTCTCTCTCTCTCTGCCCCTCTCCTGTTCACACATGCTTTTGTGCTCTCTTTCTCTCGAAAATAAATAAACTTTAAAAAAAGAAAAAAAGAAAGGAGAACTAATGTTTTCGGTCAATGAAATACAGTTCATTATCAATCATGTTTGTATTCATTTCTCACATGGACACAGCATTATTCTTGCCACCACTATCTTATTTTGACCAGTGGAAAATTTATTTGTAGAGGTGCAAGGCTTGTCAGTATTGCTATATCTAAACACGCCATCACATTAAAATGGATGAATTAGGGCTGCCTGGCTGGCCCAGCCCACAGAGCATGAGACTCTTGATTTCAGAGTTGTAAGTTCGAGCCCCATGTTGCATGTAGAGAGAACTTAAAAAATAAAATCTTAAAAAATAATAATAAAATGGACGAGTGATGCTGAGAAATGCGTAATAGTGCTGAAAACATGGTATTCCAATAGGCATCACAACAGTCCATTAAAAAGACTGCCCTTATTTTAGATCACAAAGTTAAACTTTTATAACTCCCAAGGCCCTTTTTATTTTTTTTTCCAAGCCCCCTTTGGAGGCCCATCATTCTGACTCAGAGTTTTGTCGTCTTCTAGTTGTATCTCAACAGTGTTCTGAGCACAGAGCTGGATTACCAACCCTGAAGGAAATAAAAAGGAGTATTTCTCAAGATGCTGGAAACTGAAGCATTTTCTTAGCATAAAATTTATAAAACAAGCTTGAAAGAATCCAAGGTTTTTCAATATAGGACATCCATTGGTAGAATATGACTGATATACAAACATACAACAGGTCTAAAACTACTCATATGAGAGCATTTCCAAAATACAATTTTAGGTGGCCAAATGCAAGGTGCCAAACAATGAGTGTAGCATTATCTTTTTCAGGTCAAAATATATGCAGGGGCGCCTGAGGGGCTCAGTCGGTTAAATGGCAACTTTGGCTGAGGTCATGCTCTCACGTTTGTGAGTTGGAGCCCCTCACTGGGCTCTCTGCCGTCAGCACAGAGATCACTTCAGATCCTTCGTCCCCCTCTTTCTCTGCCCTCCCCCCACTTGCACACACTCTCTCTCTCTCTCAAAAATAAACATTTTTAAAAAAAGAACATAAAAAATATATGTAACATATATATGTCATATATATGTTATACACACACACATATACATATGCAAACATATGCTTTCTTTTTCTTGGAAGAATTCACAAGAAACATTTTCCAAGAAAATGGAAGATTTTCCAAGAAAAACCCAAGAGAACTCAGGGTTAGGGTTATGAGAGATGGGATTCTGCTCCTAAACATAACATCCATATACAGGTATTAGTTTTTGATTGTCAGTAGAGGTTATACAGGTGGAGATATTACGGTTCCCCGTGTGAATCCTTCTGTTGTTACTTCCCTGTACTTAGAAAAATGATAATGGTATTATATTTGATCACGAGGAAGTGATCAAGACATGTGCTGAATAAAATTTAAAACATCAGAAATTTTTTAAACTCGAAAGGGCAAACATGCTGGAAAATAAATACCTTATGTGTGATAGTAAAAGGTTATTATATTTAACATGTATAAAGAGTTCATATAAATTGAAGCCTGTAATTATAAGAAATAAGAAATCACTGTGATTAAAATCAGAAAAATAAAAATACCACTAAGCTGATGCTGAAAGATATTATTAAACAATTCACAAAAGAAGCAACACAATTAGGCAACATTCAGAGAGGAAAACATTCATATTCATGAAATAAAGTTTTGACCATCAGTGAGACATTGTCTTCCATCAAATGTTAGTGCATTTTTAAGACGATACCCAATACTGAGGATGTACAGTGAGATCAATCTGGTGTCCTCAGCAGGTATGAGAATGAACTGTGGCCCCTCGTGGGAAGCAGTGTGACATGTACTGGACCTTAGACATTCCTCGCCTTTGACTCAATGATTCCACTCTGGGGATTACTGCCCGAATAAGAAAGAGCTTTTATAAAGAAATACAGTCATCAGAGAATTACTCGAAATGTAGTCATCAGAGAATTACTCCTAACAACAAAAACTTGAAACAACTTAAGAGTCCAGTGGTGAAATTAACAAAGGTAAAAATCCCCTTGATGTATTGTTATGCAAGCATTTGTAATTATCACATAGATACCAATAATATGAAACCATATTCACGACCGCTTACTTAGGTTAAAAAAACAATATTTAAATTATTTATACAGTGTGATTACAGCTACATATTTTAATAAATTGAAAATTAAGGGGGAAAAACTGGGACACCTGGGTGGCTCAGTTGGTTAAGCGTCCAACTCTTGGTTTCGGCTCAGGTCATGATCTCATGGTTGGTGAGACTGGCCTGAATTGAGCTCTGCGCTGACAGTAAGGAGCCTGCTTGGGATTCTCTCTCTCCCTCTGTCTCTCTCTCTCTGCCCCTACCCAGCTCTCATGCATGCCTGTGCACATGCGCCCTCTCTAAAATAAATACATCAACTTAAAAAAAAGGAAGGGGGCTAAAAAGAGAGTAACTTGTGTTAAATAATTATATTAGATATCAGTCACAATATCGAATTTTTTCCCCTTTACCCCTCAAATCTGTATGTTTTAATAAAGGGGAAAAAAGCATGTTCAAAAGAGCATACAGTGTTTATGAACAGGGATTGTGCTATACTTACACTCCTTCCCCCCAAAAAGGGGAATTTCATCCACAGCTAATGAGATTTCCAAATATATGTTTAGACTTGTGCTTTCTAGAATAAGTGCAGAAACAGTAGCAGCAGCTAACATCTATTGAGCTCTTGCCATACGTCAAGCATTGTTTTAGGCATTTTACATGTACTAACCCAATCTCAGAACCACCCTGTGACACAGAGACTATAATGATGCCCCAAATCACACAGCTAACTGGTGGGGGAACAGGGATTCCAAAGCAGACATCTACTCAAGGGCCCTTGCATCTAACCACCGTATTGCAAGGCTTCCATTTTAAAATGCCACAGGAGGGGTGCCTAGGTGGCTCAGTCGGTTAAGCGTCCGACTTCGGCTCAGGTCATGATCTCACAGTCTGTGAGTTCGAGCCCCGCGTCGGGCTTTGTGCTGACAGCTCAGAGCCTGGAGCCTGTTTCAGATTCTGTGTTTCTCCCTCTCTCTGACCCTCCTCTGTTCATGCTTTGTCTCTCCCTGTCTCAAAAATAAATAAAACGTAAAAAAAAAAATTTTAAATGCCACAGGAAATTCAGGTATTTCAAGTCAAAATATAAAGTAAATATGAACAAAATATAAATCAAACATTTAAAGTATCTTGCACTTCCTAGGATTCCAATTAAAATGTAACTGAGTATATTCTGATCAATTAAGAGGCAAGGAAAGTTGAAGGATTACAATGTAACATGGGAGAAAATACTGTCAGAGTGTGGGGAGTGGTGTCTAAACAAATGAAATGCACGGAATACAGCATTCCATTACTGCAAAATTCATAAAAATATTTTCAGCCTGTGATGTCCCAAAAAAACACAAAGGTAAGATACTGAAATTCAGTCCACAATCAAATGCTAATTGTGTTACAGCCCAATTTGCCTCTACTGCAGAATCTGTTATGGTTAAGACTAAGAGGAAGGAAAATCGGTGTTCTCGGATACATTTCCAGGGATTATGGAGGCATGAGGCCATCTGGCTGTTAGAATAACCAACTCTCTTTTCCTGCCGGTTCTCAGACCTGGAGAAAGTAACCAGTGGCACGCTCAGACGTGGATCCCCAGGACAGGTGTTCTGTCGGCCCAGCAACAACTTGATTATAAGTCTGAGCAAGTCATTTGAAATGACCCTGCCATTCTCCAGCCATAAAGCTCTTCCATACTCTGAACACAGCCCTGCCTGATGGAATAGGAACGATGCTTCCAAAACTCTAACATTTGGACCAGCCATGGTCACCAGCAAACTTATCAGTTCATATGTGTGACTTAAATAAAGAAGCCTCTTCCTTAATAAGACGGCTAAGTGCTTTCGTGCACACATGCCCATCCCCAGGCATGGCACGCTGAACTCTGTATCACCCTCCACCCCCAACTTTTTAAATCCCATTCTAATTTGAAATACCCTCCCCCACTCCTTCATGTGGTTAACTGGAAATCACCCTTTAAACGCTCACCTGCACTGTGGTCCTTTTGGGAACCCCTCTCTGAGACCCCACCTCTCCCCAGCACCTGACTGTGACCTCTGCTGATTTTACCAAGGGCAGGTCCCATGCATTAGCAGACCCCACAGGCCCAGCACTCAGTGCTACAGGATGGGGCATCCAGGAAAGAGGGGAGAAGAGGGGGGTCCGTGCATGCTGGAAGACAGTCAGCAGCCTAACCCTAGGACCAGAGCAGGACAGAGGGTAGGAGCAGAAGGTCAGGGCTGAAACCCCAGAGCACTCTCACTCTGGGGCAGTCACTAACTTTCTAAGCCTCAGTTTCTCCACCTGCACATGAGGACAGTGATAACACCTACCCCCCAGGGTTGCTGGGAGGATTAAATGAGATCACCCATTAGAAGCACTTAGCACTCTCTCTAGAACAGGTGGGAACTCAAGAGAGGGCCTGCATCTCAGGGGCTTCCGACCTTGTCCCCTTAGAAAGTCTGGCGTGATGATTAATACAATGATAGCCTTTATGGCATGAAAAATAAAAATCTTACTAAAACAACAAAAAAAGTTGCTAAATCAAACAACAGACCCTGGGAGAAACAGAATTTTTCTGGGGCACCTGGGTGGCTCAGTCAGTTAAGCGACCGATGTCAGCTCAGGTCATGATTTCAGGGTTCGTGGGTTCGAGCCCCACATCGGGCTCTGTGCTGACAGCTCAGAGCCTGAAGCCTGCTTCAGATTCTGTGTCTCCCTCTCTCTCTGCCCCTCCCCTGCTTGTTCTCTCATTCTCTCTCTCTCTCTCTCTCTCTCAAAAATAAACATTGAAAAAATTTTATATAAAAAAAGAAATATCATTTTTCTGATTTTATTTTCTCTCTCCATTACTATTTTTTAAAACTCTCCCTAAAAAAAAAGAAGAAGAAGAAAAGTAAAGAAAGAGCTTTGCTCTACTCCCCCTAAATTCGCTACCCCTGTAACATGGTACTACTATAAGTCCTTCATTTTAAAGGGGGAGAGGATCTAAGAAAATTAACTCTTTAATTCTCTCAACATTTAACATGCTGACAACAGAAAACCGCCTCAACAAAGCATCCTCCAACAAAGAAACCTATAAGCAGCAGCCATATATTTTTACTATAGCAGCATCCCATTTAATTTGCACCGTCTTCAGAGTCGGTGTTCATAAATCTTTGGTGTCAGAAATGACTGATCACTTTGATCTCTCTCAAAAGGAAGCAAATCCATAAACGACTCAGAGATGTGAAGGTCCCTGATGAGGAGCCATTATTCTTCCTCAGAAAAGCAGATTTGTTTTCAAAGTTTTTAGAAAGCCTCGGGTACCATGCATTGTCTTTTTTCAGCATCCTCTCCAGATCTGCCTGCAATTTCTTGCAAACGAGTGATCCAAACTGGAAGTCAACTGAAGAGAATGGCTCGGGCATTACTCTCCACCTACTCCTCTCTGCCAAGCAAATTCAAAGTATGAGGACATTTTTCTGTCAGTACAATCACATTTTTCTTCTGGAAAAATCAAAAGCCAGGTTCTTCTTCTCAGTAATGATTCAAACCAGCAAATGAATTTCTCCACATGGAGTCTGATTCCATATACAGGAGAATCAAAAATTGTATCAACCGGGGTGCCAAGGTGGCTCAGTGGGTTAAGCATCCGACTCTTGGTTTTGGCTCCGATCATGATCTCACGGTTTGTGAGTTTGAGCCCCGCGTTGGGCTCTGTGCTGACAGTGTGGAGCCTGCTTGGGATTCACTCTCTCCCTCTCTGTCCCTCCCCCACTCTCTCTCTCTCAAAATAAATAAATCAGCCCAAAACCCCACCTCAGTTCCCCATGGCCTAGGCCACATACTTATTTTATTCTCCTCCAACTCCTATTTCGGTACAGACTTCTGTACACAGCAGGTCTTCAAGTGATTAATGACAGAATCCGGCTAATAAACTTACAGTACACTTGGCCGTCTAATCTGCTAATAACCTAATTTTTGTCTCCTTCCAATCCATCTCCTTAACTCATATCTGCCTATGGTTCTGCAAATTGTTCCAGAGCGCTACTCAAAATTTCTGTAGAGAAACAGCACTGCACAGAAGACCGTGATTGCACAGTACTTAGGGGCGCTCCTCTTCTATGTGTTCTTTATCGTCAGACCCCATGAGATCACAAATGCCACAGAACAGACCGGAAGGCCCAGGAACTACTTTCTTCCTCTCCCTGACGCCAAGTAAGAGGATTCCGGATGCAACCATGTTAGATGTTCATCAACGTGGCATCTCAGAGCCTGGCCTAAAAAGCCCTATTCTCCTCAATTCGTGCCTTAAAAGTAAAGTTGCTACAAAGAACCTGGCAAGAGAATTTCCAGTCCATTTGCCCAGGAAGGAAGCCAGCAACCTCACCTGCTCCTTGTCTCCGGAAGCACTTGACCTCCCATGTGGGGGCCACAACCACGTGAATGCACTAAATGCCATGGACTGTTCACTTAACAGGAGTTAATTTCCTGTTATGTGGATTTTTTTCTTAATATTTATTTTTGAGAGACACGAAGCACAAGCAGGGGAGGGTGAGACAGAGGGAGACAGAGGGCGGGCTCTGCACTGACTGCAGACAGCCCCACACGGGGCTCAAACTCAGGAACCTTCTTCTCCTTTTGTATTCTTTGCCTTCTGGAAATACAAGGCTAAAGAAAAAAAGGATGCTGATGGTTTTTCACCAATTTACTCTTTAAGAAACGAAGTATCAGAATGTTCAGCTAAGAGAGTATACTGAGAAAGGAAAGACGAGAATATGTTTTCAAGCATTCCGTGCCCAAACTGAAAATAACTAAAGACGTTTCCCCTCCCTCTCCACAAACACGGCGGCGTGCGGGCAGTGGGGTCTGGGAGTTCTTATCCAGAGCACAGTCCACGCGGAAACGTATCTGCCTTCGTCACAGCCAGCAACTCTTCCACCTTCCAGGAACTCAAACCTGCACCCCTAACCCAGAATGGAAAAGGCAACAGCCGGTGGAAGAAGGCAAACGGCTGGTACGAACCATGGAAAACGTCTTCCTTCCTGGACCAGCACCACACCTGCACTCTCCTCACCTTCTACACTTTGTCTAGAGGACAATGTCAAGGGGGGGCTGGGGGTGAGTCAGAAGGAGCGAGTTAGGGAACAGTCCGCTTGGGGGGGGGACGGGCAAGGCTCACTGACTCAACGGGAGCAAACGTGAGATCGGGTGGAAGAGGGCTTTCTGAAGCTGGCTGCTGCACTTGTTCACCTTGACCTCCCGGTAAGCTGCTCCTATGCCCACCCCTCCCCCATTCCTGTAGGAGCTAGGAGGCAGGAATACAGGTGCCGGAAACATCACACAGGAAAATGGTATACGTTTACCTTAAAATACACACTTTAAGACCCAGAACATCATAAACAACCCAAAAAAGCACCTCGCCAAGGAATCGATTATGGAACACTAGAGTTTCTTGAGTTCTTGAAAAGTAATCAGTCTCTATTGAACACCTTCAACCGTCTCAGCCTTGCACCTGGCCCTGTCCGGGAGTGCTGTGCCATCACAGGAAACGTCAGAGCTCAGAGGAAGGGACAGAACCATAGCCATATGGTTCTGTCATACCTTACATGGTATGTACCGCCATACCTTACATGGGAGGAAGAGTCTTTACAGAAAACACGTCATCATATGTGTTCTGGGGTTGTCCGAGGCGCCTGCTGATTGCTCTGGGTTCTACCGGCTGCCCGGATGTGAGAAGCCAAGTACGGATCAGGGGACGGCTTCTTCGATGCTAGAGCATAACTAGGGAATGCAGGCCAAAATGGGGCTTCCCCATCCCAACGCATTACAGTGAAGGTAGCCAGTCCCCAGAGAAACGTCAACCTGACAACCACCGGGAACTGGTTTTGCAATCAGAGCGGCCGAACCAGGGAGAGCAACAAGATGCCCGGGCCTGCCCCAAGCAGACCCTACTAGGGTGCTCTGCCCAGAAGCACAGAGCCACTCTCCTTTCCACCCCGGGCCACAGGACTGCA
This sequence comes from Felis catus, assembly GCF_018350175.1. Classification (NCBI taxonomy): domain Eukaryota; kingdom Metazoa; phylum Chordata; class Mammalia; order Carnivora; family Felidae; genus Felis; species Felis catus. Next base: position 26,444,317 of record NC_058371.1, read on the forward strand.
AAGCCTCAGGAGCCAAGAGAGGGCGAGGGAGGAGGCCAGCACCTGCCCTGGCTTTTTAAAAACAGCATCCTACTAGATGGATGACCAGGTCCTTAATCAAAACAGGTTTCCATGGAGAGAAGCGACTTAATGGGTGAATGGAGAAAGCAACCAGAAATGTTCACCCCGATATCAGCCTGCACCCCTCCTGTCCTGTATTATAGAACAGAAGCCCCCTCCCTCACTTCTCCACAGACACAGGAAAACAACTGTTTTCCTCAGCGCATTCTCTCACCTAATCCCCAAGATGACCTTTTGCGTGTTAAAATGAAGTAAATGACTAAGAACAAAAAGAAGAGGTTTACTGGGGAGTAAGACGAGCAGACAGCGGAATATGACATAAAACATCTGCTCACGAATAAAAAATACTTTCTCTAGGGAAATTCTAAACTACTTGTGCAGAGATGGGCCTGAGATTCTGTTCCAGGGTTTAAAGAAGAAGCACCTAATACTTAAAATAATCTGAATACTCCCAAGGCCTCTCAAGTCTTTGAATTCTATTTTTCATGGTATTTCTTTCTCCCACTGCCATGATTAAGGTTTTGATTTTTATATGAAACAAAGCCCTCCAGAGTTCAAAGAAGACTGTTCACAAAATAAAAGCCAAGAGGCATCAATGTTAATAAATCTAAACTAAAAAGATATTTAATAACCTTTGTGAAATTAAAAACAATGACTAATTCAATCCAAACAACTAGGTCATGCTCAGATTCCAGTAACTCTAAAACTGAGCTATAATAAGGCAAGAATTCTCCTTTGCTTCAGTGGTCACAATGAAGGGCCCATTCAAGGGAAAGACCAGTAATACAGACACAATGGAAACACCAGAGGGACGTTTGTGGGGCAGAGGAGGGAAGTTGGGACACAGGACAAAGCAAGATGATCACTACTACGGGGGCCACCTGGGAATTTGACAGAGTACGTGAATAACAAAGAAAAAAAAAAGGTATTTCTCACAAAAGACCAAACAATCATTCAGCAAACATCTGAGAGGCTCTCACAAAAAGCCACCAAGCCTCAGGCGGGTGTCCTGCTCAGAGGAAGCAAGTGGACAACCTAATCAAAGAGATCTTGTGACATACAGAAACACCAGCAGAGCAAGGCAGAATACGCCGGATGCCTCAGAGGTATACAGTGTGCAAGAAACAGAACAGGGGCACAAAGCACTCAGGAGACGGAGAAAGGCATCAGGTCACTGCCTGAATGAGACAGACCAAATATAAAGACGACCAGGTGGGAAGTCTGTCTCCTGCCCTGGGTTGCTTCCTAATTATTCCTACACAGGACCTTTAATGATTTGGAGAACAGGATATTTAGTGAAAAACTACATTCACACCAAGTTCAACTCACGAAGGCCCACTCTTCCAATTTAAAAATGCACCTCGTTCACTCAACCACTTGCACAGACTCTCAAGGGACTAGAGTCTTGCTCAGACCTATAGCCTGGCTTCCACACCTTACTCGATGTGCCATGCATCATCCAACTGAAGGAGTAGTCAGTGCTCCTGGCTTGGATAGCATGCTGTAGAAAAGAACAAAAGCATGAATGAATATTCCACAAGAAGAGACTTCACTCCAGGACAAGAACATCCCACCAAGTCACGAGGAGGAAACCTGGCTGTCTGATTCTGGCAGGTCAGTACCTGGTGAAAGCGGGCCAACACGTGACCATACACTTAGGATCTATCTAACCTCTTCCGAGTTTCCAAAAGCATCTCTTGTCACTCAACACTTTTGTCTTTTTTAATTAAAAAAATTTTTTAATGTTTATTTATTTTTGAGGGAGAGAAAGACACAGAGCGTATGCAGGGGAGGAGCATAGAGAAAGGGAGACACAGAATCCGAAGCAGGCTCTAGGCCCTGAGCTGTCAGCACAGAGCCTGACGCGGGGCTCGAACTCAGGAGCCGTGAGATAGTGACCTGTTGCGAAGTCAGACACTCAACTGAGCCACCCAGGTGCCCCAATGCTTTCATCTTAAATAAGATACATAGCTAATCTCTCTAACAACGTAAGTGGATCTTTTTTTCACTAGAACTTTTTTTTTTTTTAAATTTTTTTTTTCAACGTTTATTTATTTTTGGGACAGACAGAGACAGAGCATGAACAGGGGAGGGGCAGAGAGAGAGGGAGACACAGAATCGGAAACAGGCTCCAGGCTCTGAGCCATCAGCCCAGAGCCTGACGCGGGGCTCGAACTCCCGGACCGCGAGATCGTGACCTGGCTGAAGTCGGACGCTTAACCAACTGCGCCACCCAGGCGCCCCTCACTAGAACTTTTAAAGCCAAGTGGTTGTTGGCTGAGGATTTTCCAAAACATCACATTTCTTTTGTAAACTAAAATCAGAAAAGAGAAATCCAGCATTATGTCTCTCTAGGTCAATGACATTGGTGCAGCTCAGGCCAGAAAATGCAATGCCCTACTGACATTGAACAGGGCCAAAACAGACTCCCCCCTCCCCCTCCCCGCCAAAATAAACTTTAAGAGATCGTAGTGCAACTTTACATTTCTTCTGTATGAAATCAAGGGAGACAGTAATTTACTACTTAATGTCCTAAAGTTGAAAAAATTAAAAATCCAGTCTTTCACCACTGAAAACAATAAATGACTTTTTTTCCCCACTAAACTTCATTCTGATGGGTCTCAAATTCCTCTGACAGATTTTTGATCAAGTCATTTGTATTAAAAAGTACTGATTTTAAAAACTAACCACTTAAAATTGCCTCACACACGTACAAGCAAACGGTCCACAAAACATTCTCCTTCAATGTCACACCATCCTATCTAAAATTGTTAAGACTTTACAGGGGAGTTTGACACTTTAACTGAATGTAAAACTAAGTAACAAATTGTTTTAACTTCTCTAAAATGCAAAACGACTTCTTAAAGAGACTCGAGGGCTGCCAGTAGATAAAAGAAAGTTTCTGCTGAGTTAAAATATATTTTAATAAAACCTAGGGGCTCAAACATATTTTTAACCGTATGCCCTAACTGAGCACCCAACATTATAATTCTGTTCCTACATTGCCTTCTAGTTATTTATTATCTCAGCTCTTCCCAAGTCTTTCAGAATTGTTAACAAATAGTATCAAATGAGTGCTGTCACGGAAGAATCTGAAAGAGGAAAATGGGTTTCTTCCCATCTTCTTTTATTTACTTAGAGGTGTATTTAACGCACAGTATTAGTTTTAGGTAAACAACGTAACAATTCAGTGTTTGCGTCCCTTGCAAAATGATCGGCCGCAGTAAGTCTAGTTAACATCTGTCACCATACGGTTACTTCTCTGTCTTCTTAATGTCATGAATGTACCCATAATCATTTTTTTTCCACTACTCTGTGCCCTTTGCTACTTTTCAAAGAAATACAATCCTAAATGAAGCGAAAAAGATTAACTTAGTTCTCAGACCATGTATAAGCCAGACGTGCGTAATCTCTAGCACAAAACCAACTCATGATTTACTCTTACTCGATATATAATACAATTCGATGGTTTTCAACCATTTATTTGTTTTCTACGTTGAGAAAATCATCTTCTCCTTACGGCCTACATCGCAAACCAGGTGTGCCTCCTTTGAAAGACGCACAGGCAAAACAATAGCAAGAGAATGGGCTCTCGGTTTCCGTAGCCCGGCACACGGTACGTGCTTTGCTTGTGGAATTTATGACTGTTAAAAATAAAAAATGGAAATCTGAGGTTAGAAAAAAAAGAAAAAATTCTGGCCTCGTGGTTTACTCCTCAAATTTCCTGGAACTCCCCTGCCCGGAGCTTTGCTTGTCCAATAACCTGTGTCTTCCCCTTTGTTGATAGGAACAGATTTATTAACGCTTCGTCTTTGGATTATGAATCAGCTTTGGGCAGCTCCTTCAATGAGCTACTCTGTGACTATGTAACTCGTAACCACTTTCTTCAATCCAGTAACACAATAAAGAAGTGTTTGCTTTCATGAGGAAGGCACCAAGGCAAATATAAAACAAACTGAAGAGTCACGGACAATGACATGACACCAGATAATCATTCCGAATGGACAGCTCAATTGACTGGTGGTAACTGAATACGGTGGCTTTTTTCAGGCTGAAGAATTAAACTCAGCCTAGATCTAGGGCAGCAGGAAGAGGTTACCTTTGGAAATATTGGTGTCCGATTGCTTCCTGACACTATTAGGAGCTGCATTCAGACTAGGACAAAGATCAGAATGGCATGCAGTCTTCCATTTCATCACAGCTCAATGTACCCTGGGGGTGGAGACTGAGGGGGGGGGGGACTGGACATGATGCTGTCACTGGGCTTGTCCCTACGACGCCCGGAATGCTGTTAACCATACCTGCTCCCCAAAAGCCGGAGTTGTTTAAAGAATGCTCCAGTGTGAAAAATGGACACATTCCCAGCTAAAGACTCAGGGTATCAATTAACCAGGCTCAAAAAATCCCACACCACCAGTTCTGGAATCCTCCCACTCACCTACAATGCTTTAAAAAAGTAAAACAGAAAAACGTCTATTGCAAAACAGTCCCCAAAAGAGAAAAAGGAAAAAAAAAAAAAAACCCATAAAACTCTTGTCAGCCTTTTGTCCCTTCCATCTCTCACAAAGTATTTCCAAAAAGCTCTAACGCTTAGCAAAAACCAAACCTTTAGACATCTCTAAAGCACAAAACTGGCAGGAAATACCCGAGGAAACTCCCCTCAGAGATTTCAGTAATCTATCTTCCATGCCTTAGAGTGTGCTGGGCAACAGTGATCCCAGGACTTAGTCATGCATTACAGACTGAATTTTTTGTCTTTACTAAACCATCATTCACCCCATTTACAAAACATTCTTCTCTAGAATTTCCCAAGAAAAGTGAGCGATAATTTTTACTTTATGATTATGCTGAATTTAAACCAAAGATGATGACAATGACATCTCAAGCCGCGAGCACCCCGTAGAGATGTGTCTAATATGCACAATAAGCCAGGGCTCAGCATGAAGCTATCCGTCTTCTGTTCAACCACCTGAAATTCCTTCCATGGAAGGCAGGCTGAATTGGGAAAAGGGAAAAGGAGATCCAAAATCCAACAGTGGGCCTGGAACCCGCTTCTGAGGTCTGGGTCTTTTTATTAGGAGAGTATGACACTGGCGACTGTATTTCTCTTTTGCTCGTCCCTAAACCCCCCTGCATTCACATTGAAAAACTTTCCCGGAGAGACTGTGAGGTTAAGCAAACAGTCGATCAAACGAAACACCGGCATCTTCAAAAAATGCACCTTAAAACATTACCACAGAAGAGCCACGTCCCTCTCCCCACTTACCCACAGAAGAGCCACGTCTTTCTCTCCACTTACCTGGGAAAGCGTGTGGATTGGGCGACCCTCTCTTAAGGCACTTAGAACAGAGAATGTGCACGGTGTAGTGCAGTCCAGGCCATTCCTGAAGTAGGACATTCAGTTCCTCTACCAAGGGGGTTATGGCTTGCCACGCCGTCCATATATTTGGTAACGAGGCATGGCTGGCAATGGACAGAGTGTCTGGCTGCAAGACCCCCTTGGCAGGTCTGTAACTGACCACCACAGGAACCTTCCCTCTATATGCAAAGATCTGAAGTTTACCATCCGATCTGTGTACCACGTGGCTGTTGATCTGGACGCTGTAGCGTGCAAACAACCCGGGCGGGAAGGTAAAGGGAAAACTGTATTCAATCTGCAGCTGCTCGGCCACAAAAGACTGTCCGGCCAGGTTGGTCCCGTTGATCCAGGCCTCTGCGTGGGGCACGTCATTCTGCACATAGCATGGGAACTTGTACCAGGCCGTGGACCCATTCAAAGGCTTGCCCTTGGGTTTATTGAGGCAGTAACAGAGTCCCATCTTCTCCAGCAGCTCCAGCAGCAGCTGAAAGTCCTGCTGGGCCTGGACATGAGGCTTCAGCAGCAACCGAATGACATGGGCTGGCAGGAGCCCATGAAGCAGAAAGCCCTCCACATAGTGATGGAGCTGGGTGGTCCGGAGCAGTTCCTGGCCCGGGGTGGGCGCCGCCGCCGGTGGGGAACTTTCCCCCTCGCCCTCACCCTCGCCGCTGGTCCCCAGAAGCAGCTTGTGCAGCAGCAAGGAAGGATCCCGCTGGAAGAAGACATTGAGGATGTCGATGAGGCGGGTGAGGTTGTGGAAGACGTGCTCCTTGAGGGCTGGGCTGTCCTCGAAGTAGAGCAGCTTGCCGCTCTCGTGCAGGTAGGAAAGGGCGCTCTGCAGCCGGTCCTCGGTCAGCCCCGCCTGCAGGCCCAGGCGAGCGGAGTCCCACCAGCTCAGCCACAGTCGTTGCGCCTGGGGCGGCTGGAAATGCAGTTCCTCCAGCACCTGCCAGGACCGAGGCAACACTCTGTGTAAATTGGGGAAGATTTCCCTGTGCTCGGCGACCGAGAGCAGTTTGTCCCGAAGGCGCTGTAACTGGCGAGGGTCCCTGCAGCTAACGGGCAACACCGGGGAGAGGATCTGCAGCCGGTGGTTGAGCAGGTACTGAAAGTGGGCCTTGCGCCGCCGAAGGTTCTTGTCGGAAACCCCGTAGTAGGCTGCGTGGGGGCTGGCGGAGCGCAGCTCGAAGTCCCGGGCCAGGGCCTCGTCCACCACCCGAGCCAACCGGCTCAGCCCCTCGGCGTCGTGCTTCTCCTGCAGGGCGATCTGGCGGTGAATGTCCAGGCACTTCTCCTCCAGCTCCCGCTCCCCACACAAGTCTGCGTGCGTGCCCACGATGCACACCACGGCGTGAGGCACGCGGGCCCCCACCCGGTGCAAGAAGGAGCCCACGGTGGTGGGAAAGCGGGGCGGCTCGTAGGTGGCCAGGTTCACCACCAGCACATAAAGGGCTCCTGGGGAGAGGAAGAAGGGCTGGATCACCTCGTAACTCTCATCCCCGGCTAAGTCGTACACAATGAACCGCAGCCCCCGCGAAGCGTCGGCCGTCCAGCTGGTCACCTCGATGCCTTTGCTCACAGAAGGAGCCGCAGGCGGGTAGCTCTTCTCCTTGTCCCCTCCTCCTTGGTTTCCGTCCACTCTCTCCTCCGTGAGGCAGTGGCGGAGAAGGGTCTTCCCCGCAGCCTTGTGGCCCATCAGAAGCAGCTTGAGGCGGGGCTGCACGGCCGGCTGTGAATGAGCCAGCTCCTTCTGGTAGGCTGCGATGTAGGGGATCCCCTTCATACAGACCTCGTAGGGGGGCTGGATCAGCGGGTTGTCCTTGATCTTCCACAGGCCCACCCTCGAGAGCTGGCCAAAGTTGTCCGGCAGCACTGCGATCTGGTTCCCTTGCAGCACCAGCTCCTCCAGGCCGGTCAGCTCCACAATGGAGTCGGGCAGGTAGCGGATCCGGTTGTTATCCAGCCAGAGGGTGAGCAGCCGGCCCAGGCCCGAGATGAGGGATGGCACGGAGGTGAGCTGGTTGCGGCTAAGGTAGAGCTCCTCCAGCCCAGCCAGGGGCAGCAACGCGGCAGGGAACTCCTCGAAGAGGTTGGAGGAGAGGTTGAGCATTTTGAGTCGCTGCAGGCGGCTGAACTGGGCGGGCAGAGCCTGCAGCCCGTTGTTGTCCAGCATGAGGCTCTCCAGGCTGGCCAGCTCGCAGAAGCCGCTGGGCAGGGTGCCAAGCTCGGCCCCGCTCAGCCAGAGGATCTTGAGGGCACGCAGGGCACTGATATCCTCAGGTAGGCCCCGCAGCCGGTTGCTGGACACGTCCAGCTCCTCCAGGGCCGCCAGCTGCAGCAGCTGCCGCGGGAAAGCGGTGAGCTGGTTGTGGTCCACGTCGAGGGTGCGCAGGCGGAAGAGGCAGGAGAGGGAGTCGGGCAGGTGCGCCAGCCGGTTAAAGCTGACGTCCAGCTCCTCCAGGTGGGCAAGGGCCCCCAGCTGGGCCGGCAGGGCGGGCAGCTGGTTGTGGCTGAGGTTCAGCTTGCGCAGCTCCCGCAGGGCACTCACCACCTCCGCGCCCAGGGCGGTCAGCCGGTTGTGGCTCACGTCCAGCTCGGTGAGGTGGTGGCCCAACTCAGCCACGGCCGGGGGCAGCCGGGCGAAGCGGTTCCTGCGCAGGACCAGGACGCGCAGGCTGCCCAGCGCCGAGCCCAGCCCGTCGGGCACCTCCTCCAGGCCGTTGTTCCCCAGGTTCAGCACCTCAATGTCCCCGATGTTGGCCGGCAGCACGAGCTGCGGGGCGTCGGGGGAGTCGAGCTGCTCGGCGCCGGCCCCCGGGCAGCCCCCGGCCGCGCTGAGGGTGAGCTGGCGCAGGTTGCTCCGCAGCTTCCTGGCGCGCAGGGCGGCGTCCCGCCACAGCCTCACCGTCTTCAGGTTCCCACTGTCCTTCCCAGCCATGGCGGGGCCCCGGGCCGACACCCTCGCGCCGGCGCCCGCAGCTACATGCCGCGCTGCGCCCGGGCGGGCGCCAGTCTCCCGGGCCCTCTCGCCCCTCCCTTCCCACCAGCCCTCGGCGACCGGCGGCTGAGGGTCCTAGCGCAGCCAGCGGCTGGGCGCCCGCAGCTGGGGGGCGGCGGCGGCGACGCGAGCAGCTCCGGGGGGCGCCGAGCGCGCGGCGCGGGGGGAGGCGGCGGCGGCCGGCGGGCAGCGCAGCTCGCATTCTCCTCGCGCCCCGGCCATGGGCGCGCCGGGGCAGCAGGGCCGCCGCCCGCCGCGCCGCGGAAGATGCCTGCTGCTCCTCCTCCCGCTCTGCCCGCCTCGCGGCGCCTCGGTGCCGACTCCGGCCCCGCTACCCTCGCAGCCGCGGCCCCGCGGCCGGCAGCGTCGTCGCCTCCGCGAGCTCCAGGAGGAGGGCGGCGCTCGGCTCCGCGGCCGGCATGTTGCGGGCGCAGGGCCGGGGCGCAGCCGGGAGGAGGGGGCGGCGGCGCCTCCTTGTCTCCGCTTTCCCCGGGCTCGGGCGGGAGCGCGAGCGCCGCGTCCCCGGCGCTGGGAGGGCGCGATCGGGAAGCGGCAGCGCCGCCCGGCGGAGCGGCCCCCACGTGACCGGCGGAGGCGCCGCGTGTTCCCGGCACCGCCCCGGGGGCGGGAGCCGCTGGGCGAGCGGCGGCTGCGGGGCCGGAGGCGCCCGCGGGTGCGGGCCCGGGACGGGGACCGCGCTCGGCCGGGCGCGCGCGGGGAGCCGGCCCTGACTACGGATCCGGGCTTCGGGGTTTTCCCGGTGGGGCTGGCCTGCGTCTGGCTCTTTGTTGGCCCCGCGCCTCTAAGGATTCCTTTTTCTCCCCTCCTGGGTCGGGTCCGGGGGCCGCCCTTGCTCATTTCTTTACCTCCCTTCCCCTTCCCCTGACCCTGCATCCGCACTGTGATGGAGCTGGCGGGATTCGGGGGCCTGGGTTGCGTTGTAGGAGCTTAGAACCAGAGTGTGACTAAACAAAAGGACTAAAGCAGGCAACCGTTCGTTCATTTGGTAAATATTTATTGAGGACCTATTTTGTGCCAGACTGACTGAGACAGACGTTCTCAGCTCTCCTGGGGAAGCCTTGGAGCAGGCTCCTGGCCGGAGTTGGGGAGTCGGGGAGGGGCTGGGGGGCTGGGGTACGCAATGCAAGGGCTTTTCATGTAGGGTATCCCATTTATCCCCACAACGACCCCGTGAAACAAATCCCATATCCCCATCGTACAGTACTTTTACTGTTAGTTCAAGAAAATGGCAGCCGTTTCCAGGCAAAATGCACAGCCCAGTGCTCGTTTTTAAGGTTTATTTTTCCTCTGTTAGGAGGTTTCCTTGAGATCACATCTACACTAAGTAAGTAATATCTTCAGAATTTACCCAAACCTCGGGGCGCCTCCGTGGCTCAGTCGGTTAAGCCTCCGACTTGGACTCAGGTTATGATTTCACAGCTTGTGGGTTCGAGCAGAGCATGGGGCTCTGAGCTGACAGCCCTGAGTCTGGAGCCTGCTTTCTTGGGATTCTGTGTCCCCCTCCCCCACTGGGGTCTGTCTCTGTCTCTCAAAAAAATGAATAAACATTAAAAAAAAAATTACCAAAACCTCAAAACCCATTAGGTATCTGATATCACTTCCATCAGGGCCTCTGAATTGGTTAATAATGAAGCAAATAGTTTTCAGATGCAAGACTAAATGTGATTGGTTAAATGCACCATGGTTTAAATGCACCACTTAGCACACTAATTGTTCTCCCTTCACATGTCATTGCTCTCATTTGCGGACCCATCTTTGGTGCAGTTATCTAGGTAGTAATAAGTTTGTCTCTTCAAAGAGAGCTGTTGAACATCTTAGTCTGGAAATCTGCCCCAGGGATGGTTATCAAGCCTTGGTCCTACATCTTGTAACTGGCAGATGCTTCTGGGGCCAGGCCTCTCCCACACCACAGGTGAAATGTAGGTAGTCAGAAGGGAGAACTGAGCTGTGTTCTGAAGAAACTTCCTAGTAGGGAGATCAAATTGCCCAAGGATTCCTCCAGCCTCTCAGCCCAAGAAACACTCTAGATGACCTACACTGACCTTTTTTTTTTTTTTTTTTCCAGCAGAGTAAACAGGCCCCAAATAAGCACCTTTTCAATCAGCCAGCTAGGTAAAGGGCAGAGCCGGGTTTGCTAACCCCCCATGTGGGTGAGTCCCCTGGTGCATCATCTTCACGGTGTTCTTCAGACCCTAAATTCTCCACCTTTAGCTCCTTCCAACCCATATGTGAAGCTCGGGCTCAGGAAGGAGACTGGAGAAGGCATGAGTTCCCTACCCCACTTTCAGTGGCTAACCTGAAGTCCTAAAGTGGTTTGGAGTAGATCTAAATGACCTGTACTGAACTGTTCCCCTTTACATTTTTTTTAATGTTTATTTTTGAGAGAAAGAGAAAGAGAGAGTGGGTATGATCAGTGGAGGGACCGAGAGAGAGGGAGACACAAAATTCAAAGCAGACTCCAGGCTCTGAGCTGTCAACAGAGAGCCTGACGCGGGGCTCAAACTCATGAACCCTAAGATCATACTTGAGCCGTAGTCAGCCACTTAAGCGACTGAGCCACCCAGGGGCCCCTAAGCTGTTCCCCTTTAGAAGCCATCAGAAAATTATACTTCCATTTTAAAAAGACTTCCATGTCTTTGAAGACCGTGCTCTCCTTTGTCAGGAGATAACCTGTGATTTTCTGTATCTGATAACTAGAGCTGAGAGGGCTAGAGAGTGCCCTGTTTGGGACCTCTCAGCCCTCCCTGCAACGCTAAAGCCTGGTGTGAAATCTCAGCAGGAATACACCTTTCTGAGCCCCTCCACCTACTCTGTGTTGTTGGGGTCAGTCATGTAGGAAGCCTTGTAATGTCTGCTTCAAGAGCTCTTTGAGAGTCATTATGCTAATAACTAAAAAGTCAAATCAGGAGAATGCAACGATAAAATAAAACTCCGGGAAAATAAATTGTGTCCAGTATGGCTCTTAAATCCACGTAAGGTTGGGCACCCAACCTTGGCACATCTGGTCCTCCTCTAGCCACACACACCCCTTGTGGAAAAGTTTCTGATGGGCCAGTGAGGAATATGGACATGCCCCTTCAACCTTCTAGAACACTTTTGGTATGAAGAACGCTAAATTCCTGGTGCAAACAGCTGGGGAAGGTGGACACAGTCCTGCCTAGTCATTCAGGAGTTGCTGCTGTGTATATCCCTCGCCTCCAGGGTGTGGATGGCCGTCTGTGTGTGCCAGTCCCAGTCCCCTCCCTGTGTTGGGTGGAGCCCACGTTAGGATGGGGAGGGGGCACGTGGATATGCCACATTTGTCAGCTAAATGTAGCACATTTAGATATTTAGGCATATAGAATATGGACCTCTGTTTATTGTTTTGCCCCAGGCGCTGCAAAAGTTAGGGGTGGTCCTGCACAGTAGGGTTTTCCTAAAAGCATTTCATTTTCCCCACTGCCACGTGATGGCAATGGCATTCTACGCGTAGGGCTTCCTCCCAGAGCGCAGCCTCTCCTAGGGCACCCGTTGTTGTTTCCGGGGAAAGGGAGGTCACGCTTGAGCAGGCTGTGTCGTAAGCGAGGCCTTGAAAGATGTGGCTGTCAGTCATGGTGTAAAGGGCCCCAGTGGCCGGGGTACTCTCCTCTTACCCCCCTCGCTAAGACCAGCAACAAGTTCCAAATAAGCCTTCGTCTCTGATGTCTCTGATCAATCTTCTGCTCTGTCTTCAACATACTCCACTTTCTTCCGTCTTGCCAGATTTTCCTCTTGACCTTGCTGACCCGCTAGCTGTTATCTCATTCCTTTACTTCTTCTCCCTGTGGCATGACTTACATAAGTGGTCTGGGGCCAGTGGTCAGGCTCCTCTCCACTGGTTCCCTCCTCGGGCCTGGTAATCTGGCTTCCATCCCCACCGGGCCAGCAGCATCGCTCCCTAAAGGTGACCTCACCCTTCTTCCGTGGCTTCCCGTTGTGAATAGTGTTAGGCAACTCCATTTGGAAACTTGCTCCCTCCTTGGCCCGTGGGATATTTGGTGTCACGTTAAGTCTTGGGTTTTCAAAAAGAGCCTTACAAAGGCCGACTATTTCCTTGTAGGAATCGGGTTTGCCAGTAGAATAAGGCTGTGGAAGGAGCCACTGCTACAACCACATGGACAAACCGGCTAGGACTTGCCTCGATTATGGGTAGCTTCTTATGAAAATATTTAGTCATTACGTTCTTCCTGTTTATGTTTCTCTAGTTATATTAAAAATGCTGGGGCGCCTGGGTGTCTCAGTCAGCGGAGTGTCCAACTTCGGCTCGGGTCATGATCTCGCACTTCATGGGTTCGAGCCCCGTGTCGGGCTCTGTGCTGTCAGCTCAGAGCCTGGAGCCTGCTTCGGATTCTGTCTCCCTCTTTCTCTGCCTCTCCCCCGCTCATGCTCTCTCTTTCTCTCTCTCTCTCTCTCAAAAATGAATAAACATCAAAAAAAAAATTTTTAATCCTTGATTTGGGGGCACCTGCCTGGCTCAGTTAGAGGGGCACGTGCATCTTGATGTCAGGGTCATGAGTTAGAGCCCCACTTTCTGCATAGAGATTACTAAATAATAAAAAAAAATCTTTAAAAAAATGCTTACATTTGGAAAATCTGTGAGTACCCGTTTCCACTGAATTTTAATGTCATCCACCACAGCTTAATCAAGTCTTTATTCTAAGATAACCACATGTCCTGGTATGCCCAAGACGGAGGGGTTTTCCAGGATAGGAGACATCCTGCACCTAAAAGCAGGCCATTTCTAGGAAACTAGCACAGTTAGCTAACACACTTGGTCTTCCAAAAGACCCCTTTTTCTTGCTTTCTCCTTACCTTTCAGGAGTTCAGAACCCTCAGCTTCCCGGAAACGTATCACTTTACTTGCTTCAGCGGCTTTAGACTTTCAAAACAGTTCTGATTTCAGGACATTCGTGGGCTTGAGGTTTAAACTGGCTTTGGAGAATGGAAACTGGCTGTCTAGGTAACCTAGAGTTACAGCATTGCATGAGAAAATTTACTTCTCTCCTTGAAGTCTGGAGAGGCCGAGTATATGCTGCCTTTATCATGACAAGAGGGAAGGTCTTCCCACGTTCTCCTTTCTTCTAATTTTACGTCCAGCTAGTATTTTGTTTGGAAAAACAATAGCAACAAAAATGCTCCTTTGGACCTGGCTACAGGCAAATAAGAGAAAATCTCACCTCCGTGATTTTAGTCAAACCATACCCTTCTTGGTTTGGTTTTGCTGGAGATGGAAGCGGGGGGATATCAAGGGAAAACCGGAAAGAGGCAAAGAAGGTTTTAGGCTTGTCATGCAGAAGAGGATTAGAAATAAAGCCTTAAGGGGGCGCCCGGCTGGCTCAGTTGATGGAGCACGTGACTCTTGATCTTGGGGTTGTAGGTTCAAGCCCCGTGTTGGGTGTAGAGATTATTTAAAAATAAAATCTTTTTAAAACAGGAAGAAAGCACGGCTTAAGAATTGACATAGGACAGTTTAGCCACAGAGGATCTTGGAAGGTACTGGGCACGACTAACCAAGATATCAAAGAGTAATCACTCGTAATAGTCACTAACGTGTATTAAAGGTTGTCTATGTGCTCAGACACTGTGCTGTAAGCGTTTCATGCAAGGCTTCACGTAATCTTCACCAAAGCCTCGTCCACTTTTCTCCTCATTTTGCAGATGGAGGAAAATGAAGGTGGTGGAATCCAGACGCCACAGAAGGCGGAGTCCAAAACTTATGTTTTAATCACTGTGCTATTTCTTGGGGAGAGGAATGGGTCTTGTTCACTGTCAGCCGACTGTGTATTTTAAGCTATAGAGAAGCGGTACCAGCTGGAGAAATTGAACTTTGCTCTTACAGCATTGAAGAATGCCATATTGGACAAGTGAAATCTCTAAACAAACACTATCTCCAAACTACAAGAAATGGGTTTAACATCTGTTCTTAAATGTTACAGCAGGAAACAGAATTTGTCTGCCATTTGTAGATAAGCTGTGTTTGACTTGTTTGTCTATTTGGAGAGAAAGGATTTAATACAAGTGTCCATAATACTATGGAAGGCATTTCAGATTCTGTCTTTTGGGAAGAGCATTAAGGGGGAAAAAATGAAGAAGGTAGAAAACTAAATTATCAAGCTAAGATTAAGTACGAAGAATCTGTCATCTTTTGTTTAGGGGGAAAAAAACTTAAATTTTTCTTACCCCTCTTTGGACTCACAGTCTGATTTGAATGCAAGCCAGCATATATCAGCATTGGCTAAGAAGTCTGAGTGGTCACTTAACTACCAACAGAGCATAAAAAAAAAAAAAAAGAAAAAAAATGTGTTCAAGACACTGACTCCCCCAGAGAGCAAAGGCAAAATTGTACCAATATGTCCGTTGTTTTTTCTTTCCCCGGCTCTACAGAAAACAAATTTATCTTGGAACGGGCAGCATTCAATTTAACATTGGATCTCTTTGTGTTTCCAGGTCAAACAGGAACACATATGCTCCCTACTGAGGAAAATAAACTGCAATGTATTTTTAGCATCCGTTGGAAGTACTTTCAGCTGAAGATATTCTGCAGGATCCAGACTATTTCACTGAGGGCCAAAGGCTTGGCCACAATGCCACCTAGAATTCTAGAACTTGCCCTGGGGGGTCTGTAAGTAGCGGTGTCCCTGAACCCCCACCCCACCCCTCTTCGTTCTCAGCCCAAGTCCTGTTGCAGACATCCTCTTTCGGAAAAAAAGAAGGCAAATCATTCCAGAGAAAGACAAATGAAAAACATCTGTGAAATAGTTACGGCAAATGGAGCTGACTGTAGAACACTTGGCACTTGGAGGAGGGAAGAGGGAGGATGAAGAGCAGAGAGGATGCCCCCTCCCACCCCTTTCGCGCCTAATGCTGAAGGTGAGCCAGGAACAGGGAGCCACTGTATGGTGCATCCTTTGCGAAAGGGAGAACAAGGCAGTGCTCCAGCAGACCCGAGCGACAATCGGGTGGTTTCAGGTTCTGTGCCCTCTCCGAGGATGGTGTGTGTCCAGCCTATGCAGGTCTGGGAGTAGTTTCAGTTCCTAGCCTGAAATGTGGTAAGTTTGTTCATGGGATTTGGTGACAGGGGGACAGATGGTTTAAGACTTTGCTTCTGTCTGCATAGTTTTGAAAAATATTTTTCATTTTTTAAAATTTATTTTGAGAGAGAGAAAGAGAGAGAGAGCAGGGGAGGGGCGGCGGGGGGCGGTTGGAGAACCCCAAGCAGGCTCTGCGCTGTCAGCACAGAGCCCCCCTCGGGGCATGATATCGTGAACCTGGAGATCACGAACTGAACCAAAATCAAGAGTCAGACACTTAACCCACTGAGCCCCCCAGGGGCCCCTCCGAAAAATAGTTTTCATTTTTTTAAATATTTCCATTTAATTTCATTTTCAAATTTAGTTAACTGCTAGTTTCAAATAAATGGCACAGGCATATTGCCTCCTCCTTGTGAAACATTGTATTTCTAAAATGAAAACAGTCCACGGGGACGTCTACAGTGACACAAAACACACATCATGAAGCCCAGCATGGCACCAAAGTAGATCATACAAAGTCTTGTGGTGCCCGGGTGGCTCAGTCTGTTCAGGATCTGACTCTTGATTTCCACGATAACTGTGCAGAACGTGCTTGGGATTCTCTTTCTCCCTCTCTCTCTCTCTCTCTGCCCCTCTCCCCTGCTCATGTGCACGGTCTCTCTCTCTCTCTCTCAAAAAAATTAACATTAAAAAAATAAGAAGTCTTCCCAAAGAACTACAGTTTTTATTATTATTATAATAAAGCCATGTATTTAGGGGCACCTGGGTGGCTCAGTTGGCTAAGCATCCAACATCAGCTCAGGTCATGATCTCAAGGTTCGCGAGTTTGAGCCCCACGTCGGGCTCTTTGCTGACAGCTCAGAGCCTGGAGCCTACTCCGGATTCTGTGTCTCTCTTTCTCTCTGTTTCTCCCCCACTTGCAGTCTGTCTCTCTCTCTCTCTAAAAAATAAATAAAGATTAAAAAAAATTTTTTTAAATAAAGCCATGTACTTATTAAAAGACAGGAAAGCCAAAGTTACCATTTATGTTCTTCCTGATGTTTTATTACTCCTGTAGCCAAAAGGAGTTTCTGTTTCCTCTTCTGTAATGCAGAACAATAAAACCTGATTCCCTACCTAAACTTCTTCATCCTATGAAATGGTGAAATGTCTTGGAATAATGCCATGTAAATATAAGAAACTACGGTGTGTCGAAATATAAGCATCACAGTCGGTCATGGCTTCATTATTCATCCAATAAATATTTCCATAAGGCTCAGTGCAGCGTACCTGAATACAAGATAACTGAAGAGGGCTTCTGTCTATGTTGTCTTCATCTAGGTGGAAAAATACAGTCTTGTCTAAGTTGGTTAAGACAGTCTTCAAAAGCTACTGTCCTTTTCAGAATTCTCAGAGCAGATTTGAGGAAGTCTAGCAGAATCCTAAGTTTTGTTCCTTTGTTCCCAAAGGACAGTGGCTCTTCAGATGTTAAAGAACAATTTGAGGAAGCTTTTCCCTTCCTCTGTAAGATATAATACTGTTTGATGGTCTTTGTGGTTCTGGACTACAATCATAATGACATTTAATTTACATTTTCAAAACTAAGAGGACCGAGGTTTATGCATTAGGAATTTGGGTTTTTTTCTAGCACAGAATATTAAATTGATTCTTCTTCATCTTTTTTTTTAACATTGGCTTTTTAAAATATGCCTTTTAAAACAGGTTTAACGTGATGTACACAAATGAAATAAAAATTTGCCCCAAGATTAACTGGAAAAAATTACAGGAGCTTTATCCTAGGAGTTTAAGTTTGTGAGGGAGGAAAAAGAATTTTCCCTGTTTCCTCCCGAGTTCTTGGCCGAGGCCTCTGTAATAATAAAGGATAGATTGACAAGAGAAAAACAAACAGAAGTTATGAACATGTATGCTTTGTGTATAAACAGGAGATACCCAGAGGAGAGGGAGTAATTCAAAGCCGTGGCTGACTACTATGGCTTATATAGCATCTTTAGCTGAAGACAGAAGAAAGATGTGGGAGGACCAGCGAGGGGCAGTGGGATTGACATGCACATTTAAATCAGTGCTTTCCCCATTGATGAGGGTCTACAGTTGTCCCCAGGGATTAACCTTTGCCCTGCCTGGTAGAGAGGGATACCTTTGTAAATGTCCTACCTTGAGGCAAGATACAAGCTTTTCTTGTATCTGCTTCTCAGTCGCCTTCAGCTCATAATAATCCTTCTGCTCAAGTGACATATTCTGGGGCAGCACATTCTGCTACCCTTGAGGACTGAGCAAGTTAGTCTTTCTGTGGATCCAGATGTTAAGCTGGAAACCATGAGCAGCTGTCTCTGGACTATCAGAGGGACGTGGGAGGAGAGGAAAGCCAGTCCACCATGAAAGGAAAAGGCAGGCATGAAATGATAGCAGATATAAGAGAGAGAGCATAATATCTTGAATTTCCAACAACATTTCGATTTCTTGCCTGGGATTCACGAGTCTTGGCTACATTCCCTGCCCTAAAGACTTACCATAAATCCCCTGCTTTTGCCAGAGCACCTTGAATTGGCTTCTTTTTGAAACAGCAGAATCTTAGCATAGAAATGTGTGTCTGAGAGTGAGTTTGCAAGTTACAGACCGTTAAAGAACATGGTTCTGTCAAAGCAGATGGGGTGAGAAGTGGATGGTCCTGGAAACCGAGGAGAATATGTGAAAGTGTGTTCGGTTCTTGCAGCCTTTGAAGAAAGTGCAATGAGAACAAGAAGGAGATAGGCTTCAGGCCAAGGTTGCCTAGAGAAAAGCAGAGCAAGAATACAATTATGAACTAGAAGGCTTTCTGACTGCAGCCAGCCATGTAAGACTGTTCAGAGACCGTCTCAACAGCATTTAAAAAGACAACGTGGGGATCAACACAACCAGATTCTGTGTTACGACTGCTTTTGAAACTGTAATTCGTGGGTTTATTGAGACAATGTATAACTCAGCAATTCGGATGGAAATATCTTTGAGACACCAGAGGTGCTGAGGACTTTAATTCAAAACTTCACCACTAACTCAGAAAACCCTCCATATGTGTCCCCTCCATTCATCTTATTAGATAAATACAATGAGGGCCGCCCCCACTGTAAAGTAGGTCAGCTCAAATAAATTTGGAGATACAGGTACCATCTCGTGCTACATGATAGGATAAAAGTGCCATCACAAGCTGAAGAAAATGAAAGACGGGAGATATTTTCAATACATGTAACATAGGGTTTGTATATCAAGGGTTTATATATCAAGATATATAAGGAATTCCCAGAAATCAGTTTGCAAACAATGAATACCATAATAAAAAATGCAAAGAAAACAGCTTTCTAACTTTTTTGAATGTTCATTTATTTTTGAAAGAGAGAGGGAAACAAAGCACGAGGTAGGAAGGAGTAGAGAGAGAGGAAGACACAGAATCTAAAGCAGGCTCCAGACTCTGAGCTGTCAGGACAAAGCCTGACGCGAGGCTCGAACTCACAAACTCACGAACCGTGGGATCATGACCTGAGCTGAAGTCGGACGTTTAACCAGCTGAGCCACCCAGGCACCCCAGAAAATAGCTCTTTTAGAATAAATACCTCTAAATAACAAATATATGGAAAAATAGGTTTTTTTAATTTTTAAAAATGTTTATTTATTTATTTTGAGAGAGAGAGAGAGAGAGAGAAAGTAAGCAGAGGAGGGGAAGAGAGAGAGGGAGACAGAGAATCCCAAACAGGCTCTGCTCTGTCAGCACAGAGTCTGATGTGGGGCTCAAACTCACAAACCATGAGATCATGACCTGAGCCGAAATCAAGAGTTGGACACTTAACCGACTGAGCCACCCAGGCTCCCTCAAAAGTAGTTCAATCCAAGTGTAATCAAAGTGATGAAAATTAAAATAGTAGACCATATTTAGCCTATCAAACCGCCATAGATCTTATGTATTTATACTGATCTTTGTTTTCCATTTTTTGAGATGTAATTTATATACATAACTGTGTAAGCTTAAAGTATACAGCATAATTGTTTGACTCATGTGCATAAGATGACTACCACCATAAGTTTACTTAATATCCATCATTGCATACAAATACAATAAAAAGAAAATGCAAAAACAAAACAATTAAGAAACAGTGTAAATAGAAGAATAAGGAAACAGCACTCACAGGTTGGATTACAGCTAGGAGTACATTGGCACAACTTTAATAATAATTGGCAAAACCCTAAGGAAATATTCTACTCCTGGGAAGTGTTCTGAAGAAATAGAGATGCACCCAAAGATCCACATACAATGGTATTAAGTGGGGAAAATTGGAAACACCCTGGATTTCTAGTAATAGAGTAATGATTAAGTAAAGGCTGGCACACCTATAGCATAGAATCTATGTAGCCATTAGCAATTGTTTTCCAAAAAAAATGTAATAACTTTAAAAATACCTATGTTGTTACATTTGTTGAAAATATCACGATACAGTTCTTCATATAAAGCAGGACCTGACTTTGGTGTAAATAGATATGTACATACCTACATATATTTATATGTGTTGTGAGTGTAAATGCACATTAATAGAAAAAAAAAAAGCCTGGAAATGTATGCATCAAATTGTCAGTAGTTGTTTTCTCTGCTTGGCGGACTTACACCAATTTTTATTTTCTTCCTTTTTTGTTTTCCAAATTTTCTTTTTTTTTTTTTTAAATTTTTTTTTCAACGTTTTTTATTTATTTTTGGGACAGAGAGAGACAGAGCATGAACGGGGGAGGGGCAGAGAGAGAGGGAGACACAGAATCAGAAACAGGCTCCAGGCTCTGAGCCATCAGCCCAGAGCCTGACGCGGGGCTCAAACTCACGGACCGCGAGATCGTGACCTGGCTGAAGTCAGACGCTTAACCGACTGCGCCACCCAGGCGCCCCATGTTTTCCAAGTTTTCTATAACAGGTATTCTCTTTACCACTAGATTAAGTTATATCTTAAAAGAATGGTATGCAGGGGCGCCTGGGTGGCTCAGCCGGTTGAATGTCCAGCTCTTGATTTCAGCTCAGGTCCTGATCCCGGGGTTGTGGGATCAAGCCCTGAGTCAGGTTCTGTGCTGAGCGTAGAGTCTGCTTAGGTCTCTCTCTCTCTCTCTCTCTCTCTCTCTCTCTCTCTCTCTATCTCTTTCTTTCTCTTTCTCTCCCTCTGGCTTCTGGTCCACTCATACTCTCTCTCTCTAAAAAAAATAAATAAATAATAAAAAGAAATAAAAGGAAGTCATGCCAAAAAGTACATATACTTTGCTTAAGCAATGAGAAAAGGCACTTCTTGTCTTTAATGGTATATTTCTATATTTCAGTTTACTATTTGTTTGAGAGCAAATACATTCACAAGGAAATTCCTCTCTTAACCTGAAATATCAATCGAAACTTCCCTCTTCACCTTAACTGCAACTGTTATCCTACATGGGCAGTTTCTCTACATTAGCTGCATGAGACACTTTAAGCATTTTAAAATACACTCCAAAAACATCAGGACTATGGCTGCCTAGGATTACAATACAAAACATTTCCAGAACTCTCACTTCCAGCTACAAAGGATATTTGAAACACATGAAGTTCTGAGAATGCTGCCTTTGCTTAGCTTTAATCCTGGGAAAGAGAGTTTTCTGCCCTACTCCTCCCTTTTCTGACACCACATTTCTCTAACCTCTCCTCCCTGGTCTGCAGGGCTGGTCTCTGGAGAAGGAGGCGAAGGCATAAAGGCAGCAAGGTCAGGGCAGCTGGGTGGCTCAGTAGGTTAAGCATAAGTCTTTTGATCTCAGCTCCGCTGTTGATCTCAGTCAGGGTCCTGAGTTCAGGCCCGACACTGGGCTCCGCACTGGGCATAAAACCTACTTAAAAAAAAAAAAAGAAAAGAAAAGAAAAAAAGGCACCAAGGTCAACAGCAGGGAAGGAGACCAAGAATCTCAAAGCATGAGAGAGAGTCCAGGCCCGTATCCCGTAGTAGACCCTAGCTTGTCTTCACCCAGCATTTGAATGGAGGACCGCGCTTAATGTCTTGTCCATGTTAACACAAATATGCTACCCGAAGGCCCCGCCTGTGAGAATTTGACACACTGAGGCTGAGTGGGCACGTTCTGGCCAATAGGACCTCTCATATGAATCACTTGAAATCAACTCTTGCTTAGACATTTCACAACCAAGTGACAGCAGAAATCGCTTTATAACTAGAGTGAACTCTCTACCCAACCTCACTCTATAACTGTAGGTGGGCCATGTAGCCACAATTATTCTCAATTTCATTAACCACAAAAGGAGGGAGTTGAATTACTCAGATGCTTAATTGGGGCATCAGATGGTCTACGAACATGTGAAATTAAATCAAAATTCTATGCATGTTTTGAGAGAGAAGATACATAGTTTTTATCAGATTCTCAATTCAAGAATCCAAAGTGGATTATGGCCCCCCGAATTATATACTCTTTAAATTCCATTCAATATTAATATTCTATGATTCTCCATTTATGCATATTTTGGATAGCTCTTTTACTTAGTGCTATCATACAACTAGTCACTGGAGAACTCTATTTTACATTCTGTCCAGTTCACTCACACTTCAAGTTTGTGAATACTATTATTCCAATTGTAATATCGGAATGCGAAGTAAATACTCTTATTTCCTCTCTCACTTATATGGATTTTTGCGACAGGAAACATTTGTTTATGTACGCAGAGCTAGAAGATGCTAAAAACTTATTAAAATGGTTAACCAATTATATGTCACATCAATGATGGAAAATTTCCAATCATGTGGCATTGGACCCAATTTGCTAGTTTCGCTGAACTAATTAAAATATTTTAACATTAATATATGTTAAGAGCAATTTTACATATATGATGCTGCTATTAACCTTAATAGAATATTAAAAAAAAAATAGGTTGGGAAAAAGTCGGGAGAAGTCATGGGACTGTAATTCTCAGACCCTAACCCCATCAGTATATCATTAACTTTAATGAATTCGGATTTTTCAGATTTTCATTTCCTGCCTGACATCCATAATGCAAAATATCTATTCACGTCTGTCTAGCTGACATGACCTATTCTTTCACGAGACCACACGGGAAATGCCTCCATGATGCAGGTGCAGGGAATTTTGTTCCCGCACAAGCCAACTTTCAGATGTATCGGGAAATTCCGTCTGGGAACAAACACTCGCAAGTGCCTTTGCCAGAGGTGCCGAATCAACAAGCCAGAGCACAGTTCTCTCTCCCGACCCGCCCACCTGGGCACACACAGCCAGCCTCGCTGCTTCTGGACTCCCTGTAATGATGTTTCATCATGTGACAGATACCACGTCCACCAGACAAAAAACACAGGCTCCGCAAGTGCGGAGAGCAGTTTGGTTTCCTCTTCCAAGTGGTTAACTTCGGGTTGGCAGAACAACCACGAAGGTCTCACGAAGGCTGAAATTCGGTCCTTCGGTTCTCAGACTGCTCGGCTCTTCGGGTTTTGAAAGATATTGCTGCCCCACGTGTTCTGTGCCGCTCTGTCCCCAGAGAATTCATTGAATTTGCAGATAAAGACCGAGATAAAACGGTCAAGAAGAATTATGAGATAACTGAATAAGCAAAATGTGGAGTATGCATATAATGAGATATTGTTCAGCCTTAAAAAGGAAGGAAATCTTGACACACGCTGCACCATGGACATTGTGCTCAGTGAGACAGGTCAGTTACAGAGGACAGACATGGCATGATCCTACTTCTGTGAGGGGTCTAGGGTCGTCAAGTTCATAGAGACAGAAAGTGGACTGGTGGCTGTCATACTCCTGGGGAAGAAGAGTGGGAGCAACTTGGCGGGGGGGGGGTATGGTTTAATGAGTATGAAATTTCACTTTGGGAGAATGAAGACGTTCTTTGGTTGCTTCTGCAGTGTGAACACGCCGCTAATCTGTCCACTTGAAAATGGTTAAAGTCGTAAATTTTATGTTCTGTACTTTTGACCGTGATTTAATTTTAATTTTTTTTAATATTTATTTTTGAGAGAGAGAGAGAGACAGACAGAGCACAAGCCGGGGAGGGGCAGAGAGAGGGGGAGACACAGAATCGAAGCAGGGACCAGGCTCTGAGCTGTCAGCACAGAGCCCGATGTGGGGCTCAAACTCATGAACTGCGAGATCATGTCCTGAGCCTGACGCAGGGCTTGAACCCACACACCGAGAGATCATGACCTGAACGAGAGTCAGAGGCTTAACTGACTAAGCCACTCAGGCGCCCCATTTTACTGTGATTTTAAAAAATCCATTGAATTAAAAAAAATATGAGACAATAAGGGCCGTTTAAACCCTGATTGGGTTAAGGAAGTATTGTTCTTTTTTTAAGACTTTCTTTTAGGGGCGCCTGGGTGACTCAGTCGGTTAAGCGTCTGACTCTTGATTTTGGCTCAGGTCATGATCTCACAGTTCGTGAGTTCAAGCCCCACATCCAGCTCTGTGCTGACAGTGTAGATAGAGCTTGCTTGGGATTCTGTCTCTCTCCCTCTCTCTCTCTGCCCCTCCCCAACTCATGTGCATGCACTCTCTCTCTCAAAATAAATAAACCTAAAAAAAAAAATTAAAAGTAAAGACTTTCTTTTAAAGATACATAATGAGGGGCGCCTGGGTGGCACAGTCGGTTAAGCGTCTGACTTCAGCCAGGTCACGATCTTGCGGTCTGTGAGTTCGAGCCCCACGTCAGGCTCTGGGCTGATGGCTCAGAGCCTGGAGCCTGTTTCCGATTCTGTGTCTCCCTCTCTCTCTGCCCCTCCCCCGTTCATGCTCTGTCTCTCTCTGTCCCAAAAATAAATAAACGTTAAAAAAAAATTAAAAAAAAAAGATACATAATGAAATATTTACAGATAAAATGGTATGGCACTGGTCATTTGGGCATAGATGAAACCATTTTGGCCACGGGTTGATTAAATTCAAAAAGAGAGGGGCGCCTGGGTGGCTCAGTCGGTTGAGCGGCAGACTTCAGCTCAGGTCATGATCTGGCGGTTCGTGGATTCGAGCCCCGGATCAGGCTCCGTGCTGACAGCTCAGAGCCTGGGGTCCGCTTCGGATTCTGTGCCTCCCTCTCTCTCTGCTCCTCCCCTGCTCACACGCTGTCTCTCTCTCAAAAATTAAAAAAAAAAGATTAAAATTCAAAAAGAAAAAAAAGAGCAAAGCCATCAAAGCATCTATTGCTGTTAACCTGTTAAATGAAATAAAAATATAGATTATAGATTATTTTTTATCAAAATGCATTATCCATTATATTATTTCCTATACTTTTTGGTTTGCCTTAAATATTTAGTATTTTTTAAAACTTATCTTCCTATTTTGATTGCAAACATCTTAATGTTTTCCTTTTTCAGTACTGTAGTCTGTAAGATATAAACTTCTAAAAAGAATTTACTGGGTTCTTTTGAATGATCTTTCCACTTAATAAATCTAGTGACTTGTTTGAGAGCAGAGAGAAAACACACATTATTCCTTTGGAGTCTCATTCCAGTGTCATTACTTCTAAGGAGTCACTTTTGTCTTTGCAACTTGGCTAGCTTAAAAAAAATAATAATAATGTAGCATTGCCATAGAATCTACCTAAGCACTAATGCAAACTTAATACTAATATAGTTGAGTTTGTTGAAACTGAGGGTGAACTTACATATACATTCTCTAAACTAAATACTTCCTGAAAACAACATCTGTGGGTTTTTAAAATGTAGAATATAATGAGTATTAATAAATATTTGACTAAGAAAAGAATGTCCAGGATTCCCTTTTTGAAATTCCTATGCTGACCCATAAATCATCACCATCTGCTTAGAACAGAACTCTAGGTATATCACTTTGACTTTTATGATGCATGAGTTAGTATTAATTTAAAATAACCCCACACTCACTCTCTCCTAGATACAATAATAACCTTTGTATTATTCCTGAAGATCCCGAGCACATTCCAATTACGATTTCTCTCTGTTTAGAAATCTCTCTCCTAAGATGTTTGCATGAACAACTCCCCGCCCTGGTCTTTTTCTTGTAGTCTTTCCTAGAGACCCTCATAACCACTCCCGTGAAATTGGATCCCACTACCATTCTGCTTAATTCTTCTCCCTCCACCTATGTCCTCCTAGCCCTTCCCTAACCTGGTATATGTTTGTTTGTGTGTTTGTTGTCTTTTTCCCATACAAAACTATCATTTCATGAGGACAGGGAATTTTTTTCACCACCCAGGCCATGGCACATAGTAGGTCACAGTTGACTATTTGTTGAATCAGTGAATGGACAAAGTTGAAAATGAACATATGACTAAGGAGACTTAACTTCTAGCTAGAAAAATGAACTGCAGTCATATCTCTAGCAACCTCCATAGGAACTCTCATTACATGTATTTTTCATCTTCCAAATGCATTATAAAGAATTCTTTCTGGGGTGCCTGGGTAGCTCAGTCGGTTAAGCATCCGGACTATGGCTCAGGTCATGGTCTCATGGTTTGTGAGTTTGAGCCCCACGTGGGGCTCTGTGCTGACAGCTCAGAGTCTGGAACCTGCTTCGGATTCTATGTCTCCCTCTCTCTCTGCCCCTCACCCGCTCATGCTCTGTCTCTCTCTCTCAAAAATAAATAAACATTAAACAAAATTAAAAAAAAAGAGAATTCTTTCAAGGGGCGCCTGGGTGGCTCAGTTGGTTAAGCAATCAACTTCGGCTCAGGTCACAATCTCATGGTTTGTGGGTTTGAGCTCCGCATCTGGCTCTGTGCTGACAGCTCAGAGCCTGGAACCTGCTTCAGATTCTGTGTGTGTGTCTCTCTCTCTGCCCCTCCCCAACTCATGCTCTCTCTCTCTCTCTCTCTCTCACGAATAAACATTTTTTAAAAATTTAAAAAAAGAATTCTTTCAAAAAAAAAAGAATTCTTTCAATTCATTCATGAAATAGATGTGAATACTCCATTTTACAGATGGGAAAACTAAAGCGCACACACACACACACACACACACACACACACACACACACACACACACACAAACTATATCCCTAAAGATCAATGTGTAAGTCGATGTTAGAGCTGGATTTAGAGAATTTTGGATATTTAGTCTTGAACAACTGACTCCCCAAAATCATTTAACTATAGAATGCGCTTGTTACAATTCATTTAAAAGCATTTACTATTCTTGAATTTGAAAGTCTCTCAGGTAAGAAACTGATTTGTTGTGACAGCAGGTGATTCAGTTACTGTAAATGTTCTTTCAAGAACTCATTCCCTAATCCGTACCCAGTAATGCACAAAGTAAGTTGCTGTCTTAGCAGAAATGCACTGTTTGTAGGTAACTTATGAATTAATTTCATTATGCTTGTCTCCCATTTAAGGTTAAATGAATTCTACTACCCCAAATCTATTGCAAACATGAGGGAAACCCTTTGTGTAGTACCTGTAAAATATTTTCTCAAGCCTAATTTTACTTTTGATTCCTCAAACATTACTACAAATGATATGAGCCCCCAAATTCAGTATGCCAAAGGCTCACACAACTTCATTTTTGATTGAGAAATCTTTTTTTATATAGGGACAGTGGTTCCCAAATTTGGTTGCATTTTGAAATCACCTGAAAAATTTACAAATATTGATACCTGGATCCCACCCCTAGAGATACTGATTTATTTGATCTGGGGTGTGGTCTGGGCATTGTGATTTTTAAAAAGCATCTGAAGGAGACTTTTTTAGAAGAGCCTCAGTTCATGGATTTCCTGACACAACCCAAGAATGAAATCCAGGAAAGAAGGAAAGCTTCTAGATTTCTCTGTAATTCCAAATATTTTAAAGTATTTTCATATCTTTGATATTTTACTGTATACTTCATCCTGGGTTTTCTTTTCTTGGAAGGATCTAGTTTTATGTATCTAAGATCTAAGTTAAACTCAACTCAGATGAAAAGGTCGTCAAGATGACAAGTGGGGTAAAGTGTAAGAAACATTCCTTAAAATGTAGCAAGCTACACAAACGTGAGATACAATTATTGTTCGTCCAAGTGAGCCATACAGGACCAAAGGCCATTTGTATATTACAAAATGCCTTCAAAAAAATTCTTAGTAGCAAACAAAATTCACTCAAAATGTGTCCACTCTTATTTGGGAGACATCGTGCCTTCATCGTCAATCATTCTCGCTTGCAGGACAGAGAATTTCAATTTCCAAGCCTGCCTGAAAGTTCTACCAATTCTAATACCTACAGCTTGAAGGAAAACAGAATCCTGTTGTCACTCACTAGTTTACATTTACCTGTTCAGATCCCTCCAGAACAAAACTCTTATGCAGAGCCACACCCATGTAAGGTTTTCATTTGTTTTCTATCAAGTTCTCACAGGTGGAACTTCTTTGCTTTGCTTGCATGCTGAATTGTGAAAGGTAACAAAGGCAACATAGAACAATAGTGACAAATGAGGAATTACTGAAAAAGAAATACTTAAACAAACAAACAACAAACAAACAAAAAACACCAGCAAGAAAAGGCTCTTGAACTAGGCTAAGAGTAAGGACTAGAAACCCTGCCTGTATCAGTGGCTCCTCATTGGCATCTTGCTGGGTGCTCCCAGAACCCTGTTCTCCTGAGTCATCCCTCCCTTCACCCACTGTGGATCTTGGGTTTCCTGTCACTTGATTACTTAAGCTCTTTGAAAGGGTTGTTTTTCCCTACTTTGCCCCAGGCTGTTGGGTTTGCATTTGGAGTAGGTTCTCTGAAGCAGTGAGGCTGGTGTTATCATTCAGCACCCCTATTTAAAGGCTCTTAATTCCTCCTGTTTAGTCTGGCTCATTGGGTGTTGCCCATAAAAAGTTTAGCTTTTGTAATCACAATTAGAGCAGGGTGGTGTGACTGATCAGCCAGTTCACTGCAGCTCTATCTTCTGTGATGTGAGTCAGTTTCAACATTAGCTTTGTGCTCACATGTCGCTCCCTACTCTCTAATATTCAAGTCTGTGTTTGTTCCAGACTGTAGATGGTAAAAAAAAAAAAAAAAAAAAAAAAAAAAAAAAGCCTGTTGGTTTTCATTCTAAAAACATGTTCTATACTCCCTCTCGGGAGTGGAACTAACTCCACAGGAATTTGGAGAAATTCCCACAGTGCTAGCTCACTATACAGAGTTTCCCTGGCAGGGAAGTCATTTGTTCCCTCATTTTGAGAAAGTGTACTGATAATAAAATTAGTTCAGGTCAACACACACGTACTGAATGTTTACAATGTGAAAATCACTTTTTATGTTTCTTCTTCTTCTTCTTCTTAATTAATTAATTAATTTGATACAGAGAGAGAGCAGGGGTGGGAGCAGAGAAAGAGGGAGAGAGAGAATCCCAAGCAGGCTCTGTGCTGACAGCACAGAGCCCGACTCAGGACTCAAACCCACCAACCATGAGATCATGACCGGAGCCAAAATCAAGAGCCAGCCGCTT
Organism: Felis catus; assembly: GCF_018350175.1. Lineage (NCBI taxonomy): Eukaryota > Metazoa > Chordata > Mammalia > Carnivora > Felidae > Felis > Felis catus. The sequence continues at coordinate 26,473,228 of NC_058371.1, forward strand.
AACCCACTGAGCCACCCAGGCGCCCCATCATGTATCATTGTTTTAAAGTATGATTTATTTTAGAGCAGTTCCAGATTTCAGAAAAATTGCAAAGATCATAGTATTCCCATATATCCTACACCCAGTCTTCCCTATTATTAGCACATTGCATTAGTATATTTGTTACAATTAATGTAATAATGTATCAGTGATAATATATCAATGATTCATCAACCCATACATTGTTACTAAGTAACATTCATGCTTTATTCATATTTCCTTAGTTTTTACCTAATGCCCTTTTTCTGTTCTGAGATCTCATCCCAAATACTTTCAATTATCGCATATTGTTGGGCTCTTTTATTTGGCCCCTTGTTCTTTGACATGCTCTTTCATTGTGTGTGTGTGTGTGTGTGTGTGTGTGTTGAAGTATTTCCTTAATTCCTTAATTTCTGGAACTACAACATATTCCAGATTCATCTTGTACATTTCATACCCCAGTCCTAGAACCAGCCATTTCACTAAGGAACCCTGATTGCTTTTATTGGAGAATGGTAATAGAAATCAGGATCTGGGGCACCTGGGGGGCTCAGTTGGTTAAGCATCCAACTTCAGCTCAGGTCATGATCTCAGTGTTCATGAGTTCAAGCCCCAAGTGGGCTCTGTGCTGACAGCTCAGAGCCTGGAACCTGCTTCAGATTTGTGTCTTCTTCTTTCTCTGCCCCTCCTCCACCTGAACTCTGTGTGTCTGTGTGTGTCTCTCTCTCTCTCAAAAATAAATAAGCATTAAAAAAAATTTTTTTTAAATTTTTTTTTCAACGTTTATTTATTTTTGGGACCGAGAGAGACAGAGCATGAACGGGGGAGGGGCAGAGAGAGAGGGAGACACAGAATCAGAAACAGGCTCCAGGCTCTGAGCCATCAGCCCAGAGCCTGACGCGGGGCTCGAACTCACGGACCGCGAGATTGTGACCTGGCTGAAGTCGGACGCTTAACCGACTGCGCCACCCAGGCGCCCCAGCATTAAAAATTTTTTTAAGTAATCAGGATCTGGATGATGGATAAGCTCATTGTTATTGGAATGTCTTTGCTTCTCAACTGAAAGAGAAAGGGACTATGTGCAAATACTAAACCATGTATTTACACATATGCATGAATATGTCTATATGTAACTATTCGTATCTATATTAAGCTAAACATGAGTTCATATAGATATCTCCAGTCCATTAGTACATGGATCATTCTAGTCTCCTCCCCTTGCTCCAGCAATGAGTTACTGGACTCCTACCATCACCATCCCTTTATTTGATTGTTCGGTTTCAGTATGCATATATAACAGTATCCAATTGTTGTTAATATGTACCCCTGTGGCAGGCAACTTTATCAACTAGTTTGTTCTGGATGGCCATGGTCCTGGTATCATTCAACGATTCTGTTCCTGAGGAAGAAGGGGAGAATCAATAAGGGAACACAGTTACTGGTCTCCACTATAGAATGCATTGAAGTGACTGGTCACAAAGGAGAAAAATACAGTGGCCTTGTTTTGAATTTTCGTTGAGTTTCCATGAGAAAGTCAGTTGTTTTCTTCCTCAGACACAACCTTTTGACACAATGCTTGTTTCTTTCTTGTGCTATAGCACCAGTTCCAGCTTCTTTCAGCTTCCACAGCCACCAGCCATCGCTAACAGGAGTCGGGGAGCAACCCCAATGAGCACATTATAAACTGAGAGGTGGGAGGACACAGCAGGGCAATGAGGTGGTGAGGGAGGGCTACATAGAACCAATGGCCAGCTGTTGGGCAGCTGAAGCGAGGAGCAGAGATTGCAAATGGGCGCTGACTGATCTAAGATATGAGTACAACACGGAGAAAGAAACATGGATGGTGGGATGGGCTTTGCCGAATGACCATTAGTGAGGCCCCATCCACAACTTTGGTCGGTGCCCCTTCAGCGATATACTATCAAATCGGTTGTCAATGTGCCGTTTTTCACTCAGTGGCAGTTGGCAATTCTAAAAACAAACCTTCCATACCCACTCTCCAAACCTGATCTGATAATCGTAGGGCGTGTTATGCCAATGCATGGGAAAATGCAAGCAACTCTACGCAGGGGAAATCTCACATCTTCCCCATCATATGAGAACACACAGAGATTAAGATTCTTGAAAAAAAGACAATGACACAAGTCGCAAAGCGGGTCTTGGAAAGTCACTCTTTTGGGTTTGAATCCTAGCCCTGTCACTCAACAGCTATGCAACCCTGAGTAAATCATTTGCTGTCCTTTATATTAAATTGATATTAAAATACTAAACCATTAAAGATAATTCGTTAAAACAATATCGAAACGATGTATTTTATTAATATTTAAAATGATATGCGACAAAACCAGTAGAATTTTCCAGCCCAAAGAGAACACGTTAATGTGTGCAAATCTACAGATCCTTTAGGTAGCCAAGGGATCCCAGGATGGAATGCAAAGTGTACCAAAACTATCTATATCACAATTGTTGAAACAAGCCCACGGTGGTGAAGCGGGTGAGGTCAGGGGAAACAGTGTTAACCTAAGTGACTTTGGAAATGTGTGGAGTGTGGCAAACTACAGGCAAAAGAGAGTGTTTGTTCGAGCTGCTCAAGCTGGGAGTGGAATGTGAAACTTCTTGTTAGCTTCCTAAAAATGGCGGGGGTGGGGGTGCCCTTCTCCTCACTTTTTGTCTTTCCTCCTGGGAAAGATAGGACTCGATGCTGGGGTAGACAGTCATCTTGGACATGAGACGGAAGACAGGGACAAGAAAATAGAAGAAGCCTATCTTTTTCTCACAATTGTGGAGCCACCACACCAGCTGAGTTTCCGTAGAATGAAAGAGAAACTTCCCCCTTGGTTAACTCACTCTTAATTTGAATTTCCTGTCACAGGTAAATCTAATCCCAACTAATACAGGTTTTACTTGTACCTTTTTCTCACTGCTTTTTATCCCCCCACCAATTCCTGGATCGCTTAAAAAAAAAAAAAAGAAAGAAAAAGAGAGAGCACATGACTTTTCATGATATAACTCCCTTGCAAGAACTTTCTGAGGTCTTCAGCACCTAATTCCAGTCAATGAAAGGGTTGCATAAAGTGGACTCTTGTCCACAAAAAGATTATGCCCTTGCATGGAATACTAATTGATCAGGAGCATTATTTGTATTAACTCATCATCCTCACAAAGGAGTTATTTAAATGGCCAAACAGTATACACTGAGCTTTAGTTTTGTTTACATCAAAAGTATATACTTACTGAATTTGGGGAGAGACACAAAGAAGTATAACCTTTAAAAATGGAAAGGTTAGGTACTGACAGTCTCAGATCTCTCTCTGTCCCCTCCCTGCTGGACTTTTGATATTCCACTGGATCTGGGAATTGTAAGTCTGTCCAAAGAATAACAGAGCAGGGGATGCCTGACTGGCTCATTCGGTAAAGTTGCAACTCTTGATCTTGGGGTTGTGAGTTCAAGCCCCACGTTGGGTGTAGAGATTATTAAAAAAAAAAAAAAAAAAGGAGTGCCTGGCTGGCTCAGTCAGTTGAGGGACTGACTCTTGTTTTCTGCTCAGGTCATGATATCAGGGTCTTGGGATCGAGGGCCACCTCGGGCTCTGTGCTGAGCATGAAGCTGCTTGAGAGTCTCTCTCTCTCTCCTTCTGCCCTGCTCCCACATGCACATGCTCTGTCTCTCTTTCTCTTGCTCTCTCTCTCAAATTAAAAATAATTATTTTTTATTTATTTTTTAAGTTCTTAAAATCTATTTATTTTGAGAGAGAGAGAGAGAGCACACGAGAAGGGAGGGGCAGAGAGGGAGAGAGAGAAAGAATGCCAAGCAGCCTTCATGCTCAGCACAGAACCCCACGTGGGGCTCCAATCCACGAACCATGAGGTCGTGACCTGAGCCTAAGTCGAGAGCCCGTCACTTGACCGACTTAGCCACCCAGGTGCGCCCCAAAATAAAAAATAGAAACAATAAAAAACCAGAATCTTAAAAAAAGAAAGAATGCTAGAACGAAAAGGAAGATGGTGGTTAATAGTTGCTAGGTGTCCTATTCAAGATGGTTACCTAGCAACAGTTGGAGCCAGTCGCTACAAGGAGTCGTGCCAGTGGCTTAGAGTGGAAAAGCTTACTAGGGCCACATATTTGCTCCACTGAACATCTTGTCTGCATGGTTTTCAAAATAAGAATCCGCTTTTGGGTTACATGGGCTGATGCATAACTGACCATCTGTGGTAGTGGTCTTATCTCACCTTCTGGCAGGGTGGACGCGCTCACTTTGTTCATAGAAAACCACTCATGGTGTGAAAAACATCAGACAGTATTTGAAGCCAAAACCAAAATCTCTTTCAAAGTTCTTAGGTGCCAGGGAGAGCAGCTCTGTGAATACAAAGATTAAAGGGGGGAAAAAAAAGTCCACTTTAAACCCACAGGATAAGTTTTAAGAGTTTAAATCAATACTAAATTCAAAAATTTGGGGTGCCTGAGTGGCTCAGTTGGTTAAGCCTCTGACTCTTGATTTCAGCTCAGGTCATGATCTCACGGTTCATGGGATCAAGCCCCACGTTGGGCTCAGTGCTGACAGTGTGGAACCTGCTTGGGATTCTCCCCTTCTCCCTCTGCCTCTGCCCCTCCCCTGCTCTCTCTCTCTCAAAATCCATAAACATTTCAAAAAATTATTTTTGCTTAAGTATCATTCTAAGAACACTCTAACCCAGCCTCTCAAGTTGTCATCTGTTTATGACCAGTTCTAGAAAACTAAGACAAATACCTATAAAAAGAGAAATGCAGGATGTATTATAGGGCTTAGGGTATTTGATATCTATATTCTATCATTAAGCTTCACCTTTATTTCCTTTGTGTTAAGCCAAGCCCCTCTCCTTGTTTACAGATATTTTCTGTCTATATTTCAAAATTGTGAAAATATTTCATCCATATGATTACTTTGTAGTCTTTGGAGCTCTAATATTGCAAAAGCAAAGATCCTCAATAGAGTTTAAATATACATCAGAAGGCCGCTTAGGTGGCTCAGTCGACTTGGGCTCAGGTCATGATCTCACGATTCATGGCTTCAAGCCCCGCATCGGGGCAGACCCTGCTTGGGATTGGTGCTCTCCCTCTCTCTGCCCCTTCCCCCACCTCAAAGCAAATAGATAAACATTTAAAATAAATAAATAAATAAACAAACATCACACATGCTATATGGGTTAGAAATGAAATGTCTATTAAAAATAAAATTCACAAGGACTTAGATATTTGTATACCAAGGTTTATAACAGCATTATTCCCAATAACCAAAAGGTGGAAAGACCCAAGTGTCCGTGAACAGATGAATGGATAAACAAAATGTCACATACATATTTAAAATAGGGCCGCCTGGGTGGCTCAGTCGGTTAGGTGTCCACTTGTTGGTTTTGGCTCAAATCATGATCTTACAGTTTGTGGGATCGATCAAGCCCCACATCTGGCTCCGTGCTGACAGCACAGAGCCTGCTTGGGAGTCTCTCTCTCCTTCTCTCTCTGTCCCTCTCCCGCTCACACTCTCTCTCTCAAAATAAACTTGAAAAAAATAGAATAATATTCAGCCCTAAAAAGGAATGAAATTCTGATGTGTGCTCCAACACGGACGAACCTTGAAGACATTATAGTGATTGAAACAAGCCAAATACAAAAGGACATATATTGTTGATTTCACTTTATATGAAATACCTAGAGTAGTCAAATCTGTAGAAACAGAAAGTGGAATGGAGGTTCCCAGGGGTTAGAGGAATGGGGAATGAGGAGTTATTGTTTAATGGGCACAGAGTTTCAGTTTTAGAAGATGAGAAAGTTCTAGAAATGGATGGTGGTGATGGTTGCACAACACTGTAAATGTAGTTAGTGCTGATCAACTGTAAAGCTAAAAAGGGTTAAATAGTAAATTTCAGTTATGTATATTTTACCACAATAAAAAAAAATCAAATGCATTCAGGCCAAATATGAACAATGCTCGGATGTTTCCTTGTGTTCCAGTGTCCTAATGGGACATAATTATAGGGGGAGAAAAATGAAAAATCTGCTCTGGGTATTGTATAATGTGCATCCGTGTACAGAATAATGAACCATCTTATCAAAAGAGCAAAATCCTGCCTTGATTCTTGCTACAAATTCTAACATCGGTTGAACCAGATCTTTTTTCTTTTTTTTTTTTTAAGTGAAAGAATGATTGTTTTGAAGGAAGAAGGGGCTGGCAATGTGTGTTGTAACAAATATCCATTGTGTTGTTTCTTGCTGGCCTTTTTCCTTCTACGGCCAGACATTTCTTAAACGTGTGTATCCTGAAGAATTAAATAAAATACATTCAAAAGTGAGCAAGACTTGAAATTATATTTCGTTATTGCTTCCCCTAAGCAGAACTTTCATAAACCGTATGTGGCTTTTACGACTGAACCTGTTCAGAAGTGTGGGCACAATATTGGATTTTGCTTGTTTTCTCATCTGTGCCCTAAACTGAGTCTGGCGGTAACTGTTACCCAGAGACACTGCTATTTTAATTATAGTGTCGTGATTTATCATGATTGACCGCAAGTGAAGACCAAATTAGACTTAAAAAAATTTTTTTTTTAATGTTTATTTATTTTTGAGAAAGAGAGAGACAAACAGAACGCAAGCGGGGAAGGGCAGAGAGAGAGAGGGAGACACAGAATCCGCAGCAGGCTCCAGGCTCCGAGCTGTCAACACAGAGCCCGACGCGGGGCTCGAACTCACAGACCGTGAGATCATGACCTGAGCCAAGTCAGACACCCAAACGACTGAGCCACCCAGGTGCCCCCAAGACCAAATTAGACTTTTAGGCTCTTCCGAATCACAAACTTACAATGTGTATTTTTAATAAACAAGGCTAATTTCATTTAAAAGCATGATTTTTAGGGGTGACTGGGTGGCTCTGTTGGTTAAGCGTCCGGCTTCGGCCCAGGTCATGATCTCGCAGTTCGTGAGTTCAAGCCCCGCGTCAGGGTCTGTGCTGGCAGCTCAGAGCCTGGAGCCTGTTTTGGATCCTGTGTCTCCCGCTCTCTCTGCCCCTCCCCAGCTCATGCTCACATTCTGTCTCTGTCAAAAATAAACAAACTTAAAAAATTTTTTTTAAAGCATGATTTTTATTTTTTGTTATACATCAGTATACGTATTGGTGTGTCAGTAATGAAGTGCATCTGTTACAGAAAATCAGGAAATACATGTAGGCCTAATAAATACTAGGGGCCCGTAGGGTGTAAAGGTCGCATGGAATTCTATCAAAGAAGCCTGGCAGACTGGCATGTCACCTCTGTGCTGTGCTGATTCTGTTCCCTTTGCTGCACCCCATGTCCTTACAGGTGCACCCCCCCAGCCTTCTCTGGGCTGCTTTATTCTCCTAGGGGCCACTCTTGTACTGTGTCACCCAGATTTCCTGCCTTCTGGGTGTGTACGGCCAATGGAAGGACTGGCCAACCCCGCATGTCCAGTGTCCCAAAGAAGTAATTACTTCCCTGCGGAAATACAGTGTCTTATTTGGGGTTCTTTCAAAAGCAGATCTTCAAACAAGGACTTGAATGCAAGTAGTTTATTTGGGAGGTGATCCCAAGAAACAGGGGCATAGAAGTGAGAGGGAGAAACATGGAAGAGAAGAAAACAAACAACAGTGTATTATCAAGTCAGTCACTCTCCCGGACAACCGAGGTTTAATCTTTGTGTTGGAATTGGGGGTGTAGCAGGCAGGCAGATGTGAATGCCACTGGTTTGGCCACCCCAGATGATCTTCCTGTCTGTATGGGAACACAGGACATCAATATGATTGGCGTATATGTGCAAAGAGCAGAGACCCTATGTCATAGGGAGTCTCAAGGTTTTGCTGTTTGATAAGGACGCCGATGAACATAGCTTCAATGATTGGGATAAATAATCCTAGAAGTATTCAGTGTTTAAGGAGTTTTACCAACACACACACATATAATATATATACACACACCCGTGGAGAAAAACACTTTGTTTGAACAGAGCAACTATGCGCAACTTGCCATGGTCTTTCCAATCTTGGTCTATATACATACGGTTTTTAAACCATTGTGGTCAACATGTTGAATATTTCATGAGTGACCTCAGACAGACCATTTCAGTTCCTCTCGTCTGGTTTTTACCAGCAGATGGAGAGAATTTCTTCTATTGCACAGGGCTATTGTAAAGAATAAATGAGGCAGTGTAACATAAAGCCAATTTGTAAACTCCACAATGTGTAAAATTATGAGGCATAATACTCACACATGATTGCTTCTTGCATGCTTTTTTCTATATCAGTTCTAATGGTCACATATGATTCTAACTGCTTCTTGGCCATCATAAATAAAGTTGATTATAAACATCTCTGCATGATTAGCATTTTTTCCCTTCTGAAGTATTTCCTTAGGATGAATTCCTGGAAGTGGAATAACTGGGTCCAAATAGTTGGAACATTCTTCTTTAGATGATATACATCTTCTTAGTCCAAAAAAAACCGCAAAACCAAAAAACAAAAAACCACTTCAAAACCAAAAAATGAGTTAATTATGATGCACCACAGTTCAGATGAATTAAAAACTAAATTTAATCCTGGTGGTGATAACAACTCAGCGCATATAAAACCATCTCATCATAATTTTCAAATCAATTTTCTCCAATCCTGGAAGATGTCTTCCAAAGGCTAAAAAATCCTCTTTTTGGAATGTGGCAGGATAGCGTATGAAATTCAAGGATCGTGACCTGGTAACATTCTTTTCCAGTTTTAGCAACCTCTGTTTACAAGAGACCCAGTTTTTGAAGGATAAATTTCTTCCCATCCAGGGCTTCAGGCACCTTTTTGTTCAGTTGATTTAGATACAGAGCAAAGTAATTCTGGTAAAGAGTGATTTAGTACACAGATTCTAGGTTACATTTGGGGAGATGAATTCTGTGTTGCATGTATATAAAATATGAAAATATATTCTTCATGATCTGTTCCAATTTTCTGGAAGTATTATCTTAATATTTATAAAGTATATGCAGATTCCTAGACTCCTGAACTATAAATGCTCTTACCAACTATTATCTGCTACCATTTGTGGAGGCTTAAACGCTCAGATTGGCAAGAGTTCTCTCTGCCTAAAAGATTCTTTTTGGAATTGAAATGTTGCTTTCCTCTGGGCCATTTCTTTAGGGACGCCTGCAAGAATCAAAGAGAAATATCTGACCAAACTCATACGGTTCAGCAAAAACTTTCCCTATGTTTCAGGGGAATACTTACATCATTAATCAAGGGACCAATGTCACTGATCATTAAATGATTAGCTCTACAATCATTTTGTTTCTCCAGATACTTTTGAAAAATGCCTTGAGAGGGAGTTGAGAAGAGGTATGATAGAAAAGTACTGGCTAAGAGGTAGATTTGATTTATCGTGTCAGCTTTGCCACTAACTAGCTATCTAACCAGATCTAAGTTATTTCACCTACTTGAGCTTTAATTTCTTCAACTACAAGGTTGAATCGAACAAACATTCTGTGATGCTGTATGGAGCCCAGGCCTTTCTCCCCAGCCCCGCTCAGGACGTAGTAATCTTCTGAATCTTCTGGGGGCCAAATAACTAAGAAAAGTCTTCCAAATGTATCATTGCTGTTGCATTGCATTTGTGTGGGTGTCGGTGTCCGTGGAGGGGTGGGTGAGAAGAGAGATCTCCATGTCTCTGCATACCAGGGGCTGAACAACAGGTTGAAAAAAAAAAACAAAACAAAACCCACTGTGCTCTGCTGTGTTTGGGCAAACAGGAATCAGGCCACCTTGACCTCGTGGTCCCACAGAGACTGCCAGGAAGCCTGCAAAGTCCATCCAGTGCTGCTGAGACAGCATGTTTGGCGTAGCCGAGGGGAAGCTAGAAGGAACAGGGCAGAGAGGTAACGCCAGAAAGGGCCGAGGGTGCGGCATGTACTAAGTGCTGAATTAACATCAGCTTTGTTGTCATCATAGCACTCTCAGAAATCCCTCCATTCGCCAGTGGAATTATCTAGGAAGGGAAGAAAGCCCTGTAACTAACTTCACTTCCGGTTCATTAATACTTAAAAAAAAATTGCAATACTTCTCCTTGTTGTTAATAAGGCATTAACGTCCCTTGCAGATTCAGATTCCGGCAGTTGTTTATTTAGGTGTTCCCTCTGTGTTTCTCGGGCATTGCTGTTGAATCCCAGGCACGCAGGTGGATGAACAAGGTACGGTCGTGAACGTGGAGGGGAAGCAGGTGCCAGGGCGGCCGGGTCCGCCTGCGCTTCCTGCCCCGCGTCCCAGGCCCCGGTGGCGTCCAGCCGACCTAGCAGCTTGGCCGGCCTGCTCTGTGCGCCTCTGAACAAGCCCCTCACAGCCACGCTCTCATCCATCCCTGAAACCTCTCTGCCCCTGCCTGCTGGTCTAGGTGTGTGGCCCTCTGCTTCTCCCCACGGCCCTGTGGGCCCTCAAGGACCGCTTGCCCCCTTCCAGTTGCCCCTCCCCGGCTCTCTGCCCAGAAGGTTCTTGCCCTACTCGCTGGCCTAGTAAACGTGTCCACCTGCCACCCTTCGAGACTCAGCTAGAATGTCTCTTCTAGGTACTGTATTGCTTCCTCCTTTGAGTCACCTCACACCCAAGAAAATACTATACACACAGGACGCTGGGAGTTTCTTGGGGTCATTATTATTATTTTGATTTTTATATTTTGAGCATAATACCAGGCAAATGGGTGCTCAGGAAATGCTGAATACGTATTGAGACCTGCGTTTCAATAAGCTCAGCTCCAATTCCTGTTTAGAACAAGGTGGGGGAAGGGGTTTAAATGACACAGACGTTTTTTGAATAAAAAAACAGGTTTGTAAACTGACATGGGGGGATTTATATTAAACCATGTTTGCAGGGGTGCCTGGGTGGTGCAGTGGGTTAAGCGTCCGACTCTTGATTTTGGCTCAGGTCATGATCTCACGGTTTGTGAGTTTGAGCTCCAGGTCGGGGCTCTGCGCTGACAGTGTGGAGCCTGCTTGGAATTCTCTCTCCCTCTCTCTCCCTGCCCCTCCCCGACTTGGGCTCACTCTCTCTCACACACAAAATAAATAAACTTTAAAAATAACTAGAGCATGTTTGTAAAATGGGACCAGATGACCTAGAATCCCTTTCAGTTTCAAAGATATTCTCTAAGAGGAAATTCCCTCAACTCCCCGCCCCCAACACCCCACCCCATGAATTTCTTTTGTACTTTCTATCAACCATTAATCTATTTAGGTTAACAAGTTACTCTTTTAAAGTCTTTATTCCCTGCTAGGAAGGCTGAGCCATGTTTACCCCTTCGCGCACATTTCTCTAAATAAAATTCCTCCTACAGAGAGCTATGTTCTGGGGATGGTGAGTGGCGGACAAGCACATTTTGAAGGGGAAGGCTCTTTCCTGGCATCTGAATCACATCCCTAATGCTAATTAGTGCTCCTGAGCTGTAAACCACTCTTGGCCCAAATTCCTGGCCCGTGCAAAGCCAGTCTCTGTAGTGTAGAGAGCCTGGGCATCCTTGCCAGACAAAGCTAGTTTTAAATCCTGGCTGTCACTTGCTGGCTGTCTGACTTTGGGTAAGTTGTCTAACTTAGCAGAGCTTCTATTTTCTCGCCCGTAAAATGGTGATAACAACAGTAAAAGCCCCATAAATTGCTAAGAGCGTTAAATGAAATGATGCGGCTAAGGTTGTCGTATAGCACAGAAGTGGTAATTACTGTATTTCTGCACGACTCTGGGCTCCCTAGCCTTCCTAGGAGTGGGTGTGGATCGGTGGGTTATTGAGTCTTGCTCTGAATTGGGGATGCTGGGGGCCGGGGGGGGTGGTTTTGGTCATGGGACAGGAGGCCTGGGGGATACTCAGGTATGGCACAACATGGAACCCTGAGGTGTCATCTGCTGGGGCTGCAGCATTCCCAAAGATCCGGGACAACCATAATCCACAGCCTGAGTGAGGGGGTGCCGGCCGATTAGATTCGGGGGTCTACTCCCTTTTCCAGTTAAAGCGGATAAATCTTTCCCAATTCTAGCTCTCTGAACTAGGGAACGCCACTGCATTTTCTAGAGCTGTAAAACACACAGAAACTTTTCTTTTCGACATGAAATCAAATACCAGAATCAGTTTTGCATCTGTAAATAACCTTTCTCCCTTTTGGAAGTGGAGCCCATGGAGGATTATCTCAATTTATCTCTCAAAGTAGGTTAATTCTGAGCAGCTACCCCTGAGCCCCATCTCACACATGTCGAGTGATGATCTCTGAGATGGGCATGGAGAAACTATGTTAAATCACGTCCTCCACGTAATCCCGATGCACCCTGAACGCTCGCTTCTTCCAGTGTGCAACCTGGGGAGCCGTTATCGGCATCACCTAGGAGCTTAGAAGAAAAGCAGAACTTCAGGCCTTGCCCCAGACCTAACCAGTCTGCATTTAAAAACAAACAAACAAACAAACAAACAAACAAACAAACAAAAAACTGTGCTAAAATACACACAGCACAAAATTTATCATAACTTTTTTTTTTACCATCTTAACTATTTTTTTTTTTAATTTTTTTTCAACTTTTTAAAATTTATTTTTGGGACAGAGAGAGACAGAGCATGAACGGGGGAGGGGCAGAGAGAGAGGGAGACACAGAATCGGAAACAGGCTCCAGGCTCTGAGCCATCAGCCCAGAGCCTGATGCGGGGCTCGAACTCCCGGACCGCGAGATCGTGACCTGGCTGAAGTCGGACGCTTAACCGACTGCGCCACCCAGGCGCCCCCCATCTTAACTATTTTTAAGGGTGCCTTTCTGTAAAGTGCCTTCACATTGTTATGCAAGCAGTCTCCAGAACTCTTTCCCTCTTTCAAACTAAAACTCTATACCTATTAAAACAAATTTCCGTATTTCCCTCTGGCACAACTCAGCATCTGCATTTTGTTTTATTTTATTATTACTTTTTAATGTTTTATTTATGTTTGGGAGAGAGAGACAGGGTTCAAGCAGGGGAGGGGCAGAGAGGGGGAGACACAGAATCTGAAGCAGGCTCCAGGCTTCAAGCTGTCAGCACAGAGCCCGACGTGGGGCTCAGACCCATGAACTGCGAGATCATGACCTGAGCCAAAGTCAGATGTTCAACCGACTGAGCCACCCAGGTGCCCCAGCAGAATGTGCATTTTAACAAGATCTCCAGGTGGCGCTCTCTCTAAATAAATAAACATTAAAAAAAAAAAAAAAAAAGATCTCAGGGCACCTGGGCATCTGACTTAGGCTCAGGTCATGATCTCAAGGTTCGTGGATTCAAGCCCCTGCATTGGGCTCTGTGCTGACAGCCCAGAGCCTGGAGCCTGCTTCGAATGAATTATGTGTCTCCCTCTCTCTCTGCCCCCCCCTTCTCGCGCTCTGTTTCTCTATGTCTCTCAAAGGTGAATAAATTCTAAAGAAAAAAAAAATTAAGAAAAAAAGATCTCCAAGTGGTTCATATGCCTATTAAAGATAGAGAAGCACTGCCCTAAATATGAGACTGTAGGTAATAAAATCAGGAGCCCTAGAGAGTTTACTGAAGCAACCACACCTCCTGCGTGGACGAGGCAATGGAAAGCAGCCAGCAGAACAATGACAAATCCCTCTAGACAGTTGTGATGCATGCTCAAGTCTGAGAACCACTGTTCTATACTAGAACCATCTGAGAACTTTAAAAATTCATGACTGAGACCCATGCCAAACCAGCTCACTCTAGTCCTTAGAGGCAGGGCCCAGGCATCTGTATTTTTTAAATCGCCCAGTGATTCTGATAACTTAGGTTTCAGAGCCACTGATCTGGAGGGATGAAAGAGGTTAACAGGATAAAGTGGACTTCACTACAGTGTGCGGCCATTAGAGGGGAATAATGGCCTCAGGGAAGGCATCCTAACTGTGACTCCATTTTAGATCTGCCCAGCTACCCTGAAATGAGTGATTGCTCTGGGGAGCCTAAAAAAAAAAAAAAAAGCTGTGTTTGTGAAAAGATATAGTTATCTTACTAGAAGCTCTAACACTTTAGATGCAAAAACCCCTCCCCCTCCCCTCCCATTGCTTGCCATTATTTCCTATCGTGGTGCTTTGTTTATTTTCTTACTGGCGTTTACCACAATTAGCAATGATCGTTGAGAGTGCTTCCCCTCACTACAGCTAAGGCTCCATCTGTGCAAGAGCCAGGTTCATGGCTCCTGCTCCCCCCTCCCTCTCAGAGGCCCTTGATAAATATTTGAGTGAATGAAATACATGTACTAATCAACCCTGCTATGCCACCAAATCACTTCTCAACCCGTGGCCACAGACCAACTGAGGGTAATAGAGAAAGAGGGGAAGGGCACCTGGGTAGACCAGTGGGTTAAGCGTCCCACTCTTGATTGTGGCTCAGGTCATGATCTTTTGCTTTGTGAGTTCAAGCCCCACCTCGGGCTTTGTGCTGACAGTTCATAGTCTACTTGGGATCCTCTCTCCCTCTCTCTCTGCCCCTCCCCTGCTTGTGCGTGCTCTCTCTCTCTCAAACTAAATAAAAATAAAATATTTAAAAGAGAAAGGGGAGCGGTCTTCTGACTGAAAGGGACTGCTGAACTGTCAGGATTTAGGCAATGATATGGTGATGGGGGGGAATGGGGATCTGCACTGAGCAGTCAAGGTCAGTGGTGGTGAGTTTCCCAGGTGGAAGACACCCATGCAGGTGGCAGTGCAGACTGATTCATTGGGTGAAGTTAGAATTCTTAGATGGATAATAGGGACTTAGAGCTGATGACATCTGAATATATAAATGTGACCTCGTCCGGAACGTCCCAGCTGGTGAGGCTTGGTAGACAATGCATTTATGCAGCCCTCCATGAAGAATTCTGTACTGAAACAGCATAGATTTTGGAACAGACCTGCATTCAAATCCTGCTTCCTCTCCTGACTGGCTGTTCAACCATGGAAAATTACTTGGGTGTACTTTAGCTTCCTCATCTGAGAACGGGATAGCAATATTTACCCTGTAGTTTATGTACAGCACCTGGTACAGTGCCTGACACATAGAAGTGCTCGATAAATGTTAACTCCCTGATCTGCAGTCTGGATCTCCTTACCCATTCTTTTTTTTTTTTTTTTTAACATTTATTTATTTTTGAGAGAGAGACACAGAACGTGAGTGGGGGAGAAGCAGAGAGAGAGACACACACACAGAATCCAAAGCAGGCTCCAGTCTCTGACCTGTCCGCACAGAGCCCGATGTGGGGCTCGAACCCATTAACTGTGAGATCTTGATCTGAGCCGAAGTCAGACGCTCAACCAACTGAGCCACCCAGGTGTCCCTCCATACCCATTCTTTTTAAAATCCTTTTTTCCTGGGGTGCCTGGGTGGCTCAGTCGGTTGAGCTTGCGACTTCGGCTCAGATTATGATCTCACGGTCTGTGAGTTCCAGCCCCGCGTTAGGCTCTGTGCTGACAGCTCAGAGCCTGGAGCCTGCTTCAGATTCTGTGTCTCCCTCTCTCTCTGACCCTCTCTCAAAAATGAATAAATGTTAAAAATAAATAAAATCCTTTCTTCCTGTAGTCATACTCTTAACCGCCTATCACTAGAACCACACGCAGTCCCTTGTAGCACTTACGTTCCGTACCATGCGATGGGGAACAAAATCGCACACTGACTTGCGGACTGTCTTCCATCATTACATGGAGAGAGTTTTTGTATAGCGAATACATGAAAAGTTGAAGGATTTATTTAACTTATTTCCAAGTCCAAATGGAAGTGACTTTTGGAAAAAGAACCTTCTGTTATTTCTGTCCTCCAGCACTGAAAGCTGTAATGAGACACATAGAGCTGATACACACTTTCTGGATCTCGGTAGACGCAGTGGTTCAGAAAGAGAGCAGTGGTTGCTCCTTGAATATTCTGCACCTCCCATGCAAGCTCTCCACAAATACAGCCCATCCGTGCATTGCCGACACTGAATCCATCTGAGTTCTTATGATCTACTATACTGACTGGCACAGGTTTTACTCTTTTATAGTCAGATTTTTTAAAATGTTTATTTAGGGGTGCCTGGGTGGCTCAGTCGGTTAAGCGGCCAACTTCGGCTCAGGTCATGATCTCTCCGTCCGTGAGTTCGAGCCCCGCGTCAGGCTCTGTGCTGACAGCTCAGAGCCTGAAGCCTGTTTTGGATTCTGTGTCTCCCTCTCTCTGACCCTCCCCTGTTCCTGCTCTGTCTCTCACTGTCTCAAAAATAAATAAAATGTAAAAAAAAAATTAAAAAAAAAGTTTATTTATTTTTGAGAGAGAGAGCGAGGGAGAGCATGAGCGGGGAGGGGCAGAAAGAAGGGGACAGAAGATCCAAAGTGGGCTCCCGCAGTGACAGCAGCGAGCCCGATGTGGGCCTTGAACTCACAAACCCTGAAATCATCACCTGAGCCAAAGTTGGACTCTCAACCGACTGGCCCACCCAGATGCCCCTTTTAATAAGAATTTTATGTGCTTTAACTTTTAACAGAATTCAAAGTAACCGTATCATGAAAAGAGATACAGCATCTTTACATCATCATGATGTTATTTATATTAAGAAAATGGCAGAGAATGTAAATTTCTACCCCCAGTCGAATCTCCCCTTTTCCTTCAGTAACAGATGCCAAGTTTTTGGTTGGTACATTGAAGTCCAGTTAAAAAATGGCCTTTTTAAATCTCATTTGCAGTTGACTGTGTCAGATGACTGGGTAGTTGCCATAGAGATATAAGTAAAAGTATTGGGTGGTACTTCTGGGGGAACATCCTTATAAAGAGAGTGCTGTGTGTTTATTCGTCCTCCTCTGTTGCCAACCTGGAACAAGGATGAGATGGCTGGAGCAGCAGTTACCTTCTTAAACTATGTGTACGAGGCCAAACCTTGGAGACCGTAGAGCTGATAGCCAGAAGGACACTGAGTCCTTTACAAATTTGGAGCATCTTGCCCCAACAACCTCAAGCTGCTTACTTGTAAAACCCCTTTGCAAAAGAAGGTAGCCAACTGCTCTATGCTGAATATAAACTCTTACATTAGCTGAACCTAATTTGAACGTATGCAAGATATAGTTAAATTATACTTCTTTCACATTTAACTCACGTGCGTGAGATTTAATCACATATAATTAATGCACTGATTCCACAATGATGAAATAAGTTGTTGTCTACTGATTGTACTGAACTGCTGACTGAATGTAGCATTTTGACTTACAGTGAAAAATAAAAAAAGGTTAAGATGCTTAAAAAAGAGTAGCCGATCCAAAAGTCATTTTTGGACAGCAGTCAATAGCCCTAAGCTTCTCTGGACACCAAAGATTACTCCTTAAGGAAAACATATGCAAAGAAGCACCATGATGTAGTTAAAGTAAAAGAATTGCTATTGATTTGGTAGATTTTATGAGCAATTTTTATCTGTCTTAAGTTTTAAACAGATTTTAGACTCATTTATTGTGCTAGAGAATTTTCATCACTAATAAGAAATAGTCTTGTCCTAGAAACACGTATATGTAATTTTTTTGGTCTTTGCTTGTTGTTGGAAAATGAGCAGAGTAGGAGACAAACAGAGCTTGGAGACTAAGGAAGATATAACTTAGAGGGAAAGAAGTGGGAAATGATGATACTGGTCAGTAGGAAAAGTGAGAAAAGTAGAACTTGGAGGAAGATAATGATAGAGTGTGTCCCATTGGCTGGCTGGCATGATAGCTACTACTTGAAAAATGGATTTCTTGTACAAAACCCATGAATGATATCAATCGGAGAACAGGTATAGAAACACAGGGAAGGTTGTCCTGGGTTATGGGTGAGGGAAGGGATTGCTATAAAGGAATGGCATCCTATTATCTTTTGGATAATAGAAAAGCATAAAGTCTCTACACTCCAACAGCCCAAGATGACCACAGTTGGCCATAATAAAGTGTGTCATGTATGTAAATCTCAGGGAGTCGTTCAGGATTTGTATGTCACACTTGCACTGCTTTGGAGAACCTCTTTACAAAAAAAATACAAAATTAAGTTCATGGTCTTGGAAGAGATCCATGTAAGCAAGAGTTCCTGAGTTGTAAACTTTGTTAGCTTCACTGTAAACCCAACTCTAGTCATTATTTATATTGTACTTTATTTAAAAATTTTTTTTAATGTTTATTTCTTTTTGAGAGAGAGAGAGAGAGAGAGAGACCGACGGAACACGAGTGGGGGAGGGGCAGAGAGAGAGGGAGACACAGAATCTGAAACAGGCACCAGGCTCTGAGCTGTCAACACAAAGCCCTTCACGGGGCTCGAACTCATGAACCATGAGATCATGACCTAAGCAGAAGTCAGATGCTCAACCGACTGAGTCACCCAGGTACCCCTATATTTTAAAAAATAATCAAAACAGGGATCATAATATAAATACTCTTCTGTCAACTTGTTTCCCCTCAACTATACATCTTGGCTACCCATGCTTGTCAATACATATGATTCTAGTTCATCTTGTAAAATAATTTTGTGGTTATCCCAATATTCATTGTATACCCACTGAATGCTCTTTAAGTTATTTCCATATTTGAACCTCTCACTGGGAGATGCTTTACATTACAGAGCCTAGAACATGATAAGACCTTTATGAAGAAATGCTTGTCCAATTGGTGGGTTGTTCTGAGATGTGTGATGTCTAGGTTTGACGGGGTTAAAAGATGGTGATCTCTACTTTGAAGCTGCCCTTGGCCGGAGTTGTGAGAGGGAGAACGAAGCACCCCTATTCCTTCCTCCGCTGTCCTTCTTCTGTACAGCCTCCCTCTGGGCCACCTCCTCTGGGCCACCTCCCCTGGCTGTGGACTCCCAGCCTAGCTCTTAGTGAAGGATGATGAACCTCACTGAACAGGTTTGGCCAGAACCCAAGATGCCATTTCAGGAATATGCTCTAGATATCAAAGCACTTTTACCTTTATAGGGGAAGTTTCCTGAACATTCTTTCCCATGGATCAATGACAGGAAAGTCCCAAACCTAAGACTTGAAAGACAGTGGCAATCTGAGGATCTTGAGTTCATTAAGCTGTTGTATATTGGAAAAGCAGAGAATATTAAAAGTGAATGAAAATTTCACAAGATCAAGGAATGTGGGACTCTAGAAATAAGGTCCTCTTTATGTTCTTTTTTTTTAAATTTATGTTTATTTATTTATGTTGAGAGAGAGAGCAAGCAAAAGCAGAGGAGGGGCAGAGAGAGAGAGAGAGAGAGAGAGAGAGAGAGAGAGAAGATCCCAAGCAGGCTCCATATCATCAGCATAGAGCCTGACATGGGGCTGGAACTCATGAACTGTGAGATCATGATCTGAACTGTGATCAAGAATTGGATGCTTAACCAACTGGGCCACCCAGGGACCCTGGTCTTCTTTATGTTCTTGTGAGATAGGATGGATAATGAGTATATCTACTTAAGCTGGGTCAAAAAACATAATCAGTTCATTTGTTCTCAGAGACATTCTCTAGAAATAATAAGCAGACTCAAAGTACCACCAGCAAAAGAAGCAGTAGGTTTAAAATCTATCATCCCAATCAAGGCATAGAGTTTTGGTATTTTTAATGAGAAAATTTGTATGCCCACTTCCTTGGATAAATCCCTATGTGATTCATGAAAGATAGCAAAATATTAAGTCTATCAGTTTCTCCTTTTTCCAGCCGTGTGGTCTTCTAATATAAACTGGGACACTCTTCTCTATGGACTTAGGCATCTCCCCAGGCTCAGGAGAATCTAAGGGACCCAAGGACGAGTACTCAGCATGAAGGACAGTAGCTCCTTTCTACTTTCTCAGTTCTACACAGTTTTGCCAGGAGAAAGCTCTTGCTTCAGTAACAGTGCTCATGTGCCTGTCAAGCAGATTTCAGTGACCAGATCACACATCTATCCCATAGTTGCCTCCAGGTCCTTGAGTTCTCTGGGCATCTCTTTTTGGTATCCCAGTTTTTCTGGAGCTAGTACCCTTGGTGGACATTGGTTGTTCACTATTCGTCACTTGTCCTCATTTCCTAATTAGCGCTTACGTTGTTTTTCTGCTATTTTTACGGCTTTCCTATGAAGTCCTGACATTTCAGGAAAGCTGACCCCACCCGCAGCTCAAGAGGTGGACTCAGGTGGGCTCAAGGCCATCTGCCCATGGCAATCCCTTGGTCAGTTCATCTGTTCAGGGATGTGCCTGTGACTCAGCAATATCAAGGAGCATCTCAGTCTCCTGCTTGCTTATAAGGCAGGGGCTAAGGTGTTCTATTGCACTGGATGCAAGCTAAAGAACATTTAGTTCCGATTGTAGCTGGCAAAACTAGTTAAATATTCACCATTTTTTTCTGGATATACAGCTCGACCACATTTCCTGGCTCCCTTACAATTAGGTGTGGCCATGTGACTGAGTTTTAGCCAATGAAATGTGGCCAAATTGACGTCTTGCCACGACGTCTTGCCTGACCCCTCATGAGTGATCTTCCATTTTCTTTTCAATTTTTTTAACGTTTATTTTGATCTCTCTTTGAGAGAGAGAGAGAGAGAGAGAGAGAGAGAGAGAAAGCACAAGAAGGGTAGGGGCAGAGGGAGAGGGAGACACAGGATCCGAAGCAGGCTCCAGGCTCTGAGCTGACAGCACGGAGCCCGACGAGGGGCTTGAACTCACAAACCACAAGATCACGACCTGAGCCAAAGTCCGGCGCTCAACCGACTGAACCACCCAGGTGTCCCTGATCTTCCATTTTCTTTCCCTGCCTTCTTGCTGAATGGAGGACCACAGTGGAAGGAGCCTGAGTAAGCACTTGCAGCATATTCCCAAAGCGCTTGCTGGATAACTTCCCAGGACTACTGCTTGATGAGGAGCACTGGACTGAACACTTGCACGGGGAAACAAATTTGTACTGTGTGAAGTCACCACAATTTTGAAGTTATCAATGACAGTGTTAACCTTTCCTGATTAGTTCACTTCCTTACCTCTAAATCTTCCTTTTTATTACCCTATAAATCCTTTTTGTTGATTAAACATGTTTGGGTTGGGTTTTCTTCTTTTTTTAAGATATTATTTTATTTTATTTTATTTTATTTCATTTTGAGAGAGGGAGAGAGTGTGTGTGTGGGCAAGTGCACACACACACACACACACACACACACACACACACACACATAAGCGAGGGAGAAGAAAAGGGAGAGGTGGAGAGAATCCCAAGCAGGTTCCATGCCTGGTGCAATGCCAGAGATGGGGCTTGATCCCACAACCATGTGAGATCATGACCCGAGCCGAAATAAAGAGTCAGATGCTCAAACGACTGAGCCACCCAGACACCCTTAGGTTGGGCTTTTCTATTACTACTTAGAACATGGTAGCTGACACAGTTCCTGCCTTGCATCCCATCTTATGAGTGCACGGTGACTTTTTGGTTATGTTATTGTTGTTTATTTGATTCAGTTCATTTCTGGCATTCAATATCACCCAGCCTAAGGAGAGTGGAACTTGTTTGGTTAATAGCTTAACTAGCAATTTTGGTTAGGAGCTCAGCCTACTTTCTTCATTCATGACTAAAGTAAGTTTTGTTTTTTTTTTCCACAGCATTTTTTTCTCCAATCAGGAGACTGGGGATAATCACCACGGGCTCTCTGCAGCTAATGGTTAATTACTTAATGCTTCCTAATCACTTACTAAAGAACCTAGCAGCCAGATAGTTTAAAGAATAGCACAAGGTAAGAAAAAATGTAGATTTGGACGGGAACAACTTATCCTTGCTTGCATGGGGGTGTATATTTCTCGATGACGAGATCAAAGCATCCACATTCCTTGTTCCCACAGTTTTCACAGGGACCAGGAGACCTGGGGGGCAAACGACAAAGGTCAATTATATAATCGTGTTTAGGTTTTGTCCTTTGCAGAGCATTGTCTAGAACAGCGTCCTTTGATAACAGGAAAGGTCACCCCCGTGTCATACCCACATTCGTCAACAAACCCACCTTGCTCAAGTACCACATTTAACCGCCAGCAAGTTCTTTGCTTTTTGCACCAGCCTTTCTTCCTCACATTTCTACTACCCCACCTAAGAAAACCTTCCTGTGCTACTTACTCCGTCTGTCTTAAACCAAGACCGCAGCCAACTCTTTTTAACCCCGCTTTCCATCCTTTCTGCCTCTATTTGCTTTGAGCATTAGAAGTACGGAAACGATTAAGATAACATCTCCTTCCTCAAAGTCCTTGCAGCCTCGTGAAGGAGACACGTACACCTATAATTGTAGTGAAATGTTGAAAGTGCTGCAATAGAGTTATCACATGGTGGTACGAGGCACAGAGACGAGCCACTTAGCCCAAGATGAAACCTATGGAGGCTTTCTGGGGAGAAATGATGTCTAAGCTGGACCACAAAAAGCTGAATACTATTTGGACATAAAACATGTTGCCAGAATCTGGTGGATGGAGGGATATGCAGTTGACTCTTGAACGATGTGGGGGTTAGAGGTGCTGACCCCCTCCCTGCAGTCTAAATCCCCATGTAACTTTTGACTCCCCCCCCACCCCGAAACTTAACTACAAATAACCTGTTGGCTGAAGCCTTACTGATCGCATAGTCAATTAACAGGTATTTTGTACGTTAGATGTATGATATCCTGTATTTTTTCAATAAAGTAAGCTACAGAAAAGGAAATGTTGCTAAGAGAATCGTAAGGAAGAGAAAATACATTTAGAGTACCGTATGGGGCAAAAACCTGCATGTAAGCGGATGTGCACAGTTGAAACCCGTTTCGTTTAAGGGTCGGCTGTACACAGGGTGGTAGAAGGTATAGGCGGTCAGGGCTCAGAAGGGGCATCCAATGAACAATCTTTGAATTATTTATTCCTGTTAGAATATAAGTTCCTTGAGTGTAGAAACCTAATCTGTCTTATTGACTGATGTATGTTCAGTACCTACTACAGTGTCTGATACGTAAGTGGTGCTAAATAAATATTCATGGAACTGAAGGAATGCTTGGAGATAATGCCACCGGCGATGTGTGCCATATAAATCACTTTGGCAGTGGAAGCTGCCATGTGTGGAACCTGGGAGGGAAATGAGTCATGAGGCTCACGCAATATTCCAGGTAGGGGATGAGAGCTCCATATGGCAAGTGAGAGCAGGATAAGGTAGAGGGGACGTATGTGAGAAATGGTTATAAAGAAAACTCAGCAGAACTTGGTAACTGGATGGAGGGAGATGAAAGAGAGACCAGGGTGACTGTCAGGGAGGAAGAATACAGAGCAGAAGCAGGTTGGGCAGAGAGGATAACATAGAAGAAAGCCACTGCCTGGAGTTTGCTTTTAATAAAATCTTTCTCCCACCGCCACCGATTATCATCCTTGACCCTCTTAGAGACTGCCTAGAAAGGTAACGCTCAAGTCACGTCCATGCTGTCATATTCATTCGAGCCACGTTTACATAATTTCGAAATTGTATAATTTATGAAATTCCAAGTTAGAATATATGTATGTATTTTATTTTATTTTATTTTATTTTTTGTATGTAATTTATTGTCAAATTGGTTTCCATGCAACAGCCAGTGCTCATCCCAACAGGTGCCCTCCTCCATGCCCATCACCCACTTTCCCCTCTCCCCCACCCCCCCCATCGACCTTCAGTTTGTTCTCATTATCTGAAAGAGCCACCCAGGTGCCCCCAAATTGTTTATTTAAATAAAAATAATCTCATGCTACGTTCTAATGATAAATAATGGACTTAATAAAGGAAAAAAGTTAATCTCCTTTAGTGGTTAGGGAAATTCTGTCTTCTCTGAGATAAAACCACTTTCATAAATTGTAATTTCAATAACATTGAAATTATACACACACACACAAGCACACATAACATATATATATACACATATATATACATATATACATATATACATATATATACACATATATATACATATACACATATATATATACATATATACATATATATACATATATATGTGTGTGTGTGTGTGTATATATATATATATATATATATATATATATATACTTACCAAGAATTTCAGGGAGTCAAAAATATGAAAAATATAAAACAGAGGGAAAAGACCTGGAAGGTATAGTGAGAAGGTCTAACATACATAACATTCAAAGTTATTGAAATTATAATTTATGAAAGTGGTTTTATTTCAGAGAAGACACTATTTCCCTAACCACTAAAGGAGATAAACTTTTTCCTTTATTAAGTCTATTATTTATCATTAGAATGTAGCATGAGATTATTTTTATTTAAATAAACAATTTGAAGGCACCTGGGTGGCTCAGTTGGTTAAGTGGCCAATTCTGGATTTTGGTTAAGGTCATAATCCCAGGATGTAAGATAGAGCCCTGTGTTGGACTCCTGTACAGAGCATCAAGCCTGCTTGAGATTCTCTCTCTGTCTCTCTCTCTCTCTGTCTCTCTCTCTCTCTGCCCCTCTCCCCTGCACCCCCTGCCCCTGCCATGCTGTCTCTCTCACTGAAAGTAAAAAAAAAAAACATTTTTTTTTTTTACTTTTCCATAAGAGACTCTTAAATACAGAGAACAACTGAGGGTTACTGGAGGGGTGTTGGGTTAGGGAATGGACTAAATGGGGGATGGGTACTAAGGAGGGCACTTGTTGGGAGGAGTACTGGGTGTTGTATGTAAGGGATGAATCACTAAATTCTCTTCCTGAAATCATTATTACACTATGTGTTAACTAACTTGGATTTAAATTTAAAATAAAAAAAAATTAAATATGAAATTTGGATGTGTTCTTAATCTGACATGTAAAGGAGTTTTTATTTATTAAGTTAATATTTAGTTCACAAATGACACACTTCTTTCTCCTCCATTTTACTTTCTTTGGTTTTTAGTATTAGTGAGTTATAGCCTCCATGAATGATCAAAATAAGGGACACGGCATCTTTTGATTCATGACTTTCAAGTAACATTATATATGGTTAAAACCTAACTCTATTAGTCACCTGTTTATATTTTGTTTTGTTAATTGTTATATCACATAAATATAATAGACAAATGTAGGAATAAAAAATTAAATGTTAAAATGAATCTCTGAATCTCTCCATCCAGCTTAAAAATAAATACCAATTAGATTTAAAAATACACTGTGGAGGGCACTTGTTGGGATGAGCACTGGCTGTTGTGTGTAAGCCAATTTGACAATAAATTATATTAAAAAATAAATAAAAGTAATTTTTTGAATAGAAAATAATACATATTTGTTGCAGATATTTCAGAAAGTGTAGTAAAGAATAAGGAATAGGAAGAAAACGCATCTATGCTATTATTACCCAAAGGCTATCAATATAGCATTTTTATATGCTTCCATCAAATATTAAAACAAAATTTTTCTTAATGTTTATTTTTGAGAGAGAGAGAGACAGAGCGTGAGTGAGGAAAGGGCAGAGAGAGAGGGAGACACAGAATCCAAAGCAGGCTCCATGCTCTGAGCTGTCAGCACAGAGCCTAACGTGGGGCTTGAACTCACCAACTGCGAGATCCTGACCTGAGCCAAAGTCAGACACTTAACCAGCCGAGCCACCCAGGCACCCCAACTTCCACCAAATGTTTTTATGCAGAAAATTATAGTATAGAAAAAACTTATATCTTGCTTTTTCTTCTTAATATTAGATCATAGGTATTTTCTTCTGTTACTACTATTCTAGACATCGATTTTTAATAGCTGCAAAATATTCCATTGTATGACTGAATTACAACTTCTAGTTTTTTTCTAACATTTATTTATTATTAAGAGACAGAGAGAAACAGACCACGAGCATGGGAGGGGCAGAGAGAGGGAGAGACACAGAATCCGAAGCAGGTTCCAGGCTCTGAGCTGTCAGCACAGAGCCAGACGTGGGGCCCGAACTAATAATAATCCTTATTTCTTTAAATATTGCGTGTTCCCTATTCTCTCTTTCCTCACCTTCTGGGATTTTGATCAAATGTATGTTAGCTATATATTTGATAATTCTAAGAGATTATCATACATTTTTAGGTGTAATAATGATATTGTCATTCTTTTGTTTTAAGAGTCCTTAGTGTTGGGGCGCCTGGGTGATTCAGTGGGTTAAGCCTCCAACACTTGGTTTCAGCTCAGGTCATGGTCTCACAGTTTATGAGCTGGAGCTCCACATCAGGTTCTGGGCTGATAGCATGGAGCCTTCTTGAGTTTCTCTCTTTCCCTCTCTCTCTGCCCCTCCCCTGTTCATTCTCTCTCTTTCTCTCTCTCTCTCTCTCAAAATAAATAAACTTAAAAAAAATTTTTTTAAAGAGCCCTTATTGTTAAAAGATAATTTTTTTTTTTTTGGTGAAAAAACTTATATTTAGACATAGCCAGCTGGGCTCAGTTTAGATGATCCCAATTTTGTTGGTGACATCCAAAACATGATAGTCGGAGCCAAACATATGCCTTCTCCTCTCCATTGAGCCTGGTCAGGGTGTTGAGTAGGCCATGTCCATGTCAAAGAGCTTCTTCACTGCCTATTTGATCTGGTGCTTGTTGGCCTTGATGTCTACAATAAACACAAGTATGCTGTTGTCTTCTGTTTTCTTCACAGCTGAAGACAGTCAGGGGGTCAGGATGAACTGATGGCATAGTGGTGAAGCTTCTTTCCCCTGATGGCATTCTTGGGCTGCCTCGGGAGATGCAGTGTCTTGGGCCTTCGGAAGGTGGGCAACATTTGGATTTTCTTTATTGGTGACCGTTGATGTCTTCCAGCACTGCTTTCTTGGCCTTTAAAGCTTTTGCTTTGGCTTTGGCTTTGGGAAGGGCAAGGGCTTTCTTCTTTGCTTTTGGCACCATCTTTAAGAAAGGGAAGATGTATAATTTGTAAATGTGTGTTGGATCTCTCTGTCTCTTCCAGTTCTCTTCTCTGTGCTTTGTGTTGTCCATATTTTTGACTCCCTGTTCTAAATTCTTGATAGTATATTCTGAGCTATTTTCAGTCCACTAATCTTCTATTGTATCCAATCTACCACCAAAGATGTTCATCCAGATATGTATGTGTATAATTTATAATAAATATATAGAGATTTGATAATGTATATACATTCTGTTTGGTCCTTTTTTTAAAAAAAAAGTTTATTTATTTATTTTAAAAGGGGTGGAGAGGGGCAGAGAGAGGGAGAGACAGAATCCCAAGCAGGTTCTGCACCATTCGCACAGAGCTCAATGTGGGGCTCAATCTAATGAATCGTGAACCTGAGCCAAAATCAAGAGTTGGATGCTTCACCAGAGTCACCCAGGCACCCCCAATCTATGTTATTTTTACAGTTCCTGCAAATATTTTCAATTTTGTCATTTATTTATTTAAACTGGGCAAGTGAAGTCATTTTATAATGAGACTGAGAATTCTGATGCTTGAAGTCTGCATAGCCATTTTCTTCTGCTGTTTCTGCTGGTTCTTCCTCGTGTTGTCTTACCCTCTTGTGTGCCTGGTTACCTGTAGCTGGGTATTTGCCATTGCCCTTGACAACTGCATGTGAGGTTTTCCTGAGGCCTAGACTCTCCTCCTGGGAGGTGTTGCATTTGCTGCCATCAGAGTATCACTACTAATGTGATGTTGGGGTGATGTGGGGTCTGGGAGCAAATGGTCAAGAAAGAATTCTTGAGATATCTTCAGTGCAAAAAAGGTGGTTTTATTAAAGCACTGGGACAGGACCTGTGGGTAGAAAGCGCTGTACTGAGATTGTGAGGAATGGCTGCTTTTTAGTTAGTGGGGGTTGGGGATAGGGTAAATCTCTAAGGAATTTGGGAGCAAGGCTTCCAGGACCTTGAGGGGCTAGCTGTTGTTAAGATAAGGTTATTTACTACCGTCTAGTGAAACATTAGTCATGAGACCCTTCAGAAGTATATAAGCAGGCCGTATGTTTGAAGGATGCTTGCTAACATATATCTTGGCGGGTTAGAGATAAAGGAAGCTTCCAAAGAGATTTTCATATGTTAAAGAAGACTTACAGGATCCTGGATTTCTGGCTAATGTCAAGCTAAGGTTGCTTTTTGCCTCTAGTAAAGCATTAACATGAAGGCAGTTGAGTTCCTGGAGGAAGGTCCCTCTGCCTGTCTCAAGGATTTGTCAACGAGCTGCAGGTTGTAAGATTTAATTTTGCCTATATTTCTTTTGCCTTGGTTCTCATCAGCTACTACTTGGGAACAGCTTCAAACCACATTGAAGCTGCCCATTGAATGTTACCTACATTTCTTAATTTCTACACTTCATTTCTACATTTCTCAAACCACATGTAAGCTGCATGTAGTGCAGCTCCCCCAGACTATATGCACCCAGAGTGAAAATGCGTGTGGGGACTAGTCCGTGGCCAATTTTCCATGGGATCTATTGTTCCTTTTCTTTGTTTTTCTCCTGGTCTGCTCAGCTCCAAGGTAGCATTTTCTCGTCTCCCATGGTTGTGAGGCAGAAAAGCATGTTAAATTCTGTTTAACTCTTACACTGAGGGTGTTACACGGAGGGTTAAGCTTGAGTGCTAAAGGGACAATCTTCTAGAACTGCTGCCTATGCTGGGCTTGGACTTCTGTCCCCCTTACCCCGCAGGGCAAACACATTTAGCCAAATGATGTTGCCTTCAGTGCCCTAGGGTGTATGCAGCTTTGAAGGCCCTGCTTTGCCCCTTCCCCCTCCCATTTTATGTATTATTCTGAAAACAGCCTTTTAAAAAGCTAGCCAGTCACCACTTGTCAATTCTTTTCAACTTCCCAATTGTTTTCAGGTGATCCCAATAATCTGGCCCTCCATTTCTAGAAACAGGTCTTCTGCTAGAAGTTTTTAGCTTTGTAATTAACAAAATGTCCAATAACTCAGAGATTTGTTTGCTTTGGGGATCTGACAGCAAAATGTAGGTGAGTAGCCACTTGATTTTACTAAAGGATAAAATGTTTACTATTAATATTCAACAACACACGTAATTTCAATTGGCATCGTTAGTCTGTAACACTATATGAAATTCCAATTACTTACTGCTGCCTCCCTATCAGACACCTGATACCCAATGGCAAAAGTGTTTGGAATAATCAAAGACATGAATGGTAACATCTACTCGTATCTAATCATATAACCTTAGGCTTCTGTTTTCTCAGGTCTGAAATGAGAAGATTGAACTCTGAACTCTGAAATGAGAAGGTCATTTCAGTTCAAAAAGTAATCTAGCTTCTTTCAGAGCTAATAATCTGGGCTAATCATAGTTAGCTCTTTCCCCTGGGGAAGGGGGAGAAAGACAGTTACTACTTTTTTTCCTCCTCTTAGTCCAAAAAATGAAAAAAAAAGAAGAGTCTGTAGCAAATAAATCAATCAAATAACATAGAAAAATACACTGAAGTTTTAGAATCAGGGGAAGAGAAAAGAGATGAATATACACAAATTTATTCCATAACATCCTATAGTTGGGTCACGAGGTCTATGCAGAACTTTCTGGTGGCCCAAGCAGGAAAGAAAACTGGATTAGTTACGAAAGTCATATGATTCCTAAGACAATAGCAAACCGAAGTAGAGCTATCCCTACAAACTAACTCTGAGAAAATCTTCTTCCGTGGGTGTTACTGACTCCATAACAAGAGTACTACAAACTGAAGGCGAGGAGGGGGCTTTCACAATTCAAGAGGATGGAAGTATGAAATCAAGGTCTTGGCAGAGATGGTTCTTTCGGGGACTCAGGAGAATTCACTCCATGCCTCTCTCCTAGCTGCCGGTGGCTGCCAGAAATCCTTGGAGCTCCTTGGCTTGTAGCTGTATTCACTCCAAATTCTGCCTGTCATCACATGGCCTTCTCTGTGTGTCTGCGTCTCTGTATCCAAATTTCCCTCTCCTTTCTCTTAAAAAAAAAAAGTGTTTTTTTTAATGTTTATTTATTATTTGGAAAGAGAAAGAGCACAAGTGGAGGAGGGGCAGAGAGAGAGGGAGACACGGAATCCAAAGCAGGATCCAGGCTGTGAGCTGTCAGCACAGAGCCCGATGCGGGGCTCAAACCTACGAACTGTGAGACCATGACCTAAGCCTAAGTCGGAGCCTAAGGGACTGAGCCACCCAGGCACCCCTAGAGGTGTAATTATCAATAACAGTCACTGCATCAACCACTTCCTTATACAAGACATAGAAAAAATACCTTGAACACTTATTGGGAGCCACAGCTCCCTGGAAGAACACTAGGTTTTAAAATTGGGACCAGATCATTCTGGCTGAGTCTGAGCAAGATTTTGCGGTGAGGACCTAGCCATCTCCTTCCTCACTTTGGGTTACTGCTTGAATAAATTGCCCTGTTTCCTTCCCAGTTTTAGCTAAAGTAAGTACTTGGACAGAGTTTTTGTGCAGAAGCCTGGGAAAGAACTTAGGACAATGGTACGGTTGGTTCTTTTTCTAGTTCTTGGGCCAGTTTTGAGCCCCTGTGGTTAAATGGGTTAGAAACAGAAGCTGTTCTAGAATGAACTGGGGAGCCTCAAGGCATACACGCTTCGCTTTGGGTCCCAAGTTGTGGCACAGAGCACTAGGGAGAGGAGTGCTTTCTCCATCTCTGTGTGGCACACAGCTCAGCTGTGGTGGTGGTGATGGGGCACAGGACTGAAAGGAATCTGTGCCCCTCAGGGTATAAGAGGGTGTGTAGCACTGGGAATTCAGCAGGGAGGGAAATACCTTTGTGTGGGGGGAGGGAAGACACTTGGTAGCAGGGGCAGTGAATAAGCCATCTCTTCCTTAAAAGCATCTGGGCAGAGGATTTATATAAGGAAACCAAAATGGTGAACAAGACCCAGTTTGCTTCTGAGTAAACGTGAGGCAATTCTGGGGTGTCTCAGGAACAAGTAAAAGTACTATCTATTTTTTAAAATGTTCCGTGCCGGCTGTTTTTTACTATAGTAAAACATATGTAATATGAAATTTAACATTTTTTTAAAACCATTTTTACGTGTACAGTCAGTGGCATGAAATGCGTTTACACTGTGGAGCAACCATCACCATCATCTATCTCCAGAACTTCTCATCGTCCTAAATTGAAACTCTGTACCCAGTAAACCCATTAAATGCTACCTGCACATTCCTCCCTTCCCCAACCCTGGTTAACCTCTACCCTACTTTCTGTCTCTATGGATTTGACTACTTTAGGCCTCGTATAAGTGGAATCATACAGTTTCTGTCCTTCTATGTTTGGCTTATTTCACTTAGCGTAATATCTTGATGGTTCATCCTTGTTGAACATGCATCTGAATTTCCTTCCTTTTAAAAGCTGAATAAGGGGCGCCTGGGTGGCTCAGTCGGTTGAGCATCCGACTTCGGCTCAGGTCACGATCTCGCGGTCTGTGAGTTCGAGCCCCGCGTCGGGCTCTGGGCTGATGGCTCAGAGCCTGGAGCCTGCTTCCAATTCTGTGCCTCCCTCTCTCTCTGCCCCTTCCCCGTTCATGCTCTGTCTCTCTCTGTCTCAAAAATAAATAAACGTTAAAAAAAATTTTTTTTTTTAAATAAAAGCTGAATAATATTCCATCATATGTATATGCCACATTTTGTTTATCCATTCATCTGTCAACAACGAGAGTTTTAAATGTGGAGACTGGGCTGTGTAGGTTGGAACTAATAAGTCAACAGAGTTCAGGTACCAATACCAACGGGAATGTGCTTGTACCCATAGACCCAACACACCCGTGGATGTTCGGGTTACTGAAATGTGTAAGTTTTTTCTTCTGGCATATGCTGTAATTGATAGCTAAGGAAATGAAAGCCAGCCTGACTGAAGCCCTCCAGCCTGCTAGTGGGTGGTCTGTCCTCTTGTTTGCCTGTCCCATGACGAGTGGATACAGGCTCTGATTCTGCCAAGGATGAACCATGGATCCTTTTCCTCTAAGCCACAGAAGGAAATACGGTCCCAGTGGCATGTGGGGATGGGACTAGGGGGTGGAGTGTCTTCCTACCCAGTCAGAAGGAAACAGAAATGAAGCTCTTCTCTCTACTATCTACAGGGTGAATGGAGAGAAATAAACACGTTTTATCTCAAATAGGAATTCTCCCTCCTTTTATGAAAATAGGTCCTATTCTAAATAGAACCCTTTCAGATCTACTTGTTCATATTCTATTAATAGTTATACAGAATTCATAAATATATTACTGCTCGTTGGCCCATCTGACTGATGGAATATTGACAGGATGTGATTTATGTGCTCAGAATGACACAGCTGGAGGGCTATTTGACTATAATTACTTAGGGTTCTATTACCCTGTCTGCAAATGGAAAGTGTGCACATGTGAAAGTGCCAATTGTTCCCAATTACTTGAAATATTTCCTGTAAATATCTAACCTCTTCCTGCATTATTAGCCAAATTGAAAGGAAATCATCAGATTAGTGTATAGAATATTCAAGTGAACCAATGGGCCTTTAAAATTACTCAATGAAACAAGCGGTTAAAATATGATCATCAGAAATGATATCTGAATTCAATTAGGATGATATGTGTTACATCTCTGATGCTCAATGGAATGTTAAATATCAAAATAAATAAAGAGCCACATGAAAATACGAATAACTTTTCATGAATGAGTTTATTGTCACGTCAAGGTATGCATTAACAGATATCACAGCAAAAGAGAAACCCCAAAGCAAACCTCCTTAACCAATTTTCTCTCCTGACAAAAAAACCAAAAAGCCTAGGAAAAATAAAATTTAAAACTTTGTGTCCTGGAGTGCCTGGGTGGTTCAGTCAGTTAAATATCCGACTTCGGCTCAGGTCACGAACTCCCAGATCACGAGTTCGAGCTCTGCCTCCGGCTCTGTGCTGACAGCTCCGAGCCTGGAACCTGCTTCAGATTCTGTGTCTCCCTGTCTCTCTGCCCCTCTCCCTGCTCACGCTCTGTCTCTGTCTCTCGAAAAATAAATAAATGTTTAAAAAAAATTTTTTTAATAAAAAACAAACTTTGTGTCCTTCCCATGGACACACTCAAACAATTTAATGTGCATTTGGTTGTAGCAGCCTGTTGACCTATTTAACTGCAGGGAGGAGTCTGATTTTGTGTATTTGTGGGAATACAGGAGTGCTAGAGTTCTTGAACCTGAAGATACTTTAAAGTGAGGGGGAGCAGCAAGCCTTCAGGTCACTCCTGCTTGTGAGACTGAACTGCTGTGATGCTCTGAGTTCATTGTCAGGGCGGTTGACTAGTTGCCCTCTTTGGACAGCCTGTACTCAGTAGGTGGACATCTTGGGAAAACTCAAGAGTATCACAGATTCTCAGGTCTGGAAAACATCTTCTGTACCAACGAATAGCCGGCCTGTACTTATAAATGAGCTGTTCGGTGACCTAGTTGCTTAGTTATTATTTCAGAGCGTAATCTAAATAGTGATAAAACATTCGGCTAAGTGATTCGTGGTGTTTATGGAAGACTTGCTCCCAGGAAATGGTTCCCTCTGACCTACCTGAGTTTAGGAATTTAGGACTGTCAGAAGACCATGTACTGGGTTGGCTTTTCTCCTCTGTCACCCTACCACTTCCATATTTTACAAGAAGATACACCATCTCCGTACTTTCTCCCACTGTAGTTTCCTTATATACACTACTGGTCAGAAATAGAACAAATGTGACCGTTTGCTGGTAACAGTGCCACATAACTGAAAAAAAAAAAAAGATTACCCCTAATCTCTCCCATCTACATACACTTATCTGTACAATTTAGATAAATTAAATATTAATATTCCATATGCATCAGATGAAACCCATTATTTGTCTCTTACTGTTAAATCCCTGGATAGTTTGTATTTCCTGATGCCCATTTTTTGTTTCTTTCCACTCTTGTTTCTACTTTGTCTTTAATTTTTAAATGTTCATTTATTATTTTTGAGAGAGAGGGACAGAGTGCAAGTGGGGGAAGAGCAGAGAGAGAGGGAGACAGAGAATCTGAAGCAGGCTCCAGGCTCTGAGCCATCAGCACAGACAGAGCCCAACGTGGGGCTCGAACCCATGACCCTGAGATCACAACCTGAGCCAAAATTGGACGTTTAACCAACTGAACCATCTGGGTGCCCCTTGTTTCTACTTTTCTATTTGGTTGATACTCAAGAGGCTGCTGAAAAAGACTAACAAGAACTGAATGAAATTTGCCAGGCAGGAAGTTCTTACATAAAGCAGTCTCTCACTAACCTTTGGTTTGCTCATATACCAAACTTAAAAAGAGCAAAACCCTCTCTGTGCAAGGGGTCTGCCAATGGAACCAATCCAAGTGCCAATGAGTGTCCTCATTCCTTTACTGACATCACATGTGGGGGAGGTTCCTTTCCCAGCAGTCTAATAAGACAGTGTTGTTCAAACTTCAGTAATGAGGACATTTACAAAAGAAATAAAACTTCCTAGAGGTTCCAGGTCCAATGTAAAACCACTAATATTTTATTCTATGAAAAGAGTTTTTAATTATAAATTATCGCTGCAAAAGCAAGGGCAAGAGGGAGTGGTTTCTGTGACTATGTCTTTTACATGGAAACCATGAGTATTTGGTTACCTTTTGAACCTGCACTGTGGTTATTATTTCCTCTAATGGAGGTTAGGAGCTTGTAGTATTTCCTATTCTCATTTTCCAAAGAACTTCAGATAATGTTTTTGGCAGGACAGATATCTGACAGATGGGCCTGGGCTTTCTTAGTTAAAAAATTTTTTTTAATGTTTATTTATTTTTGAGAGAGAGAGAGACAGTGTGCAAGCAGAGAAGGGGCAGAGAGAGAAGGAGACACAGAATCTGAAGCAGGCTCCAGGCTCCTAGCTGTCAGCACAGAGCCTGATGTGGGGCTCAAACTCATGAACCATGAGATCATGACCTCATGACCTGAGCCAAAGTCGCACGTTCAACCAACTGAGCCACCCAGGTGCCCCGAGCCTGTGTTTTTTAAAAAATCCCTTTATGCTATGAATACTCAGGGGAATTAAAGGGAGCCTCCCCTCACCCCCTCAAGAGTTTATTCTGCTAACTATATGGGAAACTCTGAGTGGCACTTCGGTCACCAAAGAAGAGACAAGTCAATTCCTGGGGTAAGAGTGTCATTACCAAGAATCTAGTAAGAATAAGAGAATACAAATAATGGCTGATCTAAGAATTTGCAGCTGGAGTTTAGACAGATGAGGTCACCTTCCAAACTCTCCTACTGCTCAGGAATGATACAATGTCTCGTACATTTGGTGTAGCTCTAGGGACCAGGGAACTGGGTAACATTTTGGAGAAAAGGAATCAAAAGTCTCTCTCTTGTTGAAGGTGTCAAAAAGTGGACATAAAATAAGTGTTCCATTTGACTTTATTTTCAAATGCACTTTGTTAAAGCAAAAGCAGGACACCTTCCTTAGAAATTATTTCCACACGTGTTTTCCAGGAGGCATATTTTGTTACCCCCAAAAGATAAGATACACATATGCTTGTATATGAAGAGTCAATAGCTAGTAGGATACACATAAAAATGTTAAGAGTGGTTACCCCTGAGCAGTGGGAATGGGCTTGGGGCTGGTGTGAAAGTAGGATTTTACTTCTCACTTTATATATTTCATATTTGGAAAAATGTTCATCTGAAGTGGGTATCGTTTTTTTATCAGTTTATTGAGAGAAAGAGGGAGATTGTTCAGCCTAGTGCATGCAAGTGGGGGAAGGGCAGAGAGAGAGGAAGAGAGAGAATCCCAAGCAGGTTCTGTGCTGTCAGCACACAGCCCGACGTGGAGTTTGATCTCACAAATGGTGAGATTATTACTTATGACAAAATCAAGAATCAGATGCTTAACCAACGGAGCCACCCAGGCACCCCTGGGTATCATTTTCACAATAATTGAATAACATCATTTTATGATAATTGAATTTTATAATTCAATATCATTTTATAATCATTGAATAATATATTCAATATATATGTGCAGAAGAGGTGTTAGAACAATGTGCGAGCAATATCAGAGTGCCCAAATGTGTTTGGATGCAGAAAGTCATTAATAATTATGTTTGGTTAAAAAACACTAATATGAAGATTACTTTTGATTTGTAATCTCTTAATTACAGATACATAAAAAGAGCCAGTAACTAACTGTCAAAACTTGGAAGCAATCGAGATGTCCTTCAATAGATGAATGGATAAACAGACCGTAGAACATCCGTATGTTGGAATATTATTCAGTGATTTAAAAAAAATCTATGGATGTAAATTTAAAAACATAAAATTCAGTATTATGTTCAAACAAAAAAAAATCTATCAAACCATGAAAAGACATGGAGGAGGGGCATTTGGGTGGCTCAGGTGGTTAAGTGTGGGACTCTTTTTTTTTTAATGTTTATTCATTTATTTTGAAAGAGAGAGAGAGTACGTGGGCACACACTTGAGAGCATGTGGGGAAGGTGCAGAGAGAGAGGGAGAGAGAGAATCCCAAGCAGGCTCCACACCATCTGTGTAGAACCTCATGCAGGGGTGGATCTCACAAACCATGAGATCATGACCTGAGCTGAAACCAAGAGTCGGAGACTTAACTGACTGATCCATTCAGG
Source organism: Felis catus (assembly GCF_018350175.1). Classification (NCBI taxonomy): domain Eukaryota; kingdom Metazoa; phylum Chordata; class Mammalia; order Carnivora; family Felidae; genus Felis; species Felis catus. Next base: position 26,509,707 of record NC_058371.1, read on the forward strand.
GGACCCAAGCGTGGGACCCTTGATCTCAGCTGAGATCTTGATCTCAGGGTTGGGAGTTAGTTGAAGCTGTGAGTTGGGCTCAATGTTGGGAGTGTAGCCTTCTTTAAAAAGAAAAAAAAACAGACATGGAAGAGACTTAAGTGCATATTGCTAAATGAAAGAAGCCAATCTGAAAAGGCTGCATACTATGCAATTCCAACTCTATGACATTCCAGAAAAGGCAAAACTAGGGCCACATAAAAAGATCGGTGGTTGCCAGGGGCTAGGGAAGAGGTGAAGGAGGGAGGAATGGATAGGCAGAGCACAGGGGGTTTTTAGGGCTCTGGAACTATTCTGTATGATACCCTAACGATCAATACATGACATGTGTTTGCCAAAACCCATAGAACAGTACAACACCAAGAGTGAACCCTAATGAAACCATGAACTACAGTTAATAGTAATGTGTCTATATTGATTGGTCAATTGTAACAAATGTAATCCCCTAATGCAAGACGTTAATAATAAGGAAACCCCCTTGGGAAGGAAGAAGGAACACCACACATGGGAATTCTTTGTACTTTCTGCTCAATTTTTTTTCTGTAAAACGATAGCTACAATTTTTAATAACTTAATTTTAATAACTTAATGCTGTCTTCCCATATGTAATAATAAAAGGCCAGTAGCAACATAACAGGATTAAAAGCTAGCAGTTCCTAACCAAGTCAGGAAGTGCCCAGCCACATTTTACAAGGTAACGCTCTGGAAAGCTCTTCTTCCCGGTCTGCGATCTGCTTTGCCCAGCAGTCTTGGAACCCGTCCTCCCTGGCACGCTGCCGGCAGGACATTGAGAGCCCTCGCCCGCCTGCGTGGCCTTCGCAAGTGCTCGCCTTGTGCGCCCTACCCGCCAGAATCCCTCTGGTTCTCACCAGGGTGCCGGGCACCTTGAGTAGCTTCTACCCAACTGGTGACCTCTGCTGCCATGCGGTCAAACGGCCTAGCACTGGATGCACCTGCCCGCCCCATCCTGAGGGTCGCCCACGCGCGACGCGCCACGCTTGGGCTCCAACTACGCCAGGACGCTGAGTCAGCGGGTCTGCAATCAGTCCCTCTCTAGGAGAGGCTGTTGTGACTAATAGGGTGAGAGCAGCAGCGTGGATGCACCGGAGCGTGGCGGGCTGGACACCTGGGAAGGAAGTCCTAAGCTGTGCTGGTTTGTTTTTCTCCTCCCCTGGCCCAGCTCGGGGGGCCATAAACCCCCAGTACAACAGACACACTCACACACCGCCCTGGACCTTCAGTTTGTCATGAGTAAAGCCTCGAGCTGGTGGTGCTTACAGCCCCCAAATAAACACCCACTTCCCTTGGGGGCATTGGGATTTATTCTATTTAAGTTGCACAGATTGTTTTCATTCCTCCGTGTTTGAAGTCTTGAAGGCTGAAATCTGCTTCTCAGCTTTTTGCGTGCATTTGTTGTAGTGATGGAGTCACCCCTGCGACATGGGCTGCTCCTATAGCAACAGCAACAAAACAAGATCAGGCCTCCACCAGGGTCAGGAAAGGGAACTCCCAAGAAAGTTGGGCAATGCAGTCATGGGTGTGGATGTCTCTTTCAGGGCCTGGTGAGCAGGCATGGAAGAAAAGCCAGGGTGACAAAGATGTTTTCATGATGAAGTCCTGCATTGTACTCATTCAGCTTAACATTTTTTAAAGTATGTCCTTCCTTTGGGGTTAGAACTTGGAATTCAGAGTTAATGCTTACTTCGAACAGTTACATGAAGGGAGAGTGTTACCCCTTAGTACATGTTCATACAATTGCATGTGTTATTATTGATATTTTATATACATACATCCAATGTCTACTATATAATGCATATATAGTTATATTTAGAGTGTAGTATACGATGTAATTATATTCCATTTTTTTGAAACTTTTTGAAACTTCGTACTTCCAAGTAGATATTGTTCGGAAAACACTTGCACACTGTATACCTTGAAATTTCTCTTAAGTTCTTATGTTAAGTACAGAGTTGAGGTTCAAGATTCCTCTAGATCCAGACTAAAACGCAGGGCTTCACTGCCTTCTAAAGGAAGCGTTCTCAACCCTATTAGACCCAAGACCCACTTTTTACAACCAATACTTTGTAACAGCCCCTTAACTATTCTAAAGTGCATTCATACTTCGTATCATTCACCTATAACATAGTTTTTAAAAAAGCAACACAATATTCTAACATATAAAGGGGAGATAAAAGGAAAGTAATAATATGATACAAAGGCATGAAAGGAGAAGGCATAATGAAGTAGACATTGAGTCCCACATGCAAGTGACGGCTATAAATGAAGCCTAATGAAGGTGTTTCATATTGGCAAGTAAAATACCCCAAGCCAGTGATAGGATTTTCTGCAATGGCAGGCAATTCTTAGTAGAGCAAGCAAAATAAAGTATGGTCTTCCCTCTTTTTACATTGTAGCTGCCTTCATGGAACTCAGCACATATTAAAACCCCACAAAAGATATTTTGTGTTTACATGTAAAATGGAGTTGGGTTCTGGGCTCAGATAATCATAAATAGGGTGTTGGGCTGTTGGATTTTCTTACACAAATATCTGGTGGGATGTTCAAAAGTTGACAGAACTGCCCCAGGCCAACAGTGCTACCCACATATTGTGACAACTAATCCTCCCTCCCACACAGATTTCCAAAATATTCCCAGGGGTAATTTCAAAACACTCTACCTTTTAAACCACTGTTCTAAAGGACAGAACTCTGACTCCAACAGAGACATAACGCTAATGTGCTTTATTTATTGACTTGAAAAGTGAGTCAAAGAATGCAAGGCAAAGTTGCCGAAAAACAGACCATCTTAAAATCAAAGGGTGGGAAATTTATCCCAAAGAAAGGAGTCTCTTCCTGGTGCTTGCCGCTTCTGGAGGGGACCGAAATGACTAGCTTACTCATGAACAAAAACAAACAAACAAACAAAAAGAGTGAGGTCCCTCCAAAAGCTTTCCTAAGCATTTTATAAGTGCAGCTGTTCCCAAGATCAGGTGATGCCTTAGAAGCTCAATCATGGGGAATAACGCTGTAGCAAATACATGACCAGTGATGAGCCAAATGAAATGGGGGGGGGGGGGTGAGACACACTATTCTCAGTTTCTCCATCTCCAAACAGATGCCTTCTGTAGAAACCATGTCAAGCTGGCTTGAGCACAGGATCCCTTCCACAGGGCTAAGTGCCATTTGCTTGTCTGGAAATAGCATAAGTCACAGTCCTGATGCCAAATAGCAAAGTGGAGATGTGCAGGGTAGGAAGACTGGATGGAGAAGAAGAAGGCAAAGCACCAATTTTCAATCCCTGCCGTACATTGGGATCTCCTGGGAAGAGATTTTGACATTCATCATCTTGGGCCTTTTCTTTCAGTAAATGTTGGCACATTTTATTAGTTTCATGCCCTTATTTTGCATACTATCTAGCCCCAGTTCTATTTCTTAGCACTGTTGACTATTTCGATAGTTTGATCCTTCTGAATCAGGGCTCAGGATACTTGTAACACATTTTGTTATAAAACCGAAAACCAGTGACTCTACGTTTGTTTCATTATCTGTCACCCCATCCACTTAACCTCCCATTCATCGAAGCTAAAAGCTTACTGTGTAGTTCTATCTTTTTCTCTCTCTAGTTCACACTCTTCTAACCATGAATGTGCCATCACATTTTTAATGCAATGGTAGTCTCCTTCTTTTCCATCGGAATCCGTGCCATTAGCTTCATTTGTTCTACAGTGATATCTACCCACGGCCTTCTGACTTCATTGGCTGGGAGTAGGACTTCAGCATCAATTTTACAAGCTCATCAGGTGATTCTAACGTGTAGTCAGAGTGGAGAACATAAATCTGGCAACTGGAAATAAGAGCAAACATTTGTCCCTTTTGTCAGTCCGGAGTTTTCACAAAGGAAAGAAGGTTATAGCACCAGGTGTGAGGCTTAAATGAGAGAATATGTATAAATCATGCAGTGCTGTGCTTGATTGAAAGTGATCAATAAATAACTGCTATTTCATCATTATCATCTTATCATTTAATGAAATAAAATGTTAGATTGAAGATTCATGGGGCGCCTGGGTGGCGCAGTCGGTTAAGCGTCCGACTTCAGCCAGGTCACGATCTCGCGGTCCGTGGGTTCGAGCCCCGCGTCGGGCTCTGGGCTGATGGCTCAGAGCCTGGAGCCTGTTTCCGATTCTGTGTCTCCCTCTCTCTCTGCCCCTCCCCCGTTCATGCTCTGTCTCTCTCTGTCTCAAAAAAATAAATAAAAATGTTGAAAAAAAAATTAAAAAAAAAAAGAAGATTCATATACAACATATTAGCCTCCATGAAGAAGTGGGTATTCCAAAATGTACACAAACAAACAAAAATCTTAAAATCATTTCCTTTGAATATGGATGAAGAGGCATTTATTTTATTATTATTATTTTTTAAATGTTTATTTTATTTTTTAAGTTTATTTATTTTTATTTTTTTAATGTTTATTTACTTTTGAGAGAGACAGAGACAGAGCAAGAGTAGGGGAGGGACAGAGAAAGAGAGGGAGACACAGAATCCAAAGCAGGCTCCAGGCTCTGAGCTGTCAGCACAGAGTCTGGCGCGGGGCTCGAACCCACGACTGTGAGATCATGACCTGAGCTGAAGTCAGGTACTCAGCCAACTGAGCCACCCAGGTGTCCCAATGTTTATTTATTTTTGAGAGAGAGAGCGAGCAAGCAAGCAAGTGAGTGAGCATGTGCACGAACAGGGGAGGGGCAGAGAGACAGGGGAACAGAGGCTCCAAAGCGGGCTCTGCACTGATAGCAGTGAGCCCAATGTGGGGCTCGAACTCACAAACTGTGAGATCACGACCTGATCTGAAGTCAGACGCTTAACTGATTGAGCCCGCCAGGCACCTCTGAAGAGGTATTTAATAGATTTTCAGTGTTCCTAAATGAATCTGTTCTCAGTCTACTTGGGCATTCCCAGCCTTGAACCTGTCATTTCTGTCCATTTATGCTGTGTGAATGCCAATCCCAGATGTGCACAGCCAGCACTTTTCTGGCGCTGAGGGCTCCCCAAAGCAGACAAGCACCTTCATGTATAATGCATGGCTTACTGGGTGGCGTAGGGGATAGGATGATCTATTGTATTGAGATCGAAAGAACAGGGTGGGAGAGTCACCCACCCTGGGTGACTAATCACTTCAGTCCTTTCCTACCATCAGGAAGAGAGAGAGAGAGAGAGAGAGAGAGAGAGAGAGAGAGAGATAGTAGAGGGGTTGGGCAAGGGAGAAAGAGAGAAGGAGGAGGGAAAGGGAAGGAGAGGAGAAAGGCTTTTGCTTTAAGCCTCTCAAGTTCTCAGCTGACCTAAATGACGTGAAGGATTCATTTGGCCTCGGCTAGAGACAAGTTCCAGGGGCTCCCCCAACAGCGCGATGACCTGCCCCTTGGGCCCCCTTTCCCCTAAGCCTCCTGAGCGGCCTGATATGACGAGGCATATCTAAGGGGTAATACGGAGGGAGATGCTCCCTCGCGAGAGCTGGATCAGAGTGCCTCCAATCCCCCTAACTTGCGTTGGCAAGGATCTGATTGGCAAGCAGGAGAATAGAACTTGGCTGACTTAGGAAGGAAGAACATCCCGGAAGGCTACTCGAAGAGCTCCCATCACATGAGGAAGCTGGAAGAACTGGTTTAGAGACAAGCGTCAAGGGAGACGGGGCGGCTGGCAGAACCTCTCCACCACCCTACTTCTTGAAGCACCCCCAGACACAAGCAGTTTTAGGCTACCACGCTGGGTTTGCCTGGTGGAAGAGAAAGCAATTCCCCAAATGACTGAATGTCAAGACAGAGGCCTCACCCCTGTGACCGTGGATATAAATTTATCCTTGCCTCCGACCCAGACACATCGGCCTTCCAGTTCCTAGAAGGTGATATGAGGGGAGGACTGAGGGGAGGCCAGAGTTTAAGGTTAATAAAGAACTATCTAATTTCAAACTATTATGATCATGCATATTCTCATAAAGACACAAATATTGAGTAATGAGGAGATCATAGAACAAAGAGGATTTGTTTTTAAAAGTGTGCTTACTATATCATGATGTATTCTATCAGACCAGGCTGTCCTATCTTTATAGATATTTATACTCCGTCATCATCATGAAGCTGTATAAGACGGCTATTAAGAGCTTAAACTTGGGGTGCCTGGGTGGCCCAGTCGGCTAAGCATCCGACTTCAGCTCAGGTCATGATCTCGCGGTTCGCGAGTTCAAGCCCCGCGTCAGGCTGACAGCTCAGAGCCTGGAGCCGGCTTCAAAATCTGTGTGTCCCTCTCTCTCTCTCTGCCCCTCCCCTCCCCTCCCCTGCTCATGCTGTCTCTCTCTCTCTCTCTTTCTCTCTCTCTCTCAAAAATAAATAAACATTAAAAAAAAAGAGCTTAAACTTCATAGTCAAATCCCAGCTCCACCCTTTATTGCTGTATGGCCTTAAACAAGTTACTTCACCTCTCTGTGCCTTATTTCCACATCTGTAAAATGGGAACAGCAATAGATTACCTCACTGGGTTGCTATGGGAACTCAATGCAATAATTCATACGTGACCAAGACATTGAATAATCAAGATTTATGTGATGTAATCAGAAAGAACATTTGCTTCTCATTGGCCACTTATAATTTATTCAGTGGGAGGTTTTTTTTTGAATGAAAAACCAGGCAGTTCCCTAATGTTTCTGACTATCCTCGTATGATAATAGAAAGTTCTAGAACCCCACTACGTTGCAAAAGACCATCACTCTTTGATGCTTAGGAAGTCATGTCCCGCGTAATAAAGGCTTCCAGTTTCTTTTTTCTTTCTTTCTTTTTTTTGCAACTGATTATTTTATTTTCCAGTCAGCCAACAGTCCCAACTTACGCTTTCTTCCCTTTTTACACAACGACTGTCCTTCTCCAGAGAAGGCGACGAATCTGCCTCCAGCTTCATCCGCTTCGACCTTTCTGACAGTGGATGTGAATTTCTGATAAAAGTGATCTTACCAAGTTTAAATTCATAAGTGGGGATTCCCCTTCTAGTGTTTCCAGGCTTGACTGGGGAGGGACTGGGCCCTACACCTTTCTTCTTCCTGTCCGGTCTCTTTCGAGAGCCGGAGAAGGCACCGAAGCCCAGCTCTCCAGCATAGTCGCTGTGGTCAGCTTCGCCTTTCGGTGGGCTCCTCCTCCCGAACTAGTCTTTCGGGCTCCTTGTAGCCCCGTGGGGTATCGAGCTTTAGGTTCACGTCACACCCAATAATGGACACGGCTTTGTCAGGCTTGGTCTCCATCACCCGCAGTTCATAAATCTCGTTGTAGTTGACGGCAACCACATCCCCTGTGGTCAGGCAGGCAGTTTCTTCGTGCGTTTTCTAATACTGCTTTGGGGTCGGCGATGTCCGGGCAGTCGGGGCTCTGAGGCTGGAATTTGGAGTCCGTGGCTACTTGAAGGTTGCCACCCTCCACCTGGACCAAGCCCCCTTCTTCCAACAGCAAATTCTGCATCATCCAGTGTGGGAGGCAGCAGACGCCCTCGTTGGCCACAAACTCACAGTGGGCCATGCGCTCTGAGTTCTGGTTGGTCGGTTTCAACAGCATGGGGTAGGTGATGTTGAGTCCGCTGGGTAGATGGAGGCTGAGGGCAGCATAATTATCTTCCCTCCTTTCTCCACATCTGCCCTGTCATTAGGCCCCGCGAGCATGGACCCCCAGAAGCAGCGGTACTGCGTGGGGAAGCGGTTCTGGAAGACCCGGGGAATCGGCTGGTCAAACACGTTGGAGGAGAACATGATGGATCCTTGCGCCTGGCAGATGCCGCTTGGCCCAGAGAACGTTAGGATGCGAGCTCACCGACTTGCTCGGCTCACAGCCGCCCCCAAGGGTTCCAGTTTCATCCAAGTTCCCCTGAGCTGGGGTCCTCCCGTCGGAAACCTATAGGGGGCACAATTCTCCTCTATTTGCTCACCTCGCCTCTCCGATCTTGATCTTCCAATTTGATAACCAGGGGCTCTCATACGCTGAAGTGGGAGGAAGGGCAAGGGCGTGGGCAGAAAAGTTCTTACTTAACTGGTATCTTTGGAAAATGATTCTCCACCGTCTGGGCTTGGAAAATGTGAAAGGGGACTTCCTTTCCAGGGGTTTCAGAGTGCCCCACCGTGACGATCCAACTACACTTCTCACGCGGAGGGAAACGTATTTTTCGCCCCGTTGCCGCCCGTGGGCTGTGCACGTGTGTGTGTGTGTGTGTGTGTGTGTGTGTGTGTGTGTGTGTGCATGCGCACACGCGCGCGTGTGTATGCGTTTTTAGTCGCTCACTCCACGCAGAATCTCTGTTAGAGCCCCATTATTCCTCCAGGCACTCCCTCAGCCGGAATTTAAGAAGACTCTAAGCCAGCCTTCCCTCCCTCCTGGTCCACACATGGACTGTTTGTCCTGACGTTCTGGGAGTGCAAGTTGATTTTAATACAGCAGCAACTCTGCTCTGTTAATGATGCTTCGAACCGATCCTTCTCTCCTCCCCTCTAGATGCTCCAGATACAAGCCAGACAACCATCCACTGTGCTTCCTCCTTGCGCAGAACACATAGGAAGCTCCGGATGTCCCAGGGGAAGCCCTTCTTAACTTGGGATGAAGAAGTAAGCCATAGGGAAAGGATCCAGAAAGTGCCTGTCTCCAAATACACTGTCTTCAAACATTTTCTCACAATTTCAGCTTTTTTATATATTTGAGTTGGCTGAAGTAGTTATGAGTTGTATAACCAGTTTTCAATGGAATCCTGCTTTGAAAGCCCTCGGGGGTGGTCTTACAACTCACTTTGATATTTAATATCTAGGGTTTTTATGCCTTAGACCAATACTGGGAAAGGAAGAGACCCATTTTTATAACCTTTACATGTGTATTTGAGGAGCATTTTTAACTGTGCTTAGTAAATATCAGCTGTTACTACTATCCTGGATAGGAAGCAAGATAACACGGGTAAAAAGAGTAGAAGGAAAACGAAAGAATTACTCATGTTGTCCTTCTCTAACAAATAGCCTGGGATCATCGATTTGATGTTGCGGAATATCTTTTCCAGTTTATTTTTGGAGTAGAAGAAATATCCCCCTCCTTGGAATGAATTAACTATAGCTCAACTTAAGCAGGGCAATGGTGCGTCCTGTGACCTCTTATTTCTGGTCAGAAACCGTACTTTGAGACCGTGCCACAGGATGCAAAGGCGTGTGCGTGGCTGAAAAGGTGGCCAATATGGGGCCGGCAAGCATACAGGGTGATGGCGTCTCACACCATGAAGATGGTTGAAAGACTGGCATCCAACCCCTTTGGCAATACGGTGATTACCGCGTCAGCCGATGTAGGAGGGAAATTTGATGGTGCTGTCCACACTTTTGGAATGACTCCCTCATGGTTGACTTTTCTAGGGGAAAGGGCTTATTGCTTTTTAAAACTGAAAGATTTTCATAGATCGGGAAAGATGATTTTTTTTTTTTTGCTGTTGTTACATAACTATAGTTTCTTTTTTCTATTTTCTTTTCCAAAGAATAATGAAAAGCTTACTGGATTTGGAGTAGGGAATGTAGTTTTTTTTTCTCTCTCTCTCTGTTTCTTTTTTTAAATGTTTATTTATTTTTGAGGGGGAGAGAAAGAGTGAGTGGGGGAGGGACAGAGGGTCTGAAGTGGGCTTTTTGCTGACTGAGCCCCCCAAGGTGGCCCTAGGGGATGTAGTTCTAATTGGACCAGTCAACTCCCAGCTATGAGAGCCTGAGACGAATGTTCTCTGAATCTCTTGGCACTTACCTTCCCACTCCATCAAGTGGGACCACAGACGTGGCCTAACTCAGGGTAGTTGTTTTAAAGAATTTGATTGGCAATGTGTATAAAAATATCAAGAGTACTATTTCATCATTAACAAAAGTACTTAATAAGTACATCAAAGGGACCAGTTTTCCTGTTGTGTTTGGAATGGGATCTGCTAAAGGTACACTTTATACTGAACAGGCTGAAACAGAAAACGAAGCCCCAGAGATCCTGAAGTTTTCTGACTAATAGAAGAACCTACTACACAAGAATATAATCAGTCAGTTAACATATGCCTGGTGAGCTCATTTACTTTTGTAAGCAAATTCCAGTTTCTTCAATCAGTATAATCTATGGAACAGAAAAGTCAATTCCATGTTTCATAACAGTGCGCTCCTCACGTATTTTGTGACTGAAAGTCACATTTTCAGGAGATTGAATGACAGCTAAGTTTTTAGCAGTTAAGTCTCCCATGGATTATTTTGAGAAGCTTGTTTCTTTTTTTTTTTTTTTTAATTTTTTTTTTTCAACGTTTTATTTTTGGGACAGAGAGAGACAGAGCATGAACGGGGGAGGGGCAGAGAGAGAGGGAAACACAGAATCGGAAACAGGCTCCAGGCTCTGAGCCATCAGCCCAGAGCCTGACGCGGGGCTCGAACTCTCAGACCGCAAGATCGTGACCTGGCTGAAGTCAGACGCTTAACCGACTGCGCCACCCAGGTGCCCCGAGAAGCTTGTTTCTTGTCAATAAGCACAAATAATAGATTCTGCATAGATTTAAACTTAAGTAATATACCTGAGGAGACCATAGGGCTCATGGAAATCGAGACAGCATGGGAGGGATACAGGAATAACCCAATGACTACACTGAGAATAATGGGAACTGGGCTTTTACTGTGGGAGAAGAGTTTACAAATATGAGAGGGGGAGATAAACTCTGAGGTGCTCGGCTGAAACTGATGGCATTGATGTGAACTCATAGTTTATATAAAGACTGGTAAATATAGAAATAGTTATGTAGAGTATGTATATATCTTCTAGCTCTGTTCATGACAGGGCTCATCTGCAATGGTGTCCCAGTAGAAATGGGCACATGGTTTCCAAATATTATTCTTCAGTAAGATGAACCAGGACTCCTTAGAGAAATGATTCCAAAGCCAGGGCCAAGGTGGGTAAATATATGGAGTGTTTGAAACATTTTGTTGCACAGGAAGTTGGGAAATGCTTTAAAAACAATGGAAACATGCCAAAAGGACACAGGAACTGGCATGAAAGGTCTCCCTTGGGCAAATCTGGGTCAATTTGAACATTAAACAATGATAGTCATGGAGTACACCCCTTGAATAAAATAGGAAGCTACGAGTCCATACTGATGTAAACAAAAATGCATGTAAATTGGTACAGTCATTACGGAAAACAGTAACAAATATGGAGGCTCCTCAACAAATTAAAAATAGAATTACCATATAATCCAGCAATCTCACTCCTGGGTATATATATCCAATGGAAGTGAAATCACTAACTTAAGGAGATATCTGAGAGTGTCCTTGTTTGGGTACACATTTATGCACGTAGAAGCTTGCACTTACTAGTTCAAACACAGACTAAAGATTCAAGTGGGGGAGGAGGGGTGGAGAATGCGGGAGCAAAGAAGGTAAAACAGGGGAATCTGGGTGAAGTGGATATGGGAATGCTTTAAACTATTTTGCAACTTTTCTACACACTTGGAATTATTTCATAATAAATCAGTTAAAGTATTAATAAAACTGTTTTAGCTCTATCTTATTTCCACAACAACATACGGTCAGTGTTAATATGTACTTGGAATCTCTAAAGTGTTAAGTGAAAATGAAGATTCTGAGGATGCCCAGATAATGTTGAAGTAAAAAAAAAATGAAATGAGGACCATAAATCTACATTATTACCAAGCTCTTGGGTGATTTTATGCACACTGAGATTTAAGAGATCTTGTCACATGGTTTCTATGGTGTTGAGTTTAATACTTTTGATGATGACCAAAGGATGCCTTCATGATAAATAAAATTATATCATGAAATGTTCATTTTAAATCTAATTATTTTCCAATTGCATGGAGTACTTATTCAAGTTTATTTTATTTTATTTTATTTTATTTTATTTTATGGGCCCTTCTATATCTGAGAATTTCTCTTCACATCACACATGACAAGAAACTTGTTGAGCGAAAAATTCTTGGGGCATAAACTTTTCCCCTCAAAATGCTGCAGATATTATTAACTGACTTGTAGAATATATTATTTCAGAGAAATCTGAATACAGCTTAATTTTTGTTCTGTTTTTGTTGTTGTTGTTTGTTTTTTAAAGTTTATTTTTGAGAGAGAGAGAGAGAGAGAGCAGGGGAGGGGCAGAGGGAGAGGGAGACACAGAATCCAAAGCAGGCTCCCGGCTCTGGGCTGTCAGCACAGAACCTGACTCAGGGCTTGAGCTCACTAGCATTTGAGGTCATGGCCTGACCTGAAGTTGGATACTTAACCAACTGAGCCACCGAGGCACCCCATTTCTATTCTTTTTTTATAGCTCTAGTGTTTTTCTGCCTGGATGTTTCTATAATCTTTTATTATCTTATTTTATTTTATTTTATTTTATTTTATTTTTTTATTAAAACATTTTCTTGTTATTATTATTATTTTTTTCAGTAGGCTTCACGTCCAGCACGGAGCCCAACACGGGCCTTGAACTCATGACTGTGAGATGAACTGAAATTGAGAATCTGATGCTTCACAGACTGAGCCACCTGGGTACCCCCTATTAGTTTAGTTTTTAAAATTTACCCAGATGTACCATTGATCTTGCCTGTGGTACTATTAAGAATGTATAATGCCAATATACTATAATACCGAGATTTTTTCAACATAAGATAATTTCCTTCCACTGCATCTCTGGCTATTAGTCTGGTGAGTACCTCGCCAGTTACCTTCAATCCTCTTTACCTTTACTCATACTGCCATGCTGGAATCATCCTGCTCCATCATCCTGGGGACTCCCCTTGTCCTGTGTTAGATCTCGTGTCTTCTGAATCCTAGATCTTCCTCTTTCTTGGCTTATTCTCACATTTTGTGGAGCACATCCTCAGTAGGGAAAGGAGACACAGAAGATAAGAAATCTTGTGTGTCTGAATACAGCTTTGTCCTACTCTCATGCTCTATAAATAGTTGATGAGGTATGGAATTCCACATTGCACATAATTTTCTTGCAGATTTTGAAAGATATTACTCCAGGGCTTTCTTGCTTCCACTGTTGGTAGTGAGAAGTCAGCAGGCCTTCTGTTTCCTAATACTAGGTATGCTACAATTTTTTCCTGTCTGGAAATGTGTAATATCTTCTTTTTACCCCTAGTATTCTAGTATTTCACAGGAATATGCCTCAGAGTGACTCTATTGAGCTAAACACATTTTGGGCTCTTTTGACCTGGTCATTAATATCATTCAGTCCCAAGAACTTTTCTTAAATTTTTTTCTTTTATTATTTTCTTCCCTCTACTTTCTTCTTTCCTTCTGGTACTTCTATTCTTCTTCTTTTTTTTTTTTTTTTATCACTTGGATGGTTCTGGTTTTTTCATCTTTTCCCTTTGTCATCCTTTTTCTTTCTTTCTTTCTTCTTTCTTTCTTTCTTTCTTTCTTTCTTTCTTTCTTTCTTTCACTTTTTTTATTTGAGAGAGAGAACATGAGCAGGGGAGAGGGGCAAAGGGAGAGAGAAAGAGAGAGAGAGAGATTGGATCTTAAGTAGGTTTCATGCTCAGCAAGGAGCCCTATGCAGGGCTCAATCCCATGACCCTGGGATCATGACCTGAGCTGAAATCAAGAGTCAGATGCTCAACTGACTGAGTCACCCGGGCGCCCCATTCTCTTCCATATTTACAGAGAACTCCTCAAACTTACCTTCTCAAGTGCTATCGACAGAACTTTCTGCAGTGATGGGAAATGTTCTATCTTGGAGATGTCCAATATTTAGCAACTAGCTGTACGTGGCTTTGATGATCAGAAATGCAACTATTGCAAATAAGAAGTTAAAATTTTAATTTTATTAAAGTACTATGAGTTTAAATCTAGTGGCTAGTGGTTACCACACTGAACAGCACACGTATTTGTTTTCTGCTACTGTATTTTTAATTTCCAAGAGTTCTTTTTAGTTTTTTGTTTTCCTAAATTGTCTATTTCCATAGCCTTGGTTCTTGTTTAATGGATGCAATATCCCTTCTTATCTCTTTGAGGATTTGATTATAACTGTTGCTTTTAAGTCTTGAATCATTTGTTTCCTCCAAGATACTGCTTCTGCTTGTGTTTATTATTATTATTATTTTTTTTTTTGGTCTCTATCTTTTATATAACAGACTTTCATCAGATGTCTGATCTGATGTAATCCTTGGTGGTCTACTTAAAAATAAGAATGAGCTACAGGGCACTTGGGTGGCTCAGTTGGTTTGGAGTCAGACTTCAGCTCAGGTCATGATCTCACAGTCCGTGAGTTCAAGCCCCGCATCTGGCTCTGTGCTGACAGCTCAGAGCCTGGAGCCTGTTTCAGATTCTGTGTCTCCCTCTCTCTCTTCCCCTCCCCCACTCACGCTCTGTCTCTGTCTCTCTCAAAAATAAACATTAAAAAAACTTTTTTTGAAGTAAGAGTGAGCTTGTGAGTTTCACTATAGGGAGGTGGTGAGGAGGCATTTGGGAAAACCTTGATGTCAGTATCTTTAAATACTTTCTTTTTGGATAGCCAGATTCCTCCAAGGAAGAATCCTCTAAGTTTCCACCTACTGGGTAGGGGTCTAACTGCTGCTGCCTTCTGGGGACCATTCTGGGGAAGGGATTGGGACGGGGGTGATCTCTTAATCCCCATCATTGATTTGTGCCAGGGTGAAGGAGGGTCTAGTGCTCTAATTTCTTCTCAAATAGCTTTCACCTTGTTCCTCCTGATATCAGGTCTTCTCTCCCTTTGACCTCCAGTCCTCTACTTGTCATTCCTAACTTTAAGAGCCTAGGAATTGTGCCCTTTGCAGATTTTGCCGTGTAAATATAGTTTCTCAACTTTCCCATTGACAGCTTGGGATTTTGTTTTCTCAGGTCTGTCAAATCCCTTACCAATGTTACACAGGTTCTTCGTTTTCCAAATTTTTTTGCTATTGTTTCATCTCCTGCTTGCATAATGCTTGTAGGTTTAGGTCTGAAAACAAAACACTTCCTATTTGTAATGTTTGTTCAAGAGGGAAGAAAATTAAATGCACATGTTCAATCCACCCCTCTAACCTGGAAATTCAGTGTGTCTATTCATTTTCAAAGGTTCAGTTCTGTGAAACATTCTTCTCCCATATTTGCCTTTAGCAGAATTAATCCTGTCCTTCGCTGCATTCAATATGTTGTGTGGTACACAACAAATTGGATACTAATCCATTTGTTTATGTATCCCTCTTTACCCAGAGAAAATATTAATAGTAAAACGTGAAGACCAAGTTTTATCAACTGCACCTATCATAACATGAGCACTCAATAAATGTTTGCTATATTCAGAAATGTATAATTCGATTCCAGAAAAGGTAGTGATGAAAATTAAAAAAAAAAAAAATTAAACACCTTTTCAGATACATTTTCTACCAAGCTAAGACATTTCAATTCCTTTTCTTTCTTTCTTTCTTTCTTTCTTTCTTTCTTTCTTTCTTTCTTTCTTTTTCTTTCTTTCTTTCTTTCTTTCTTTCTTTCTTTCTTTCTTTCTTTCTTTTTTGCTGTCTTCCCACACTGAAGTTGAAAACCTGTTGGCATCTCCACAGCATGAAAGCCTATTTATAATAGGATAGAGTAATTTTTGGATTGATCGCCCTCTGGTGGCATTTTAAGAAACTAACTTCTTGTACAGCCTGGGGGTCAGGATCAAGGGAAGATATTTGCTGCTATGGTTATTACCATCTCAATGGGATGCATGTTTCTATTTTCTTAATTTTCCCAACTGAACACACGTGGTTTTTGTAATCAGCAAAAATCTATAATTTTCTAAATAGTTTGATGAATTCCTGAGGATCAATCTTACAATCTAAGGATATTAGGAAGCTTAACAAAAGTACAAAATATACATTATAATGTGTTTTTAGAATACAATTTATTTCTAATGTTTACTATATTTTTCTTATTTCTTAATCTGACTCAGTTGAATTACAATAACCCTCAAAGGAATCATTTATAGTTCAAATGGTAAGTGAACATCTGAAGTTCTTTGTCATAGTAAATCTATTTTATTTTATATACCAAAAACCCAAATTGATTTCCTTCTGCTCAATTTCAAAATAAGTCTGACATCTTTAACATGCAGGTTTAGGCATGCCTATGTAAACAAAGACATATAAAAATGTGCAAAATTAACTTTCATGGGTGATCTATTTAACAAAATGGTCAAAATTTGTACATACCTCCCGTCACTGGGTCATCATGTCTACGCTGCAGGTTGAGCAGAAGACCTATTTGTTTTGCTCAAAATGAGACATGACATGACTTATTCTAGGTCACATAAATGTTTCTCCGTCTCTTTTTTAAGTTTATTTATTCATTTTGAGAGAGAGAGAGAGAGAGAGAGAGAGCGCGCGCGCCCGCGCGCCAGAGAGAGAGAGAGAGAGCGCGCGCGCGCCCGCGCCCGCGCGCCAGAGAGCGCGCGTGCGCATATGTGCACAGCATGAGCGGGGGATGGGCAGAGAGAGGAGAAAGGGAATCCCAAGGAGGCTCTGCACTGTTAGCACACGGATACCAACACAGGGCTCTGTCTCAGGAACTGTGAGATCATGACCAAAGCCAAAATTGAGAGTTGGACACTGAACCCCCTCGGCCACCCAGGCATCCCCACACAAATGTGTCTAAGCAATTACATGATACTATGCGAGAAAAGGAGGGAACAAGGAATTAAGGTACAAATTATATATGTATATACGTTTGTACATGCATATCTATAAATGTAAAATATATGTATATATAAAATTATATGTAGTTAATAAAATATATAAAGTAATTATAAGTCACCCAATAAGTTTTATAACTATATGTAAGAATACATATTATATATAAGTAATTTATAGGTAAAGTGTAATTTACTTTATATATGATGTACCATATATATGCATGCATATATATCTAAACTGAATAAAATTATTTAAATTAAAAAAGTTTTTTAATGTTTATTTATTTATTTTGAGAGAGAGTTAGAGAATGTGTGTATGCAGCAGGGGACGAGCACAGAGAGACGAGAGAGAGAATCCCAAGCAGGCTCCGTGCTGTCAGCATAGAACCCAACACAGGGCTCGATCTCACCAACGGTGAGAGTATGACATTAGCCAAAATCAAGAGTGGGATGCTTAACCAACTGAGCCACCCAGATGCCCCTGAATCAGATAATTTAAACTTTCAAGTGTTTTACACGGCCAAGGCGTTCTGTCAAACAAATATAAGGAAAATGGATATTATCAGATGGGAGCCACAGAAGGTAAAGATGAGAAAGATAAATCTTCCCAATCCCCCTAAGAGCGGAAGCAGTGTTTGCCCCAGAGTCTCTTGAGTTCCTCGTTCAGCCAGTATTGGTCATTTGCATGGCCCAGTGACTGTCTATGTTTTCCGTTCTTCTTTTTTCCCCAAAGAAGCGTTCTTATTCCAGTTATCCTGGTCTTACCCCCACTATTTATGTCGGGTATGGTCAGAGCACATAACTTATCTTTTGGGTTTTAAGTGGTGGGGAGCAAGAGCAAGAGCCCCGTCCGAGCCTGATGGAAGGGACTGCACATCAGCCAGAGACACTAAGGGTTGAGCTGGAGGCCCTGGCAGCTGAACGGGATCTGGGGGCGGGGGGCGTGGTCTCCACTGGAGAAAAGATGAGTGCGCTTCGTGTGCAGGAAGAAGGGTGGGTGTGGATACGTGCGTTCACCGGGATTGTGGCAGAGACTGCCAGTCGACCGAATATTTGATCTGCCCTCTTTCAACAATGTACTTCCGACTCTCCGTGGCTAACTCTTCACAGAACCCAAGACAATATTTTCACCGGTCTATTCTGTGACTAGCGTGCGGTGATGTGACTAAGTGACAACAGATGGGATCTAAGCATAAGTCGTATGCAGGACTTACAGGTGTGACTTTAACAGGAAACGCACGTTCTCCCTTTCAATGCCCCCCTCTTCCTCCAGCTGGGATGCACACGGAATGCCAAGTTGCCTGTAACAGGGGGATGAGGTCAACATACTCTGAACTGTGGAGCAACTCAGTAAAATGACTCTGGGCCTTGACATATTGCACCACAGATCCCAACGAAGACTTCTGAGATAAATAAAATCCCATACCATTTAAGCTACTGCTACGTAAGGTCTTTTCCTTACACGGTCAAATCTTTATTCTAATCAACATGCCAAGGAAGGAAACAGGTCTCATAGAGGGCAGAAACGAACAAAATCTGGGAACCTGAGGGAAATATTCTGGAGAAATGAAATTTAAATTCTAATCTGAAGAATGAGAGAAATTAGCTGGAAAATGCCCGAGATGAGAGCCAGCATAGAATGCTGAGGTGCTGAAAGAAGTATGGAAAGACACAGAAGGTATTTCATGCTAAACCTGGAGAGACAAGAACAACCCAGGTCATTCTGAGCTTTGCAGCCGTATTGATTAAGGAAGGTGAAGAAGGGGAAAAACCAAAAGTGAATCCCATGTTCCTGGTCTCATCAACTGTGTGGATGGTAGAACCATTTACTGAGAAAAGAACCCACAGACAAGTGGTAGGTTTTGGTGGGAAGATGATGAGTTCACTTTTGGAAACGTTTGAGGTGTTTGTGAATAAGCAATTAGTTATGTGGGTTTGGTGCTCAGAATTAAGACCTTGGGTAGAAATGTAAGTTTGGGAATCCTTGGCAAATGGATGGTAAATAAAGCTAGAGGAATGGATAAGAACACCTAGGGTGAGAGTCTACACTGAGAGAGGAATAAGAGAAAAGAAGAGGGTCTAGGATCCAGCCATGACAGAACTCCTGCTTTAAACAACTGAGTACAAGAGGGGGGACTGACCACTGAGATTAAGAAGGAATGGACAGAGAGAAAGGAAGGAAGCCAGGCAAACGTGTTGTCATACAGACAAAGTAAGAAAGTGTTTCAGTAAATAAATAATGGCCAACAATGCCGGATGCTGTTGAAAGGTCATGTAGGATGAGCTCTGAAAGGAGCTTACTGGGTTTAAGTTAACCACATGGAGTTAACTGGTGAGCTCAATGGAGAAGTAAAGGCCCTGGACCGTAAGGGTGGAATCCAAACTAATGCAGATTGTATAGTGAGTGGATGGTGTGGAAAGAGAGACATTTCTTCCAAGAAGTTTAGCTCCAAAGGGGAAAACAGAGAGAGAAGACAGCAGCTGTAGGGGTTCTGAGGTTGAGGAAAATGTTTTGTTTGTTTTTTTTTAAGTTGGAAAATTTTGAGTTGAGCCCATTTAAGTACAGAAGGGAAAGGTCCACCTGCAAGGAAAACATGGAAAATACAGGAGAGAGAATGGATAGTACAAAATTCAAGCTTCCTGAGAAGGTTGAGGAGGGGAATTCAGAAAACCTGTGGTGGTGGTATTCACTCAAAAATTGAAGGAGGGAAGGAAGAATGGATGGATGGATCCGGGGCGGGACTAGGGTGAAGTAAACGAGGCACTCACTCACAAAATTTAAGGAAGCACCAAAAACTCAGAAATTAAGGTAAACATTATTTTGTATAATAAATAAAAAATAATGCAAAACATCTATGATGAACAAAATATCAAAATTTTATTTTTTTAAGTTTTTTTAAAATGTTTTATTTATTTTTGAGAGAGAGAGAGAGAGAGAGACAGATTGTGAGCAGGGGAGGGGCAGAGAGGGAAGGAGACTCCAGGTTCCCAGATGTCAGCACAGAGCCTGACGCGGGGCTTGAACTCACGAACTGTGAGATCATGACCTGAGCCAAAGTCAGACGCTTAATCTACTGAGGCACTCAGGTGACCCTAAAATACCAACATTTTAAACAAAAATAAGATCAGGTATGCATAGGTGAAGATTTGGGGGTGGAAAGCTAAAATGGTTTTCTTTAGAAAGTTACTATTTCCTTTGTGAAGCAGGAGGTGAACATAAGCAGAAAGTAGATTGGAGGTTGGAGGTGAGAGCAGAGGTTCGCAGTAGGAGTCGTGGACAGGAAAGGCAAGATAGGGAGAGAAACGTGGTAGGGATGCCAGGGAGGATTAGTGCCCACAAGCCTTGGTGGTCATTAATTTACCATAGTACTGATCTACCTGTTGTATGATCTCTAAGGCATCTCCCAGAACTCAGAGCAAGCATGGAGAAGGTAGCCAGAGTTACCATCATGGGGTTTTTTTTTAGGGAAACCAATTTAAGATATTGGCAAGAAACTTAATATAATGGACCAGAGAACCTGAGGTGGTGAGAGAGAAAGTCAAAACATGAGAAACAAGCTAAATCAAATGGGAAATGATAGCTCCAAAATAGAATGTAAATGCCATATATTAGGGGCTGAGTTGTGTACCCTCCAAATTCATGTGTTGAGGTCCTAACTGCTGTATTTCAAAATGTAACTGTATTAGAAGACAGAGGTCTTTACAAAGGTAATTATGTTAAAAGAAACTTATTAGGCTGGGCCCTTGTCCTACATATTTGGTGTCCTTATAAGAAAAAGAAATGTGGACACAGACAGAGGAAAGACCATGAGAAGACATAGGGAGAAGATGGCAGCTATAAGCCAAGGAGAGAGGCCTCGGAAGACCAACCTTGCACACACCTTGATCTTGGACTTCTAGCCTTCAGAATTATAAAAAAATAAATTTCTATTTAAGCCGCCCAGTCAGGGATACTTTGTTATGATAGCCCTAGGAAATGAATATACCATATATCTTACTATTATAGAAATAATGAAATAGCTTCAGAACTCATTAGCTTCCTTTCTTTCCATGAACCCTAGAGAAATTCTAGAATTGGGAAAAGAGGATGGATTTGAGAAATGAACAACCACCACTACAACAAAAGGAGAAACCCCTTGGGAGTCTGAAGTTACTTTTGAAATGGTGTGGGAGGTACGTGTGTTTATTTGGGGGTGGGTTGGGGCAGGCTCAACCCGGGGTTGTGGGCAGCTGGGAGCGGCCATGAGAAGGCTTAGAGGACACCAGCAGCAACCTCCTAAGCCTTCCCATGTCTTACATCAGGGTAGAAGCATTAGGGCGAGTGGCAGGGGAGTGGAGTTGATGAAAAGAAAAACAGGCTGTCCAGCTCGCTTCAGACATTCGCTTCTTCACCCTTTCCTTGCACCCCAAATCCCAGAGCTGATGGAGTATGAACTAGGGAGTTGGTTTGTCAAAGATACTTCTTCCCAACAGATTAAAGGCCGAACTCTTAGAGTAGTTACCTGGTGGAGTGTCAATAAATGGGAGTGATTAGCATTCATTTTGCAGTGACTGGGGCTCAGTAACTTCCTTCTTAATTTTTTTTTTTTCAATGTTTATTTATTTTTGGGACAGAGAGAGACAGAGCATGAACGGGGGAGGGGCAGAGAGAGAGGGAGACACAGAATCTGAAACAGGCTCCAGGCTCTGAGCCATCAGCCCAGAGCCTGATGCGGGGCTCGAACTCACGGACCGCGAGATCGTGACCTGGCTGAAGTCGGAGGCTTAACCGACTGCGCCACCCAGGCGCCCCAGTAACTTCCTTCTTAAATCCATCTGGAGGGTCACACACGCCTCCTCCCCAATTCATATTACCAGACGCTCCCGCGGGCACATGAGCTCACAAGCCAAAATAACCTGGCACCTGAAGTGGGACAAAGAGATCATAAAATGCACAACAGGTTGAATCACACATACCAATTGAATCAAAATTATTAGAACAGATGACCCCAAAACATAAAATATGCATGATGAATATACATAAGGAGTTACAGGAAGATATTAGCAATATGAACAAGAATAAGAAATAATTTCAAAGTGGGAATGTGAGTTTTGAAAAAGGAGAAATTCTGATGAGGGACATGGTGCAGATCTGGCCTTGACAAGGTGCCACAAAGACACTGGCAGGCATGACAGCATGGTACAGGCTCCCTAGTTAAGTTCTCAAGGTTTTCCAAAAGTCCACAAGCCACTGAAGTTGTTTTCTTTGATCCCCCTCGCCCCCATTGTCTCATTCAAGCTGCTGGCTAACCACATACCCCAAATATTGTGTACAACGGTCACTCCAGAATGTCTGGGCTTTTTCCTCTCTGCTCTGTCTTTTAAGTTCAGTTTTTGTCTTTGTTTCTTAACAATAGTTTAATGACTGCCTTCCTCGGGTGACTAAATTCCTGAAGCAAATTTACTGAGGGTCCCTGTGTTATTCTTTGACTAAATAAAATAGTTGGAGGGAAAAGACAATAAATAGATAAAAATGGCTGGGCGGATACAGCTGGAGGACAAGTTAGAGATTTGTAAAATCAGATCTTTTCCCAGAAGGTGGCAGCAAAAATATAGATATAGAAAATGTAGAAGTAAGTGATGGGGTTTTGGAGTGATGGAGGTTCAGAGATGTTGGCCAAGAAAGAATCGTTGAAGAAGTCTTTGGTGCAAAAAGGTGATTTTTATTAAAGCACAGGGACAGGACCCAAAGGCAGAATGAGCTGCACGGCGGGAGGGGGGTGGGAGGGCTGTGAAGAGTGACTGGTTATATGCTATGCAGTTGGGGAGGTAAAGTCAAGAGGAAGTTTCTTAAAGGGATTTCCACATGCTAAAGAAGACTCCCAGGATCCTGGAGGCCTAGCTGTTGTCAAGCTAGGGTTGTTTTTCCCTCTAGCAAAGCATTGACATTGAGACAGTAGGGAGTTCCTGGAGATTACACTATTGATAAGACTGTCCTTTTCTTGTAAATTTACTAATTTTCTTGTAATTTGTTTAACCGTTTGTTTTCTTTCCCTTTCTTTTGTCCTTGGGCAAAAAGAAGCTCACACGTATCCCACCGGGGTGGGGCGGGTGGGGGGGGGGGGGTTGCAGGCTGTCAGCTTGCTTTATGCTCCTTCATCAGTACCATTACTATTAAGAAATTTTCAAGGTTCCTGGCCAATGCAATAAGAAAGAAAAAGGTAAAAGTGGTCTAAGGGTAGGAAGGGTAAAACTAAAACATTATTTGTAGAAATAGTCATTCAACTTAGAAAAAAACCCAACAGAATAAAAAAATATTAAAGTTGATAAGCAAGTTTAGGAATTATAAAAATGAATAGTCCAATTATAAAAATGAATGAATAGTGGCTTGTGGACTTTTTTTCACCCCAAATAACCAATCTAAACTTAAAAATATTATACCATTTATAACAGCAACAAAATTCATAATATAGCTAGGAATCAATTTAACCAACAATGTACAAGACTTTTACGGACAAAATCATAAAATTTTAAAGACATATAAAATTATCTGAATAGTTATATTTTTGAATAGGATGACTTAATATTAATATGTCCATTCTCTTCAAATTAATCTGGTAAATTCAATTAAAAAAATTTTTTTTTCAACGTTATTTATTTTTGGGACAGAGCGAGACAGAGCATGAACGGGGGAGGGGCAGAGAGAGAGAGGGAGACACAGAATCAGAAACAGGCTCCAGGCTCCGAGCCATCAGCCCAGAGCCTGAAGCGGGGCTCGAACTCACAGACCGCGAGATCGTGACCTGGCTGAAGTCGGACGCTTAACCGACTGCGCCACCCAGGTGCCCCAAGGTAAATTCAATTTTAATCAAAGATTTTTGTTGGATTTTTGAGGACTAATAAATTTGTCCCAAAATGTATGTGAAAGACCAAAAATGCATAAATAGCTAAGTCAGTCTGGAAAAAGAACTGTAAAGAGGAGCAGGTGTTTTTAGAAAATATTGTTGCAGACATGTTGCAGAGCCAAGCAACAAAAACAGCGCAGAAAAGGTATGAGAACAGCCACCACAGACCAATGGAACAGAGCAGCGTGCTCAGATACAAAGATAAACATATAGAGCAAAACATACAACTTGTGGCACCAGGAGGCAATGGGCAAATGACTTAGAAACAAATTCAATTCCACAAACCTCATGTATGTAGTTCAGCCTAGGAAAATCTACAAATTCCAGTATCTAATAATATCTATACACAGATCTATCGCTGACAGTGGGCTAATCCAGGGACACTGTACCAAAATGAAAGGCGGGTATGTTTTTATTGGGGTTAACAAGAGAATAACCAATTCTAGAACTCTTTTAGGCTTGTGCCATATCTTAAATGTTCAGGGAGGCTTTCTTCTTTAGCTGTCCAACCAGGGCACGTATTTTCTTAGGCAGAAGGCTCTAGGATCATTGACATTTCTCCCTTACTGGTATGTGAAAAGTAACAACAAAGTCAACATTGAAAAACATTTGGGTCTCCTACACCCAGATATCATATAATCAAAGGAAAGTATCGGATACTGGTATTTCCTGAATAGTCCAGGCACATTCTCAGCTCAGGGCCTTTTTACTTGTTGCTTGCTCTGCCTGAAATTCTCTTACCCAATATCCTCACTGTTCACTCCCTTACCTCCTTCAGGTCTTTGCTCAAATAGCACATAATCAGAGAGACCTCCTATAACCACTCGATTTCAAACCCTCACCCAGAGGCACGCCCCATTCCCCTTACCCGCTTAGTTTTTCTCCACAGTGTGAACATATTATTCATTTCTTTCATTGTCTTTTTTAAAAATGTTTATTCATTTTTTGAGAGAGAGAGACAGAGCATGAACAGGGGAGGGGCAGAGAGAGAGGGAGACCCAGAATCTGAAGCAGGCTCCAGGCTCCAAGCTGTCAGCACAGAGCCTGATGCGGGGCTCGAATCCATGAACTGTGAGATCATGACCTGAGCGGAAGTTGGACACTTTACCCACTGAGCCACCCCGACCCCCCCATCTTTTGTTTATTGTCTAATTGCACTTTTCCAATATAAACTCCGCCAGGGCAAAGGGTTTTTGTTATTTTGTTCAATGCTTATTCCTGACACATAAAAGTTTGTCAATAAATAGTTATTGAATGAAAGAATGGTTTTGGTATCTTATTCCCATAGATACAGGCAACAGTACTAAGTGTAAGCCCGTCATTTGCAGTGTAGATAAATTACCACTCCTTGATAGTGAATCTTTGTTAACAGTTGACACACCTAGATCAAAAAGTTCAAGTGCAACAGTTTGTAACTAGTGCTTATTAATGTTCATGTAATGTGGATCCTGATAGTGTTCACTGGGTCCTTTTTTTCTTCTTTGAGAGAAACAGCATCTTCTAGGTGACAGGGAGATGAGATTAGGATTCTCATCAATTTCTCTGCAGTTGTGTGTCAGGACTCAAAGTCATAATCTAAGGAGAAAATGAATAAATCTGGCAAACAGAGATTATCAGTTCCATCGTATCTTAGAAATCCTTTTAATTTCTGAGCCTATAAACCTTATAAACACAAAGGTAAATCTGTAGTTATGAGGGAAAACATACAGTCCACTAAGGAGGAAGCAGGTGATAGCAGATCTGATAGCAGAGTAACAGATCTGTAGGAGATTTCCAATTATGTCCCTTTCTCCAGTAAGGAATTATATGTCTTCACTGCTTCGAAGAATGAAGAGGTGGACACAGAATGAGCAGCAGGCAAAAGTTGATTAGAGTACAAGCTCAGAAAGTAAGAACAGTATGAAAACTCTCTTTACAGAGAGGGGACATTCGAAAGTGAATGTCCACGGACTATAGGCAAGGGTCCTTGTTTTATAAGGTTCTGGATGCCCCCCGCCCGGCCTTCCCT
Source organism: Felis catus (assembly GCF_018350175.1). Taxonomy (NCBI): domain Eukaryota; kingdom Metazoa; phylum Chordata; class Mammalia; order Carnivora; family Felidae; genus Felis; species Felis catus. Next base: position 26,535,329 of record NC_058371.1, read on the forward strand.
TACCCTTAGTTCCTTCTCAGATCCTACCCTACTGGCTTGATAACTCTAGGTGCTGGGTTGTCCATTCTAAATTGGCTCGTTACTATTGTATGAGGGGTGGTCTATGGCCATATCATTTCTTGTGGGTCATACATTTTATAGGCTACTACTTCTTATTTATTTATTTATTTATTTATTTTAATATTCTTTTTTTTTTTTTTTTTTTGAGAGACAGATCATTAGTGGGTGAGGGGCAGAGGGAGACACAGAATCCAAAGCAGGTTCCAGGCCCTGAGCTGTCAGCACAGAGCCCGATGCGGGGCTCAAACTCAGGAACCATAAGATCACGACCTGAGCTGAAGTTGGAAGCCCAATGGACTGAGCCACCCAGGCGCCCCTACTACTTATTTTTAGTTATGTCTTTTGTCGAATTCCTGAGGGAAATCTGAGGGGAGAGTAGGTGGTGTCTGTTACATTCTTAAGAGGAACCTCATGCCCGAGGGGGTTTGCTGCAGTCAGACACTCCCAGCATTGTTCCAAAAAATAAATGTTTTTCCCCACCCAGGGACCTCAGAACCTAGCCTCTGCCGACTGAAGCCTATCTTTTCCTATCATAAAACCACCCCAGTGGCTTACAATAAGCAATTATTTTTCTTCCTCACAGGTCTGCAGGTCAGCCTAGGATGACTCTACTTCAGGATGTGGTTTTCCTGGGCTTGTTTATCTGGAAAGTCTTTGTTTTGCCCTGCTGAGTATAGAATTCCAAGCTGACAGTTGGTTTTGTTTTTGTACTTTAAAGTTATCATTTCATTTCTTTTGGCTTGCAGAGTTTCTAATGAGAAGGCCATAAAAATTCTTACTGTGCTCTGTGCCTTTTTTTCTCTAGCTACTTTTAGGCTGACAAAATCCAAAGGCAGAGAAACTAGTGGTGGTGAAACATGAGAGAAATTTGTTTCAGTGAGACCGACACCAGGAAGACTGTGGACTAGCATCTCAAAGACTGTCTCCAAAGTGCTGAGAATACCTATAGGGTTTATATATAGAAAATGTGAGACACTGGTCAGTGAGTATATCCAGGTGGGCAGTGAAGGTCAAATTGATTTTTGTCTGGAGGTCAATCATGGGTGGTGGGGTCTTGCTGGCTCAGGGCGGTCCTTATTCCTTGAGGGGGTAGTTTCAGGTCCCATCTGGGAATACTCTGCCCTCAGTGTTTTCTGCCTAAGTTAAAAGTAAACTGGAAAGAACTTAGAAAGTTTGAAGGTCAAAATGGAGGCAGTGGAAGTCTTCTCCTAAATGCATATATAGCCTCTTTATATTGTCCCATAGGTCACAAGAGGCTCTGGAAATTTTTTTTTCCTATTTTCTCTGAGCGTGTCATTTTGGATTGCTACCACTGGTATGTTACTTCTTTTTTCTACAGTTCCAAATGTGGTATCCATCCTCTCTAGAGATTTTTTAATTTATTTTTGAGGGAAAGAGAGAGGGCGCATGCTCGTGCAAGTGGGAGAGGGACAGAGAGAGAGGGAGAAAATCCCAAGCAGGCTCCACACTCTCAGCACAGAGCCTGACACAGGGCTTGAACCCACGAAACGTGAGATCATGACCTGAGCCAAAATCAAGAGTCAAAGGACACTTGACTGACCCAGGTGCCCCTGCCAAGAGATTTTTTTTTTTAATTTCACATATTTTTCATCTCCAGAAATTCTATTTGCTTCTTTTTAAAAAGCGTCGTTTCTCTCCCATCATCTTTTTCCTTTAAATCACTGAACATATTGAGTACATTTATAATAGATGTTTGAAGTCTTTGCCAATGCCACCATTTGTATCCTTTCTGGATATGTTTCTATGGCCTGTCTCATATATTCTCCTAATTACTTGGCAGGTCTATTAATTTTTAACTGGTAGATGCCTGATATTTTCAACCTAATGTTGAGTCCTGAGTTGCGTTGTAGTCTTTTAGAGAGAATTAGCCTTTGTTCTGACAGGCAGTCAGGTTAGTTGCTGAGCAAGTTTGATCCTTTCAGGGTTTTAAGCTTTTGAAGAATCGACAATAGCTTTTTCTCTAGACCCCAGGGTCTCAGAGTTGACCTCACAACTAAGACATGACACCTCTGGGTCTCAGGAGCATATTCCATGTAGTCAACGGCAGTGGGGAACTCAAACGAGTCCTCTTCCAGTGTGAACTCTGAGAACTGTCTGACTTAACTGTTCCCCGCAATTACTCTTTGTGGGCCTTGTGGAGGTTCACACCACATACCCGCTGATTTTTATTCAGCTAAAGATTCAAGGGTATGCCATGTGGATTCCGAAGCTCTTTCTCCAGGAACTCCTCATCAATTCCAACCAGCTCGGCCTCCCCAAATCCCCTTAACTCCGATCCCTGTCTTTTCAACTCAATAAGACCTGTCTTCTCAGTGAGATCTTAGCTCTTTTTTTGAGTTCCCCTTCCCTGCGCCTCTACCTGAAAACTGCCTTTAGGCAGAAAGCCAGGGTGATATAGGGTCGATCTTGTTTCTCTTCTCTCAGGCACAACGGTCCAGAATTTCCTATTGCCCAATGTCTGAAAACAGTTGTTTTTATATTTCTTTCAGTCTTTAGTAAGTCCAGACCCATTTTCTCTGGTCCAGAAGCAAACGTCTTACACTCCTCACGGAAAACGGAAATTGTTTTACAAATGTTATTTGCCACGGTGGAAGTTCACCGCTCCCCCCTGGTACCCCTCGTTTTTCTTCTCAGGAAATACGGTGACGGGATCTCGTATCCTGGCGGTATTCTTTAGCGACTGGTGTAGACTGGTGTAACGGCAACGGGACACCTCGCCGCACAGCGACGTCTAACTCGTAGCCTCCCGCGCGCGCCTCGCTCGCCTTCCTCCTCCCTCCCCCATCGGCAGATGCGCTAGCGTTCCGCGCGCGCCCGCTCACTGCGCCTGCGCGGCGTGTGGACGCCACACGCTCCCGGAAGTGGGAGGTGTCCGCTCGAGTTTGTGTGGCCGCCGCCGCGGGAACGCGAGCCCGGTAATTTTTCAACGGAGAAAGGCGAGGCTTTCGGGCTTGGCCGAGTGAGAGTGAGCGAGTGTCGGGCTCCGGCAGCTCTCTCCTTACGTGACAGCCGGCATGGAGCATGAGCGGAGCAAACAGCCTGGCAGCGAGGCCGTGGCTCCCGCGCGGCTGGAGTCTCCCCGGTCCGAGTGTGGGGAGGAGCCGCGGAACCCGAATCCTGAGGTGAGTCCGCCGCGCCCGTTCGTCGGTGACCGGCCCTTCCGGACTCCCGCGCCCCTGCCTTCTAGGCTGTTCCGCAGAAACGTCAGCCTTTCGACTCCCAACCCCGGCCGCTCCCCCTGTTCCCATCCCCGGCGCCTTTCCTCGGGTTGGTTGTCTCCAAGCCCCCTGTCGCCCGAATTATCCTCTGGCAATGTGATGTGAGGAAATAGTCAAGACGAGAAGTGCGTGAACTGTGGTTTTAGAAGTTCTGGGGGGAATTCTCTAAATACTCAGGGCACGCTGTTGCTGTAGTCATTCTATCTAGCCCTTTTAGGTAGGTTATGTTTTTAAAACTCGCACCATACGCTCTAGGCGTGTCATTTCTAGGACCCGAAGTCCATTACCCGCCCCCCGCCCCCCGCCCCCCAGCCTTAACGGAGGGTGATTGCGCCTATTATCGGAGCTTTTTGCCCATTTGCTGCTATTTCATATAGATATTCTACACGACTGCTTTTCGTAGTGATTTTGACAACTCATTGGTAGAACCCCGTACGGAGCAGAACTGTAAAGACGGCCTCAAAACTTCCTTGTTCATCTCATTTGGCAGGTATACATTATTGGTGACAGCGCTGCAAATTGTAAATAATCCTAATGCTGAAGTTGGCCCATTTCACTTGAGTAACGTATGTTGAGCCCTTCATAGAGTGGGTACTTGTACGAGGCTTCCTTGCTCTTAACTCTTCCATCAACAGCCAGTTCTCCAAATAGCAGCTAGAATGATCTTTCAGTGACATGAATCTGATGTGTTTTTCCCCATCTTAGTCTTCAGTTGGCTGCCCGGCAGGACGTGGCTCCTGCCTCCGTTGCTGACTTCTTCCCTTTTGCTGTCACAGCCCTTAGCTTCATGGGTTCTTTTATGGTGGATAGTCTTTCTTCTTAAGGATCTCTGATGCTCCCTTTGTTCTGCAAGACCTTCTTTTGGGTTGTTTGCATAGCTGTCCCATTCTCCTTAAGATACACATTCCGAAACGCCTTGGATGCTGCCTCTCTCTCTAACGAACCTCTTTTCCACCCACCTCCCTCTTCAGGCTGAGATGCTGTCAATAACATCGTCATGTAAGTTGGCTTAAAAATAATTGGATGTACTTCAGTATATTTTGAAAGTCTTCAAACTTTGAGATATAGCAACATAAGACTTAGGTCTGTGTTCCAAATTGGTTTTAGTGACTCATAGTTGTTAAAAACTTATTGTTGGATACTATTTTTTTTTAATGTTTATTTATTTTTGAGAGAGAGAGAGAGACAGAGCGTGAGTGGGGGAGGAGAAGAGAGAGAGGGAGACACGGAATCCGAAGCAGGCTCCAGGCTCTGAGCTGTCAGCACAGAGCCCCCCCATGCGGGGCTCGAACTCACGAACTGCGAGATCATAGTCTGAGTGGAAGTTGGCCACTTAAACCGACTGAGCCACCCAGGTGCCCCGTATTGTTGGATACTATTAACAGTTTTGTTTTCCTATCTCAGGCAAGCAAAGTATTTTGTTGGAACATTGCTAAATCCATTTTCATTATTCCTAATGTCAGTTGTTTTTGTAAACTGATAGGTATTACATTTTCACATTTTTAACCAAGTAAGTACACCTTTAATCAGAACTCTTCTTTTGGAAGAATTTTAATCAGGCTAAATTATACTTTAAAGTTTTTTTTTTTTTTTTTTTTTTTTAGCGTGTAGTTGCGGAGGCTGTTTGTTTCGTAGGTAACACAGTTTTTTTGGCGATCATATATGAAAACATTTCCAAAATAACTATTTTCAAAATATTCTTGCTACAGAGAAAAGTCTCTTTTGATAAGCAGTTATCTTTTTATCTCACTGTTAAAACCTTTTCTTTCATGTTGAAATAACAAGTTGTGTTGAAAGGAAAACCTTTTAAGTTTCAAGCTATTAATCCCTTTCTCATCACAGAAAATGACAGCAATTTTGGAATACCTGTCTTGCAAAAGAAAATATGTAAGTCAACTTTAAGTTCAAAAGTGTGGTAAGATAGTAAGCCTCTTTCTGGTATAAAAGTTTTTCATAGTCACTTCCCATACTGTATATGTTCTCTTATTTGAGATCATATAAATTCTACAGTCATTTATTTGAATACAGAAAAATTGCAAAAGGTCACAATACTTTGAAAGTGAATATTCCGCCCCGTAATATGGAATCTGCCCACACTTTTCTCATTATATGTCTGGTACTTTATGTGACCTGTGACAGGTGGACGTAGACATTGGGGAGGATGTCATTGTCAATCTATTGTTTAGTAAAATAATTATGCATTTTACTAGATTTATAGTACATGCGGGTTTTTAATATTTTCTTTTACTCTTTAGTGGGTTGACTTTAGTAACCTTCTTCAGAAACCATTAGTGTAGACCTTAAATTTGGGAGCAGACACTGATCACTGAGAACCAGACCTTCACGTGCCCTGAGCTTCATTGAAAGAGCTAGAGTTGGACCTGGGAGAGGAAGCAGATCTTCCTTTACAGAAATCATGATTTACAGCAGATTTAAGAGACCTTAGTGTTATTTTGGGTAATTTTTGTAGTTGCAGTTTTAGATAAGAATTAAGCAAGTGAATCAGAGAGAGGACTTAGCCAAAGAATAAATTTGCTTAAACTGACTGAGCCATCTGTTTTGGTAGACAAACTGTTACTCATTGTTGACCTAAATTTTAACCCGACTGAAGATGAAGTTTAAAATTCACCATAAGTTTAAAGACAAAGGATAAATTATCCTGATTAAATTCTAGCAATAAAGTAGCCAGGTATTGTAAATTTAATGTATTATTGAAAACTAATTACTTCCATAGCTTTAGTAAAGTTTTTTAACCATTTGTCAACAAGGAATTTCAATATAGTTATTCTTCAGTATATGGACAATTTACACATTGGGATTTCTGATTTCTTCCTCTGAAGACATAGGAATAATTCTTGAGTGCTCTAGCACAGTACCTAGCATTACATTTCTAGTAAATGTGTGTTGTATTAAACACACATTTGAGAGCTTTGAGCGAGAAATAGTCCCTGAACGTTTAGGATTAGTGCTAAGTCAGGGAATTTGGCCTGTCCATGGTTAGCCCCTCTTAATCTGTAATTAGTTCTTATGGGGACAATGTAGTAAATTATGACTAAATTAACAGACTAATATGGATTAATGCTAAGTACCAGATTTTTTTTTTAATTAAGTTTATTTTCTTGTTACTGAGTGTTTTTTTTTTTTTAAACGTTCATTCATTGTTTTTTTAAATTTTTTTTTCAACGTTTATTTATTTTTGGGACAGAGAGAGACAGAGCATGAACGGGGGAGGAGCAGACAGAGAGGGAGACACAGAATCGGAAACAGGCTCCAGGCTCTGAGCCATCAGCCCAGAGCCCGACGCGGGGCTCGAACTCACGGACCGCGAGATCGTGACCTGGCTGAAGTTGGACGCTTAACCAACTGCGCCACCCAGGCGCCCCCGTTCATTCATTTTTGAGAGAGAGAGTGCGGGGTGGGACAGGAGTGGGGGGAAACCACCGCAGGGCTTGAACCCACGAACCATGAGATCATGACCTGAGTTGAACTCAGATGCTCAACTGACTGAGCCATTCAGGCACCCCAGTACCAAAGTCTTCTTGAAAATTCTGGAGCATACCTAATATTTGTAACATTGCATGTGGAAAATTGTTAACTTATAAATGGAACTTTGAAACTAGGCATATTAATAACTTTGGACTACCTGTGGAGTGATTACAATTGAGTTCAGTTTTTTCTTAACACAGAGTTTGACTTAAGGACAGGAAAGATTTATGATACACTAACTGTAGTTCTCCTGAATAATTGGTATACATGTGGGTTTGGGAAATTGTGTGTTTTGAAGCTGAATACATTTCCTTCTTTGCTTGGGGTTCTAAGAGATTATGAACTAGGTTTCTGTATAGTCCCTTTTGTTTTTATATTGGTCAATTCTGTTAACTTAGTGAAATGAAGTGAGGTTAAAAAATTCTGAGGATGTCACTGACTTATACATGCACAATGTTGTAAAAGTTCTTTTAAAAATTGGTTTGTTTAGAAATTTTAGAATGTTTGTGAAAAGGTCTGTTCTGTAGTCTATGATGGTAATAAAGTTCCCATTAATAGCCATGGTGGTTTGGTAGGTGGCATGGTGTTGGGAGCCCAATACACATAATCTCATTTAATCCTTATAATAACCTTGTTTAAATACTGTTTACCATTACCAAATACCAAATGCGACTTGGAATAGTTATTATTCTTTATTTTATAGGTAAGGAAACTGAAGATTAGAGGCTAGTAAGTAACTATTCAAGGTCATGCTGCTAGTAAATGGTCAGCTGGGGCTCTGTAGTGAAGTGCTCCCAGCACCGGTGCTATTTTTATTTAGCTTCATTTCCTTTAAGAAATCTCATGACTCAGAAGAGAGCAGGGTAAATTGTATTGGAAACATGTCTTCTTTCTATGCACTTTTCGTTGAACATGTAGTAATGAATAGGCCTCAGGAGTTTGAATCTTTAAGATGTTTGTATTATAAGCTTATCTATATGTATATATATTTTTTTTGGTAGAAAAAGCAACAATGTAGATTTGATGGCCAAGAAACCAAAGGATCTAACTTCATTACCTCCAGTGCAAGTGATTTCAGTGACCCAGTTTACAAAGAGATTGCTATTACGAATGGATGCATTAATAGAATGAGTAAGGAAGAACTCAGAGCTAAGCTTTCAGAATTCAAGCTTGAAACCAGGTAATTAACTAACTTTTTAAAAATACAGAAGTAGTATATGCTTATCTTAGAAAATCTTGAATACACTGAAGAATTAGCCAATCATCTGTAATCCTACCATAAAGAGATAACCATTATTAACAATTCACATAGTAGCTACAATTTTCATTCTTATAAGTGAATCCTTATGTGCACCTTTGATTATTTATGTCAGTCTCTTGGCCAGTAGGCTAAGAGTGCTGAGTCGACAACCGTTGAGTATTTTGACAGTCTATCTACCAGCAATGTACAGAAGTAGCTATTTTATTATACTAAATATATTTAAAATTTTTTTAGTTACTCATTTCATTGATGGTTAATTACATCTTACTGAGATGCCCACTTGTGTTATTTTTATAAAGAGGGTTTCTTTGAAACCAAGTAATTTAAAAAAATTATTCACCTATCAGGAAATATGTTTTTTTCTGTTTTAGCTTTTAAAAATATGCAGAATGATAGCATGCATTATATTGAACTGGGTATTGAGTGAGAAAACAATGCAGCTTAGCCAACTCTGTGTGTGTGTGTGTGTGTGTGTGTGTGTGTATGTATGTGTGTGTGTGTATCTTCTGTGAAGTGTATACACTCTCTGTGTTTAGTAAATTTTTGCAAAACAAATCACTTTATGTTGACTTGGAGCTTGGAGTAGGAATGAATGACCTTTGGAATGCAGAATTTTGGTAGTTAATTGTCAGCATCAAGAAAAGAATGGACTGCATGCAGTAGGTGAAAATGGTTATTGTTTCTGGGTCCTCATTATCCTTTTTTTCTTATAAGCAATATTTATCCTCTGTTTTAAAGTTATTTTTTTGAGAGTGAGATAGAGCGTGAGTTTGGGGAGGGGTAGAGAGAGAATAAGAGAGAGGATCCCAAGCAGGCTCTGCACCATCAGTACAGAGCCAGACGCAGGGAATGAATCCACGAACTGTGAGATCATGACCTGAGCCGAGATCAAGAATTACTCAGGTGCTCCCATTTTGGTAATTTAGAAAATCTCAAGCAAATAAACATATTAAAACATTCTGTCTTAAAACAACAAACTGGTTAATTATCAATATTCTCATGAATAGGATTCTTTTTCAGTGGTAGTTTGGGAAGGAAAGTAAAAGGTTAAATTAAAAAAAATTTTTAACGTATTTATTTTTGAGAGACAGAGACAGAGTGTAAGTGGGGAAGGGACAGAGAGAGAGGGAGACCCAGAATCCGAAGCTGGCTCTAGGCTCTGAGCTGTCAGCACAGAGCCCAAAATGGGGCTGGAACCCATGAATTGTGAGATGATGACCTGAGCCAAAGTCAGAGACTCAACTGACTGAGGGCCCCCGGGTGCCCCTAAAATTTTTTTTTTGATAGTTATTAGTGATGTGTCGAAAATACCTTAGTTGTCACTGCACACTGGCTACAATTTAGGTCCTTTTATTTTTACTGCCATTTTGTATTTGTAAACCATTAATAGGACTCAAACAAGTAACACTGAAGGAAGTCTGAGCACTAGTCATGACTTTTAATTTTTAGAAGAAGTGAAGTACATACTGTTTGAAGTACATGACCACCATTACCAATGATTGTTATCTACTTAGAACAATCTTTTCTCCACCCACCATTTGTAGGACATGTATTTTGAAAATATCTGTAATCTTCTACATAAAATTCTATCCATGGTAGATTAAGAAACCTGCTTCCAATTAAGAACCTATTGAGTATGGCTGTTCTTCTGGACATGGTTTACACTAGGGTATCTTCCAAATGAGTTTTCCTAGCTAGTAGACATTCAACTTTATATGCAAGGCTCATAATGCTTTCTTATTCATATGGGTATTTTAGTTGTCTAACCTATAAAAAACAAAAAGAAAGATAGCATAAATATTCCATTTACCTGAATTTTCTTACTCTGAAATTTGTGTTTGGCCTGTAGAATAGTTCAACATTAATTTCAGTTGTTGTATTATGTATATCATTTTGGTATAAGGCAGTATTGCTATATAGGCAGTGTATGCTAACAAGGTGTATGGCTTGAAATACCAGTATAGGAGAAATGCTCTTATGTACTATAAAAATGAAAAGTTACTTCTGAAGGAAAATATTCTGTGTTACATTTGATTTTAATTCTTTGCTAACTTAGCCTTAAGTCTTGCTTTCTTTACATTTATTCTAGTTAATATTTGCTAAATTATGCTGTGACTGCCAGTTCAGTCCTTTGCCAGCAGGTAAGAGTTCAGATTTTTGATTGTAAAACTCATCTAAGAGTTAATTTTCTTTTTCTTTCCTTAGAGGAGTAAAGGATGTGCTAAAGAAAAGGCTGAAAAACTATTACAAGAAGCAGAAGCTGATGTTGAAAGAGGGCAATTGTGCTGACAGTTACTATGACTACATTTGTATCATTGATTTTGAAGCCACTTGTGAAGAGGGTAACCCACCTGAGTTTATACATGAAATAATTGAATTTCCTGTGGTTTTACTGAATACCCATACCTTAGAAATAGTAAGTGAATTGTTACGTTTTGATTTTTCATTTTTAGCAGCAACTATTCTGGTGTTCTCTAGTAGAGCAGAGATCTCATTTACTATTTTTTTTTTTAATTTTTTTTTTTAACGTTTATTTTTGAGACAGAGAGAGACAGAGCATGAACGGGGGAGGGTCAGAGAGAGGGAGACACAGAATCTGAAACAGGCTCCAGGCTCTGAGCTGTCAGCACAGAGCCCGATGTGGGGCTTGAACTCATGGACCGCGACATCATGACCTGAGCCGAAGTCATTCGCTCAACCGACTGAGCCACCCAGGCGCCCCTCATTTGCTATTTTAAACCTAGACTTAGAATTTAAAAGTGGGCTGTTGGCTCTTGTTGTGTACTATGTATCAGCTTGATTAATAGAAAAGCTGTAATGAAATAATTTCAGAGGCTACTTCTCTCCTTTTCCAGGAGCTAAAATTACATTGTTTTTTCTGTTTGGTTAGAACACATATCTGGCTGGACATCAGAATCTCTTAGGGAGTTAAAAAAAAAAAAAAAAAATGCCTGGCCCTCATCCCAGAGATTCTCATTTAGTTGTTCTGTGGTGGGGCCCCTGACATCAGCATGTTTTTAAAGCTTCTCAGTTGACATGCAGTCAGGATTAAGAACCACAGCTGTGGACTCCTATAGGCTCTGATCTCTAAAAATGGCAAATTACAGAAATTGCCTTTCAACTTAGAACTGGCCATCTTTCTGGTGAAAAGTTTAGGGACATATGGCACTTGTAACCTTGGCTTTGAGCCATATGATATATTGGCTCTGTACTATTGGTTGTCACTGTCCTATTGGTTCTGGAAGTCGGAAGGAGTTCTCCAAAACACTACAATTTGCCTTGTAAAATCTGAGCAAACATATCATAACATCTCATCTATCTAAAAGTTACTTCTCTTCCATTGCCAGTAGCCACCAAAATGTTGGGAGCAAGTATAAAAGGCTTGTGTATAAAAATGCATACATTTTTTCTTAGTGTTATTCAGAATCTCTTTTAGTTATAATCAGCCTGTTTGTATAATTTCCTTGCCCAAGGAAGATTGAAGTCCATAAATTAAAAGGAAGAATGACTGCTACAACTGTAATAATCTTGCATAACTCACTAGATTCCACTTTTTCTTTCTTACTCAAATTTACTGCTCTAGCCTTTCTCTTCCCTCATTGAGACATTAATGACTTACTGCTTTTTACTGTATTGTTCCCGTCACATACAGACATGTTATTTTTCACACCATAAAAAGCTTTTACTCGATTCCACTTCCCTGCCAGCTACCCCATTTCTTTGTTCTTTTCTGGTAAATATCTTTGAGAAAGTTACGTACTGCTGTTTCCTCCCATTCTCTCTTAAACTCCCACTACTGTGGGTTTAAGTTAGGTCTTCAATCCTATCCCTCCACTAGCATCATTTGTTAGTGTCATTTCTGACTCTCATCTAAATGCTGGTATAATTGACCACTCTGTCCTTGACATATTTGCTGCAGGTGACTGCCAGTACACCTCATTCTCTTAATTCGTCTCCATCCTCATTAGGCTCCCTTCCAGTTTCCCTTGCTGGTTCCTTCTTTTCTTCATAGCTCCTAATATTGAATGCCCCAGGGTTCAATCCTAGGTCCTGTTCTCCCTACAGATCCTCTCCCTTAATCGCATCTACTTTCAAAGCTTTTAGAAACTGTCTGTATGCTAATGACTCCCAACTGTTTATTTTCAACCTGGACATCAATCCCAAATCCAGGCAGCTTATTTAATATCTCTGCTTGGACATTTAAACAGACCTCTTAACATGTCCCAAAGTGAATTTACTCTCCACCTGTTGTGTGTTCAGCTTTCCCTAGCTTGAGTGATGGCAATTCTTATTTACTCAGTTCAGAAACCTTGGAATCATCCTGGACTCCTCTGTTTCTTCCCATCACACATCCAGACCAACTCTGGTTTGCTCTGCCTTCAAAATTCATCCAGAACCCAGCCACTTAACTGCATTCCTGTGACTCTAGTCTGAGTCCCAATAATTTCTTGTCTGGATTTACTGCATTCACCATCGAACTGGTCTCTGTTTCTGTCCTTGTCTTCTAAAGCAAGTCTCAACATAGTGTGCGGAGTGATCCTTATAAAATAGAAGCCATTTTCCTTCTTTGGCTCTTTTCCATCTTCCCTTCAGTGGCTCTTCTTTTAACTCAGAAAAAAGCCATATTCCTTAATGTGATCTGGCCTCTCACCACCTCTGATCATGCCATATTGACCTGCTTGCTGTTTCTCAGAGATACCAGGCATGTTCCACCCCCTCACCTCCAGGGCTTTAGTTCTAATTCCTTTCTTCCAGAAGTCTTGCTGTTTATTCCTCCCTCCTACACTCCCTCTCTTCTTTCCAGTCCTTCCTTGGTTCTCACCTTCTGCATAAAGGTGATGATCTATTTAATAGGCTAGCTGAAACCATCCCCCACACCCAATTTTTCTGATCCTGCTTATCTGCTCTACTTAAATTTTTAATTCCCCTTATCATTTGATAACTTACTATGTAATCTGCTTAAGTGGTTGCTAAATATTTGCTCATCGAGTGCATAATTCTCTGTGGTAATCATTCTGATAGAAGTGAATGAAGTTTTTTATTAATGGTATATTTGATACTACCTGCTTGTATTGAGAAGGGAAGTTGAAGCATATTTTTGAAAGATTTTCATTGAAAATTATGAAAATATTGATACTTAAAAGGATAGAGCCTTCATTTATCTGAGAAATTCAGTTAAGTGGACTTTTTCTTTCTGCAATGCATTTGGTAAGTAAAGAGCATCTAACTTTTAAAGTTCAGACATTCTTTACTGTTGTTGAATGTTGCTCTTTGACAAGAGTTAACCTTTACAACTCATTGGCTTAATGTACTAATGTGAAGAAAGAATTTATTAGGAAATGGAACATTTTTCTTAATTTTTTGAGTCTTCTCTCACAAAAAAAAAAGTCTTTTTCTCTGTATCTACCTAGTATTAGCGATTGCTGCCTTTAGGCTTCAAAATTGTCCTTAAGTTTTAAAAGTGACTTAGCATGTTCTTGTTTAGGGAGGCAGTGTTGGGCTAGAGGAGAAAGCGCTCGGAGGTCTGAGCTTAATGGTGACAGTACTGGCCTTAGGAGCTCACAGACTTGTTGGGAGCAGATGAGAAGGCAAGCATGAGAGCTTCTCAAAGAGGATAAAAATGGCTACAAAAATATAGTATTCTTGCTCTTTAAACTACTACATCTCATGTAGTTCAATTTTGATTATTAGATTTCAGTTTAATGGAATCAACATGAAAATAAAGACTATTCAAGAGTAAATGAGAGAGCAGTACTCTAGAACTAATTTATTATAACTAAAGATTGGCATTTTTTTCAAAGAGTTTACTATTATTTAAAAAGCTGGTAGCATCTTGAAGTTGAGGTTGCATTATTAAGCTTTACAGTTTCAAATAGTACAAACAAAATTGTCAACATTTTGCTTCTCAAGATAATGTGTAAACTGGTTTGAAGGCTTGCTTTCAGATACTTGTTTTATCTTTAAAAAATTTAAACTATGAAGCATAGTTAAATTTAGAGTGCTTTGGGAGTAGAGAATTATCCTGAAGTGGTTAAAATTCTAGAAAGGGTTATATCATAAGCACCTATAAAATTACAGTCTCCTGTGGCTTAGTATTTCATGTACCTTGTGTCATGTATCTGAAGTCATAGAAAATACTTTAACTTGCTCTCCTTTCCTTGTAGGAAGATACATTTCAGCAGTATGTGAGACCAGAGATTAACACCCAACTTTCTGATTTCTGCATCAACCTAACTGGGATTACTCAGGTTCTAATTCTGTGTTCTTTTTTCTAGAGTTTGAAAGAGGTTATGAAATTAGGGTTGTATTTCATAGTTTAAAAAATTATTATTATAAACAACGTACTTACTTGATAAAGATTTTCCATATTATACTATGAAAAAAGTAGGAAAGCAAATTTTATACCTGGTAAAATCTTTCTAGCCTTTCCTCTTAAGGACTGGCAATGATGAATCTAAAGATTTAATTTTTTTGATCATTGGTAGAATAATTGTTACCATGCTGGACTTGGAAGTTTTAAAATGTATCTGTTTATAACCTGACCTTCTATATAGGTTAATGTTTTATTAGGTCTCTGATCTTTTTCTTGTGTTGTAATGTGTTAGGGCTTTTGTTTAGTTAGTTCCCTTATTCGTTTATTCATTCACTCAACAAGTATTTGAGTGCTTCCTGTAGTATTTGCCAAGGTACCTGGGACACAGAGATAGTTAAGTCAGTCTCCTCAGGTCACTCGACAGTCTGTATTCAGGAGGACAGACAGACTAAACCAGTGAGTGGTGACAATATTGTTAAGACTAATGAGCAAGTCGTTGTTTTATCAGGGTAGTTTGGGCATCTTATGACAGAGGGAAGGGAGGGCTGTCCTGTGCCAGACTTCCTCAAGTTAGTGAACTTGGGCTGAATCATGATAGGTCAATAGGCAGGAAAGAATGGCTGGGCATTTCATATGTGCATGGTAGGACTGTCAGTAGTTGGGGATGGTCAGGTGTGCATGAGCTAGTAAGAAAGTGGTCAAAAATACAGCTAAAGTGGTAGAAAATACAGCTGCAGTGGTAGGCGAGGGAGGCCAGGTCATGAAGAGTCTTGTGTGTCTTTTTATCCTGAAAGCCTTGGGGAACGTTTGCAGGATTTTAAGTACGGAAGTGATGTGACGATCAACTGAGGAAGCTCAGTCTGGCAGCGGTGTGTTATCTGTTGTGGAAAGATCTGAGCTTTGAGATAGGGAGACCGTGTTGGAGGGCTGTGGCTTGTAGCTGGGAGATTTCCCTTTTCTCCACTCCGGAGAATTAGTCAGCCACTAGGTTGAGGCCTTAAAAAAAGGAGAACCACTGGGGATGATCTTAAATCTTCATTTGGGGAGGATTGTAAACAATCTTTAATTATCTTAAAAATGCAATGTTAGGTGGATCTCAGCCAAGGAAATCACGTAGAGTTTAAAATATCATAGATGAGACTTTCTCTTACTGTTCCTTTCTCTTCAACGTTTGTGTCTGAGTATTTGTAGGACTACATGTAGCTACTCTGATTTTTATATATTTTACTTTTATATCCTCAGGATCAGGTAGACAGAGCTGATACCTTCCCTCAGGTACTAAAAAAAGTAATTGACTGGATGAAATCGAAGGAGTTAGGAACAAAGTATAAATATTGCATATTGACAGATGGGTGAGTATTTAGCAAAATTATCTTTTGTAATTTTCTTTTTAAAGATAAAAGATGTTCATGTTCATTTAACGTTCAGAATAACCACAAAAAGTATTATTTACTGATAGTTCTGGGGTCTCCCACAAGAGACCATATTTTTCTTCTCACATTCTTATTTCTACTTAAACTTTGAATCCTAGGGACCAAAGAGAGGATGGAAAGCAATGGTAACAGTCTAATCCAGGACTAGAAGACTAGGGAAGGATAAGTGTTAATGTGTAAAACTAAAATGACCTTTTTATCATGACACTTCCTTGCTCAAAGAAGTCCCAAATCTTCAGTCTGGCTTTCAAGCCAGACCTGAAGCCTGTGTATCCTAATCCACCTGCCATTCTTTTCCACTGGGGTCATGCTGGCCCGTGAACCATATGGTGTGTCCTTTGTGCACTTTTTCATGCTTTTCTTCTACTAGAAGGCTCTCTTCCTTTGCTACTTTATTAAGCCCTTCTGTTTTACTATGCATACTTCAACTCATAGTGATTTTTGGTTTTTTTGGATGTCTCATAGGCTTTATATATGTACCATTTGTGTTGGCATCTAAATATTCTGATAGACTTAAACTTTATTTATGTAAGACTTATGTGGGCAAGGTGATTAAAAATCCTTTCAGGGTAAGGACTTGGGCTACTTGATATAATCTTCCATAATGCTTACTGTAGTCTGAACTCAAAATTTTGTGTGCTCAAAAAGCATTTGTTAGATGAAAAATTTAGAGGGAAGATCAGAAAGATTAAAACAAGGATTACAGGCATTGTGCCAAGGCAGCTCCTAAAGGATAGTGCTATTAAGATTGAAGAAGAAAGTCCTAATCGAATTCTGTTTCAAACTGTGGACAGATTGCACACTAAAATGGAGATGTCACTTACATAAAGGGTTTAGTGACCCTTACATAGGAAAAAAGCACTGAGTGTAGTCACATTATAATTGTGTTTAAAACTAGAAATTTGGGAAAATGTTGATGGACCCCTTTAGAAATCTTTTGATTTTTGAATGTGAATGAGCAGTGTGCCTGCCAAAGTATATAGGTGTTTCTGTCGTAACACAGTATGTGTGATTCTGTAAAAACCTCACATTCTGGGACATAGCTCATACCTCCAGAACTAATTTGGACCACGCAGGCAAGCAGTTCACATTAAGTGGAAGTTGCCTCAGAGGATATTAGAAATGCACAGAAGCAATAGGATCCTGGGGACAAGCACTTGTTTTTAATTTTTTAATAATATACTTGAAAGTACTGTTGGCAGTACAGCAGCTGAGTTGAGAGTTTTTTCTTTCCTGCTGAAGGTTATAATTTCTACAGCTATTGTCCCGATTCCTTTTTTCCTAGGAAAAACCATGTACAAACCAACACAACGTCCATATTGTACAATCAGTATTTTCCTACTTAACTGCATAAGTTGATTAGTGTTGTAGAAACATATGCTGTAACACAATAAATTGTATTCTAACCCCTGAATAGCTACTTTCTTCTCTTTAAAATATTTTGTTCATTTGTTTTGTTTCAAAGCACACCCTCAAAGAACTTCCTAATATGATAAACTTGCCATTAAAAGTAAGCTTAGCAGAATTATTTTTGGCTTATGAAAAAATAATTAGCAACATAGAAGTCTGCCCAAGTAATCAGAACCATGAAAATGGTCATGATGAGCCTAGTAAGAATTAGTCAGTTTGTGAGAAAAATTTAATATACCTGACTTGTACTTTTCTTTGTTTTTTTAAAGTTTATTTTTCAAGTAGTATTTTGGAGGTAGAGAGGTTAATTTTGTAAGTTTGATATATGTGAATATCAGCAAGAAAGGGGATGTGTAAATCAAAAACAAATAGAATGATTTTACTTGTAAGAACAGTATGGTATTTATTTCATTGTTTTTCACCCCTGTTTTTGATTTTACAAGTTCGTGGGATATGAGTAAGTTCCTGAACATTCAGTGCCGGCTAAGCAGGCTCAAATATCCTCCTTTTGCTAAAAAGTGGATCAATATTCGAAAGTCATATGGGAACTTTTACAAGGTAAAAATTTTCATTTTATTGATTATATTGCTCTTGATAAACTTATTACATTTTGCATGTACATCACATTGTGATTTACTAGGTGCTTTTCACAGGAAAAGGCAATATACCTATGTTACTTACTATCTAAACATGAATATGATCATGATCTTACGAATTTAGAAAGTTGAGCTGTTTTTCTTTAAATCTATTACCATTATTTGAATAGGTTAACTGTATATACATGCTCTTCAGTAACAGAGGTTTGAAACTATAGGGGTATTTAATGTGTGAATTGTTTGTGGAACAAATGCTCCCCACTGAATTTTAATTTTATCAGAGTTAATGCATAGGTGTAAATTTTTAAAAATAGTATTACAAGGCTTATGACAAGTGGCAGTCATCCACTCTGGCCCTTACTGTCACTGGTTCTTATTCTCCTAAGGCAGACAATTTCAACTTTTTGTAGCTCTTTCTTCCAATATTTATCTTCATACTTCTAAATGATAGGTTAATGCTATTTGTTGAATTTTCGGTTTGAGGTATCTCTTGAGTTCCTGCAATGGAAGATGAAGATTTAGCTCTGTGAAAAAGCCACAGTACCTGCATGTCCTTCCCCTCTGTGTGTCTTCCTAATTAGTTACATTATCTTTGTAATCAAATTATTACTAGGTGCTTCTGTT